>NC_092336.1:296490000-297690000 GCF_046630445.1 Rutidosis leptorrhynchoides
TGATTCACGAACCATTATATGAACGAATATGATTATATATGTAAATATGTGTATATATTATAACTTGAAAACATTAACAAAGTATTAGACGTATAATACTTTACATAAACGTATTTTTTTCTTAATATATTCAAATAGTTATCGATGGAATTAAAAGATATATCAAATGATTGATTCATCAGATACATTGAATTATGATCACGAGTCCCTATTGAGAGGTCCACTTTGATTTAGAAAACCTTTCCTTTTTAACGATATTCGGAATAAATGGTAAAGTGATCTTCGAGTAAGGATAAAGTGTCAAGTAGTGAGAGCAAGACAGATTGGTGGAAATTTCTGTTAAATTCCAATACATGCCTTACAATAATTGCCTCGTGACTGTTGATAAGATAAATTAATTAACCTTCATATTAGGTATTGTGAAAGTGAAATTAGGGAATATAGGTAAATTAGAAAATAGATATTGACAAATTAATTAGATTGACATTTTACATTAAGATGATTCCTTACGTTTGATTTTCCTTTAGACTTAATCCTACGAGTCATGATTAAAATGGAAATTTAAAACCTTGAAACCTGATATGATTCATGTATAACATTACTTTCTTAAACGAAAATGTCTTTTCGATATAATAGACTTTTATTATTAAAAACGTCTTATGACATAACAACTTCTATTATTATAACCTTTGTAATAAAATGTTTTTTTTTGTATATAAAATAATTTTGATTATTAAAATGTTTTATGAACGTTTGTATATAAATGAACTATATCCATTTTTAAACTTTAAAATACAAATGTTAAGAAATAGTAATTCTTAATATTTAAACGATTTCTAAATATATAAGTTTGGAATGACATTAGTTTTGAAAAACTATATTATGTAAATAGTTCAAATTTATATTTCAAAATAAAAAATATATATATATATATATATATATATATATATATATATATATATATATATATATATTTTTTTTTTTGTCATGACCCGACCTAATCCATCTGGACGAAGTCTTCAACAGTTGGTCCCATTGTGAGGTTCTGACCTCTATATGCCATGAACGACTCCATGTAATATGAGCAAATGTACAGCGGAAGATTTCTTTCATACCTGAGAATAAACATGCTTTAAAGTGTCAACCAAAAGGTTGGTGAGTTTATAAGTTTATCATAAAACAATAAAATTCATCATTTTGATAGACCACAAGATTTAAATCTTGCATGGTACAAATGGGCCCGAATCCTATACCCACCTGTAATGTACATGCGATATCTTTTAAATACAGTACACCTTTCTCGTGTACGAAATCCTTTTTCATAAAAACTTAGTAACCGTACACATATCTCGTGCACAAAAACTAATACACATAACCTGTGTATAAAAATCATTCTCTCGATACATAACATTCATATCAATTGGTGGCAATTATCATGTCCACATAATTCAACGGTGGCAATTATCATGTCCACATAATTCAACAGTGGCAATTATCATGTCCACATAATTCAATGGTGGCAATTATCATGTCTACATAAATCAACGGTGGCAATTATCATGTCCACATAATTCAATAATAATCAGCAGAACTTCTGTCTGCATAATAATTCATTTGAGGAATGTTTTGCTTCTGTCTATCTTGTCAAACATTTATAAAAGCATTTCATGTATTCGCAGTTGAAAATATATTTCAAAAGCATTTAATAAAGCAGTTATAAAAATAGCGCATGTATTCTCAGTCCCAAAAATATAAAGAGTAAAACGGAGCAAATGAACTCACGATACGATATTTTGTAGTAAAAATATGCATACGACGGAACTGGACACTGCAAGGTTGGCCTCGGATTCACGAACCTATATCAAGTATATATATTATATAATTAACATGTAATAATAATCAAACTAGTTTATATATATTATTTATTTAATTTAGTAATATATTTGTTATAATAATTTTGTTAGTATGAAAGTAATAATGATAATAATAATAATAAGACAAAATTTCATTCCTCGTCCCTGAACTTTACATCAAATTTGACTCCATGTCCTTTTTCTTTTTTTTGTGCATTCCTCGTCCCTAATGTATCAAAAATCTACATCCCTCGTCCTCCCGTCTACTTCCTGTCAATTTCAGCCGTTAAGTCAAGCATGTGCAAAACATGTGAGGGTACTTTGGTCTTTTTATTTTATTTTTTTTCTTTATTATTTAACTTATCTTTTTACTCAATCCCATCATCTCATGTTCATCTTCATTATTTCTTTTCTTTTTAATCTTTCTGTAAAAACATGAACCCCAACACTAAATCAAATCAAATTCAAATTCAAATTCAAATTCAAATCATGATTCATAACCAAATTTGTTGGGGGAAACTCAGTAAAATTGAACTATGAATATCGTATAAAATTGAAGGAATAAGAGATTGGGTCTGAACTTTGGAGCAAATTTTCTCAATATTATTAGCTGGAAAATAACTCAATACAAAAGGAAAGGAAATAAAATCCAAATCAATAAAACAATAAACACTTCAGAAAAATTACCCGAACATAAATTAATTCATCGCATGACCATCTTATTTTTTATATGATTGAATTGAGGATTGAAACCTTGTACATGGTTCCTGTAGCAGTGACTACTAATTGTTGTGAACGATTCAAGGCCAAAACACGCAGAAAATAGAAGAATCGATGAAGAACAAAAGTATATGTTTTTTTAACTTTTGATATTCGAAATCCAAACTCACGATTTAAGGAGTTTTAGATCCTGGTTTCTTCATGAAAGATCCACAAATGAGATCCCTAACCTTCGTGGGTCACAAACATAACCTGTAACTTCATCTAATTTTCGAATTGAAATTTGGTCCTTTTGAGTACGAACCATAAATCTGAGATCTAGGAATTTGTAGTTGGGTTTAATGCAAATTGAAGGCTCATATGGTTTAAGTGAACTATCAGGAAGATGAATCTGAGTTCCTTTGCATATATGAGTTTATGAGATCTAGGAATTTGTGGTGATTTAATGATATGAGATGTTTGGTAGATGTGATGATAAGATAAGATATAGAAGTCTATGAAGAGAGTGATGGAAGAAAATGTTAAAAGGAATAAAATATTCTTACATGACTAAAATACCCTCAAATGTTTTGCACATGCTTGACTTAACGGCTGAAATTGACAGGAAGCAGACGGGAGGACGAGGGATGTAGATTTTTGATACATTAAGGACGAGGAATGCACAAAAAAAAGAAAAAGGACATGGAGTCAAATTTGATGTAAAGTTCAGGGACGAGAAATGAAATTTTGTCTAATAATAATAATAATAATAATAATAATAATAATAATAATAATAATAATAATAATAATAATAATAATAATAATAATAATAATAATAATAATAATAATAATAATAATAATAATAATAATAATATTAATACTAATAATAATCTAAATGATAACTTTATAAATTTTGATAAAAATGATAATAATAATAATAATAATAATAATAATAATAATAATAATAATAATAATAATAATAATAATAATAATAATAATAATAATAATAATAATAATAATAATAATAATAATAATAATGAAAGCTAAAAAAATTATACCCTTGGAAAACTTCTCTAAAAGAAATGCCCTAGACGGGATTCGAATGAAAGGACCCGTTCATATACATTATAAACGATTCACAATAGTTGATTACATTGCGAGGTATTTGACCTATATATGATACATTTTACAAAAATTGCATTCGTTTTTAAAAGACAAACTTTCTTTACATCGAAAATTGACAGGCATGCATACCATTTCATAATATCCACTATCTAACTATAAATTGATTTAATAATAATCTTTGATGAACTCAATGACTCGAATGCAACGTTCTTCAAAATATGCTATGAAAGACTCCAAGTAATATCTTTAAAATGAGCAAATGCACAGCGGAAGATTTCTTTAACACCTGAGAATAAACATGCTTTAAAGTGTCAACCAAAAGGTTGGTGAGTTCATTAGTTTATCATAATCATTTATTTCCATTATTTTAATAGACCACAAGAATTTCATTTCCAGTTCTCATAAATATACGTCCCATGCATAGAGACAAAAATAATCATTCATATGGTGAACACCTAGTAACCGACATTAACTAGATACATATAAGAATATCCCCTATCATTCCGGGATCCTCCTTCGGACATGATATAAATTTCGAAGTACTAAAGCATCCGGTACTTTGGATGGGGTTTGTTAGGCCCAATAGATATATCTTTAGGATTCGCGTCAATTAGGGTGTCTGTTCCCTAATTCTTAGATTACCAGACTTTAATAAAAAGGGGCATATTCAATTTCGATAATTCAACCATAGAATGTAGTTTCAATTACTTGTGTCTATTTCGTCAAACATTTATAAAAGCGCATGTATTCTTAGTCCCAAAAATATAAAGGGTAAAAAGGCAAATGAAACTCACCATACTGTATTTCGTAGTAAAAATACATATAACGTCATTGAACAAGTGCAAGGTTGGCCTCGGATTCACGAACCTAAATTAATTATATATATTTATGTGTTGGTCAATATTTGTCTAACAAATTAGGTCAAGTCATAGTGTACCACAATCCTAATGCTCGAGACTAATATGCAAAAGTCAACAAAAGTAAATTTGACTCAAAATAATTTCCAAAAATCTATACATGATTAATATATAGTTTAAATATCGTCATTTTATATTTTTAAATATTTTTAAAAGATTTATTAGATTAAATAATATAATTTATTTATTAATAAATAAAATTTGATATTAAATTTATATAATAAAATATACTTTTATATATATTAAGTAATAAAATTTATAGGGTTCATTTAATATCATAAAGATAATATGATAGGTATTATTAAAGTAAGTTATTACACGTAGTAAAATATGTTTGTATCACATATTTATTTGATAAAATAATATCTATAATGATAGTAAGTAAAAGTTGTATTATTTTGTAATAATAATAATTATTATAAAAATATCAATATTTATAATTACTAAAATGATATTATGATAAAACGATAATTCTAATTATGATAACTTTAATATTTACGATAATTTTTAATATTATCTTTAAAATAATAATTCTATTTAAAATAATAATAATAATAATGATATTTTATAGTAACAATGACATTTCAATTAAAATGATATTTTTTGTTAAAATGATAGTTTTAATACTAACGATACTTTTAATAATAATAGTAATGATAAAAATAATAAGAACGATAATTTTATCTAAATCAATATCTTATAATATTTTAATTTCATCATTATACTCTTACTCATTATTTCCTAATCGTTTCGTTTAATAGCTTTTAATCGTCTTTTATATCGTGTTCATAATAATGATAATAATAGTAATCAAAATAATTAGGTGTTACAAATTTTTGTTTTAATTACACTAATATTAATAATGATAGTTACTATAACATTATTAACGATAATACTAATAATTATCTTAATGATAATATAGTAATAATAATAATAACAATAACAATAACCATTTTTAAATAATGATATATATATTAATAATGATAATAATAATAATAATACTAATAATAATAATAATAATAATTAGAATAATAATAATAATAATAATAGTAATAGTAATAATAATAATAATAATAATAATAATAATAATAATAATAATTGGATAATAATAATACTAATTATAACTTTAACGATAATAACGAAAGTAATAATAAAAAAATAACAATTTTTAATGATAAATCCCTTTTATTGATAAAGATAATAATAATCATAATAATAAGATAAAACTAGAACGACGATAAAAACGACGATAATAATAATAATAATCATTTTTAATAAAAATATCAAAAATTCAATTGATTATAACTTCTAATCCGTTCATCGAAACAATTCGATATCTAAAGGAAAAGTTCTTAATTTTTCGCTAGCTTTCCAAGGACATGCATATCTTATACCTTATCTGAACCACAAGTGTAACTAATTCAAGACCTAACGTGTCTAAGGGCAATATCAAAAGTACAAGCATGCATAATCCTAAATACTCGAGCACTAGTCAGGGATACACTATTAGTATGTAAAAGTTAAATTATGAGTACTCACGTATCAATATTGAGATTCAATATTGCAGGAAAGGTACGTAGATGCAACGGAAATGATAAACACTATATTGACCTCACGAGCATACCCATGAACCATACTCAATCACCTCCATAGCTATAACCCATATTTTCCTTAATCCTATCCTACTCGAAAAACAATTTCGAAACCACTCGGACAGCACTCCGTCTTAATATTTTATGTATACTAATAATATCTTGAAATGATACGGAGTAAATATATATATGTAAATCGATTGAGAGAGTTTAGAGAAAAATATTTTCAAGTTTCTATGAAATAATGAAACCTATTGAATTCTATTTATAATAGATTTTTAAATTATTAAAGTTAATTATTAAAGTATGAATTATTAAAGTGAATTATTAAAGTATGAATTATTAAAGTGAATTATTAAAGTATGAATTATTAAAGTGAATTATTAAAGTATGAATTATTAAAGTGAATTATTAAAGTTAAAGTAAAGTAAAAATAAAGTAAAGGTAAAGTTTAAGTATAGTAAAAGTATAAAATTATGTACGTATAATACGCGTATAAATATATATAATATTAATTTAAATTGTTATATATATTTAATAAAATAAAATATAAATATCGTTATCTTTATCATACTAGTTAAGTAATGAGTTGTCAAAAGTGGTTCTAGATATTTATAAAAGTTATATACGTTTTAATAATAAAGTTCTTTTTAAACTGAAAACGTTTTTGTACGTTTGAAACTAAATAGATCAATCGAGTCTTTATGAGATTCAATCTTCCACTATCCTTTGTCTAGTTCTCAATGATTGACAATTTATTCTTATTTATAAATCACTTTACCATTTTCCGAATATTGTTAAAATGGAAAGATTTCTCAAATCAACGTGGGCCTTTCAACAGAGACTTGTAATCATAATTCAATATATCTGATAATTCAATCATTTGATCTTATCTTCTAATTCCATTGATAAACATTTTGAAACAGATACAATCATATAAAGTATTTAATCTAATATTTTGTTTACGTTTCAAGTTATAATATATATACACATATACATATATAATCATATTCATTTAATGGTTCGTGAATCGTTGGAACTTGGTCGAGGTTGAATGAATGTATGAACATAGTTTAAAATTCTTGAAATTTAACTTAACAAATATTGCTTATCGTGTCGGAAACATATAAAGATTAAAGTTTAAATTTAGTTGGAAATTTTTGGGTTGTCACAGTACCTACCCGTTAAAGAAATTTCGTCCTGAAATTTGAGTGGAAAAGTCGTGAATGATAATAAGTATGTTTTCATGATGCATAGGGGCTGAAAATTAGAGTTTTATCATCAGCGAATAATTTGGATAAACAATCCATTTATATGAAGAGTACGAATGAAGCTAACATAGAAGAGTGAAATGAGTAAGTGTAGATTCATCTTATCATTTGACGTAGATATGATTGATTCCCAGATTTCAAGGGATTTGAAGAAAATCTTCTTAATAAGATTTGACTCTCCGGTAATCAAGGGAATTAGGATCCGCTTTAAATGCGATCGTCCATTTTAATTGTTCTGTCGGAGATTTTCTTATAAATTCACCTCCTTCGTTTCCTTACAACTCACACCTTCTGTTGATGCATTTTATGCAAGTCCCTAGACATCTACCCACGTCCATTGCAGGTACAACAATTTACAGGCCACCATGATTGCTCGTTATTATCCTATCCGTATTTATATGTGGTTAAAGGAACTGCAGGAATGAGATTTAGATGTTTGACTATGTTAGACTTAGTCAGACGTACGAGTGAAGCCTCACTAGTACGGCTGACAGGTTCATACACACGGTTGATGCTGAGCTAAGTCACAATTACAACCTAAATGAGAAGACACGAGCGAGTGATCATCCGTACGGCTGATGAAGCCAACTCGTACGTGTGATGAATGAATCATATGGGTGAGTCAACAGCAGGGGTATATAAAGTCTTATGTTCTTCATTTTAGGTTAAGCCTCTCATCTGTTACACACACTCAGATCTAGTGAGCTCCTCCGATTCTCTCTCAGTCCAAATCACCCAGGTGGTAAATAATAGCTCTAGGTGTTGATCTAATCACACTTGATTTAGTTGTGGTTTGACTAAATTAATCAAAAAAAAAATTAACCTATTCACTAGAGGGTTTGATTCACTTATTCCGCCATTGTATGAGTTAAATCTGTTGATTTCTAAGTTCCTAGTCATGTTTCATCACCTTCTATTCTTTCCCCCTCAACTCATATTTTAAAGTATTCATCAATATGCTCCATCCAGTTCTGATTCTCGATATACTTCTAACTTTCATATCGGTCATTCTTCTTTTTCATCTAACGCCGGAAGAATCTATTTAATTCTACTATACTCTTGGGTTTATAGTGTTTCTAGTTCTCCCGTGTCTTTATATTGCTATATGCATCGATATATATGGTTTATAATTTCTGGTTTGTCGTTGGGCTTTATATGTTCCCTTATATTTCAAAGTCTCTGCTTCTGTCTTCTATAATCATTATCATTCACAGTTAATGCTCTCTTTTATTTGCTGCAATTTATACCCCAATTTCTATTTTGGAGTTTTATCCTTTTGTTTCTTCTTCTTGCGATTAAGCACCGCTTGTAATGGTCCAGAACTCACAGATATGAATTTTGGAATGAACATTGTTAATGTTCTAGGAAGGAAATTGTGATGGCACGATCTTGACTTGTCAAATTACTAGAATACCTTGGAAAGGCCGAATCATCAAGAAATATTTTCTTGATATTTTAGAGGTTAAATAGAATACAAGAGTCGTATAACATGGCACATGATGATGTTATCATCTGTGAATCACCACGTTTCATTTAGAAACTCAGCATGACTTACTGTAATATAATCACATTGATCAAGTGTCATTATATTATACTAATTCATGCTTCAGTTCCCAACACTACTTCAAAATATTCCTATTTTAAACTTGAATGTTTCAGAATTTAGAAACTAAAATAGTTTCTTTTATGATGTAATACAGATAGCGCGAAGAGGTAAATGATTTCAAATAAGAAAAATTAAGAAAATATCTTCAGAAATATGGAGGATATTTATAATGAAAGATATAATGATATTTTAGAATTTCTAATATCAGAGGATGATGAAGAATATTGTTCGCAGGGGTTTAGAGTCAGGAGCAAGGTATTCATTAATGACTTCAGCAGGTACTGAATCATTTGGATCCTTTGAAGTCAGGTTCAGTCTTTGTAATTTTTCCACAGCCTCCTTCCTACTTTGCTCAATCCGTTTTCCAATTCCAAAACTTCTCTTTTTCTGCGCTTTTCCAGCACACTTCATCATTATCATCCAGCTTTTACCGTTTAAAGTCGTTTATAGTTTTTGCTACTTCATCAGCATTTTTTTTTCGGAGAACCAATTCGTAGTTCGGAGTGTTTTTCAGAAACTTCACATTCAAATTAAGTCCAGAAGATAGACGTTATATATACACATATAACTGTTGGCATAGACATGCTGCGAGATTTCAAAATACTGATTGCTAATTCTCAATGATTCGTATGGCAATTCTCATTACAAGATGCGAATGAGTAAATGATGGGGTTTCAATGAATAATTATAATGACTTTTTGGAGAGTCTAAAGTCAAAGGGTAATGAAGTTGTTGGTACATCTGCTAATAATGTGGTGGAATGTAAAAGGTTTCCTGGTAACGATGTTGTATATATCAAGGTTATAATAAGGTTAGTCTGACTGAAAAGTCAACGTTGACTTGCTGGAGCTGTGACAAAACTGGCTACTTTGAATAGGAGTCGCAAAGTTATTTTTACTAATAAATGCCAAAGAATCTGACGCGGATACGTTGTTTAAACTTTTACTTTGGTTTCAAGAGTTTTTCGGGTACATAACTATGGGTAACATGTGGTTGGATCATCATCCCGATTGCTCATCATTCGAAGTGTCTTCAGAAATTTTCGAAGGGTTTGAACACAGATTGTAATCGTTAACATACATTTGATGTTCTAACACAGTTTTGAAGTCAAAATATAGCTTGTGAAAGATGCAAGGATCTAAGAGTGATGATTTTGGTCATATCTCAAGTTGAATTTTGAGATTTCAAAATCAGAATATGTAATTAAATTTTGAATGAGTATGGTTGTTTTGATTTATATAAAAGAATATATATTGTTATGAAAGTAGGGAGTATAATGGATGATTTGCTGAATCAGATTCGAAGAATGTAACATATTAATTGTGAATTTATATATCTCTCGGGTATTACCTACCCGTTAAAAAAAATTTCACAATTAATATTTTGTACAAAAGAATTTTATTACAGTCTTTATGAAAATATATATATATATATTTTCTTCAGATGTAACATAGATTTAATGAGTTAATGTTAAATTAAACTCATTTGATTTACGGTTGAAACTAGAATTGAATAATCCCTAAAGGCTTTAAAAAGTAAATAACTTTTACGCAGTATTTCTTTAATGACATTGAAATTATGAATCAATACTTCGTTATTTGTTGATGTATGATGTTCGGTTCGTGGAATTCTTGTGAATTTCGCAAAGTACGAATGATGTTATCTGAAAAGTTTCGGGTACATCGATGATGAAAGTGTAAAATCAAATATTTACTTGATTTATTATGAATTGAAATTTGTTGAATTGCGATAGAGATTATAGTTAACGCTGGTTAAGTTACGGCCGAAGGACGTACATTATTGCATATTTGTAATATGAATTAACCGAGTAGTTAAGATTCACACACAATAGCTTAGCACGGAAAGATTTATTTCCATATATATATATATATATATATATATATATATATATATATATATATATATATATATATATATATATATATATATATATATATATATATATATATATATATATAATATACATATAATTTCTTCAGAGGGAATGAGTTAATTCTTCATAACTCGTTGATATAATATACACGTTATTGATTCGTAATGATGTCCACAGTGATTCTTGAACTGACGGAGTTTGTGATGTTATCTGTGTTGTTGATTCGAATGTTGACTGTACTAACGATGCTGGTAACGCTGACAGTACTGTTGATGCTGTTGGTAAAGCAAGTTTAGCTTGTTAATCACACACCATTTTTGTCATGGTTTCTACTCTTCCTTCTATCATTTTGGTTCGCTTAACTGATTTATGGTTATGGCTAGATTAGATAATCTCTAAGACTTTAGAGATTACATAATCACCGCGGAATGTTTCTCCAATGAAGTTATGAATTAATACTTCGTCAGTTATTGTTGTTGGTACTCCTTGGTATCTATGGTGCGTATGACGTTGATGCTCGTGGGACAGATTTTGAAGTTGAGGTTTACGACGCGGTTGTGGTTGGAGGTGGTAATGGTACTGTTGGCGTTGATGATGGTGGTAATGGTTATGCTGCTGATGCTGCTGCTGGTGTTTGTAATCTCTGCACCATATTCTCCAAAGCCACTACCCGAGCGCGAAGTGTGACAACCCGGAAATTTCCAATCAAATTTAAACTTTATCTTTATATTATTCCGACACGATAAGCAAAGTTTGTTAAGTTAAATCTCAAGAATTTTAAATTTTGTTCATACATTCATTATAACCTCGACCAAATTCAGACGATTCACGAACCGTTATATATAAATAAATATGTATATATATATGTATATATATATTATAACTTGAGAATATTAATAAAGTATTAAACGTATAATACTTTACATGATCGTATTTGTTTCAATATATTTATCGATGGAATTAGAAGATAATATCAAATTGTTGATTTATCAGATACATTATGATATGATTACGGGTCTATGTTATGAGGTCCACTGTGATTTAAGAAATCTATTCTTTTTGACAACATTCGGAAAATGGTAAAGTGATTTATAAGTAAGAACGTGAAGTGTAAATAACTTAGATGTTGGATATCGACAAGTTAAGTAACTCGACATTTTTCATTAAGATGATTTCATACGTTTATTTAACCTTTGAACTTTATCCCATGCTTCACCAACAAACTGTAATTTAAAAACTTGAAACCTATTATGAATATATATGATTCTACTTTTTTAAAACATTTTATGATATAACGATTTCCATTATTTTAACCTTTAAACAAAATGATTCTTAAAAATATATTTGGTTTTGGAAAACAAAATTATTATATTTATTTGATTTAGTTTCAAACGTACAAAAACGTTTTCAGTTTAAAAAGAACTTTATTATTAAAACGTATATAACTTTTATAAATATCTAGAACCACTTTTGACAACTCATTACTTAACCAGTATGATAAAGATAACGATATTTATATTTTATTTTATTAAATATATATAACGATTTAAATTAATATTATATATATTTATACGCGTATTATACGTATATAGTTTTATACTTTTACTATACTTAAACTTTACCTTTACTTTATTTTACTTTAACTTTAACTTTAATAATTCACTTTAATAATTCATACTTTAATAATTCACTTTAATAATTCATACTTTAATAATTCACTTTAATAATTCATACTTTAATAATTCACTTTAATAATTCATACTTTAATAATTCACTTTAATAATTCAAAAATCTATTAATAGAATTCAATAAGTTTTATTATTTCATAGAAACTTGAAAATATTTTTCTCTAAACTCTCTCAATCGATTTACATATATATATTTACTCCGTATTATTTCAAGATATTATTAGTATACATAAAATATTACGTCAGAGTGCTGTCCGAGTGATTTCGAAATTGTTTTTCGAGTGGGATTGGATTAAGGAAATTATGGGTTATAGCTATGGAGGTGATTGGTATGGTTCATGGGTATGCTCGCGAGGTCAATATAGTGTTTATCATCTCCATTGCGTCTACGTACCTTTCCTGCAATATTGAATCTCAATATTGATACGTGAGTACTCATAATTTAACTTTTACATACTAATAGTGTATCCCTGACTAGTGCTCGAGTATATAGGATTATGCATGTTTGTACTTTTGATATTGCCTTTAGTTAGGTTATGTTGAATCCTGAATTAGTTATATATGCGACTGAGATAAGGTATAAGATATGCATGTCGTTGGAAAGCTAGCGAAAAATTAAGAACTTTTCATTTAAATATCGAATGATTTCGATGAACGGATTTGAAGTTATAGTCCATCGAATTTTTGTATTATTATTAAAAATGATTATTATTATCGTCGTTATTATCGTCGTTCTAGTTTTATCTTATTATTATTATTATTATTATTATCTTTATCAATAAAAGGATTTATCATTAAAAATTGTTATTTTTTTATTATTACTATTGTTATTATCGTTAAAGTTATAATTAGTATTATTATTATTATCCAATTATTATTATTATTATTATTATTATTATTATTATTATTATTATTATTATTATTATTATTATTATTATTATTATTATTATTATTATTATTATCATTATTAATATATATATCATTATTTAAAAATGGTTATTGTTATTGTTATTATTATTATTACTATATTATCATTAAGATAATTATTAGTATTATCATTAATAATGTTATAGTAACTATCATTATTAATATTAGTGTAATTAAAACAAATATTTGTAACACCTAATTATTTTGATTACTATTATTATCATTATTACGAACACGATATAAAAGACGATTAAAAGCTATTAAACGAAACGATTAGGAAATAATGGGTAAGAGTATCATGATGAAATTAAAATATTATAAGATATTGATTTAGATAAAATTATCGTTCTTATTATTTTTATCATTACTATTATTATTAAAATTATCGTTAGTATTAAAACTATCATTTTAACAAAAATTATCATTTTAATAGAAATGTCATTGTTACTATAAAATATCATTATTATTATTATTTTAAATAGAATTATTATTTTAAAGATAATATTAAAAATTATCGTAAATATTAAAGTTATCATAATTAGAATTATCGTTTTATCATAATGTCGTCTTAGTAATTATAAATATTGATATTTTTATAATAATAATTATTATTACAAAATAATACAACTTTTACTTACTATCATTATAGATATTATTTTATCAAATAAATATTTGATACAAACATATTTTACTACGTGTAATAACTTACTTTAATAATACGTATCATATTATCTTTATAATATTAAATGAACCCTATAAATTTTATTACTTAATATATATAAAAGTATATTTTATTATATAAATATAATATAAAATTTTATTTATTAATAAATAAATTATATTATTTACTCTAATAAATCTTTTAAAAATATAAAACGACGATATTTAAACTATATATTAATCATGTATAAATTTTTGGAAATTATTTTGAGTCAAATTTACTTTTGTTGACTTTTGCATATTAGTCTCGAGCATTAGGATTTTTGTACACTATAACTTGACCTAATTTGTTAGACAAATATTGACCAACACATAAATATATATAATTAATTTAGGTTCGTGAATCCGAGGCCAACCTTGAACTTGTTCAATGACGTTATATGTATTTTTACTACGAAATACAGTATGATGAGTTTCATTTGCCTTTTTACCCTTTATATTTTTGGGACTGAGAATACATGCGCTTTTATAAATGTTTGACGAAATAGACACAAGTAATTGAAACTACATTCTATGGTTGAATTATTGAAATCGAATATGCCCCTTTTTATTAAAGTCTGGTAATCTAAGAATTAGGGAACAAACACCCTAATTGACGCGAATCCTAAAGATAGATCTATTGGGCCTAACAAACCCCATCCAAAGTACCGGATGCTTTAGTACTTCGAAATTATATCATGTCCAAAGGAGGATCCCGGAATGATAGGGGATATTCTTATATGTATCTAGTTAATGTCGGTTACCAGGTGTTCACCATATGAATGATTATTTTTTGTCTCTATGCATGGGACGTATATTTATGAGAACTGGAAATGAAATTCTTGTGGTCTATTAAAATGATGGAAATAAATGATTATGATAAACTAATGAACTCACCAACCTTTTGGTTGATACTTTAAAGCATGTTTATTCTCAGGTGTTAAAGAAATCTTCTACTGTGCATTTGCTCATTTTAAAGATATTACTTGGAGTCTTTCATAGCATATTTCGAAGAACGTTGCATTCGAGTCATTGAGTGAATCAAAGATTATTATTAAATCAATTTATAGTTGGATAGTGGATATTATGAAATGGTATGCATTCCTGTCAATTTTTGATGTAAAGAAAGATTGTCTTTTAAAAACGAATGCAATGTTTGTAAAATGTATCATATAGAGGTCAAATACCTCGCAATGTAATCAACTATTGTGAATCGTTTATAATGTATATAAACGGGTCCTTTCAGTTGGTATCAGAGCGGTGGTCTTAGCGAACCAGGTCTGCATTAGTGTGTCTAACTGATAAGTTGTTAGGATGCACTAGTGAGTCTGGACTTCGACCGTGTCTGCATGTCAAAAGTTTTGCTTATCATTTCTAGTCGAAAATCATCTGCTTATCATCCATAGGAAATTACCTGCTTATCATTATTAGTCTAGACACGTCTTGCTACATTAATTGTATGAGTAGTGTATAGACAAACTTCATATCTTAGCGTATATGCTAAATCATATCTTATCGTATCTGTTACTTTAAACTTTACCTGACATACCCCGCAAATTCCTCCGTAATCTATGAAATCTTTTGATCTCTATATATAGATATCCTATGTAAATAGAATACCACCCGATAGCCGAAAAATCATTTTTATATCGAAAATCCTTTATCCAATCGTACGAAATGGAATTTGTCATCAGTTCAAGTCACTCGGATTCCGAAATGGAATCTCACTCAAGCTCCGAAAGCAGTGTGACCGGAATGGATCAACCAATCAGTCATCACCTATTCTGGATGAATTGGGGATGGGTTCGTAGCCTCCTCAATCATTGGAAACAAGAAGAAGGCGATCCTTTCCATCCACCACATTTCCCTCTTGGCGAAGAACCTGAAGCACTTACCGGCGAACCTGTTCGAGACACCATTTTCTCTCTCATTTCCAGGGTATCTCGTCACGATTATATACTACATCAAATTCTAAATTTTATTTATCCGCTCGTTCCGACTGACAATCATCCTGGAATAATAGAAGAAGTCAACGAACTTCGCGCTAGGGTAGTGGCTTTGGAGAATATGGTGCAGAGATTACAAACACCAGCAGCAGCACCAGCAGCATAACCAGTACCACCATCATCAACGCCAACAGTACCATTACCACCTCCAACCACAACTGCGTTGTAAACCTCAACTTCACAATCTGTCCCACGAGCATCAACGTCATACGCACCATAGATACCAAGGAGTACCAACAACAATAGCTGACGAAGTATTAATTCATAACTTCATTGGAGAAATATTCCGCGGCGATTATATAATCTTTAAAGTCTTAGAGATTATCTAATCTAGCCCTAACCATAAATCAGTTAAGCGAACCAAAATGATAGAAGGAAGAGTAGAAACCCTGACAAAAATGGTGTGTGATTAACAAGTTAAACTTGTTTTACCAACAGCATCAACAGTACCGTCAACGTCACCAGCATCGTCAGTACAGTCAACATCAGAATCAACAACACCTATAACATCACAAACTCCGTCAGTTCAAGAATCACTGTGGACATCATTACGAATCAATAATGTGTATATTGTATTAACAAGTTATGAAGAATTAACTCATTCCCTCTGAAGAAATTATATATATATATTATATATATATATATATATATATATATATATATATATATATATATATATATATATATATATATATATATATATATATATATGTATATATATATATATATATATATTTGAAATAAAAAATAAATCTTTCCGTGCTAAGCTATTGTGTGTGAATCTTAACTACTCAGTTAATTCATATTACAAATATGCAATAATGTACGTCCCTCACCCGCGACTTAACCATCGTTAACTACAATCTCTGTCTCAATTCAACAAAATCCAATTCCTAATAAATCAAGTATATATTTGATTTTACACTTCATCATTGATGTAACCGAAACTTTTCAGATAACATCATTCGTACTTTGCGAAGTTCACAAGAATTTAACGAAAACCAACATCACATATCAACAAATAACGAAGTATTGATTCATAATTTCAATATTATTGAAGAAATACTTATGTAACCTCTAAACCTTCAAGGAATTATTCAATTCTAGTTCCAACCGTAAATGAATGAGTTTAATTTAGTATTAACTCATTAAAATCTATGTTACATCTGAGGAGAATACATACATATATATTTTCATAAAGACTGTAATAAAATTCTTATGTACAAAATATTAATTGTGAAAATTTTTTAACAGGTAGGTAATACCCGAGAGATATATATAAATTCACAATTAATATGTTACATACTTCGAATCAGATTAAGCAAATTATCAATTATACTTCCTACTTTCACAATAATATACATTCTTTCATAGAAATCAAAACAACCATACTCATTCAAACCCAATTACGTATTCTAATTTTAAATCTCAGAATTCAATTCGAGATATAACCGGTATCATTACTTTTAGATTCCTACATCTTTCAAAGCTATACTTTGACTTCAAAAGTGTGTTAGAACATCAAATGTATACAAACGATTACAATCTATGTTCAAACCCTTCGAAATTCTCAGAAGACACTTCAAATAATGAGCAATCGAGATGATGATCCAACCATATATTATCCACAGTTATGTACTTAAAAAGCTCTCGAAACCAAAGTCATAATTCAACACATATCTGTGTCAGATCTTTTGGCATTTATTAGCAAAAATAACCTTGCAATTCCTTTGCAAAGTAGCAAATTATATCACAGCTCCAGCAAGACAACTTCGATTTTTTCATTCGGAGTAGCCTTATCATAATTTTGATATATGTGATTACCCTTTTGTTACCGGAGAACCTTTCATATTCCACCACATTAGCAATAAACTTACCAACAACTTCACTGATCTTGGGCATTCCGAAGAATCTTTATATTTATCGAAACCTCATCATTTACTCATCTGCCTCTTGTAACGAGAATTGTCATACGAATCATTGGGAGTTAGCAATCAGTATTTTGAAATCTCACAGCATGTTGACGCCAACAGTTATACATAACGTCTATTTCCAAGGCTTACATACTTTGAATGTGAAGTTTCTGAAAAACACACTGAACCACGAACTAGTTCTCGAAATGCTGATGAAGCAACAAAAACTGTAAACGACCTTAGCAGTAAAAAGTTTGATGATAAAGATTAGTGTATTAACATAGCTCAAAAATAGAGAAGTTTTGGAACTGGAAAACGGATTGAGCAAAGTATGAAGGAGGCTGTGGACAAATCACAAAGACTGAACCTGCCTTCAAAGAATCCAAATGATTCAGTGTCTGCTGAAGTCATTAACGAATACCTTACTCCTGACACTAAACCCTTACAGACAATATTCTTCATCATCCTTTGATATTAGAAATTCTAAGATATCATCGTATCATTCATTATAAATATCCTCCATATTTCTGAAGATATTTCCATAACTATTCTTATCTGAAATCATTTATCTCTTTGCGCTATCTGTATTACATCAAAAAGGAAACTGTTTAGTTCCTATACTCTGTAAACCTTTGAGTTTAAAATATGAATGTTTTTGAAGTAGTGTTGGAAACTGAAGCATGAGTTAGTATAATATAATGAAACTTGATCAACGTGATTATATTATAGTAATTCATGCTGAGTTTCTAAATGGAACGTGATGATTCACAGATCATAACATCATCATGTGCCATGTTATACGACTCTTGTATTCTATTTAACCTCTAAAATATCAAGAAAATATTTCTTGATGATTCGGCCTTTTCCAAGGTATTCTAGTAATTTGATAAGTCAAGATCGTGCCATCACAATTTCCTTCCTAGAACATTAACAATGTTCATTCCGAAAATCATATTTGTGAATTCTGGACCATTACAAGCGGTGCTTAATCACAAGAAGAAGAAACGAAAGGACAAAACTCCGAAATAGAAATTGGGGTATAAATTGTAGCAAAGAAAAGATAGCATTAACTGTGGATGACAATGACTATAGAAGATAGAAACAGAGACTTTGAAATATAAGGGAAGATATAAAGCCAAACGACAAACCAAAAATTATAAACCATATATATTGATGCATATAGCAATATAAAGACACGAGAGAACTAGAAACACTATAAACCCAAGAGTATAGTAGAAGTAAATAGATTCTTCCGGCGGTAGATGAAAAAGAAGAATGACCGATATGAAAGTTATAAGTATATCGAGAATCAGAACTGGATGGAGCATATTGATGAATACTTTAAAATATGAGTTGAGGGGGAAAGAATAGAAGGTGATGAAACATGACTAGGAACTTAGAAATCAACAGATTTAACTCACACAATGACGGAATAAGTGAATCAAACCCTCTAGTGAATAGGTTAAGCTTTTTGTGATTAATTTAGTCATACCACAACTAAATCAAATGTGATTAGATCAACACCTAGAGCTATTATTCACCACCTGGATGATTTGGGTTGAGAGAGAATCGGAGGAGCTCACCAGATCTGAGTGTGTGTAACAAATGAGAGGCTTAACCTAAAAATGAAGAACATAAGACTTTATATACCCCTGCTGTTGACTCACCCGTACGATTTATCCATCACACATACGAGTTGGCTTCATCAGCCGTACGGGTGATCACTCACTCGTGTCTTCTCATTTAGGTTGTAATTGTGACTTAGCTCAGCATCAACCGTGCGTATGAGCCTGTCAGCCGTACGAGTGAGGCTTCACTCGGACGTCTGACTAAGTCTAACTTAGTCAAACATCCACATCTCGTTCCTGCAGTTGCTGTAACCACATACAAACACGGATAGGATAATAACGAACGATCATGGTGGCCTGTAAACTGTTGTACCTGCAATGGACGTGGGTAGATGTCTAGGGACTTGCATAAAATGCATCAACAGAAGGTGTGAGTTGTAAGAAAAGGAAGGAGGTGAATTTATAAGAAAATCTCCGACAGAACAATTAAAATGGACGATCGCATTTAAAGCGGATCCTAATTCCTTTTGTTACCGGAGAATCAAATCTTATTACAAATATTTTCTTCAAATCGCTTGAAATCTGGAAATTAATCATATCTACGTCAAATGATAAGATGAATCTACACTTACTCATTTCACTCTTCTATGTTAGCTTCATTCGTACTCTTCATATAAATGGATTGTTTATCCAAATTATTCGCTGATGATAAAACTCTAATTTTCAGCCTGTATGCATCATGAAAACATACTTATTATCATTCACGACCTTTCCACTCAAATTTCGGGACGAAATTTCTTTAACGGGTAGGTACTGTGACAACCCGGAAATTTCCAATCAAATTTAAACTTTATCTTTATATTATTCTGACACGATAAGCAAAGTTTGTTAAGTTAAATCTCAAGAATTTTAAATTGTGTTCATACATTCATTATAACCTCGACCAAATTCAGACGATTCACGAACCGTTATATATAAATAAATATGTATATATATGTATATATATATATTATAACTTGAGAATATTAATAAAGTATTAAACGTATAATACTTTACATGATCGTATTTGTTTCAATATATTTATCGATGGAATTAGAAGATAATATCAAATTGTTGATTTATCAGATACATTATGATATGATTACGGGTCTATGTTATGAGGTCCACTGTGATTTAAGAAATCTATTCTTTTTGACAACATTCGGAAAATGGTTAAGTGATTTATAAGTAAGAACGTGAAGTGTAAATAACTTAGATGTTGGATATCGACAAGTTAAGTAACTCGACATTTTTCATTAAGATGATTTCATACGTTTATTTAACCTTTGAACTTTATCCCATGCTTTACTAACAAACTGTAATTTAAAAACTTGAAACCTATTATGAATATATATGATTCTACTTTTTTAAAACATTTTATGATATAACGATTTCCATTATTTTAACCTTTAAACAAAATGATTCTTAAAAATATATTTGGTTTTGGAAAACAAAATTATTATATTTATTTGATTTAGTTTCAAACGTACAAAAATGTTTTCAGTTTAAAAAGAACTTTATTATTAAAACGTATATAACTTTTATAAATATCTAGAACCACTTTTGACAACTCATTACTTAACCAGTATGATAAAGATAACGATATTAATATTTTATTTTATTAAATATATATAACGATTTAAATTAATATTATATATATTTATACGCGTATTATACGTACATAGTTTTATACTTTTACTATACTTAAACTTTACCTTTACTTTATTTTTACTTTACTTTAACTTTAATAATTCACTTTAATAATTCATACTTTAATAATTCACTTTAATAATTCATACTTTAATAATTCACTTTAATAATTCATACTTTAATAATTCACTTTAATAATTCATACTTTAATAATTCACTTTAATAATTCAAAAATCTATTAATAGAATTCAATAAGTTTCATTATTTCATAGAAACTTGAAAATATTTTTCTCTAAACTCTCTCAATCGATTTACATATATATATTTACTCCGTATTATTTCAAGATATTATTAGTATACATAAAATATTACGTCAGAGTGCTGTCCGAGTGATTTCGAAATTGTTTTTCGAGTGGGATTGGATTAAGGAAATTATGGGTTATAGCTATGGAGGTGATTGGTATGGTTCATGGGTATGCTCGCGAGGTCAATATAGTGTTTATCATCTCCGTTGCGTCTACGTACCTTTCCTGCAATATTGAATCTCAATATTGATACGTGAGTACTTATAATTTAACTTTTACATACTAATAGTGTATCCCTGACTAGTGCTCGAGTATATAGGATTATGCATGTTTGTACTTTTGATATTGCCTTTAGTTAGGTTATGTTGAATCCTGAATTAGTTATATATGCGACTGAGATAAGGTATAAGATATGCATGTCGTTGGAAAGCTAGCGAAAAATTAAGAACTTTTCATTTAGATATAGAATGATTTCGATGAACGGATTTGAAGTTATAGTCCATCGAATTTTTGTATTATTATTAAAAATGATTATTATTATCGTCATTATTATCGTCGTTCTAGTTTTATCTTATTATTATTATTATTATTATCTTTATCAATAAAAGGATTTATCATTAAAAATTGTTATTTTTTTTATTATTACTATCGTTATTATCGTTAAAGTTATAATTAGTATTATTATTATTATCCAATTATTATTATTATTATTATTATTATTATTGGTATTATTATTATTATTATCATTATTAATATATATATCATTATTTAAAAATGGTTATTGTTATTGTTATTATTATTATTACTATATTATCATTAAGATAATTATTAGTATTATAGTTAATAATGTTATAGTAACTATCATTATTAATATTAGTGTAATTAAAACAAATATTTGTAACACCTAATTATTTTGATTACTATTATTATCATTATTACGAACACGATATAAAAGACGATTAAAAGCTATTAAACGAAACGATTAGGAAATAATGGGTAAGAGTATCATGATGAAATTAAAATATTATAAGATATTGATTTAGATAAAATTATCGTTCTTATTATTTTTATCATTACTATTATTATTAAAATTATCGTTAGTATTAAAACTATCATTTTAACAAAAATTATCATTTTAATAGAAATGTCATTGTTACTATAAAATATCATTATTATTATTATTTTAAATAGAATTATTATTTTAAAGATAATATTAAAAATTATCGTAAATATTAAAGTTATCATAATTAGAATTATCGTTTTATCATAATGTCATCTTAGTAATTATAAATATTGATATTTTTATAATAATAATTATTATTACAAAATAATACAACTTTTACTTACTATCATTATAGATATTATTTTATCAAATAAATATTTGATACAAACATATTTTACTACGTGTAATAACTTACTTTAATAATACGTATCATATTATCTTTATAATATTAAATGAACCCTATAAATTTTATTACTTAATATATATAAAAGTATATTTTATTATATAAATATAATATAAAATTTTATTTATTAATAAATAAATTATATTATTTACTCTAATAAATCTTTTAAAAATATAAAACGACGATATTTAAACTATATATTAATCATGTATAAATTTTTGGAAATTATTTTGAGTCAAATTTACTTTTGTTGACTTTTGCATATTAGTCTCGAGCATTAGGATTGTGGTACACTATGACTTGACCTAATTTGTTAGACAAATATTGACCAACACATAAATATATATAATTAATTTAGGTTCGTGAATCCGAGGCCAACCTTGCACTTGTTCAATGACGTTATATGTATTTTTACTATGAAATACAGTATGGTGAGTTTCATTTGCCATTTTACCCTTTATATTTTTGGGACTGAGAATACATGCGCTTTTATAAATGTTTGACGAAATAGACACAAGTAATTGAAACTACATTCTATGGTTGAATTATCGAAATCGAATATGCCCCTTTTTATTAATGTCTGGTAATCTAAGAATTAGGGAACAGACACCCTAATTGACGCGAATCCTAAAGATAGATCTATTGGGCCTAACAAACCCCATCCAAAGTACCGGATGCTTTAGTACTTCGAAATTATATCATGTCCGAAGGAGGATCCTGGAATGATAGCGGATATTCTTATATGTATCTAGTTAATGTCGGTTACCAGGTGTTCACCATATGAATGATTATTTTTTGTCTCTATGCATGGGACGTATATTTATGAGAACTGGAAATGAAATTCTTGTGGTCTATTAAAATGATGGAAATAAATGATTATGATAAACTAATGAACTCACCAACCTTTTGGTTGACACTTTAAAGCATGTTTATTCTCAGGTGTTAAAGAAATTTTCCGCTGTGCATTTGCTCATTTTAAAGATATTACTTGGAGTCTTTCATAGCATATTTCGAAGAACGTTGCATTCGAGTCATTGAGTTCATCAAAGATTATTATTAAATCAATTTATAGTTGGATAGTGGATATTATGAAATGGTATGCATGCCTGTCAATTTTTGATGTAAAGAAAGATTGTCTTTTAAAAACGAATGTAATGTTTGTAAAATGTATCATATAGAGGTCAAATACCTCGCAATGTAATCAACTATTGTGAATCGTTTATAATGTATATGAACGGTCCTTTCACGAAGCTCCTTGACTTCTTCTATTACACCGGGGTGATTGTCGGTTCGGACGAGCGGATAAATAAAATCTAAAATTTGATGTAATATATAATCGTGACGCGATACTCCGGAAATGAGCGAGAAAATGGTGTTTCGGACAGGTTCGCCGGTAAGTGCTTTAGGTTCTTCGTCAAGAGGGCAATGTGGTGGATGGAAGGGATCACCTTCTTCTTGTCTCCAATGATTGAGGAGGCTACGAACCCATCCCTAATTCATCCAGAATAGGTGATGACTGATTGGTTGATCTATTCCGGTCACACTACTTTCGGAGCTTGAATGGGATTCCATTTCAGAATCTGAGTGACTTGAACTGATGACGAATTCCATTTCATACGATTGGATAAAGGATTTTTTTTTCGATATGAAATGATTTTAGCTAACGGATGGTATTCTAATTACATAGAATAATATATATATATATATATATATATATATATATATATATATATATATATATATATATATATATATAGATCAAAAGATTTCGTAGATTACGAAGGACTTTGCGGGATATCTCAGGCAAAGTTTAAAGTAACAGATACGATAAGATATGATTTAGTAGATATGCTAAGATAAGAATTTTTGTCTATACACTATTCATGCAATCAATGCAGCAAGACGTGTCTTAGACTAAAAATGATAAGCAGGTAATTTCCTGAGGATGATAAGTAGTTAATTTTCAACACAAAATGATAAGCAAAACTTTTGACATGCAGACATGATCGAAGTCCAGACTCACTAATGTATCCTATCAACTTATCAGTTAGACACACTAATGCAGACCTGGTTCGCTAAGACCACCGCTCTGATACCAACTGAAAGGACCCGTTCATATACATTATAAACGATTCACAATAGTTGATTACATTGCGAGGTATTTGACCTCTATATGATACATTTTACAAACATTGCATTCGTTTTTAAAAGACAAACTTTCTTTACATCGAAAATTGACAGGCATGCATACCTTTTCATAATATCCACTATCCAACTATAAATTGATTTAATAATAATCTTTGATGAACTCAATGACTCGAATGCAACGTTCTTCGAAATATGCTATGAAAGACTCCAAGTAATATCTTTAAAATGAGCAAATCCACAGCGGAAGATTTCTTTAACACCTGAGAATAAACATGCTTTAAAGTGTCAACCAAAAGGTTGGTGAGTTCATTAGTTTATCATAATCATTTATTTCCATCATTTTAATAGACCACAAGAATTTCATTTCCAGTTCTCATAAATATACGTCCCATGCATAGAGACAAAAATAATCATTCATATGGTGAACACCTGGTAACCGACATTAACTAGATACATATAAGAATATCCCCTATCATTCCGGGATCCTCCTTCGGACATGATATAAATTTCGAAGTACTAAAGCATCCGGTACTTTGGATGGGGTTTGTTAGGCCCAATAGATCTATCTTTAGGATTCGCGTCAATTAGGGTGTCTGTTCCCTAATTCTTAGATTACCAGACTTTAATAAAAAGGGGCATATTCGATTTCAATAATTCAACCATAGAATGTAGTTTCAATTACTTGTGTGTATTTCGTCAAACATTTATAAAAGCGCATGTATTCTCAGTCCCAAAAATATAAAGGGTAAAAAGGCAAATGAAACTCACCATACTGTATTTCGTAGTAAAAATACATATAACGTCATTGAACAAGTGCAAGGTTGGCCTCGGATTCACGAACCTAAATTAATTATATATATTTATGTGTTGGTCAATATTTGTCTAACAAATTAGGTCAAGTCATAGTGTACCACAATCCTAATGCTCGAGACTAATATGCAAAAGTCAACAAAAGTAAATTTGACTCAAAATAATTTCCAAAAATCTATACATGTTTAATATATATTTTAAATAACGTCATTTTATATTTTTAAATATTTTTAAAAGATTTATTAGAGTAAATAATATAATTTATTTATTAATAAATAAAATTTTATATTTAATTTATATAATAAAATATACTTTTATATATATATTAAGTAATAAAATTTATAGGGTTCATTTAATATCATAAAGATAATATGATAGGTATTATTAAAGTAAGTTATTACACGTAGTAAAATATGTTTGTATCACATATTTATTTGATAAAATAATATCTATAATGATAGTAAGTAAAAGTTGTATTATTTTATAATAATAATTATTATTATAAAAATATCAATATTTATAATTACTAAAATGACATTATAATAAAACGATAATTCTAATTATGATAACTTTAATATTTATGATAATTTTTAATATTATCTTTAAAATAAAAATTCTATTTAAAATAATAATAATAATGATATTTTATAGTAACAATGACATTTCAATTAAAATGATAATTTTTGTTAAAATGATAGTTTTAATACTCACGATACTTTTAATAATAATAGTAATGATAAAAATAATAAGAACGATAATTTTATTTAAATCAATATCTTATAATATTTTAATTTCATCATGATACTCTTACTCATTATTTCCTAATCGTTTCGTTTAATAGCTTTTAATCGTCTTTTATATCGTGTTCATAATAATGATAATAATAGTAATCAAAATAATTAGGTGTTACAAATATTTGTTTTAATTACACTAATATTAATAATGATAGTTACTATAACATTATTAACGATAATACTTATAATTAACTTAATGATAATATAGTAATAATAATAATAATAACAATAACAATAACCATTTTTAAATAATGATATATATATTAATAATGATAATAATAATAATAATAATAATATGCATATCTTATACCTTATCTCAACCGCAAGTGTAACTAATTCAAGACCTAACCTGTCTAAGGGCAATATCAAAAGTACAAGCATGCATAATCCTAAATACTCGAGCACTAGTCAGGGATACACTATTAGTATGTAAAAGTTAAATTATGAGTACTCACGTATCAATATTGAGATTCAATATTGCAGGAAAGGTACGTAGACGCAACGGAAATGATAAACACTATATTGACCTCACGAGCATACCCATGAACCATACTCAATCACCTCCATAGCTATAACCAATAATTTCCTTAATCCTATCCTACTCGAAAAACAATTTCGAAACCACTCGGACAGCACTCCGTCGTAATATTTTATGTATACTAATAATATCTTGAAATAATACGGACTAAATATATATATGTAAATCGATTGAGAGAGTTTAGAGAAAAATATTTTCAAGTTTCTATGAAATAATGAAACCTATTGAATTCTATTTATAATAGATTTTTGAATTATTAAAGTTAATTATTAAAGTGTGAATTATTAAAGTATGAATTATTAAAGTTATAATATATATACACATATACATATATAATCATATACATATACATATACATATAATAATAATAATACTAATAATAATAATAATAATAATTTGGATAATAATAATAATAATAATAATAATAATAATAATAATAATAATAATAATAATAATAATAATAATAATAATAATAATAATAATAATAATAATAATAATAATAATAATAGGATAATAATAATATTAATTATAACTTTAACGATAATAACGATAGTAATAATAAAAAAATAACAATTTTTAATGATAAATCCCTTTTATTGATAAAGATAATAATAATCATAATAATAAGATAAAACTAGAACGACGATAAAAACGACGATAATAATAATCATTTTTAATAAAAATATCGAAAATTCATTTGATTGTAACTTCTAATCCGTTCATCGAAACCATTCGATATCTAAAGGAAAAGTTCTTAATTTTTCGCTAGCTTTCCAAGGACATGCATATCTTATACCTTATCTCAACCGCAAGTGTAACTAATTCAAGACCTAACCTGTCTAAGGGCAATATCAAAAGTACAAGCATGCATAATCCTAAATACTCGAGCACTAGTCAGGGATACACTATTAGTATGTAAAAGTTAAATTATGAGTACTCACGTATCAATATTGAGATTCAATATTGCAGGAAAGGTACGTAGACGCAACGGAAATGATAAACACTATATTGACCTCACGAGCATACCCATGAACCATACTCAATCACCTCCATAGCTATAACCAATAATTTCCTTAATCCTATCCTACTCGAAAAACAATTTCGAAACCACTCGGACAGCACTCCGTCGTAATATTTTATGTATACTAATAATATCTTGAAATAATACGGACTAAATATATATATGTAAATCGATTGAGAGAGTTTAGAGAAAAATATTTTCAAGTTTCTATGAAATAATGAAACCTATTGAATTCTATTTATAATAGATTTTTGAATTATTAAAGTTAATTATTAAAGTGTGAATTATTAAAGTATGAATTATTAAAGTTATAATATATATACACATATACATATATAATCATATTCGTTTAATGGTTCGTGAATCGTTGGAACTTGGTCGAGGTTGAATGAATGTATGAACATAGTTTAAAATTCTAGAAATTTAACTTAACAAATATTGCTTATCGTGTCGGAAACATATAAAGATTAAAGTTTAAATTTGGTTGAAAATTTTCGGGTTGTCACAGTACCTACCCGTTAAAGAAATTTCGTCCCGAAATTTGAGTGGAAAGGTCGTGAATGATAATAAGTATGTTTTCATGATGCATAGGGGCTGAAAATTAGAGTTTTATCATCAACGAATAATTTGGATAAACAATCCATTTATATGAAGAGTACGAATGAAGCTAACATAGAAGAGTGAAATGAGTAAGTGTAGATTCATCTTATCATTTGACGTAGATATGATTGATTCCCAGATTTCAAGGGATTTGAAGAAAATCTTCTTAATAAGATTTGACTATCCGGTAATCAAGGGAATTAGGATCCGCTTTAAATGCGATCGTCCATTTTAATTGTTCTGTCAGAGATTTTCTTATAAATTCACCTCCTTCGTTTCCTTACTACTCACACCTTCTGTTGATGCATTTTATGCAAGTCCCTAGACATCTACCCACGTCCATTGCAGGTACAACAATTTACAGGCCACCATGATTGCTCGTTATTATCCTATCCGTGTTTGTATGTGGTTACAGGAACTGCGGGAACGAGATTTAGATGTTTGACTATGTTAGACTTAGTCAGACGTACGAGTGAAGCCTCACTAGTACGGCTGACAGGTTCATACACACGGTTGATGCTGAGCTAAGTCACAATTACAACCTTAATGAGAAGACACGAGTGAGTGATCACCCGTACGGCTGATGAAGCCAACTCGTACGTGTGATGAATGAATCGTATGAGTGAGTCAACAGCAGGGGTATATAAAGTCTTATGTTCTTCATTTTAGGTTAAGCCTCTCATTTGTTACACACACTCAGATCTAGTGAGCTCCTCCGATTCTCTCTCAATCCAAATCACCCAGGTGGTAAATAATAGCTCTAGGTGTTGATCTAATCACACTTGATTTAGTTGTGGTTTGACTAAATTAATCAAAAAAAAAAAACTTAACCTATTCACTAGAGGGTTTGATTCACTTATTCCGCCATTGTGTGAGTTAAATCTGTTGATTTCTAAGTTCCTAGTCATGTTTCATCACCTTCTATTCTTTCCCCCTCAATTCATATTTTAAAGTATTCATCAATATGCTCCATCCAGTTCTAATTCTCGATATACTTGTAACTTTCATATCGGTCATTCTTCTTTTTCATCTACCGCCGGAAGAATCTATTTACTTCTACTATACTCTTGGGTTTATAGTGTTTCTAGTTCTCCCGTGTCTTTATATTGCTATATGCATCGATATATATGGTTTATAATTTCTGGTTTGTCGTTGGGCTTTATATGTTCCCTTATATTTCAAAGTCTCTGCTTCTGTCTTCTATAATCATTATCATTCACAGTTAATGCTCTCTTTTATTTGCTGCAATTTATACCCCAATTTCTATTTCGGAGTTTTGTCCTTTTGTTTCTTCTTCTTGCGATTAAGCACCGCTTGTAATGGTCCAGAATTCACAGATATGAATTTCGGAATGAACATTGTTAATATTCTAGGAAGGAAATTGTGATGGCACGATCTTGACTTGTCGAATTACTAGAATACCTTGGAAAGGCCGAATCATCAAGAAATATTTTCTTGATATTTTAGAGGTTAAATAGAATACAAGAGTCATATAACATGACACATGATGATGTTATCATCTGTGAATCATCACGTTCCATTTAGAAACTCAGCATGACTTACTGTAATATAATCACATTGATCAAGTGTCATTATATTATACTAATTCATGCTTCAGTTCCCAACACTACTTCAAAATATTCCTATTTTAAACTTGAATGTTTCAGAATTTAGAAACTAAAATAGTTTCTTTTATGATGTAATACAGATAGCGCGAAGAGGTAAATGATTTCAAATAAGAAAAATTAAGAAAATATCTTCAGAAATATGGAGGATATTTATAATGAAAGATATGATGATATTTTAGAATTTCTAATATCAGAGGATGATGAAGAATATTGTTCGCAGGGGTTTAGAGTCAGGAGAAAGGTATTCGTTAATGACTTCAGCAGGTACTGAATCATTTGGATCCTTTGAAGTCAGGTTCAGTCTTTGTAATTTTTCCACAGCCTCCTTCCTACTTTGCTCAATCCGTTTTCCAGTTCCAAAACTTCTCTTTTTCTGCGCTTTGCCAGCACACTTCATCATTATCATCCAGCTTTTACCATTTAAAGTCTTTTATATTTTTTGCTACTTCATCAGCATTTTTTTTTTCCGGAGAACCAATTCGTAGTTCGGAGTGTTTTTCAGAAACTTCACATTCAAATTAATCCAGAAGATAGACGTTATATATACACATATAACTGTTGGCGTAGACATGCTGCGAGATTTCAAAATACTGATTGCTAATTCTCAATGATTCGTATGGTAATTCTCATTACAAGATGCGAATGAGTAAATGATGGGGTTTCAATGAATAATTATAATGACTTTTTGGAGAGTCTAAAGTCAAAGGGTAATGAAGTTGTTGGTACATCTGCTAATAATGTGGTGGAATTTAAATGTTTCCTGGTAACGATGGTGTATATCTCAAGGTTATAATAAGGTTAGTCTGACTGAAAAGTCAAAGTTGACTTGCTGGAGCTGTGACAAAACTGGCTACTTTGAATAGGAGTCGCAAAGTTATTTTTGCTAATAAATGCCAAAGAATCTGACGCGGATACGTTGTTTAAACTTTTACTTCGGTTTCAAGAGTTTTTCGGGTACATAACTGTGGGTAACATGTGGTTGGATCATCATCTTGATTGCTCATCATTCGAAGTGTCTTCAGAAATTTTCGAAGGGTTTGAACACAGATTGTAATCGTTAACATATATTTGATGTTCTAACACAGTTTTGAAGTCAAAATATAGCTTGTGAAAGATGCAAGGATCTAAGAGTGATGATTTTGGTCATATCTCAAGTTGAATTTTGAGATTTTAAAATCAGAATATGTAATTAAATTTTGAATGAGTATGGTTGTTTTGATTTATATAAAAGAATGTATATTGTTGTGAAAGTAGGGAGTATAATGGATGATTTGCTGAATCAGATTCAAAGAATGTAACATATTAATTGTGAATTTATATATCTCTCGGGTATTACCTACCCGTTAAAAAAAATTCACATTTAATATTTTGTACAAAAGAATTTTATTACGGTCTTTATGAAAATATATATATGTATATTTTCTTCAGATGTAACATAGATTTAATGAGTTAATGTTAAATTAAACTCATTTGATTTACGGTTGAAACTAGAATTGAATAATCCCTAAAGGCTTTAAAAAGTACATAACTTTTACGCAGTATTTCTTTAATGACATTGAAATTATGAATCAATACTTCGTTATTTGTTGATGTATGATGTTCGGTTCGTGAAATTCTTGTGAATTTCGCAAAGTACGAATGATGTTATCTGAAAAGTTTCGGGTACATCGATGATGAAAGTGTAAAATCAAATATATACTTGATTTATTATGAATTGAAATTTATTGAATTGCGACAGAGATTGTAGTTAATGCTAGTTAAATTGCGGTCGAAGGATGTACATTATTGCATATTTGTAATATGAATTAACCGAGTAGTTAAGATTCACACACAATAGCTTAGCACGAAAAGATTTATTTCCATATATATATATATATATATATATATATATATATATATATATATATATATATATATATATATATATATATATATATATATATATATATATAATATACATATAATTTCTTCAGAGGGAATGAGTTAATTCTTCATAACTCGTTGATACAATATACACGTTATTGATTCGTAATGATGTCCACAGTGATTCTTGAACTGACGGAGTTTGTGATGTTATCTGTGTTGTTGATTCGGATGTTGACTGTACTGACGATGCTGGTAACGCTGACGGTATTGTTGATGCTGTTGGTAAAGCAAGTTTAGCTTGTTAATCACACACCATTTTTGTCAGGGTTTCTACTCTTCCTTCTATCATTTTGGTTCGCTTAACTGATTTATGGTTAGGGCTAGATTAGATAATCTCTAAGACTTTAGAGATTACATAATCCCCGCGGAATTTTTCTCCAATGAAGTTATGAATTAATACTTCGTCAGTTATTGTTGTTGGTACTCCTTGGTATCTATGGTGCGTATGACGTTGATGCTCGTGGGACAGATTGTGAAGTTGAGGTTTACGACGCGGTTGTGGTTGGAGGTGGTAATGGTACTGTTGGCGTTGATGATGGTGGTACTGGTTATGCTGCTGATGCTGCTGCTGGTGTTTGTAATCTCTGCACCATATTCTCCAAAGCCACTACCCGAGCGCGAAGCTCGTTGACTTCTTCTATTACACCGGGGTGATTGTCGGTTCAGACGAGCGGATAAATAAAATCTAAAATTTGATGTAATATATAATCGTGACGCGATACTCTGGAAATGAGCGAGAAAATGGTGTTTCGGACAGGTTCGCCGGTAAGTTCTTCAGGTTCTTCGTCAAGAGGGCAATGTGGTGGATGGAAGGGATCACCTTCTTCTTGTCTCCAATGATTTAGGAGGCTACGAACCCATCCCCAATTCATCCAGAATAGGTGATGACTGATTGGTTGATCTATTCCGGTCACACTGCTTTCGGAGCTTGAATGGGATTCCATTTCGGAATCTGAGTGACTTGAACTGATGACGAATTCCATTTCGTACGATTGGATAAAGGATTTTTTTTCGATATGAAATGATTTTAGCTAACGGATGGTATTCTAATTACATAGTATATATATATATATATATATATATATATATATATATATATATATATATATATATATATATATATATATATATATATCAAAAGATTTCGTAGATTACGGAGGACTTTGCGGGATATGTCAGGCAAAGTTTAAAGTAACAGATACGATAAGATATGATTTAGCAGATATGCTAAGATATGAATTTTTGTCTATACACTATTCATGCAATCAATGCAGCAAGACGTGTCTTCGACTAAAAATGATAAGCAGGTAATTTCCTGAGGATGATAAGTAGTTAATTTTTGACACAAAATGATAAGCAAAACTTTTGACATGCAGACACGGTCGAAGTCCAGACTCACTAATGTATCCTATCGACTTATCAGTTAGACACACTAATGCAGACCTGGTTCGCTAAGACCACTGCTCTGATACCAACTGAAAGGACCCGTTCATATACGTTATAAACGATTCACAATAGTTGATTACATTGCGAGGTATTTGACCTCTATATGATACATTTTATAAACATTGCATTCGTTTTTAAAAGACAAATTTTCTTTACATCGAAAATTGACAGGCATGCATACCATTTCATAATATCCACTATCCAACTATAAATTGATTAAATAATAATCTTTGATGAACTCAATGACTCGAATGCAACGTTCTTCGAAATATGCTATGAAAGACTCCAAGTAATATCTTTAAAATGAGCAAATGCACAGCGGAAGATTTCTTTAACACCTGAAAATAAACATGCTTTAAAGTGTCAACCAAAAGGTTGGTGAGTTCATTAGTTTATCATAATCATTTATTTCCATCATTTTAATAGACCACAAGAATTTCATTTCCAGTTCTCATAAATATACGTCCCATGCATAGAGACAAAAATAATCATTCATATGGTGAAAACCTGGTAACCGACATTAACTAGATACATATAAGAATATCCCCTATCATTCCGGGATCCTCCTTCGAACATGATATAAATTTCGAAGTACTAAGGCATCCGGTACTTTTGATGGGGTTTGTTAGGCCCAATAGATCTATCTTTAGGATTCGCGTCAATTAGGGTATCTGTTCCCTAATTCTTAGATTACCAGACTTTAATAAAAAGGGGCATATTCGATTTCGATAATTCAACCATAGAATGTAGTTTCAATTACTTGTGCCTATTTCGTCAAACATTTATAAAAGCGCATGTATTCTCAGTCCCAAAAATATAAAGGGTAAAAAGGCAAATGAAACTCACCATACTGTATTTCGTAGTAAAAATACATATAACGTCATTGAACAAGTGCAAGGTTGGCCTCGAATTCACGAACCTAAATTAATTATATATATTTATGTGTTTGTCAATATTTGTCTAACAAATTAGGTCAAGTCATAGTGTACCACAATCCTAATGCTCGAGACTAATATGCAAAAGTCAACAAAAGTAAATTTGACTCAAAATAATTTCCAAAAATCTATACATGATTAATATATAGTTTAAATATCGTCGTTTTATATTTTTAAATATTTTTAAATATTTTTAAAAGATTTATTAGAGTAAATAATATAATTTATTTATTAATAAATAAAATTTTATATTAAATTTATATAATAAAATATACTTATATATATATTAAGTAATAAAATTTATAGGGTTCATTTAATATCATAAAGATAATATGATAGGTATTATTAAAGTAAGTTATTACACGTAGTAAAATATGTTTGTATCACATATTTATTTGATAAAATAATATATATAATGATAGTAAGTAAAAGTTGTATTATTTTGTAATAATAATAATTATTATAAAAATATCAATATTTATAATTACTAAAATGACATTATGATAAAACGATAATTCTAATTATGATAACTTTAATATTTATGATAATTTTTAATATTATCTTTAAAATAATAATTCTATTTAAAATAATAATAATAATGATATTTTATAGTAACAATGACATTTCAATTAAAATGATAATTTTTGTTAAAATGATAGTTTTAATACTAACGATACTTTTAATAATAATACTAATGATAAAAATAATAAGAACGATAATTTTATCTAAATCAATATCTTATAATATTTTAATTTCATCATGATACTCTTACTCATTATTTCCTAATCGTTTCGTTTAATAGCTTTTAATCATCTTTTATATCGTGTTCATAATAATGATAATAATAGTAATCAAAATAATTAGGTGTTACAAATATTTGTTTTAATTACACTAATATTAATAATGATAGTTACTATAACATTATTAACGATAATAATAATAATTATCTTAATGATAATATAGTAATAATAATAATAACAATAACAATAACCATTTTTAAATAATGATATATATATTAATAATGATAATAATAATAATAATAATAATATTAATAATAATAATAATAATAATAATAATAATAATAATAATAATAATAATACTAATAATAATAATAATAATAATAATAATAATAATAATAATAATAATTGGATAATAATAATACTAATTATAACTTTAACGATAATAATGATAGTAATAATAAAAAAAATAAAAATTTTTAATGATAAATCCCTTTTATTGATAAAGATAATAATAATCATAATAATAAGATAAAACTAGAACGACGATAAAAACGACGATAATAATAATCATTTTTAATAAAAATATCGAAAATTCAATTGATTATAACTTCTAATCCGTTCATCGAAACCATTCGATATCTAAAGGAAAAAAGTTCTTAATTTTTTGCTAGCTTTCCAAGGACATGCATATCTTATACCTTATCTCAACCGCAAGTGTAACTAATTCAAGACCTAACCTGTCTAAGGGCAATATCAAAAGTACAAGCATGTATAATCCTAAATACTCGAGCACTAGTCAGGGATACACTATTAGTATGTAAAAGTTAAATTATGAGTACTCACGTATCAATATTGAGATTCAATATTGCAGGAAAGATACGTAGACGCAACGGAAATGATAAACACTATATTGACCTCACGAGCATACCCATGAACCATACTCAATCACCTCCATAGCTATAACTCATAATTTCCTTAACCATATCCTATTCGAAAAACAATTTCAAAACCACTCGGACAGCACTCCGTCGTAATATTTTATGTATACTAATAATATCTTGAAATAATACGGAGTAAATATATATATGTAAATCGATTGAGAGAGTTTAGAGAAAAATATTTTCAAGTTTCTATGAAATAATGAAACCTATTGAATTCTATTTATAATAGATTTTTGAATTATTAAAGTTAATTATTAAAGTATGAATTATTAAAGTGAATTATTAAAGTATGAATTATTAAAGTGAATTATTAAAGTATAAATTATTAAAGTGAATTATTAAAGTATGATTTATTAAAGTAAATTATTAAAGTTAAAGTAAAGTAAAAATAAAGTAAAGGTAAAGTTTAAGTATAGTAAAAGTATAAAACTATGTACGTATAATACGCGTATAAATATATATAATATTAATTTAAATCGTTATATATATTTAATAAAATAAAATATAAATATCGTTATCTTTATCATACTAGTTAAGTAATGAGTTGTCAAAAGTGGTTCTAGATATTTATAAAAATTATATACGTTTTAATAATAAAGTTCTTTTTAAACTAAAAACGTTTTTGTACGTTTGAAACTAAATAGATCAATCGAGTCTTTATGAGATTCAATCTTCCACTATCCTTTGTCTAGTTTTCAATGATTAACAATTTGTTCTTATTTATAAATCACTTTACCATTTTCCGAATATTGTTAAAATGGAAAGATTTCTCAAATCAACGTGGGCCTTTCAACAGAGACTTGTAATCATAATTCAATATATTTGATAATTCAATCATTTGATCTTATCTTCTAATTCCATTAATAAACATTTTGAAACAGATATAATAATATAAAGTATTTAATCTAATATTTTGTTTACGTTTCAAGTTATAATATATATACACATATACATATATAATCATATTCGTTTAATGGTTCGTGAATCGTTGGAACTTGGTCGAGGTTGAATGAATGTATGAACATAGTTTAAAATTCTTGAAATTTAACTTAACAAATATTGCTTATCGTGTCGGAAACATATAAAGATTAAAGTTTAAATTTGGTTGGAAATTTTCGGGTTGTCACATCGAACCCGAGACCTCTCGCATACACACAACCTCCTATAACCATCTGTCTGTTTCTATTTTCTGAGAATAATACTCGCGTAAATATATATATCATTTGTTCTTTCTATTGCTACTTATTCTTTTTCTTAAAAACTAAAAAATCAAGAACCCAGATTCGAACCCAGGAAGCTTCGTTTAATCCCAACACTCTTAACCCTCCTTGTATTTCTATGTTTTTGTTTAAATATCGCAACCATATCCATATAACCCGCCTCTATCTGTTTCTTCTCTTTCTTCTATCTTCATGATTATATAAGCACGATCCTATTCGCCTAGTCATTTACGACTCATGTTCTTACCATAAAGAGTTTAATTAACGACCTTACACTCTTTCACGTTCATCATGGTCACCGATCATCATCGTGACTTAGTTGTTTTTTATCCCTATTGCCATTATCTCATCCTAGTTTCTAATATGTATATCATGTAATAGAAGTTTGGTATTGGCACAACTAATATATTGGCCCAACTGAATATTCGCAATAGATTCAAGACTTACGCAATATTTACAAACGTGTAAAGGGAAACCACTTGGTAGTCTTTGGTGGAATGTGGGGTTATTTGTCCCATGGATGTTGGTTTTGATTAGGATCAACATAGTTTTATCATCATCGTCATACAGCATCATCATCATATAGCATTATCTCCTTGCCACTTAATAACTTGGTCCACCAAATGTAATGCAAAATTACTAGTGGTTTGTGACATTGTTTTTGGCCGATACCTTCCTAGTTGCTTTAATCAATTGTCAAATTCTATATTCCCTATGTAACCCACTAAGGAAATAAGAGTAAGTGGGATAATCCTTGCAACAAAAGAATGTCGGCCTTTATATCCTAAACCGTCCCACATGTATAATACGTTTGAAATTTAATTCCCCTTTATAATCATGTTACTCAAACTCAATAACATATGTTTTTATTTCGTTTCATTAAGTACGAAACACAAGACAACGAAGCTGTTTCATAACAAATGGTTTTCGTGGGTTTTTGTACCAGAGAGAGAGAGATATATATGAGAGTGGGTGTGGCTATTGAAACATAAGAAGAAGAGAGAAATACCTGGAGAAAAAGAAAGATTATGGTGATGATGGGTTTCGTGGTGATTGTAGGGTGTTCTTGGTTCGTTTGTAGTGGTGTTCTAATTTGATGGTTTTGGTTTAAAGGAATAGAGAGAGAAGAGAATTAGAGAAAGAAGAGAGATATAGATGGTTGTGTTTGATGGTGTTCTTTCTACAGAAAAAAAGAAACAGGAAAGATTATGATGTTGAGTGTTGGTGTTCTTCAATGGTGGTTGTCGATGGGTTTGATGTGGGTGCTGAGTCACGAAAAATAACAACAGCAGTAGTTTATCAGAAAATAGAATTATGTGATGGTTGTGGTTTGCTTTGATGACTAGAAGTATGACAATAGTAGTAACAAAGTATCGATGGTGATTGTGGTTATGAGGATACATAGTGGCGATCATAAATAGACGATGGTTGATAAGGTGATAGTTGTCATGAAAGGAATGTTAAACATGAAATGTCCCGTTCATATTGATTATAAACGTTCCATATTAATTGATTTCGTTCCGAGGTTTTGACCTCTATATGAGACGTTTTTCAAAGAATGCATTCATTTTTTAAAACAACCATAACCTTTATTTTATCAATAAACGTTTTAAAAGCATTACGTAGATTATCAAATAATGATAATTTAAAATATAATGTTTACACATGACCATTACATAATGGTTTACAATAGAAATATATTACATCGACATATGTTTCTTGAATGCAATTTTTACACAATATCATACAAACATGGACTCCAAATCTTGTCCTTATTTTAGTATGCAACATCGGAAGCTCTTAGTATTCACCTGAGAATAAACATGCTTTAAACGTCAACAAAAATGTTGGTGAGTTATAGGTTTAACCTATATATATCAAATCGTAACAATAGACCACAAGATTTCATATTTCAATACACATCCCATACATAGAGATAAAAATCATTCATATGGTGCACACCTGGTAACCGACATTAACAAGATGCAAATATAAGAATATCCCCATCATTCCGGGACACCCTTCGGATATGATATAAATTTCGAAGTACTAAAGCATCCGGTACTTTGGATGGGGTTTGTTAGGCCCAATATGTAACATCCCGCGTTTTTCCGTTAAATTTATTTTTAACACTATCTTTTTTTTTAAATAATACCTTTCATTATTTAAATTCGTAGTTTCCGTTGACTAACGTTCTAAATTTCCCGTTATTTAATTATAACATCACTCGTTTACTCGAGCATTTTTAAAATATTCGTTTGGTTAATTCCCGCACCCGCTTTGAAACTTGAGGGACCGAGGTTGCCAAGTGGGCAAACTAGTTGACTAGGTCAACTAGTCAACCCACCTTACCCATCCATTTTTTTCACCTCCCACCTTCTTCCTCTTTTCTCTCTACTTCCCTTTCATGAACTCAAACACCCATCTTCATAAAATCATCATCTAAATCCGGATCGAGAAGCAAACTTCAAAACAAATTACATTTCCGTGATCCTCTCTTCATCCTCTTCGATTTGGTACCAATTTCATAGCTTGGGGTAAAGTTTCTAAAAACTCTAGATTTCTCTAAATTCGTGTTTTTGACTTGAAATGGTGTTAGTTAGTGTCTATGGCTCGTGTATAACATGAATATATGTTTTGTTTGCTCGATTCGTTGTTTTGAGTAACTAGTTTGAACAATTGAAATGGGTGTGCTTAATCCTTGATTTTTGGATGAGTTAATGTTGTTAAATTGTTAGAGTTTATGTTTTAAAAGTGTTACTAGCATCTTTAGCATCAATTTGATGTGTAGGTTGATTTGGAAAACATCATTAACATGATTATTGGTTTTGTGATTCTTGATTAGGGTTTGATGAACTCTAAAAGGAAATTTTGATACTTTGAATGCCATGAAATGTTATTAGTTAGTGATTAGTTGTATTGTATGTTTCATTACCTTCAAAACGGCATATCATATGTATGAATTGCATTCCCGAATCTTAAAATGCGTTTTGTAAACTTGAAACGATGGTTTTGAACTTTTAATGACCACTTGACGAGATTTTTGGCTATTGTAAATGATGTTTTTGCTTGATGAAAGGTGGTTAGTTGTATTCCTTGTCAAAATACCTTTCAAATGATATAAGATACTTGTTTTGGATGTTTACGGTTTAGGATTTATGGGTATTTGAAGTTGGATTCGTGCTTGAGTGTGAAAACTGCCAGAATTCTCTGCACAGGTAATGGCGCGGCGCGCCATATACCCGCGCGGCGCGCCAAAGTGGTCTGTCCAACTTTGTCGATTTTTGAATAATGTTTGCTATGCTACACACCCCCGATCAACATGAAACTTGGACAACATGCTCATATATGATTTCTAAGCTCATGAAAATAGTTCGGGACCCGACCCGGCCCCATTGACTTTTTCGTTGACTTTGACCAAGTTTGACTTTTAGTCAAACTTAACAAAACACTTATGCAATCGTTCTAATCTTATTTTATACTTGATTCTTGCATGAAACTTGACAACGTGATTCACATGCTATATATTCGAGTCATAACGAGCCATAGGACTAATTGAACACATTTCACCCGACCTTGTGTCGTAACCGGTTAATTGATACAACTTATTTGTTTAGGTCAAGGCTAAGCAACTTTTATGCACACGTTTACTTTGTGAAGTACTTTATTAACTCTTGCACTCAAGGTGAGATCATAGTCCCACTTTTACTCTTTTTGAACTTATATTTGGGATGAGAAAACATAAACGATTCTTTTAAACTAAGTGAACACAAGTACAGGAAAACAAACATTCTACATACGAGTTTAGAACAAAAATCCTCAATTCGATTATCATTAGTTACATTTGCAGTGTGTAAGTGTAGGCGTGAACTTATGTTGTATGGCCATATGGGTTTGACAAACCCTCATCTAGGACGGTTCGCTACCGTCTACGGATGAAATATATTTTCGAGAAACGGTGTTGTTCTAGCACTATGAATGGGGTATCAACGGACGGAACGTTAAGCCTTGATAATTGGTTGCTCATGAATATTAACTTTTAGAATGTACTACTACTTTATCAATGTTGCAAATCTTGTGGTTCGACTTACTCTTACTCACTTACTTATTTAAACCTATGATTTCACCAACGTTTTTCGTTGACAGTTTTCTATATGTTTCTCAGGTTCATACTTGGCTACTTGATACATGCTTCCGCACACTTTGATTACTTGCTTGGAGTCAAGCATACATGCATACGCTAGGGATAGCGCTTTTGGATTCAAACTTTAAGCATACATACTTTCGCTATTTATAGCAAACTGTAATTTTAAACTAATTATGTCGCAAGTTATTTCATTTATACTTTATACTCTTGTAAACTTAAACTTGTCGTCGAACGGTTTTGTAAACTAAACTTTGCAAGCATGATACGTTTCAAAAGAATGCGACATAATTTTGGTCAAACGAGTCTCATATAGGGACTACGACCACGTAACGGGACCTAAGTAGTCGGCGCCGTCAATGACGATTTGGTCGGGTCGCTACAGATGGTATCAGAGCGTTGGTTGTAGGGATTTAGAGTTCATTGGTGTCAACCCCGAGTCGTTAGGACGCATTAGTGAATCTAGACTACAACCGGATAGTTAGCCATTGCATTCTGACATACATTTGCTATAGATAGCACTTGCTTGACTACTTGTGCATTATACTTGAATCATTCTTAATCAAACTTTTTAATGGTACCCAACCTTCATCATACGAATTCGTATTCCGCCACTTTTTGGTAACACACGTGAATTCAAGGTTTATACGCGTACGGATGACCACGACTTCGTTAGTCACTCTAGTTCGGGAATTCTGACTCCTTGGTTGTTATCCACCCCATCTCAGCTTACTATCCACAAGTGTTGTAAAGTTACCACCACTACTCTAGATGAGTATCGTCATCACTATTTATCACTACGGTTGCGTACTACTCGTTATCATGACTCGTTACTCTTTTCATACCTAAATACATTTTTGTGTGACTCGAACCGCATTGACGTGAATAATCATTTATACACTTCCCTCGGGGAACGCTTCTTTAGAGTTGCACTAATTCGTTCGATTCAATACGAATCACGTTAGAGACGTCGTTACACTTTGTTTATTTTAAATTTTCACGATTACACGAACTTGATTCTATGGAGTGATGTGGGAATGGAGGTATGAGTTAGCGTAATATAACGTCATTTGATCAACGTAGTTATATTACGGTAAGTCATACCAAATTTCTAATGACACGTGATGGTGGTTGGACTCGATCAACCTAATCACCACCATGTGCCATGTACATGATTTCACTTTTCTTGTTTGGATATCCGAAAACTCCGAGAATATTGATAACAACCATACCCGGGACACATCTTCGATTATTGTCTAACCATATTTATGCTTCCGAATGAATGGAAAATTCTTTCAACTTCAAACATATGTTATACGCGTATACTATCTCGTCTTCGCACGGTTTCATCGAAGAACTACAATATGCTTGATATGCCCACATCGAGGCGGAAATTTCTCTCGTATTACACTCGTACTTCCGTTTAAGGAAAATATTTTATCTAAATTCTCAATGGAGGGAGAGACTCTTCACGTTATACTAGTATTCGCCACGAGGGTGAATAGTCCTAACGAACGTTTTCGGAAACCGATAAATCTTTCGTGGCGTGAAATTCTCGAGAAACAGAAACTTGTTCTAACAAACGTTTTTAAGTCCTAACAAACTTGTTCGAATATACCTTACAGAAATGTACCTCGTCTTGGATCGAGATTCTCGTTTCACTTGTAGATTTCGGAGTGCTTTTCGAAAAGCCTCGGGACCACGTTTAAACATGAGTACCACACATCAACCATAAACCGACGAACAAAGCAAACATACAATTCAAACCTTGGAAACCGTAATACGAGTTTGTGTTATCAACTCCAAATTTACTTGAGAAGAGTATTTTCCTTTAGCCTAATTCTCTTACTACAATGATTTTCATTCTAGTTTTAACGTCACACCTTTTGAAATCTTATGTGACCGGAAACGTCATTCTCCTTTTGTAGAACCAAGTTAATGATAATCAAACCACCGAACCCGAGCTAATTCATGGAACAACCAAGAAACTTCTTTAACCTCAGAAAGGCTCGAGACGACCGTAGTCGCTAAAGGAGCTATGCCACTGTTAGACGTAAACTTTTCAAATTCCATGTGGAAAACCGCGTAACGTTAAAAGTCGCACCTTGAAAAGGTGTAGTCCGTTTCGGAAACGTAGAAAGCTAAATCCGCGATATTTTTAGTCCTTTTGAAATTTTGGGGTGTGTTGTGCCCGTTGCTTACCGCTTCGAACTTCCGACTCAAACAAATTTCGTTCATCCTACATTCTGTGTATCAAACTTAAAGGCGTGTCTTGCGAGACAAGAACTTGTTATCCTCTACGATGAACTTACTATCAACGATAAACCTCACTTCCAAGGAGGACCGGTTGAAACTATAAATCGCGGAACCAAACTTTAAACCAAGGTAAAATCGCGACTGTCGAAGTTCGTTGAAATACCCGAAGGAGTACCTTCACTTATTCGTAGAACCGACAACGCAATATCTCGAGGAAGAAACAACGACTACTACTTCTAACTAAATTTCGGGACGAAATTTCTTTTAAGGTGTAGGTAATGTAACATCCCGCGTTTTTCCGTTAAATTTATTTTTAACACTATCTTTTTTTTTTAAATAATACCTTTCGTTATTTAAATTCGTAGTTTCCGTTGACTAACGTTCTAAATTTCCCGTTATTTAATTATAACATCACTCGTTTACTTGAGCATTTTTAAAATATTCGTTTGGTTAATTCCCGCACCCGCTTTGAAACTTGAGGGACCGAGGTTGCCAAGTGGACAAACTAGTTGACTAGGTCAACTAGTCAACCCACCTTATCCATCCATTTTTTTCACCTCCCACCTTCTTCCTCTTTTCTCTCTACTTCCGTTTCATGAACTCAAACACCCATCTTCATAAAATCATCATCTAAATTCGGATCGAGAAGCAAACTTTAAAACAAATTACATTTCTGTGATCCTCTCTTCATCCTCTTCGATTTGGTACCAATTTCATAGCTTGGGGTAAAATTTCTAAAAACTCTAGATTTCTCTAAATTCGTGTTTTTGACTTGAAATGGTGTTAGTTAGTGTCTATGGCTCGTGTATAACATGAATATATGTTTTGTTTGCTCGATTCGTTGTTTTGAGTAACTAGTTTGAACAATTGAAATGGGTGTGCTTAATCCTTGATTTTTGGATGAGTTAATGTTGTTAAATTGTTAGAGTTTATGTTTTAAAAGTGTTACTAGCATCTTTAGCATCAATTTGATGTGTAGGTTGATTTGGAAAACATCATTAACATGATTATTGGTTTTGTGATTCTTGATTAGGGTTTGATGAACTCTAAAAGGAAATTTTGATGCTTTGAATGCCATGAAATGTTATTAGTTAGTGATTAGTTGTATTGTATGTTTCATTACCTTCAAAACGGCATATCATATGTGTGAATTGCATTTCCGAATCTTAAAATGCGTTTTGTAAACTTGAAACGATGGTTTTGAAATTTTAATGACCACTTGACGAGATTTTCGGCTATTGTAAATGATGTTTTTGCTTGATGAAAAGTGGTTAGTTGTATTCCTTGTCAAAATACCTTTCCAATGATATAAGATACTTGTTTTGGATGTTTACGGTTTAGGATTTATGGGTATTTGAAGTTGGATTCGTGCTTGAGTGTGAAAACTGCCAGAATTCTCTACACAGGTAATGGCGCGGCGCGCCATATACCCGCGCGGCGCGCCAAAGTGGTCTGTCCAACTTTGTCGATTTTTGAATAATGTTTGCTATGCTACACACCCCCGATCAACATGAAACTTGGACAACATGCTCATATATGATTTCTAAGCTCATGAAAATAGTTCGGGACCCGACCTGACCCCATTGACTTTTTCATTGACTTTGACCAAGTTTGACTTTTAGTCAAACTTAACAAAACACTTATGCAATCGTTCTAATCTTATTTTATACTTGATTCTTGCATGAAACTTGACAACGTGATTCACATGCTATATATTCGAGTCATAACGAGCAATAGGACTAATTGAACACATTTCACCCGACCTTGTGTCGTAACCGGTTAATTGATACAACTTATTTGTTTAGGTCAAAGTTAAGCAACTTTCATGCACACGTTTACTTTGTGAAGTACTTTATTAACTCTTGCACTCAAGGTGAGATCATAGTCCCACTTTTACTCTTTTTGAACTTATATTTGGGATGAGAAAACATAAACGATTCTTTTAAACTAAGTGAACACAAGTACACGAAAACAAACATTCTACATACGAGTTTAGAACAAAAATCCTCAATTCGATTATCATTAGTTACATTTGCAGTGTGTAAGTGTAGGCGTAAACTTATGTTGTATGGCCATATGGGTTTGACAAACCCTCATCTAGGACGGTTCACTACCGTCTACGGATGAAATATATTTTCGAGAAACAGTGTTGTTCTTGCACTATGAATGGGGTATCAACGGACGGAACGTTAAGCCTTGATAATTGGGTGCTCGTGAATATTAACTTTTAGAATGTACTACTACTTTATCAATGTTGCAAATCTTGTGGTTCGACTTACTCTTACTCACTTACTTATTTAAACCTATGATTTCACCAACGTTTTTCGTTGACAGTTTTCTATATGTTTCTCAGGTACATACTTGGCTACTTGATACATGCTTCCGCACACTTTGATTACTTGCTTGGAGTCAAGCATACATGCATACGCTAGGGATAGCGCTTTTGGATCAAACTTTAAGCATACATACTTTCGCTATTTATAGCAAACTGTGATTTTAAACTAATTATGTCGCAAGTTATTTCATTTATACTTTATACTCTTGTAAACTTAAACTTGTCGTCGAACGGTTTTGTAAACTAAACTTTGCAAGCATGATACGTTTCAAAAGAATGCGACATAATTTTGGTCAAACGAGTCTCATATAGGGACTACGACCACGTAACGGGACCTAAGTAGTCGGCGCCGTCAATGACGATTTGGTCGGGTCGCTACACAATAGATCTATCTTTAGGATTCGCGTCAATTAGGGTGTCTGTTCCCTAATTCTTAGATTACCAGACTTAATAAAAAGGGGCATATTCGATTTCGATAATTCAACCATAGAATGTAGTTTCACGTACTTGTGTCTATTTTGTAAATCATTTATAAAACCTACATGTATTCTCATCCCAAAAATATTAGATTTTAAAAGTGGGACTATAACTCACTTTCACAGATATTTCCTTCCTCGGAAATAAGACTTGGCTACGGATCGATTCACGAACCTATACAAATATGTACATATATATCAAAGTATGATCAAAATATAATTACAACCATTTTTATTATGTTTTAAAGATTTGAGTGTATTAAGTCAGCTGTCCTCGTTAATAACCTACAACTAGTTGTCTACAGTTAGATGTACAGAAATAAATCGATATATATTATCTTGAATCAATCCACGACCCAGTGTATACACGTCTCAGGCTAGATCACAACTCAAAGTATATATATTTTTGGAATCAACCTCAACCCTGTATAGCTAACTCCAACATTACTGCATATAGAGTGTCTATGGTTGTTCCAAATAATATATATACATGGATCGATATGATATGTCAAAACATTTGCATATGTGTTTATGGTATCCCAAGATTACATAATATATTAGAATATCTGTATAATACAATATAAGTTAGCTAGGATATGATTTATATAGATTTGTTACCAATTTTCACGTAGCTACAACAAGAAAAATTATCCAATCTTGTTTTACCCATAACTTCTTTGTTTTAAATCCGTTTTGAGTGAATCAAATTGCTATGGTTTCATATTGAACTCTATTTTATGAATAAAAATAGAAAAAGTATAGGTTTATTGTCAGAAATATAAGTTACAAGTCGTTTTTGTAAGAGGTAGTCATTTCAGTCGAAAAAACGACGTCTTGATGACCATTTTGAAAAACATACTTCCACTTTGAGTTTAACCATGATTTTTGGTTATAGTTTCATGTTCATAAGAAAAATCATTTTCCCAGAATAACAACTTTTAAATCAAAGTTTATCATAGTTTTTAATTAACTAACCCAAAACAGCCCGCGGTGTTACTACGACGGCGTAAATCCGGTTTTACGGTGTTTTTCGTGTTTCCAGGTTTTAAATCATTAAGTTAGCATATCATATAGATATATAACATGTTTTTAGTTGATTTTAAAAGTCAAGTTAGAAGGATTAACTTTTGTTTGCGAACAAGTTTAGAATTAACTAAACTATGTTCTAGTGATTACAAGTTTAAACCTTCGAATAAGATAGCTTTATATGTATGAATCGAATGATGTTATGAACATCATTACTACCTCAAGTTTTCTGGATAAAACTACTGGAAATGAGAAAAATAGATCTAGCTTCAAAGGATCCTTGGATGGCTTGAAAGTTCTTGAAGCAGAATCATGACACGAAAACAGTTCAAGTAAGATTTTCACTCGAAATAAGATTGTTATAGTTGTAGAAATTGAATCAAAATTTGAATATGAATATTACCTTGAATTAGAAAGATAAACTACTGTAAATAACAAAGGTTCCTTGATCTTAGATGGTTACTTGGAATGGATTAGAAAGCTTGGAAGTAGACTTGCAAACTTGGAATTATTCTTGATTTTTATGAAACTATACTTATGGAATTTATGAAGAACACTTAGAACTTGAAATGTCCCGTTCTTATTGATTAAAAACGTTCCATATTAATTGATTTCGTTGCGAGGTTTTGACCTCTATATGAGACGTTTTTCAAAGACTGCATTCATTTTTAAACAAACCATAACCTTTATTTCATCAATAAAGGTTTAAAAAGCTTTACGTAGATTATCAAATAATGATAATCTAAAATATCCTGTTTACACACGACCATTACATAATGGTTTACAATACAAATATGTTACAACAAAATAAGTTTCTTGAATGCAGTTTTTACACAATATCATACAAGCATGGACTCCAAATCTTGTCCTTATTTAAGTATGCGACAGCGGAAGCTCTTAATAATCACCTGAGAATAAACATGCTTAAAACGTCAACAAAAATGTTGGTGAGTTATAGGTTTAACCTATATATATCAAATCGTAACAATAGACCACAAGATTTCATATTTCAATACACATCCCATACATAGAGATAAAAATCATTCATATGGTGAACACCTGGTAATCGACAATAACAAGATGCATATATAAGAATATCCCCATCATTCCGGGACACCCTTCGGATATGATATAAATTTCGAAGTACTAAAGCATCCGGTACTTTGGATGGGGTTTGTTAGGCCCAATAGATCTATCTTTAGGATTCGCGTCAATTAGGGTGTCTGTTCCCTAATTCTTAGATTACCAGACTTAATAAAAAGGGGCATATTCGATTTCGATAATTCAACCATAGAATGTAGTTTCACGTACTTGTGTCTATTTTGTAAATCATTTATAAAACCTGCATGTATTCTCATCCCAAAAATATTAGATTTTAAAAGTGGGACTATAACTCACTTTTACAGATTTTTACTTCGTCGGGAAGTAAGACTTGGCCACTGGTTGATTCACGAACCTATAACAATATATACATATATATCAAAGTATGTTCAAAATATATTTACAACACTTTTAATATATTTTGATGTTTTAAGTTTATTAAGTCAGCTGTCCTCGTTAGTAACCTACAACTAGTTGTCCACAGTTAGATGTACAGAAATAAATCGATAAATATTATCTTGAATCAATCCACGACCCAGTGTATACGTATCTCAGTATTGATCACAACTCAAACTATATATATTTTGGAATCAACCTCAACCCTGTATAGCTAACTCCAACATTCACATATAGAGTGTCTATGGTTGTTCCGAAATATATATAGATGTGTCGACATGATAGGTCGAAACATTGTATACGTGTCTATGGTATCTCAAGATTACATAATATATAATACAAGTTGATTAAGTTATGGTTGGAATAGATTTGTTACCAATTTTCACGTAGCTAAAATGAAAAAAAATTATCCAATCTTGTTTTACCCATAACTTCTTCATTTTAAATCCGTTTTGAGTGAATCAAATTGCTATGGTTTCATATTGAACTCTATTTTATGAATCTAAACAAAAAAAGTATAGGTTTCTAGTCGGAAAAATAAGTTACAAGTCGTTTTTGTAAAGGTAGTCATTTCAGTCGAAAGAACGACGTCTAGATGACCATTTTAGAAAACATACTTCCACTTTGAGTTTAACCATAATTTTTGGATATAGTTTCATGTTCATAATAAAAATCATTTTCTCAGAATAACAACTTTTAAATCAAAGTTTATCATAGTTTTTAATTAACTAACCCAAAACAGCCCGCGGTGTTACTACGACGGCGTAAATCCGGTTTTACGGTGTTTTTCGTGTTTCCAGGTTTTAAATCATTAAGTTAGCATATCATATAGATATAGAACATGTGTTTAGTTGATTTTAAAAGTCAAGTTAGAAGGATTAACTTTTGTTTGCGAACAAGTTTAGAATTAACTAAACTATGTTCTAGTGATTACAAGTTTAAACCTTCGAATAAGATAGCTTTATATGTATGAATCGAATGATGTTATGAACATCATTATTACCTTAAGTTCCTTGGATGAACCTACTGGAAAAGAGAAAAATGGATCTAGCTTCAATGGATCCTTGGATGGCTCAAAGTTCTTGAAGCAAAATCATGACACGAAAACAAGTTCAAGTAAGATCATCACTTGAAATAAGATTGTTATAGTTATAGAAATTGAACCAAAGTTTGAATATGATTATTACCTTGTATTAGAATGATAACCTACTGTAAGAAACAAAGATTTCTTGAGGTTGGATGATCACCTTACAAGATTGGAAGTGAGCTAGCAAACTTGAAAGTATTCTTGATTTTATGAAACTAGAACTTTTGGAATTTATGAAGAACACTTAGAACTTGAAGATAGAACTTGAGAGAGTTCAATTAGATGAAGAAAATTGAAGAATGAAAGTGTTTGTAGGTGTTTTTGGTCGTTGGTGTATGGATTAGATATAAAGGATATGTAATTTTGTTTTCATGTAAATAAGTCATGAATGATTACTCATATTTTTGTAATCTTATGAGATATTTCATGCTAGTTGCCAAATGATGGCTCCCACATGTGTTAGGTGACTCACATGGGCTGCTAATAGCTGATCATTGGAGTGTATATACCAATACACTACTGGAAAAACCCCAATTGGGGACAACAAAATTTTGTTTTTAGGGACGACATGTCGTCCTCAATAATCTTGCGGGACGACATGTCGTCCCCATAAAGTCGTCCCCAGTGTTCTGTCGCGAAAAGTTTTTCGGGACGACTGATTTTTTTTTAGGGACGACGGTGGGACCCACTTTGACTTTTCAATTGTTAATCTTGTCCATTTTTTGGGGACGACTTTTAGGGACGGCATGTCGTCCCTAAAGAAATAATATTAAAAAAATCATTTTTCCAACGAATTAATAATTATAATATTTTTAATCTAATTGGGACGACTCTTTAGGGACGACATGTCGTCTCTAAAAAAATAATATTAAAATATCCTATTTTCATTCTAAATAATAATAATAATATTAAAATGTAATTGGGGACGACAAAAGGGTACAACATGTCGTCCCCAATAAGCTGTTATCGTTTTTGGGCCGATTAAAAACTGCTTTTCCAGCCGTAAAAACGGCACATTTAAACCAAATCAAAACCTGTTGCACAAAACACAATATATTTCACAAACACAAGCTCAACATTAATTAAAACATGTCCGAAACATTATCCAACCGTTACAAACTTAATCCGAATACTAAAAGATTACAATCCGACACAAAGTTTACAACCTTAAAACATTATCCAAAGTTTACAAACTTAAACCAAATCCGAATAGCAAACAAACTTACAAACTTACCTTGCTTCATCTTCATTTTCTTCATCACTTTCGCTTTGAGACGCACCACTTTCTTCCATGTCTTCATCGTCATCACCTTCGTCTTCACCTTCGGTTTCTTGAGTTTGATTGGGGGTTGGGAAAAAAGATTGCCATTGGGGCGGGATTGCCATATTGTTAAAGGCAAAAGTATCGTATACCGCTTCCTTTAGCAATGGGTTTTCGGAACCCGGTGGTGGTGGTCGTCTTGTTTGACAAGTTGATGATGAAGATGATGTACTAGCCGATCCGGGTAACGTTTTACCCACTCCGCGACGGTACCCGCGACGTTTGCCTAAAACTTCCAACATAATGACTTCATCACTCCTTTCCGGATATTTTTCTTTTAATTTCAACATTTTTTCCTACATAGTTAACAAATATTATTATTAGTATTATCATATAACAATACGACAACCCATATTCACCATTTGACCCATATACACATATACATATACTTATATTGACCCATATTGACTAAATGACTCAATTGGGGACGATTTTAATCCACATTGACCCCAATTGACCATTTGACCCATATTGACCATTTGACCCGTATATACATATACATATACTTATATTGACCCATATTGACTAATTGACTCAATTTAACCCAATTTTAACCCATATTGACCATTTGGCCCACATATACATATACATATACTTATATTGACCAATTGACTTCATTTAAATCAATTTTAACCCATATTGACCAATTGACTAAATTTAACCCAATTTTAACCCAATTGACTTTTGTTGACTTCGTTTGACTTTATATATATATATATATATATATATATATATATATATATATATATATATATATATATATATATATATATATATATGTAAGTACTTACGTGGTTCACCCTAGCTTTATCCCCACTCCATCCACCTTTCTTAAAAGTGTGGTTGTTCTTGAAGTTTTCGATAAGACTCGGAGGATCCAGAGAGGCCTGCAAACACATATTAATATTTGACCATTTAAAATTTACAGACACGTATTAATATTTTCCATAAACTAAAGTTAAAAATAGGATTTACCACACGGTCGGCAATTGACCTGCTACCCTGCGTACTGGCGTATTCCATCTTCGCCCTATTTTTCTTGTTCTGCGCAGAACGAGCCCGGAATTTACTTGAAAGCAAATGGGTCAACGGGGTCAAAATGGCCGATTCACACATATTTGCATACACATATACTCTTATATATATGTGTGTTAATATTTTAATATATATACCCATATATACACATCAATATATATCAATCTATATATACACTTATACATGCACATATGTACACAAAATCAAAATCCACAAATGGGTCACGGGTTCAAATGGGCGATCTAATCATTAAAATATAAACATATTACACACAATTCATAATTATGGCCACGGGTTTCGGGTCACTACCAACCGAGCATTCCGTATAAAAAGTCCACTTATATAATTTATAACCCAAATTTAACTCACCATTATGGTCACGAGTTAAAAGTCAGCAATCCACACTATTTACATACTTATACCATTTACAATCCAATTATAACTAGAAAAATGGGTCATAGTCTAAAAACGACGAAACCAATCACTACTAAATTAACACGAACGATTCGGGGTCCAAACGGGTAACCCGAACCATCTCGCGTACCAAAAATCGACAAACACCGCCACCATCCGTCAACCGCCACCACTGGCCACCAGCTGCCGCGGGCAGCCGTGGTGGCAGTGGTGGCAGCCCACCGAACAGCAGCAGTAGCAGCTAAAAGCTGCTGTCCACTCCCATGGTACACCAATTTTTTTTTAGCTATATTCAAACCCAAAATTATTTGCTAGCAATTATTCAACTTAAATCTAACATTTATCAAGCAATTTCATCACCAAAATCAAAAGATTCAAGCACCCATTTGCATCATTTAATAACAAATAGTAAAACCCTAAATAAACATAGATTAAGCATAAATTAAAGACAAACCTTGATGCTAGATGTTAAAGGAAGCACGAATCATGATTGAAAGCTTTCAATTTTATCATCCTCTTCAACAATAAAAACTAGGTCTTTCAATGGTGATGGCGAGTGGTGCGTGACAGAGACGAGAGGGAGAGAGATGAACAAACCCACAATTTAATCTTCAATTACATCTTCATCATCAACAATTTTGGCTAGGCTTTAGTGTTTGTGATGTGTGTGTTTTTATTTGATCTAGATAAAAAGAAAATAAAACAATGTACTGGAACCACAAAAACCACGAGCAGTTTTACTTAATTAAATGGGTTTTAAACCCATTCCCGATAATACACGGGTATTTATCTGTTATCAGATATCTTTCGTATTTAATTCAGCAAAGCATACGATGTCATAATTAAATAATATAACCTGTTTCGGGACCCTGGTCATAAAACGGACCCAATGGTCTAATAATTAATTATAAATAATTAATAATTATATATTTCATTAAAATTCACTTTAACACTCCTAAAGGGCAAAAAGGTAAATTTCACCTAGGCCCGATGTCAGGATGTTACAGAATTGTGGGGTCATCTTCACATAAACATCAGCATCATCTTCACATAAATCATGAGGAAGGATTATGGGGTCTAAATCGATAATAAAGTCAACATCATCATCAACTGCATGTGTTGGCACACTCATACTTGTATAAGTCATATTATCTAAATCAGCATCCAATATAAGATCGGATGAATTGGCGTTGTGTACAACATCCCTTTCGGTTTCTTCGACGATGTCTCTATCCCACAGTTTTCGATGATTGACCTCATGAACAACCTTCCAACTAGAACAAATTATGTACTCCATGTTTTATTTGATTTAAATGCATCTACTGCTTTTTATTTATTTTTATTCATGAAAACTTTACAAACAATCATGTAACTTAGATCTCAATAACAATTTAAGTAGTATTTTTTATTTAAACTTTAAGTGCGTCTACTGGTTCTTCTTTTTTTAAGTTCATGAAAACTTTAAAAACAGTTACGTATTCAGTTAGATTTGAACATGTAAATGCAATCTATATAGAGTTTAATGACATGGTGTTAAATTTACGAGGACAAAAGTAAACTATAATTATAAGATGAGGGGTGTTGATTGGAAGTTCACCAAAAAGTTGTTATCCCTACCAGATTCTAAACTCTACCTGCAACTCTTTCTGTCCTCACTTTACAACTTCAAAATTGTCACTCTAAACTCAATTATATAGCCATTAAAACACAATTCATATACATATATACTACCTCAGTTGGGGGTGGCAAAGCACCCCTCTGCCACCCTACTAACTCCGCCCCTGACTCCAAATCAGTTTGCTACTTTACATGATTATAATACATCAAAATCAAAAATACTTCACATATCACAGTTAAAAGAATTTGGACCAAAACTGATGTATCTCTAAAACTTTGTAATTTAACATTACTAATCAATTTCATATCGTTCTGTTCAAAAAAAAATCAATTTCATATCGTTAACTCTATTTATTGTGAAAAAATAAACAAAAAATTACTAGAGATTTACATTTAGATTTAGAGAAAGAAGTGAGATACTGAGATGTGAGTTACCTTGATACAGTAGTGTAACGCCAGAAGCAGAGAAATCAGAGATGGAAATGAAGATGAAAAAAGTTATGGTTTTCTATTTTCTAACTTTTGGACAACTGGAACCATGAAAAACTCCTTTTACCTTTTTCTAACTCTCTTAGACTTGGGGGGAGTCATAAATTTGGTGGAGGGAAATTTAATTTTTCGTGAAAATTATTAAGTGGCAGTGTTATTTTTTATTGGTAAAGAAGTGGCAATGTCCAAATAATATATTAAAAGTGACTGATTGCAATATAAGAACTAATTACGGAGAAATTAATAGAGATAAATTGGTGGAAGTGATGTAGTGGGGTAGAGATATAGTAATATATGCTCTTGACTTGGTGGAACTAATTATTATGTAGTGAGGCCATCACGAGATAAATTGGTGGAACTAATTATTATTATTATTATTATTATTATTATTATTATTATTATTAAAACTCTAATTGTTGTAATATATTAGTACTACTGTAGTGCAAGTTGGTTTAATGTGGGACAAAGTTTTGTCCAATTTTCTTAATAAGATACCAACGTGTAAGTTTTATTGTAAACGTTATGTTATTCATAATTCATGCATGTATGAATGAACATTCGTGATGAAGTGCCAACATACACAATTTCTGTCTTTCAGATTTTCGTATTTGTCTACAATCTACAAGTAACTATCACTTGTACCACTTCCTAACAAATAACCATCATATGAGAAATGATAAATCCACAATTGAAATTGAATATATAGTAAATAAAAAATTAAAGTAAAAAAACAACTAGTAATATTAATAATAATAATTTTTGACGGATCGTTAATAAAAAAATAAATAAAAATGGACAACCATATAGTATGATAGTGTGTGACGCAATACTTATACTAGAAAATAATATTACTAGTTGAATTCAACCTTTTTTCGTTTGTACCTTTAGTGGCGCTGGTGCGCCACAAAAGGCGCCACAAATGTCATCCCCAAAAGTTTTTAGAGACGACGTGTCGTCCCCAAAAAATAGCACGAAATTTTCCCACCTTTGGAGCCAAATATTTCTGCGCCAAAAAAACAATTAAATATAATTCTTTTTTTGGGGACGACATTTAGGGACGACATGTCGTCCCCAAAAGTTTGGCGGGATTTTTTTTGCTTTTTGGAGCCAGTTTTTTACCAAAAAAATAAATGAAAAATGGTAATTTCTTTGGGGACGACATGTCGTCCCTAAATGTCGTCCCCAAAAAACTGGTCAAACGTCTCAGAAAAAGCTGGCCCATTTTTTGTCGTTTTCCTTATTTTTGGGGACGACATTATGTCGTCCCGAAAAAGGTCGTCCCCAATTTATACTTTTCTAGTAGTGATAGTACATACATCTAAAAGCTGTGTATTGTACGAGTACGAATACGGGTGCATACGAGTAGAATTGTTGATGAAACTGAACGAGAATGTAATTGTAAGCATTTTTGTTAAGTAGAAGTATTTTGATAAGTGTATTGAAGTCTTTCAAAAGTGTATAAATACATATTAAAACACTACATGTATATACATTTTAACTGAGTCGTTAAGTCATCGTTAGTCGTTACATGTAAGTGTTGTTTTGAAACCTTTAGGTTAACGATCTTGTTAAATGTTGTTAACCCAATGTTTATAATATCAAAAGAGATTTTAAATTATTATATTATCATGATATTATGATGTACGAATATCTCTTAATATGATATATATACATTAAATGTCGTTACAACGATAAACGTTACATATATGTCTCGTTTCAAAATCATTAAGTTAGTAGTCTTGTTTTTACATATGTAGTTCATTGTTAATATAATTAATGATATGTTTACTTATCATAATATCATGTTAACTATATATATAACCATATATATGTCATCATATAGTTTTTTTACAAGTTTTAACGTTCGTGAATCACCGGTCAACTTGGGTGGTCAATTGTCTATATGAAACCTATTTCAATTAATCAAGTCTTAACAAGTTTGATTGCTTAACATGTTGGAAACATTTAATCATGTAAACATCAATCTCAATTAATATATATAAACATGGAAAAGTTCGGGTCACTACAGTACCTACCCGTTAAATAAATTTCGTCCCGAAATTTTAAGCTGTTGAAGGTGTTGACGAATCTTCTGGAAATAGATGCGGGTATTTCTTCTTCATCTGATCTTCACGCTCCCAGGTGAACTCGGGTCCTCTACGAGCATTCCATCAAACCTTAACAATTGGTATCTTGTTTTGCTTAAGTCTTTTAACCTCACGATCCATTATTTCGACGGGTTCTTCGATGAATTGGAGTTTTTCGTTGATTTGGATTTCATCTAACGGAATAGTGAGATCTTCTTTAGCAAAACATTTCTTCAAATTCGAGACGTGGAAAGTGTTATGTACAGCCGCGAGTTGTTGAGGTAACTCAAGTCGGTAAGCTACTGGTCCGACACGATCAATAATCTTGAATGGTCCAATATACCTTGGATTTAATTTCCCTCGTTTACCAAATCGAACAACGCCTTTCCAAGGTGAAACTTTAAGCATGACCATCTCTCCAATTTCAAATTCTATATCTTTTCTTTTAATGTCAGCGTAGCTCTTTTGTCGACTTTGGGCGGTTTTCAACCGTTGTTGAATTTGGATGATCTTCTCGGTAGTTTCTTGTATAATCTCCGGACCCGTAATCTGTCTATCCCCCACCTCACTCCAACAAATCGGAGACCTGCACTTTCTACCATAAAGTGCTTCAAACGGCGCCATCTCAATGCTTGAATGGTAGCTGTTGTTGTAGGAAAATTCTGCTAACGGTAGATGTCGATCCCAACTGTTTCCGAAATCAATAACACATGCTCGTAGCATGTCTTCAAGCGTTTGTATCGTCCTTTCGCTCTGCCCATCAGTTTGTGGATGATAGGCAGTACTCATGTCTAGACGAGTTCCTAATGCTTGCTGTAATGTCTGCCAGAATCTTGAAATAAATCTGCCATCCCTATCAGAGATAATAGAGATTGGTATTCCATGTCTGGATACGACTTCCTTCAAATACAGTCGTGCTAACTTCTCCATCTTGTCATCTTCTCTTATTGGCAGGAAGTGTGATGATTTGGTGAGACGATCAACTATTACCCAAATAGTATCAAAACCACTTGCAGTCCTTGGCAATTTAGTGATGAAATCCATGGTAATGTTTTCCCATTTCCATTCCGGGATTTCGGGTTGTTGAAGTAGACCTGATGGTTTCTGATGCTCAGCTTTGACCTTAGAACACGTCAAACATTCTCCTACGTATTTAGCAACATCGGCTTTCATACCCGGCCACCAAAAATGTTTCTTGAGATCCTTGTACATCTTCCCCGTTCCAGGATGTATTGAGTATCTGGTTTTATGAGCTTCTCTAAGTACCATTTCTCTCATATCTCCAAATTTTGGTACCCAAATCCTTTCAGCCCAATACCGGATTCCGTCTTCCCGAATATTAAGATGCTTCTCCGATCCTTTGGGTATTTCATCCTTTAAATTTCCCTCTTTTAAAACTCCTTGTTGCGCCTCCTTTATTTGAGTAGTAATGTTATTATGAATCATTATATTCATAGATTTTACTCGAATGGGTTCTCTATCCTTCCTGCTCAAGGCATCGGCTACCACATTTGCCTTCCCCGGGTGGTAACGAATCTCAAAATCGTAATCATTCAATAATTCAATCCACCTACGCTGCCTCATATTCAGTTGTTTCTGATTAAATATGTGTTGAAGACTTTTGTGGTCGGTATATATAATACTTTTGACCCCATATAAGTAGTGTCTCCAAGTCTTTAATGCAAAAACAACCGCGCCTAATTCCAAATCATGCGTCGTATAATTTTGTTCGTGAATCTTCAATTGTCTAGACGCATAAGCAATCACCTTCGTTCGTTGCATTAATACACAACCGAGACCTTGCTTTGATGCATCACAATAAATCACAAAATCATCATTCCCTTCAGGCAATGACAATATAGGTGCCGTAGTTAGCTTTTTCTTCAATAACAGAAACGCTTTCTCTTGTTCATCATTCCATTCAAATTTCTTCCCTTTATGCGTTAATGCAGTCAAGGGTTTTGCTATTCTGGAAAAGTCTTGGATGAACCTTCTGTAGTAACCAGCTAGTCCTAAAAACTGGCGTATGTGTTTCGGAGTTTTCGGGGTTTCCCACTTTTCAACAGTTTCTATCTTTGCCGGATCCACCTTAATACCTTCTTTGTTCACTATGTGACCGAGGAATTGAACTTCATCCAACCAAAATGCACACTTTGAAAACTTAGCGTACAATTCTTCCTTCCTCAATACTTCTAACACCTTTCTCAAATGTTCACCGTGTTCTTGGTCATTCTTTGAGTAAATAAGTATGTCATCAATGAAAACAATGACAAACTTGTCAAGGTATGGTCCACACACTCGGTTCATAAGGTCCATGAACACAGCTGGTGCATTAGTTAAACCAAACGGCATGACCATAAACTCGTAATGACCGTAACGTGTTCTGAAAGCAGTCTTAGGAATATCATCTTCTTTCACCCGCATTTGATGATACCCGGAACGTAAGTCAATCTTTGAATAAACAGACGAGCCTTGTAGTTGATCAAATAAGTCGTCGATTCTCGGTAGTAGGTAGCGGTTCTTGATGGTAAGTTTGTTCAACTCTCGGTAGTCGATACACAACCTGAATGTACCATCTTTCTTCTTGACAAACAAAACAGGAGCTCCCCACGGTGATGTGCTTGGTCGAATGAAACCACGCTCTAAAAGTTCTTGTAATTGGCTTTGCAGTTCTTTCATCTCGCTGGGTGCGAGTCTGTAAGGAGCACGAGCTATTGGTGCAGCTCCTGGTACAAGATCTATTTGAAATTCAACGGATCGATGTGGGGGTAATCCCGGTAATTCTTTCGGAAATACATCGGGAAATTCTTTTGCAATGGGAACGTCATTGATGCTCTTTTCTTCAGTTTTTACTTTCTCGACGTGTGCTAGAACAGCATAGCAACCTTTTCTTATTAGTTTTTGTGCCTTCAAATTACTAATAAGATGTAGCTTCGTGTTGCCCTTTTCTCCGTACACCATTAAGGGTTTTCCTTTTTCTCGTATAATGCGAATTGCATTTTTGTAACAAACGATCTCCGCTTTCACTTCTTTCAACCAGTCCATACCGATTATCACATCAAAACTCCCTAACTCTACTGGTATCAAATCAATCTTAAATGTTTCGCTAACCAGTTTAATTTCTCGATTCCGACATATATTATCTGCTGAAATTAATTTACCATTTGCTAATTCGAGTAAAAATTTACTATCCAAAGGCGTCAATGGACAACTTAATTTAGCACAAAAATCTCTACTCATATAGCTTCTATCCGCACCCGAATCAAATAAAACGTAAGCAGATTTATTGTCAATAAGAAACGTACCCGTAACAAGCTCCGGGTCTTCCTGTGCCTCTACCGCATTAATATTGAAAACTCTTCCACGGCCTTGTCCATTCGTGTTCTCCTGGTTCGGGCAATTTCTAATAATGTGGCCTGGTTTTCCACATTTATAACAAACTACATTGGCATAACTTGCTCCGACACTACTTGCTCCGCCATTACTCGTTCCGACACCATTTGTTCCTTTCGTTCTATTAACCCCTGGTCCGTAGACCTCACACTTCGCCGCGCTATGACCATTTCTTTTACACTTGTTGCAAAATTTGGTGCAGAACCCCGAGTGATTCTTTTCACACCTTTGGCATAGTTGCTTCTGATTGTTGTTGTTGTTGCGGTTATTATTGTTGTTGGGATGATTGTTGTAGTTGTTGTTGTTGTTGTTGTTGTTGTTGTTGTTGTTGGGCCGTTTGTTGTAGTTGCGATTGTTGTTGCGATTGTTGGGATAATTGTTGCGATTATTGTTGTAATTGCTGTTGTTGTTGTATTGGTGATTCTTATCACCGTTTTCCTCCCACTTTCTTTTGACTTGCTTCACATTGGCCTCTTCAGCAGTCTGTTCTTTAATTCTTTCTTCAATCTGGTTCACTAGTTTGTGAGCCATTCTACATGCCTGTTGTATGGAGGCGGGCTCGTGTGAACTTATATCTTCTTGGATTCTTTCCGGTAATCCTTTCACAAACGCGTCGATCTTCTCTTCCTCATCTTCGAATGCTCCCGGACACAATAGGCACAATTCTGTGAATCGTCTTTCGTACGTGGTAATATCAAATCCTTGGGTTCGTAACCCTCTAAGTTCTGTCTTGAGCTTATTGACCTCGGTTCTGGGACGGTACTTCTCGTTCATCAAGTGCTTGAATGCTGACCACGGTAGTGCGTACGCATCATCTTGTCCCACTTGCTCTAGATAGGTATTCCACCATGTTAACGCAGAACCTGTGAAGGTATGCGTAGCGTACTTCACTTTGTCCTCTTCAGTACACTTACTTATGGCAAACACCGATTCAACCTTCTCGGTCCACCGTTTCAATCCGATCGGTCCTTCGGTTCCATCAAATTCCAAAGGTTTGCAGGCAGTGAATTCTTTGTAGGTGCATCCTACACGATTTCCTGTACTGCTAGATCCAAGGTTATTGTTGGTATGTAGCGCAGCCTGTACTGCGGCTATGTTTGAAGCTAGAAAAGTACGGAATTCCTCTTCATTCATATTCACGGTGTGTCGAGTAGTCGGTGCCATTTCCTTCAAAATAGTTAAATGGAACAAGTTAATCATACAGAATATTAAGAGTAGTTAATAGTATTTCGTAGCATAATATGAACTCATTTATAAAAGCTTTTTCTTCATATTAGCGTTTTATAAGTTTAAATTCGGGTAGTACCTACCCGTTAAGTTCATACTTAGTAGCTAATATACAATTCAACTACTACAATTCTATATGAAAAACTGATTATAATAATATTTCGCGTTCAAACTGTTATACAATATTTTACAAACTTACAATACCGCTTATTTTACATAAAGCATGAAATATAGCACACAATAACTTTGATACAAGATAGTTGTGAAGACAATTCTAGCTAGTACACAAGTCGTTCAGCAAAGGCAATAAAGACACGTAATTCATACGTCCAGAAACAAGTCATGCATTCTGGTTTTACTAGGACTACTTCCCATCCTTGGTCTTGTGCAACATAACCGTTATGGCCGTTGATAAGACAGCGTGTTGTAACGTCATCAAAGGGACGAGGGTTACGTAATGTCCAACAGTCCCGTAATAATCTAAAAACCTCATTTCTTACCCCAATTACCGACTCCGTCACTTGTGGAAACGTTTTGTTTAATAGTTGTAGCCCGATGTTCTTGTTCTCACTTTGGTGAGAAGCGAACATTACTAATCCGTAAGCATAACATGCTTCTTTATGTTGCATGTTAGCCGCTTTTTCTAAATCACGAAGTCCAATATTCGGATATATTGAGTCAAAATAATTTCTTAACCCGTTGCGTAAAATAGCATTTGGGTTCCCCGCAATATATGCGTCAAAGTAAACACATCGTAACTTATGGGTTTCCCAATGTGATATCCCCCATCTTTCAAACGAAAGTCTCTTATAAACCAAGACATTCTTGGAACGTTCTTCGAATGTCTTACAAACTGATCTCGCCTTAAATAGTTGTGCCGAAGAATTCTGGCCGACTCTAGACAAGATTTCATCAATCATGTCTCCGGGTAGGTCTCTTAAAATATTGGGTTGTCTATCCATTTTGTGTTTTTAAACTGTAAAATAGACAAGAGTTAGATTCATAAAAAAAATACTTATTAATACAAGCAATTTTTACATATATCATAAAGCATAAGAACACTATATTCCATATATTACACCACACGAATACAACTATCTTATTCCGACTCGCTCGTTTCTTCTTCTTCGGTTTTGGTTCATTTTGCCAAGTTTCTAGGGATATATGATGTTCCCCTAATACGAGCCGTCGTTGTCCACATTGGTTTAGAAAAACCTGGTGGTTTAGAGGTTCCCGGGTCATTGTTACAACTTAAGGACTTCGGGGGTTGACGATACATATAAAGTTCATCGGGGTTGGAATTAGATTTCTCTATTTTTATGCCCTTTCCCTTATTATTTTCTTTTGCCTTTTTAAATTCAGTTGGGGTAATTTCTATAACATCATCGGAATTCTCGTCGGAATCCGATTCATCGGAGAATTGGTAATCCTCCCAATATTTTGCTTCCTTGGCGGAAACACCATTGACCATAATTAACTTTGGTCGGTTGGTTGAGGATTTTCTTTTACTTAACCGTTTTATTATTTCCCCCACCGGTTCTATTTCTTCATCCGGTTCCGATTCTTCTTCCGGTTCCGATTCTTCTTCCGGTTCCGACTCTTCTTCCGGTTCCTCTTCGGGAACTTGTGAATCAGTCCACAATTCATTCCAATTTACATTTGACTCTTCATTATTATTAGGTGAGTCAATGGGACTTGTTCTAGAGGTAGACATCTATCACATAATATCAAACACGTTAAGAGATTAATATGTCACATAATATTCATATGTTAAAAATATATAGTTTCCAACAAAAATGTTAAGCAATCATTTTTAAAGAAAACACGGTCGAAGTCCAGACTCACTAATGCATCCTAACAAACTCGATAAGACACACTAATTCAAATTTTCTGGTTCTCTAAGACCAACGCTCTGATACCAACTGAAATGTCCCGTTCTTATTGATTAAAAACGTTCCATATTAATTGATTTCGTTGCGAGGTTTTGACCTCTATATGAGACGTTTTTCAAAGACTGCATTCATTTTTAAACAAACCATAACCTTTATTTCATCAATAAAGGTTTAAAAAGCTTTACGTAGATTATCAAATAATGATAATCTAAAATATCCTGTTTACACACGACCATTACATAATGGTTTACAATACAAATATGTTACAACAAAATAAGTTTCTTGAATGCAGTTTTTACACAATATCATACAAGCATGGACTCCAAATCTTGTCCTTATTTAAGTATGCGACAGCGGAAGCTCTTAATAATCACCTGAGAATAAACATGCTTAAAACGTCAACAAAAATGTTGGTGAGTTATAGGTTTAACCTATATATATCAAATCGTAACAATAGACCACAAGATTTCATATTTCAATACACATCCCATACATAGAGATAAAAATCATTCATATGGTGAACACCTGGTAATCGACAATAACAAGATGCATATATAAGAATATCCCCATCATTCCGGGACACCCTTCGGATATGATATAAATTTCGAAGTACTAAAGCATCCGGTACTTTGGATGGGGTTTGTTAGGCCCAATAGATCTATCTTTAGGATTCGCGTCAATTAGGGTGTCTGTTCCCTAATTCTTAGATTACCAGACTTAATAAAAAGGGGCATATTCGATTTCGATAATTCAACCATAGAATGTAGTTTCACGTACTTGTGTCTATTTTGTAAATCATTTATAAAACCTGCATGTATTCTCATCCCAAAAATATTAGATTTTAAAAGTGGGACTATAACTCACTTTTACAGATTTTTACTTCGTCGGGAAGTAAGACTTGGCCACTGGTTGATTCACGAACCTATAACAATATATACATATATATCAAAGTATGTTCAAAATATATTTACAACACTTTTAATATATTTTGATGTTTTAAGTTTATTAAGTCAGCTGTCCTCGTTAGTAACCTACAACTAGTTGTCCATAGTTAGATGTACAGAAATAAATAGATAAATATTATCTTGAATCAATCCACGACCCAGTGTATACGTATCTCAGTATTGATCACAACTCAAACTATATATATTTTGGAATCAACCTCAACCCTGTATAGCTAACTCCAACATTCACATATAGAGTGTCTATGGTTGTTCCGAAATATATATAGATGTGTCGACATGATAGGTCGAAACATTGTATACGTGTCTATGGTATCTCAAGATTACATAATATATAATACAAGTTGATTAAGTTATGGTTGGAATAGATTTGTTACCAATTTTCACGTAGCTAAAATGAAAAAAAATTATCCAATCTTGTTTTACCCATAACTTCTTCATTTTAAATCCGTTTTGAGTGAATCAAATTGCTATGGTTTCATATTGAAATCTATTTTATGAATCTAAACAAAAAAAGTATAGGTTTCTAGTCGGAAAAATAAGTTACAAGTCGTTTTTGTAAAGGTAGTCATTTCAGTCGAAAGAACGACGTCTAGATGACCATTTTAGAAAACATACTTCCACTTTGAGTTTAACCATAATTTTTGGATATAGTTTCATGTTCATAATAAAAATCATTTTCTCAGAATAACAACTTTTAAATCAAAGTTTATCATAGTTTTTAATTAACTAACCCAAAACAGCCCGCGGTGTTACTACGACGGCGTAAATCCGGTTTTACGGTGTTTTTCGTGTTTCCAGGTTTTAAATCATTAAGTTAGCAAATCATATAGATATAGAACATGTGTTTAGTTGATTTTAAAAGTCAAGTTAGAAGGATTAACTTTTGTTTGCGAACAAGTTTAGAATTAACTAAACTATGTTCTAGTGATTACAAGTTTAAACCTTCGAATAAGATAGCTTTATATGTATGAATCGAATGATGTTATGAACATCATTATTACCTTAAGTTCCTTGGATGAACCTACTGGAAAAGAGAAAAATGGATCTAGCTTCAATGGATCCTTGGATGGCTCAAAGTTCTTGAAGCAAAATCATGACACGAAAACAAGTTCAAGTAAGATCATCACTTGAAATAAGATTGTTATAGTTATAGAAATTGAACCAAAGTTTGAATATGATTATTACCTTGTATTAGAATGATAACCTACTGTAAGAAACAAAGATTTCTTGAGGTTGGATGATCACCTTACAAGATTGGAAGTGAGCTAGCAAACTTGAAAGTATTCTTGATTTTATGAAACTAGAACTTTTGGAATTTATGAAGAACACTTAGAACTTGAAGATAGAACTTGAGAGAGTTCAATTAGATGAAGAAAATTGAAGAATGAAAGTGTTTGTAGGTGTTTTTGGTCGTTGGTGTATGGATTAGATATAAAGGATATGTAATTTCGTTTTCATGTAAATAAGTCATGAATGATTACTCATATTTTTGTAATCTTATGAGATATTTCATGCTAGTTGCCAAATGATGGCTCCCACATGTGTTAGGTGACTCACATGGGCTGCTAATAGCTGATCATTGGAGTGTATATACCAATAGTACATACATCTAAAAGCTGTGTATTGTACGAGTACGAATACGGGTGCATACGAGTAGAATTGTTGATGAAACTGAACGAGAATGTAATTGTAAGCATTTTTGTTAAGTAGAAGTATTTTGATAAGTGTATTGAAGTCTTTCAAAAGTGTATAAATACATATTAAAACACTACATGTATATACATTTTAACTGAGTCGTTAAGTCATCGTTAGTCGTTACATGTAAGTGTTGTTTTGAAACCTTTAGGTTAACGATCTTGTTAAATGTTGTTAACCCAATGTTTATAATATCAAAAGAGATTTTAAATTATTATATTATCATGATATTATGATGTACGAATATCTCTTAATATGATATATATACATTAAATGTCGTTACAACGATAAACGTTACATATATGTCTCGTTTCAAAATCATTAAGTTAGTAGTCTTGTTTTTACATATGTAGTTCATTGTTAATATAATTAATGATATGTTTACTTATCATAATATCATGTTAACTATATATATAACCATATATATGTCATCATATAGTTTTTTTACAAGTTTTAACGTTCGTGAATCACCGGTCAACTTGGGTGGTCAATTGTCTATATGAAACCTATTTCAATTAATCAAGTCTTAACAAGTTTGATTGCTTAACATGTTGGAAACATTTAATCATGTAAACATCAATCTCAATTAATATATATAAACATGGAAAAGTTCGGGTCACTACAGTACTTGAAGATGGAACTTGAGAGAGATCAATTAGATGAAGAAAATTGAAGAATGAAAGTGTTTTTAGGTGTTTTTGGTCGTTGGTATATGGATTAGATATAAAGGATATGTAATTTTGTTTTCATGTAAATAAGTCATGAATGATTACTAATATTTTTGTAATTTCATGAGATATTTCATGCTAGTTGCCAAATGATGGTTCCCACATATGTTAGGTGACTCACATGGGCTGCTAAGAGCTGATCATTGGAGTGTATATACCAATAGTACATACATCTAAAAGCTGTGTATTGTACGAGTACGAATACGGGTGCATACGAGTAGAATTGTTGATGAAACTGAACGAGGATGTAATTGTAAGAATTTTTGTTAAGTAGAAGTACTTTGATATGTGTATTGAAGTCTTTCAAAAGTGTAAGAATACATATCAAAACACAACATGTATATACATTCTAATGGAGTCGTTAAGTCTTCGTTAGTCGTTACATGTAAGTGTTGTTTTGAAACCTTTAAGTTAACGATCTCAATTAATGTTGTTAACCCAATGTTTATTATATAAAATTAGATGTTAAATTATTATGTTATCATGATATTATGATGTATGAATATCTCTTAATATTATATATACATTAAAATATCGTTACAACGATAATCGTTACATATAAGTCTCATTTCGTAATTCTTGAGTTAGTAGTCTTGTTTTTACATATGTAGTTCATTGTTAACACACTTAATGATATATTTAAATATCATTTTATCATGTTAAATATAATGTATCAATATCTTAATATGATACATATGTATTTAGTAGACGTTATCATTACGATAATTGTTATATATATCATTTCGAGTTTCTTAACTTAGTAATATCATTTCTTATGTATATCACACATTGTTAATATACTTGGTGAGATACATACTCATCATAATCTCATGTCAACCATATATATATGTCTATATATACCACAACGTTCGTGAATCGCCGGTCAACTTGGGTGGTCAATTGTCTATATGAAACCTATTTCAATTAATCAAATCTTAACAAGTTTGATTGCTTAACATGTTGGAAACACTTAATCATGTAAAATAACAATGTTTGTAAAATGTATCATATAGAGGTCAAATACCTCGCGATATAATCAACTATTGTGAATCGTTTATAATGTATATGAACGGGTCCTTTCATAACAGCTGTATAAATCAATTCAATGATCCTTTGGCTCCCACTACAATCATTCAAAAGTCAACAACAACCATTCCATATAAAATTCTTCTGCAATCCAATGAGAAAAATTAAACAAACAGATACAAAATTTGTTAGCTGTTAATATCAGTTAAAGCGTACGAATCTGTTTCACGTTACAATCCTACAGTATGTAATTGGTTTTTCTAACAATAGTCTAGTACAAATCAAGATTCAATCACAAGAACAAAACAAATTTGAATAGAAATCAGTAACAGAAAAATGTACGAATTTGTTACCTGTCATAATTCTTCTTGTTTTCTTCTTCTTGTTTGAAGAACCCTGGCTGCGTTTTGTTACACGTCCTATCAAATTGAAATACATACAAATATGAACGAAGAGAACACAATTTCATCAACACTGATAATGCTAAAAACGAACATATATTTCATAGCATTATCCCACAAAAAAGACAAGCTTTTAGTTGCAATTGTTCTATTTACAAGTGATATTCGTTTAATTAATAAAAGATGAAGACAAAAGACAGATTCGACGAATTGAAGATGCAAATGACTAAAAAGCTAAAAAGTACAAACTACAATCAAAGTGGTTCAAATTATTGATGAGAAACGTCTAAAAATTACAAGAGTACGAGCCGCAAAACGCAAAGTACAAGATATTAAATAGTACGAAAGGACGTTCAAAAATCCGGAACTGGGACCAGAGTCAACTCTCAACACGTGATGCAACGAACTAAAAATTATAAGTCAACTATGCACATGAATATAATATAATATATAATTAATTCTTAAAAATATATAAATATTATATTATATAATAAAACTGTCGGCAAATAAAAAAACAAAAGATCCTGAGCTGTAAAAAGGTGCCATGCGATCGCATGGCCAGAAGGCACAAGATATATGCTGTCGCATGGATCACTGTAGCAGGCCACATTCTTTAAATAGCACGATTTCTAGCCGAATTTTATCCATCCTAATTCAATCTCTCTCACTCACGATATATATATATATATATATATATATATATATATATATATATATATATATATATATATATATATATATATATATATATATATATATAAAATTTATAATTTTAATTTTAATTAAAGATTAATAATAATAAGATTATGTTAGCGAATGTTGTAAGTGTGTAAGTCAAAATTCTGTCCGTGTAACGCTACGCTATTATTAATCATTGTAAGTTATGTTCAACCTTTTGAAATTAATGTCTCGTAGCTAAGTTATTATTATGCTTATTTAAATCGAAGTAATCGTGATGTTGGGCTAAATATTAAAGACGGGGTAATTGGGCTTTGTACCATAATTGGGGTTTGGACAAAAGAACGACACTTGTGGAAATTAGACTATGGGCTATTAATGGGCTTTATATTTGTTTAATTGAATGATAATTCATTAATTTAATATAAAGATTTACAATCGGACGTAATTATAAATAACCAGATACACTAGATCGGACACGATGGGCGGGATATTTATAAGTACTAATAATCGTTCATTTGACCAGACACGGGAATGGATTAATAGTCAATGGACTCATTAAAATAGGTGTGGATTACATGCAAGGACACTTGGTGTAATTGATAATAAAGTATTAAAACCTTATTACAATTTAAGTCCCCAATTAGTTGGAATATTTGGCTTCAGATATAAGGATAATTTGACGAGGACACTCGCACTTTATATTTATGACTGATGGACTGTTATGGACAAAAACCAGATGGACATATCGAATAATCCAGGACAAAGGACAATTAACCCATGGTAATAAATTAAAATCAACACGTCAAACATCATGATTACGGAAATTTAAATAAGCATAATGAAATGTCCCGTTCTTATTGATTAAAAACGTTCCATATTAATTGATTTCGTTGCGAGGTTTTGACCTCTATATGAGACGTTTTTCAAAGACTGCATTCATTTTAAAACAAACCATAACCTTTATTTCATCAATAAAGGTTTAAAAAGCTTTACGTAGATTATCAAATAATGATAATCTAAAATATCCTGTTTACACACGACCATTACACATAATTCCTTTATTTCATATTTTATCGCACTTTTATTTACTGTCATTTTATTTATTGCACTTTTAATTATCGTACTTTTTAATTATCGCAATTTTATTTACCGCATTTTAATTATTGTCATTTACTTTACGCTTTAAATTAAGTTATATTTATTTTTAATATTTTACATTAGGTTTTAACTGCGACTAAAGTTTTAAAATCGACAAACTGGTCATTAAACGGTAAAAACCCCCTTTTATAATAATAATACTACTTATAAATATATATATATATATATATATATATATATATATATATATATATATATACAAATTTAGTTTTAAAAATATAGCGTTAAACTTGGCTAGTTCCCTGTGGACGAACCGGACTTACTAAAAACTACACTACTATACGATTAGGTACACTGACTATAAGTGTTATAGCAAGGTTTAGGTATATGCACTCTATAAATAAATAAATAACTTGTGTAAAATTTTATCGTATTTAATAGTATTTCATAATAAATATATAACTATTTCGTATACACCGTTGCACACATCATGTATTTTTGGCGCCACTGTCGGGGACTTCTTAAACGCCGGAAGCGAAACGCTATATATAAAAAAAATATATAAAAAGAAAAACAAAATATATATATTTTTAAGAGTTGTTCAAAATATATAAAATTATAAAGTATTTTTATTTCTATTTAATTTTTAAATATAAGTTTTATTTAATTTATATAAATATTTTATATAAAAATAAAAACAGAAGAAAAAATATATATATATATATATATATATATATATATATATATATATATATATATATATATATATATATATATATATATATATATATATATATATATATATATATATATATATATATATATATATATATATATATTTACGGGCCACTACACTGTAGCAGCCTAACATCTAAACTGGATCCACGAACCATGCGAATGCATGGATTTACAGCACTCAGTTCATGCAATCGCATGAGCTAATTTGACAGGCCTGAAACATTGGATCCATCGAATTAGGGTTAAGTTAATTATTATTATTATTATTAATTACCTAATTAGGGTTTAATTAGTTAATGTTTAATATTAGTTTTAATTTTATTGTTTAAATTGTAATATTAAGTTTATTATAGTTTTAATTAATTATAATCTTAATACTTTTATAAAATAATAATATAAAAATAATATTTTTATAAAAATTGTATTTTTTACAACTTTAAGTTTTATTTTTATATTTTATATATTTTTATCCGTAATATTTGTATTTTTATCGTTCGTAATTAGTTTTAAGATTAGTTTTAGCCGTAGTTATTTTTATTTCTAGATTTTTAGACTTTGCCGTAAAATCACTTAAGTACTTTTTCTTTAGACTAAGATTTAGGTGCTTTAGAATTTTGCCACGCCGCTTTTAGTTTTAGTACCTTTTTAAGTTATTGCATTTTTGGATATAGAATTCCTTTAAGCTTTAATACCTTTAGACGCATCTTTTAGACTTAAGTTTTTAGAATTCTAAGTTTCGACACTTTATTTTCTTATTTTTATTTTTCGACTGTTTATTTTTTTCAACGTTTCTACGCACTGTTTTTCTTTCTTATTTCTCGACGCTCTAGTTTTAGGACATAGAATTTTCTATTTCTTCTCTAAAATTTCAAAAAGAAAAATTATTTTAAGCGGTTAAATTGATAGACATCAAAAATTTTCTGGTTCGTAGTAATAGTTGGATTTGTTAGTGGCGAGTTGTGGGCTTTCGATTTAAAGGGTCCTGGCTACCTGCTGCATCTATTGGCTATTCGAAACGTGAGCAAAATCAGAAAAGTCTATTAAATTGATAGCTTTTATAATTTTTATTTTTATAACTAATAGGATATTCTATGAATGCACCGAGCAAAATGTTCACCACCTTTCATACGTTCACCACCTGTAACTCGATTAAGACATCTAGCCAATATTGTCGCCGTTGATTTTTCTTTAGAATCGTCATCCAGTCGACCAAGTACTCCAATCCAAATTTCCGATAATCCATTTTTTGAACCCGACCTCACAATTGAGAATCCGGAGGATATTCAGGGACAATTTAGAGATCCTGAACCACCAATCATTCCTCCTGAACCACAAATTACTCATCCAGAGATTGTCGAGGAAGAAACTATTAAATCAGAATCCTTTAGTGATTCAGATTCAACAAATTCAATAATGGAAAATATGGAACCTTTAAGTATGGAAGACCGAATGAGAGCTAAACGCACTGGCCAAGGTCACGCAATTACTCAACCAGACATTAATGCGCCAGATTATGAAATCAAAGGACAAATCATACACATGGTAACTAATCAATGCCAATTTAGTGGTGCACTGAAGGAAGATCCAAACGAACATCTTCGTACTTTTAATAGGATCTGTACTCTATTTAAAATCTGAGAAGTGGAGCATGAACAGATCTATCTCATGTTATTTCCTAGGACTTTAAAGGGAGAAGCCAAAGATTGGTTAGAATTGTTACCTGAAGGGGCGATTGATACATGGGATGTTTTAGTTGAAAAATTTCTTAAACAATTCTTTTCGGCATCTAAAGCCGTAAGACTTCAAGGAGAAATTGTTACGTTCACGCAAAAGCCAAATGAAACTCTATATGAGGCGTGAACAAGATTTGGAAAATTGTTGAGAGGATGTCCGCAACATGGTTTAGACACTTATCAAATAGTGCAAATATTCTACCAAGGATGCGACATTACTACACGAAAAGACATCGACATAGCAGCTGGTGGTTCCATTATGAAGAAAACCGCAACTGAAGCTTACAAAATTATTGATAACACTGCTTCCCAATCACATGAGTGGCATCAAGAAAAAGATATCGTTAGATCATCTAAAGCAGCTAGAGCCAATTCTAGCCATGACTTTGATTCCATTTCCGCAAAGATAGATGCTGTCGAGAGACGAATGGAAAAGATGACTAAAGATATTCACTCAATACGAATTAGTTGTGAGCAGTGTGGAGGACCAAATTTGACAAAACATTGTCTCAGTATTGAACAAATAATGGAACAACGAGAGAATGTTTCATACATGAACCAAAGGCCTGGAAATAATTATCAGAATAATTATCAACCGCCAAGACCAATCTACAATCAAAATCAGAATTATAACCGAAATGTTCCATACAACAACCAACATGGTCCTAGCAATCAACAAGTATCTAATAATACTTACAATCATCAAAGACCTATTTTTCCAAATAAACCACCACAAACCGATGATAAAAAGACAAATTTAGAAAATATGATGTCGAAGCTAGTTGAATCTCAAACGCAGTTTTTCACATCTCAGAAAGAAACTAATGAACAAAATGCTCAAGCATTTAGAAATCAACAAGCTTCTATTCAAAATTTGGAACAAGAAGTAAGTAACCTAGCAAGGTTGATAGGTGAAAGAAAACAGAGAAGTCTACCTAGTGATACAAATGCTAACCCCCGGAATGAAACAGCTAAAGCCATTACCACAAGAAGTGGTATTACACTTAAACCACCTGAGATACCTGAAATTTCTGATGACTCTATTCCTACTCCACAAGAACCACAATCTGAGCAAGATAAGGAAACAGAACCGGTAGTTGAAAAGGTTAATGAAGATAACACAGTTAAGGCTAAACCTTATGTTAAACCATACCAACCACCACTTCCTTACCCGAGTAAAATGAGAAAAGAAAGACTTGAAGCCGAGCAATCCAAATTCTTGGATATGTTTAAACAAATAAATGTCAATCTTCCTTTCATTGATGTGATTTCAGGAATGCCTAGGTATGCCAAATTCTTGAAAGATCTAATCACAAATAGGAAGAAAATGGAAGAACTCTCGACTGTTACTATGAATGCTAATTGTTCTGCAGTGCTGTTGAATAAGATACCAGAAAAACTCTCTGATCCAGGAAGTTTCACAATTCCATGTTTTCTGGGTAGTCTTAGTTCAATAGAAGCATTGACAGATTTAGGTGCCAGTATAAATTTAATGCCGTATTCACTATACGCTAAATTAGACCTTGGAGAATTGAAACCAGCACGAATAAGCATACAACTAGTTGATCGATCAGTAAAATATCCTAAAGAGATAATAGAGAACATGTTAGTTAAAGTTGGTACTTTAGTATTTCCAGTAGATTTTGTTATTCTGGACATGGAAGAAGATTCTCGAGTTCCTCTCATATTAGGAAGACCATTCTTAAACACGGCTAAAGCAATAATAGACGTGTTTGGCAAGAAACTGACCCTAAGTATAGAGGACGAGAGTGTTTCCTTTTCTGTTGATAGAGCCATGCAACAACCGCAATTTGCAGATGATACATGTTATTATATTCAAACTATAGATTTACATGCAGAATTTAGAAGAATTTCCAGAATTACAAAGAACATGAGAATGTTCTTTAGGAGAAGGAACTGAACCAATTAATGAAGCTGAAATGTTAGCTACACTCATGGCTAATGGATATGAACCAACAACAAAAGAAATTCAAATGCTAAAAGAAGAAGACAGATATCGATATAAATCATCGATAGAAGAACTACCGACATTAGAGTTAAAGCCACTTCTAAACCATTTGGAATATACTTATTTACATGGTGAATCTGAATTACCTGTAATAATATCGTCTTCTCTTACGAAAAATGAAAAATCTCAACTCATTTCTGTGTTAAAAGCACATATACCAGCTATTGCATGGAAGATTCATGATATTAAAGGCATAAGTCCTTCGTATTGCACACATAAAATCCTTATGGAAGAAGGTCATAAAACGTATGTGCAACGCCAATGAAGACTAAATCCAAACATGAAAGATGTTGTTAAGAAAGAAATTATTAAACTGCTAGATGCAGGTTTAATTTAACCAATCTCTGATAGTCCATGGGTAAGCCCAGTTCAATGCGTACCTAAGAAAGGTGGAATGACTGTCATCACAAATGAGAAGAATGAGCTTATTCCTACTAGGACTGTAACAGGATGGCGTGTCTGTATTGATTATAGAAAATTAAATGACGCCACCAGAAAAGATCACTTTCCTTTATCTTTCATTGATCAAATGTTGAAAAGCTTAGCTGGAAATAGTTACTATTGTTTTCTTGATGGTTTCTCCAGATATTTTCAAATTCCAATAGCACCCGAGGACCAAGAGAAAACCACGTTCACTTGCCCTTATGGTACTTTTGCTTACAAACGCATGCCATTTGTACTTTGCAACGCCCCTGCAACCTTTCAAAGGTGCATGATGGCGATTTTTCACGACATGATAGAAGAATGCATGGAAGTTTTCATGGATGACTTTTCAGTCTTCGGTGATACATTTGAATCATGTCTAGTTAATTTTGAACGAATGCTTATTAGATGCGAACAATCAAATCTTGTTCTTAATTGGGAGAAATGTCATTTCATGGTTAAAGAAGGCATCGTTCTTGGTCATAAAATTTCAAAGGAAGGAATTGAAGTGGATAGAGCTAAAGTAGATGTAATTGCTAAACTTCTACATCCCTCCAATGTTAGAGGAGTTAGGAGTTTTCTAGGGCATGCCGGTTTTTACCGACGTTTCATAAAAGATTTTTCTAAAATTGCCACTCCTATGAATAAACTCCTAGAAAAGGATGCTCTATTCATCTTTTCGGATGAATGCATCAAATCTTTTAATATTCTTAAAGAAAAACTCACTAATGCGCCGATCATGATAACTCCAAATTGGAATCTAACATTTGAAATCATGTGCGATGCAAGTGATTTTGCAATGGGATCCGTTTTAGGACAAAGGATTGAAAAACGATTTCAACCTATTTATTATGCTAGTAAGACGTTACAAGGAGCACAAACGAATTACACAACTACTGAAAAAGAACTCCTTGCTATTGTCTTTGCTTTTGACAAATTTTGTTCATATCTCGTTCTAGCTAAAACGGTGGTCTATACCGACCATTCTGCTCTTAGATACCTATTTTCGAAACAAGATGCTAAACCACGATTAATCCATTGAATGTTACTCTTACAAGAGTTCGATATTGAAATCCGAGATAAAAAGGGAGCAGAAAATCTCGCAGCTGATCATCTTTCTCGTCTTGAAAATCTCGAATTAGAAGTTCTAAATGAATCGGCCATACAAGATAACTTTCCTGATGAATATCTATTGAAGATAGATTATAATGAAATTCCATGGTTTGCAGACTATGCAAACTACTTAGTATGTGGATTCTTTGAAAAAGGATTGTCGTACCAAAAACGAAAGAAATTCTTTAGTGATATAAAACACTATTTCTGGGAAGATCCACATTTGTTTAAAAGTTGTCCCGATGAAATAATACGACGATGTGTATTCGGGGATGAAGCCAGTCAAATCTTAAACCATTGTCACACAGGACCAACAGGAGGGCATTATGGGTCTCAACTCACAGCAAGAAAAGTTTACGATGCTGGATTCTATTGGCCTACAATTTTCAAAGACGCACACTGATAATGCTAAAAATGAACATATATTTCATAACATTATCCCTCAAGAAAGACAAGCTTTTAGTTGCAATTGTTCTATTTACAAGTGATATTCGTTTAAATAATAAAAGGTGAAGACAAAAGACAGATTCGACGAATTAAAGACGCAAACGACCAAAAAGCTCAAAAGTACAAAATACAATCAAAGTGGTTCCAATTATTGATAAGAAACGTCTCAAAATTACAAGAGTACAAGATTCAAAACGCAAAGTACAAGATATTAAATTGTACGCAAGGACGTTCGAAAATCCGGAACCGGGACATGAGTCAACTCTCAACGCGTGACGCAACGGACTAAAAATTACAAGTTAATTATGTATATAAATATAATATAATATATAATTAATTATATAAATTATATATATATTATATTTATATATTAAAACCGTCGGCAGACTAGGATCCAAACTTGTGTGAGCTGGATTTACGAACTCCGCGACTCGCGGAGTTTGTAGTGCAAAAATGCCGCAACTCGCGGAGCTGTTCTGGACAAAAATGCCTATAAAAGCTCGCGCATTCTGAACGTTTTAAATATCCATATATCAATCTCTCTCTATATACGTAAATATATATATAATTTATATTTTAATTTTAATTTTAATTTTAATTTCTAATAATAAGGGTATATTAGCGAATATTGTAAGGGTGTAAGTCGAAATTCTGTCCGTGTAACGCTACGCTATTTTTAATCATTGTAAGTTATGTTAAACCTTTTTAATTTAATGTCTCGTAGCTAAGTTATTATTATGCTTATTTAAAACGAAGTAATCATGATGTTGGGCTAATTACTAAAATTTGGTAATTGGGCTTTGTACCATAATTGGGGTTTGGACAAAAGAACGACACTTGTGGAAATTAGACTATGGGCTATTAATGAGCTTTATATTTGTTTAACTAAATGATAGTTTGATAATTTTAATATAAAGATTTACAATTGGACGTCCCTATAAATAACCATATACACTCGATCGGACACGATGGGCGGGGTATTTATATGTACGAATAATCGTTCATTTAACCGGACACGGGAATGGATTAATAGTCTATGGAATTATTAAAACAGGGGTGAAATTATGTACAAGGACACTTGGCATAATTGATAACAAAGTATTAAAACCTTGGGTTACACGAAGTCGATACCCTGGTGTAATTATTAAACAAAGTATTCAAATCTTGTTACAGTTTAAGTCCCCAATTAGTTGGAATATTTGACTTCGGGTATAAGGATAATTTGACGAGGACACTCGCACCTTAAATTTATGACCGATGGTCTGTTATGGACAAAAACCAGACGGACATATTAAATAATCCAGGACAAAGGACAATTAACCCATGGGCATAAAACTTAAATCAACACATCAAACATCATGATTACGGAAGTTTAAATAAGCATAATTATTTTATTTCATATTTAATTTCCTTTATTTTATATTTAATTGAACTTTTAATTATCGCACTTTTATGTATTGTTATTGTATTTAATTGCACTTTTAATTAATTGTACTTTTTAATTATCGCAAGTTTATTTTATCGCACTTTTAGTTATCGCAATTTCATTATCGTTATTTACTTTACACTTTAAATTAAGTTATATTTATTTTTAATATTTTACATTAGGTTTTAACTGCGACTAAAGTTTTAAAAATCGACAAACCGGTCATTAAACGGTAAAAAACCCCCCTTTATAATAATAATATTACTTATATATATTTGTATTTTTTTATAAATTAAAACTAATATAGCGTTAAGCTTTGTTTAAAAGATTCCCTGTGGAACGAACCGGACTTACTAAAAACTACACTACTGTACGATTAGGTACACTGCCTATAAGTGTTGTAGCAAGGTTTAAGTATATCCATTCTATAAATAAATAAATATCTTGTGTAAAATTGTATCGTATTTAATAGTTTTTCCTAGTAAAATATAAAGCTATTTCATATACACCTCGCAGAACAATCACACACCTTCTTTGTAAATCCTGTGATGCTTGTCAAAGGGCCGAAAAAATAAGTCAACGTGATGAAATTCCACAAAATGTCATTCAAGTATGTGAAGTATTTGACGTTTGGGGTATTGACTTTATGGGTCCATTTCTAAAATCTCATAATAATATCTACATTCTCGTTGCTATTAATTATGTATCTAAATGGGCAGAAGCACAAGCTCTCCCAACTAACGATGCACGAGTTGTAGTCAATTTCTTAAAACGTCTTTTTGCAAGGTTCGGAACACCGAAACCTCTAAGAAGTGATCGGGGTACTCATTTTTGTAATAATTAACTTGAGAAAGTTATCAAAAGATATGGAGTAACTCATAAAATCTCAACTGCTTATCATCCACAAACAAGTGTACAAGTTGAAAATACCAACCGAGCTTTAAAACGTATTCTAGAGAAAACCGTAGGATCAAATCCGAAGGAATGGTCCATGAAATTGGAGGATGCACTCTGGGCTTTTAGAACAGCCTACAAAACTCCAATTGGCACCACACCTTTCAGACTCATTTACGAAAAAGCATGTCACCTTCCAGTAGAAATTGAGCACAAAGCATTTTGGGCTTTGAAGACATGTAATCTTGATTTGCATGAAGCCAGAAGTCTACGGTTAAGTCAATTAAACGAATTAGAAGAATTAAGACATGAAGCATACGAAAATTTGTTAATCTATAAAGAACGAACGAAGAAATGGCATGATAAAAGAATCAGAAGTTCAAAAGAATTTAAAGAAGGAGACCGAGTTCTTCTTTTCAATTCACGATTCAAGCTATTTCCTGGAAAATTGAAATCAAAATGGTCTGGACCATTCATAGTCAAAAGAGTTTTCCCGTACGGAACAGTAGAATTAATAAATTCAAATGGGATTGAATTTAAAGTTAATGGTCACAGAGTTAAATATTACATAGATAATCCAATGGAAGTTGAAGATGAAGTTAATCACAATTTCGACACCACAGCTAACTAAGTGTGGGAAAATTCGAATAATTTTAGGGTAATATGTATTTCTGTTAGAGTTAGATATTCTGTTTTCGTGTAGTTCTCGAGAATGGAATCCGAATGGTCTTTCCCTAGCAGACCCTAAAAAACTAGTCTTCTCCCTCCATTCTGAATTTTTATTTTTTTAGGATTTACGAGATGAAGAATTCCTTTGATCTGAACCATGGTCTACTACTACACGCTATGATTACTAAACGTAATAATGACACACTCCCTAGTGAAGTGGTATCCTTCATAAGAGGCAAAATGGATGAAGTAAGGAAAGAACTCAGGAAAGATCATCATAAGATACATTTTGGAAAAGGAAAATCAAAATCCGCAACAAAAAGAAGAGCACGACACCTTGAAAGATGTTATAAATGCGGAAAACGGTCACACGAAGGTAAATGTTCAAACAATCAAACATATTCAAATACCGAATTTGTTACTCTATGCAGAGAAGGACCGTTCATATGTTTAGAAGAAAAGATATTGAAGAATCGAGGTTACGCGTATGTAGCTATGGAAAACCAAATCACACGACTCTCCTATGAGTCAGCTAAAGCAGGTCTCTGAGAATTCTATCTCACAGGTAAGTATGTACAGTTTTTATTTGTTTTTATTTATTGCTTTTAACCTTTTGATAATAAATGCTGAATCGTTCGCTATAAAGTATTAAATTGATATTCAATAAAATTAGGTATGCGAAACCGAAATTATTGATATCATACAAAAATTTATTACATTATTGCGAAATTTACCATTTATTCTTAAGGTATAAATATCTTTAATCAATCAACCCAAAATATTTCAAAAATTCGTCAGAAGTAAAACTAGGTTATGGAACCGAAATTACATTACCGAAAAGAGGGGCGTATATTTTTGATAATATTTGATTGATTAAAGTGGGATAAAAGACAAAAAAAAGAAAATTACTTTATTTCATTAAGTTAAAATTTTGATATTTAAAATTCGTCGTGAGTTGAAAACTAGGTCATTGAACCAAAATTGCTTTACTCAAGGGAGGGACGAAAAATTTTATTATCATTATTTTTAATCTTATTGAATTAAAGTATATGCCAAAAACATTAAAAAAAAACCCAAAAATCTTTGCTTTTAAAACAACGCTTAAAAAGAGACAAATTTTAAAATTTTGTCGAGAGACGGACTAGGACAACGATCCGAAACGCTCTCATTCTTAAAAAAAAATAAATTTTTAAAATTTATTAAATTATGTATTATTAGTAAAATGTTTTTATATATATAAAAAAAGAAAATAACCCCATGCGATCGCATGGGGTTTGTGCTTCAAAATCATGCGATCGCATGGGAACCGAAAACTGGTCAGTAACATAAGTTCCAGCGAACTGCTTCTGCCTTCCCACATTTAACACACACATACACGAACAACCATCAAAAACCTCTCAAAAATTCACCAATTTTCACCAAAATTCATCAAATTTCTTGCTCTAAACATGAAATTATTCAGAAATTTTTCAAAGAAGGTAAAGATTTCACCCCTAAACTCTTTAAATTTTCAGTTTTAGTGTTCATGAGCTAATTTTTACCTAATTTAATTTTGTTAATTTCTAGTGTAATTAGAGTTAAATTATTAGTATATTATGCATGTATAACCTAGATTGATGCTATTTGTCATGATTTGAAGCCAAAAACTTCTAAAATTTTAGAAATCTATGGTTTGTGTTCTTGAGCAATTTGGGGCTTTTTGATATAAACAGGTTATGGCCGATTTTTGTCATGAATTATTGCTAAATTAAGTAGTATAACATGTTTAGGTAGCTAAATGATCCAAACTTTGATCCTAAACATGATTTTTGAGAATTAAAGTGGACTTTTTAAGTCTAAAATTCATGAACTTGATTAAATTGATGTAAATACCATTTTAAACTTGTTTAATTGCTAGTAATGGTTATTTTAACATGTTATTTGAATTGAATGCTTATAAACTTTGTAAACATTTTCATATATGCTTATTTGAAAAAGTGTAGAATTGTTAAAATTGTGAAAATGTGTATAAGTTTAATTTTGATTGAACATGTTATTGTAGTTGTTTTAATTTGTTATTTTGCTAACAATAATGCATATTTGGATGCACAAATTTTGTGTTTAATGTGTTTTGCAGAGATATACCGATACTGATGGTGCATCATCATCATCTAGGCAACCTGTTCCGGAACCACAACCAGAAATGCAATATGAGCCACAATATAAACCAGAACCAGAACTTGAACAGGAACAAAAACAGGAACAACAACAACAACCAGATCAACACATACCGTATTATGATCCGCAACAAGAATATGTTAATGCCTACATACAATTTACGATTCATCCAATAATATAACACCCAACGATTCATGAAGAACAGTTGCATCCCAATTTGAGATTTGATCGAAGTTGGAGAGATTACCCGACGTATCAAAGTAACAAATTTAAACTGGTAACAAAAAATGTAGAAGTACCGAGGGTAATCGATTGTGAGCCTTTGAAAAGGGTCCAACTAGCTAACTCAGTTAGGCAGCATCTGATCCAAAGGAATACATGACGAGGGAATAATAGGAGGAGGTATTTTTGTTACTCTCATTGGAGAGTATTTGGGTGTAGATAGGGATAAAGGGGGTCCACTGATGGTGTGTAGGGAACATGTTGACACTTTAGGATTGCGGGTCTATCAGGGTGCAAAGGTATTAAAGAGCAGACGCAATCAGGCAGTACCATATGATGGTCGTCATCCACAGATAGAGAGAGGTTCAGATGAGGAAATGGAGGAAGCGGATGACATTAAGGATGTCATTAGGGAGGATATTACTGACGTTTACCAGCGTATAGATGAGGTAGAAATGACAAACGAGGCTAGACATAGTCAGTTCGAGCAGTGGCACACCGAGAATGTGTACGAGCATTCTAGGCAATGACAGCATGATAGATGGCACTATCATCAGCATTAGATCATGAGCCAACTATCACCTCAGGTACCAAATAACTACGTACCGACCCGACCTGCTTACTATCCTCCACACCAGCCCAATATGCGACCACCATTTACTCTCTACGACCCTAACCAGGCCTATCAGTACACCTATAGCCAATCGTAGAACCCGACTGACGACATGAACTGGAACCCCTATCCAGATTGATACAGTTCCCGTTGGTGATTTTTATCTTTTATTATTTTTATTTACTTATGTTTAAAACATATAATATTGTGATACTTTTAATGTAATTTTTAAAAATTTTCTTATTTTGTACTAATATTTCATATTTAATTTGAAAGTGGGAGGTTAAGTCCCATTTCAAATTACCATGCATGTTATTATTTATATGTATGTATATTGTCAATTATACATAATAGGGTAACACAGCGAACTTTCAAAGACTGGCATTAAGTTCAGCAAAAGCTACTAATTTTGACAATAAAATGAAAAACAAATGTGATGTAATAACAAGACGGAATGAACAAATGATGTGCACCATTTATCATTCAACAAACAAACGCCAATATGTTTGGACACTTTGGTAAAATTTAATCATTTTTCTACGCTACTCACCCTCAATAATTTAAATTGTACTGATTTCTTGCAAATGAGGGCATTGCAAGATCTTAAGTGTGGGAAGGGGTTAAATTCTTTCGGATTTTTAAAATTTTAAATTTAAACACTTGGTTACCATTAAAAATACTAGTAACGCAGTAGTTTTATTAGAATCTAGTGCTCTCTGATAATAAAGAACAGCCCTAGTGTTATATACTGACTACCCAATTCTAGTAAAAAAATTTAAAATTTTCAAATAAATGAATTCAAAATCATGTTTATACATAATTATGAACGATAAAACTAGATTTTAACACCGAAATTATTGTTACCTCGGAAAGGACATAAATTGAGAAACAACCCAAAATGTTAGAATTCATTTAAAATGGAATAGAGGAAAATAAAAAGGCAAAGAAAGGAAAATAAAAGCCAAGTGTGGGAAAAATTTACCAAGTTATTTAGAACATATGTCACATATTTTTGTACAAATAATTGAAGATACTTTTGTTTTGGACCATATTAATCAGTTTTACCCAGTTTATTGTACTATAAAAGGAAGTAAAGTCTTCTGAGAGAAAAATACACGCGCTTCTTGATTTAGGTCAGAAAGTTATCGTCCAGACTAGTTGTAGAGTCTACGAAAAACCTTGAAAAGTTTTCTCGAAAATCAGCTGGAAATCCACGGACCTCGGCATCAAATAGGGTCGCCAAGTGGTCAGACTTATCCTAACCATGAGAGGATCTGTCTCATACAATGGGGGGCACCATGCAAATTAGCTTATAAGGTTAATGAATCAGATCCCCAGAAAGGATAATCTCCTTAAAGATCAAAAATCAGCTTTTAAGCCTGATATTACTCAATCCTTGAGATTGACTTTAAAGATTGAGAATTATAAACTCATGGAATTCGATGATATCTAAACTCGAGCTTGAACGAGAAAATATTTTGATCAAAATTACAAACCGATTTGTTATCTGAAAACCCATTTTTAATGCATTCATTACCATTGAACGTAAAATTATAGAAATTCACCTGAAATTCATTAGGTCACCTGAACCAAATCGGGTGTCAACCGTAAGAACGGTGGTTGCATAGCATGGTCGAAGACAGGACCTTGTGCCAGACCGAAAAACTATAGGGTGATCTTTACTATAGCTCCTACAAAGGATAGTAATTGCATCTGACATGTTATAGACCATAATCAAAAGCATGTCACAGGACATTGCCTTAACAGTTACTTGTTCAACAATTTCCTTTACAACCGGACGGTAGTTTACCGAAAGGTAATATATGGAGCAAGTATACTGGACGTGTTGCTTTCCTAATACACGGTTAGCAAGTGGGTGACACAAAACTGCAAGTTTTGAGCTAAAATTTTCAAATCTGAAACCTACAAAACCCACAAAAACAATTTGCAAACACCGGTGAAGGGTTATTCCGGAAAACTTATTTAGGGTAAAAGCTAGATTGAATTTTCAAAAGATCAAATTTTTTCATAAAGATCCAATTTCCTAAAAGGATCTAAATTTTCAAAGTCATGTGGGACTGTAAACCAAAATGTTACTACCATTGTTCATACCGCCGTATTAAAATCACTGATGTACAAAGAGTGAAGAATAAAGAAGTGATTCTAGTATTTTTACTTCAAGACTATATTGCTTGAGGACAAGCAACGCTCAAGTGTGGGAATATTTGATAATGCTAAAAACGAACATATATTTCATAGCATTATCCCTCAAGAAAGACAAGCTTTTAGTTGCAATTGTTCTATTTACAAGTGATATTCGTTTAAATAATAAAAGGTGAAGACAAAACACAGATTCGACGAATTGAAGACGCAAATGACCAAAAATCTAAAAATTACAAAGTACAATCAAAGTGGTTCAAATTATTGATGAGAAACGTCTAAAAATTACAAGAGTACGAGCCGCAAAACGCAAAGTACAAGATATTAAATAATACGAAAGGACGTTCGAAAATCCGGAACCGGGACTAGAGTCAACTCTCAACACGCGACGCAACGAACTAAAAATTACAAGTCAACTATGCACATGAATATAATATAATATATAATTAATTCTTAAATTTATATATATATTATATTATATAATAAAACTGTCGGCAAATAAAAAAACAAAAGATCATGAGCTGTAAAAAGGTGCCATGCGATCGCATGGCCAGAAGGCACAAGATCCATGCGGTCGCATGGATCACTGTAGCAGGCCACATTCTTTAAATAGCACGATTTCTGGCCGAATTTAATCCATCCTAATTCAATCTCTCTTTCTCACGATATATATATATATATATATATATATATATATATATATATATATATATATATATATATATATATATATATGATTTATAATTTTAATTTTAATTAAAGATTAATAATAATAAGGTTATGTTAGCGAATGTTGTAAGTGTGTAAGTCGAAATTCTGTCCGTGTAACGTTACACTATTATTAATCATTGTAAGTTATGTTCAACCTTTTTAAATTAATGTCTCGTAGCTAAGTTATTATTATGCTTATTTAAATCGAAGTAATCGTGATGTTGGGCTAAATATTAAAGACGGGGTAATTGGGCTTTGTACCATAATTGGGGTTTGGGCAAAAGAACGACACTTATGGAAATTAGACTATGGGCTATTAATGGGCTTTATATTTGTTTAATTGAATGATAGTTCGTTAATTTAATATAAAGATTTACAATTGGACGTAATTATAAATAACCATATACACTCGATCGAGCACGATGGGCGGGATATTTATAAGTACTAATAATCGTTCATTTGACCAGACACGGGAATGGATTAATAGTCAATGGACTCATTAAAACAGGGGTGGATTACATGCAAGGACACTTGGTGTAATTGATAATAAAGTATTAAAACCTTATTACAGTTTAAGTCCCCAATTAGTTGGAATATTTGACTTCGGATATAAGGATAATTTGACGAGGACACTCGCACTTTATATTTATGACTGATGGACTGTTATGGACAAAAATCAGATGGACATATCGAATAATACAGGACAAAGGACAATTAACCCATGGTAATAAATTAAAATCAACACGTCAAACATCATGATTACGGAAGTTTAAATAAGCATAATTCCTTTATTTCATATTTTATCGCACTTTTATTTACTGTCATTTTATTTATTGCACTTTTAATTATCGTACTTTTTAATTATCGCAATTTTATTTATCGCATTTTAATTATTTTCATTTACTTTATGCTTTAAATTAAGTTATATTTATTTTTAATATTTTACATTAGGTTTTAACTGCGACTAAAGTTTTAAAATCAACAAACCGGTCATTAAACGGTAAAAACCCCCTTTTATAATAATAATACTACTTATAATATATATATATATATATATATATATATATATATATATATATATATATATATATATATATATATATATATACAAATTTAGTTTTAAAAATATAGCGTTAAACTTGGCTAGTTCCCTGTGGACGAACCGGACTTACTAAAAACTACACTACTATACGATTAGGTACACTGCCTATAAGTGTTGTAGCAAGGTTTAGGTATATCCACTCCATAAATAAATAAATAACTTGTGTAAAATTGTATCGTATTTAATAGTATTTCATAATAAATATATAACTATTTCGTATACACCGCTGCACACATCAAACACCCTCACTACTAATTCACTTTCACTCTCAAGCTCTTTCTTTATAAGGATATATTTACATACACATACATACTAGATATATACATACCTTCTAATTTTCTTCTTCTGTGAACTCGATAACCCATGCCACCACCACTTCTTCTTCGAGCCAATTAAATCACCATTCTTATCTAAACCGATTACCATTTTTAATCAACAATCGACCACCATCTTCTATCTGTCATCTTCTTATATCTATCTCTTGAAAACAACCACCATCATAGCAACCCTTGTAACATTGCTACTGCAATCGTTATTGTTTTCTGATCCAAGCAGCCCAATTCAACCCTAAATCCACCCATGATTATTACTTCTGTTAAACGATAATCACCACCGAACCAATTCCTTCTTCTCTCATCTCTCTCTCTCTCTCTTGCAAATTCACAATTTTTACTGCATCTGATTCGCTACAACAGTTTGTTAAACCCCCTTATTGCAACCAAAACCCAAAACCCATTATTTCTGTATTGATCAAAGGAAGTTGCTTCCTAATATAATAGATCCGTTGGATTTTATCCTATATGAAAACAACACTCAACCACTATATATGGGAAGTATATTCTGCAATAATAATTCAATCTGCTTTTGTGAATTACTTTTATTTTCTTTTCCTTTGGCCGAAAGTATCAAACATATAACCCCACTCACCCACTATCTAGTGTTAAAATCAATTAACTAATATCCTCATCTTTGTTCTATTAGAGTGAGACATGAAACCTAGTCCCCACTTGCACATGATTTACGGTTATATTATAATGTTTAGTAAAATGAAATTGATTAACTTGCTGGTGGGCTGTGAACTCCTTCTTTTTCTCTTGGATCGAATGATTAAATTGGGTTGTTGGGTCGTGACCCAACTTAGGCGATTTTGTTGGGCATCTACTATGCTGTTGTTGCTGCTGCTATTTGAAGACAACTGCGTATGATAATGAGGTTAACGAATGAACGAGGAAATAGAAAGATTATAATTTATGATTATGATTCATAATTTATGGTTATGATTATGATTATGATTATGATGAAGATGAAGATTAGATTAGTGATTAGATTAAGAATTATGATTAGATTATGATTATGCTAACGTAAAAATAATGGTGATGACGGATAAAAATGGTAATGATGGTGATTCTTGAATAATATGAGGATGATGATTATGTTGTGATGATAAAAAACGATGATGATGTTGAAAAAGAAGAGAAAGTAGCATCGATAGTAATACGGGATATATATATATGAGTTGTATAATAGAACAGAAAAGAGGAATCAGAGAAATGGTCAGGAGGGTGGGCGTTTAATCAAGTGGTAACGGGTTCGAGCCCGGGCTGTGATGTTATTTTTTTGGAAGCTATTTCTTTAAGGTAGTATACTTAGTATTCTATTTATTAATATTTTTATTACAGTTATTACTAATATAAGTATTATTATTATTATTATTATCATGGACATTATTATTTCCTTACTACTAATATTATTATTATTATTAGTACAACTACATTATTATTGTTATTATTATTATTATTATTATTATTATCATCATTATTATTATTATTATTATTATTATTATTATTATTATTATTATTATTATTATTATTATTATTATTATTATTATTACTAAATATAACTTTAGTTTTAAATGTATCTTGTATATAAAAAATAACTATATTCTTATGATCTTAAACTAAAAAGGATAAATATTATAAGTTAGATACAAAACATTAGATATATAGAAGAATATATAATAAGTAGACTAGTTTTACTAATAGAATACTTTTTGTTCATTTACGTTTTAATATAACTCAAATTTATTAAAAATACTATCATATTAAAAATTATAAGTATTTAAAAATATTAATACTAAATATTTATTCAAAATATATTAATAAAGTATATAATATATTAATATGATAACTTAATAAAATATATAAAATAAAAATATTTAAGTAATTGTTAATATTAAATTTAATACCACAAGTATATTACTTATATCAAAATATATATTTAATTGAATATTATTAAAAGTGTTAATATACATACTTGATATAGGTTCATGAATCCGAGGCCAACCCCGCATTGTTCAGTTCCGTCGTATGCATATTTTTACTACAAAATGTCGTATTGTGAGTTCATTTGATTCCCTTTTACGCTTTACATTTTTGGGACTGAGAATACATGCGCTACTTTTACAACTGCTTTATTAAATGCTTTTGAAATACATTTTGAACTGTGAATAAATGAAATGCTTTTATTAATGTTTGACGAGATAGACACAAGCAAAACATTCCTCGAATGAATTATCTGGACGTGATAATTGCCACCATTGAATTATGTGGACGTGATAATTGCCACAATTGATATGAATATTTTTCCCCTGATTATTATTGCTTGGTTACCTAAGAATTAGGGAACATCACTAATTTTGAGAATTAGTGCATGCCTAATTGACGCGAATCCAAAAGGTAGCTACCGGGTTTAACAACCCCACCCAGAATGTTCACTAGATGGAAGGGCTAGTGGGCGTGGTGTTTAGTACTTCGAAGTTTATATGATTATTATACAGACGAGATGTTCTGTTTTGGGGATATTATTATGCGCATTATATGTTAAGGTCGGTTATCAAGCCAAGCTATGAAAGCAATGAAAAGTGAATGTTATGTATCGAGAGAATAATTTTATACACAGGTTATGTGTATGTTATTTTTGTGCACGAGATATGTGTATGGTTACTAAGATTTATGAAAGATGATTTCGTACACGAGAAAGGTGTATTGTATTTAAAAGATATTGCATATACATTACATGTGGGTATAGGATTCGGGCCCATTTGTACCATGCAACATTTAAATCTTGTGGTCTATCAAAATGATGAATTTTATTGTTTTATGATAAACCTATGAACTCACCAACCTTTTGGTTGACACTTGAAAGCATGTTTATTCTCAGGTATGAAAGAAATCTTCCGCTGTGCATTAGCTCATATTAGAGACATTACTTGGAGTCATTCATGACATATTTCAAAAGACGTTGCATTCGAGTCGTCGAGTTCATCAAGATTATTATTAAGTCAATTATAGATGGATATATTATGAAAGGGTATACATGCCGTCAACTTTGGATGTAAATGAAAGTTTGTCTTTTAAAAACGAATGCAATGTTTGTAAAATGTATCATATAGAGGTCAAGTACCTCTTAATGAAATCAACTATTGTGAATCATTTATAATGTATATGAACGGGTCCTTTTAGTTGGTATAAGAGCGGTGGTCTTAGCGACCCAGGTCTTGCATTAGTGTGTCTAACTGATAGTTTTTTAGATGCATTAGTGAGTCTGGACTTCGACCGTGTCTGCATGTCAAAAGTTTTGCTTATCATTTCGTGTCGAAAATTATCTGCTTATCATTATTATGGAATCACTTGCTTATCATTCTTAGTCTAGACACATCTTACTGCATTGATTGCATGAAAAGTGTATAGACAAAATTCATATCTTAGGGTATCTGCTAATTCATATCTTAGCGTATCTGTTACTATAAACTTTGCCTGGCATATTCGGTAAATTCCTCCGTAATCTATGAAATCTTTTGTTCTATATATATAGATATTATATACAATTAGGATACCACCCGATAGCCGGAAATCATTTCATATTGAAAAACCCTTTACTCAATCGTACGAAATGGAACTCGCCACTAGTTCAAGTTCTTCGGAATCTGACAGCTATTCCGACATGGTTATTCACCTAAGCTCCGAAGCAGCATCACTGGAACGAATCAACCAATTAGTCATCATCTATTCTGGATAAATTGGGGATGGTTTCGTAATCGACTTAATCAATGGAAACGAGAAGAAAGCGGTCCTTTCCATCAACCAAATTCACTTCTTGGCGAAGAACCTGGAGCACTTACCAGCTAACCAGTCCGAAACACCATTTTCACTATCATTTCCAGAATATCTCACAACGATTACATAATATCTACAATTCTAAACCTTATTCATCCGCTAGTTCCGACCGACAATCATCCCGGAATAATGGAAAAAGTCACTGAGCTTCGCGCTTGAATAATCAATTTGGAGAATATGGTGCAAAACTTACCAGCTTCAGCAACAACACCGGTACCACCAACAACCACACCAGTACCACCAACAACCTAAGTTTCAACATCACATGTGTCAATAACTCATTCTGTACCTCGAGCATAATCATCGTTCTACGTATCGTTCTATCTATTTTATCTCCGTTCTACATGGCGATTATGTAATCTCTAATGTTTTAGAGATTATATATTCTAGTTCTAATGGTAAATCAAATGAGTTTAATATTATATTGACGCATTAAATCCATAATTACATCTGAAATATATATATATATATATATATATATATATATATATATATATATATATATATATATATATATATATATATATATATATATATATATATATATATATATATATATATATATTCATAAAGATTGTAATTAAAAGTTATTTTGTACAAACTGTTAATGGTGAAAATATTTTAACGGGTAGGTAATACCCGAGGAATATTTAGTTTTCACATTAAAAATTACACTGTACATTCTTCAATTCAGATTCAGCGGTCAATAGTAATACTGCCCAAATCCGCACATATACGTATCCGTTCACCAAAGAACAACTATTTTCATTCAAATTTAATTTCATATTCGGATTTTGACCGAACAAAATCCAAGTCAAGATTTAACAGAAGACATCACTTTTAGATTCCTACATCTTTCAAAGCCATACTTTGAATTCAAAACTGTGCCAGATCCGTTGGTGTGTTATTACCAAAAATAACTTTACAATACCTTTCCAAAATTAGACAATTTTTTCACAGCTCCTGCAAATCAACTTCGAATTTCATTCGGATTAGCCTTATTATAACTTTGATATATAAGTTTGCCACTTGATTTCATCCTAAACAATCATTCGTATCTTAACGATTACCATCAGCGTTTAATCATCTAAAAACACGATTCTCTTGAAGCCACCTCGGATTGATAACAAATGATTCAGATATGGTAGCATTAAATGCAGAGGAAATAACAAAATTATAGATGGTACTAATGACCAGAAGCTTAATAATAAAGAATGATGTGTTGAAAAGGCTCAGATTTGGAACTGAAAAATGGATTGAGCCAACCATGAAGGAGAATGTGGGCAAATCACCAAGACTAAACCTATACTTATAGAATCCGGATAATTCAGTATCTGCTGAAATCTTTAGCGAATACCTTGCTACTTATTCTAAACCCTTGTGGACAAATTCCTTCATCATCTCCTGATCTTAAATATTTTAAATTCTAAGATAGCATCGTATCTTTCCTTATAAATATCCACGATATTTCTGAAGATACCTTCATAAATATCTTCGTCCGAAATTATTTATCTCTTCGTGCTATCCGTATTACATCATGAAGGAAACTGTTTAGTTTCTATCTTCTTGTAAAAATTCGAGTTTAATTTATGAATTAATTCTGGAGAAGTGTTGGAAATTGAAGCATGAGTTAGTATAATATAATGCGCTTGGCCAACGTGATTATATTACAGTAAGTCATGCTGAGTTTCTAATGGAATGTGATGATGGTTCACAGATCTTACTCTCATCATGTGCCATGTTACATAACTCTTTCATTTATTTTCTTGATAGTTCTATCCTTACCGTGATTCCAACAGTCTGCTAATTAATCATGCTATTACATTTTCCTTATGATTAGAAGATTTCTTTAAAATTCCTTAAATTCCGGAAGTCAACTATGACTACGTCAAAAGTTAAGAAGAAACTTTATTACCTCATTTCATTCTTTTGTGACAGCTTCATCCAGACGCTTCAAGTAACCGAATCGTTTTATCTACATTACTCATTAATGATAAAACTCTATTTATCAATTCATATTCATCATGAAAACATTTTTATGGTTAATCATGACGACCTTACTCAAATTTCGGGACGAAATTTCTTTAACGGGTAGGTACTGTGACGACCCGGAAATTTCCGACCAAATTTAAACTTAATCTTTATATGATTTCAACATGATAAGCAAAGTCTGTTAGGTTAAGTCTCAAAAATTTTGAACTGTTTCATTTATGCAATTGACTTTCGACCAATCCCGACGATTCACGAACAACTACTCGTAAAAAGATGTATATCTGTTTAAATATAAAAATAAATGTGTGTGTATATATATATATATATACACACATATATAGGCAGGATCAATGGGGAAGTAACCAATCAGGGGGAAGCAGGGGGAAGCAAATTTTTTTTTTTTGTTTTTTTTGGAATTTTTTTTTCCGGCATCAAGATCACACGAAAATATGAACATTTAGAAGAGACACTTCTTGATGAATGTTATTATTTATGCGGGAAAACGGTCGACAAAAATAACATTCAAAATAATATTGTTCGTGAAGAATATGAACGTTTTTTTTTTCATGTTTTGTGAAGTAAAATTTAGCCCGATTTAGAGTTTAGGGTTTAGGGTTTAGGGTTTAGGGTTTGGTGTTTTAGGTTTATTCCATAAACCCAAAACACTAAACCCTAAACCCTAAACTCTAAACCGTTCGTGTTAAAAACTAAATCTAAATCCTAAATCTAAACCCTAAATCTAAACCCTAAACCCTAAATTTCTAAACCCTAATATCTAATCCCTATAAACCCTCATATCTAAACCCTAATATCTAAACCCCAATAGCTACAACCTTAACATACGCTCGAAAAACACGATAATTGTTATATATTACTTCTTCGAGCGTTTTCCTGCCAAAATAAAAACATTTAACACAAAGTGTCTCTACTAAATGTTCATATTTTCATCCTATCTATAACGTTCGTGAACAAAGTTTTTTCAAAAAATGAAAAAAAATGTTTTTGCTTCTCCCCGCTTCCCCCCGATTGGTTACTTCCCTCTTGATCCTACCCCTATATATATATATATATATATATATATATATATATATATATATATATATATATATATATATATATATATATATATATATATATATATATATAGAAATGATTGATATATATTTATGAATTCTATACATTAGTAATATTATATATATATATATATATATATATGTGTATATATATATATTGTAATATATATAATTAATAAATTAAAGATTCAATATATTATATAATTAGTTAATATGATATAATTAATAAATGGTAATATATTAAAATATAAAATTACAAGTTTAAATATAATTGTTATATTAATATTATTATCATTACTTTCATTATTATTATTGTTAATATTAAAATTAATATTTGTATTGTTGATATTATTATTTTTAATGTAATATATATATAAAATTGATATTTATAAGTTATTACATTATTAATATTATTATTATCATTAATAATATTAACATTATTATAACTAATATTATTATCAGTATCATTAATAAGATTATTATTATCATTATTAATTAAATCTATTAAAATTATAATATTATTAATGGTATTATTAATAGTATTAATATATTTGTAAACTACCAAAATTTATGAATTATATATATACACAGATATATAAACCGATATATACAATCAGATATATATAAAATCATATACATATATAAAATACAGTTATATACATATATATACAAATAATTACGTATTTTAATTAATATCACAGATCATACGTACGAATACAAATTCAGTTGCATATATCTATCAAGACTGTACATAAATTTGTTTCCTTTCTCTGATATTATTATTCAGATCACAAACACAGAAATAAAATCAGTTGAGAGTCTCTATCTGCTTTTCATATCTTGATTTTATTTTCTTCCTGAAATGATTCCATGTGTCGACCATAACAGCTGTATACATCAATTCAACGATCCTTTGGCTCCCACTATAATCATTCAGAAGTCAACAACAACCATTCCATATAAAATTCTTCTGCAATCCAATGAGAAAAATTAAACAAACAGATACAAAATTTGTTAGCTGTTAATATCAGTTAAAGCGTACGAATCTGTTTCACGTTACAATCCTACAGTATGTAATTTGTTTTTCTGACACTAGTCTAGTACAAATCAAGATTCAATCACAAGAACAAAACAAATTTGAATAGAAATCAATAACATAAAAATGTACGAATTTGTTACCTGTCATAATTCTTCTTGTTTTCTTCTTCTTGTTTGAAGAACCCTGGCTGCGTTTTGTTACACGTCCTATCAAATTGAAATACATACAAATATGAACTAAGAGAACACAATTTCATCAACACCCTCACTACTAATTCACTTTCACTCTCAAGCTCTTTCTTTATAAGGATATATTTACATACACATACATACTAGATATATACATACCTTCTAATTTTCTTCTTCTGTGAACTCGACAACCCATGCCACCACCACTTCTTCTTCAAGCCAATTAAATCACCATTATTATCTAAACCGATTACCATTTTAATCAAAAATCGACCACCATCTTCTATCTCTCATCTTCTTATATCTATCTCTTGAAAACAACCACCATCATAGCAACCCTTGTAACATTGCTACTGCAACCGTTATTGTTTTCTGATCCAAGCAGCCCAATTCAACCCGAAATCCACCCATGATTATTACTTCTGTTAAACAATAATCACCACCGAACTAATTCCTTCTTCTCTCATCTCTCTCTCTCTCTCTCTTGCAAATTCACGATTTCTACTGCATCTGTTTCGCTACAACAGTTTGTTAAACCCCCTATTGCAACCAAAATGCAAAGCCCATTATTTCTGTATTGATCAAAGGAAGTTGCTCCCTAACATAACAGATCCGTTGGCTTTTATCCTATATGAAAACACCACTCAACCACTATATATGCGAAGTATATTCCGACATGGTTATTCACCTAAGCTCCGAAGCAGCGTCACCGGAACGAATCAACCAATTAGTCATCATCTATTCTAGATAAATTAGGGATGGGTTCGTAATCGACTTAATCAATGGAAATGAAAAGAAAGCAGTCCTTTCCATCAACCAAATCCACTTCTTGGCGAAGAACCTGGAGCACTTACCGGCGAACCAGTCCGAAACACCATTTTCACTATCATTTCCAGAATACCTCGCAACAATTACATAATATCTACATCTCTAAACCTTATCCGCTAGTTCCGACCGACAATCATCCCGGAATAATGGAAAAATTCAACGAGCTTCGCGCTTGAATAATCAATTTGGAGAATACGGTGCAAAACTTACCAGCTTCAGCAACACCACCAGTACCACCAACAACCACACCAGTACCACCAACAACCTAAGTTTCAACATCACATGTCTCAATATCTCATTCTGTACCTCGAGCATAATCATCGTTCTACGTATCGTTCTATCTATTTTATCTTCGTTCTACATAGCGATTATGTAATCTCTAATATTTTAGAGATTATATATTCTAGTTCTAATGGTAAATCAAATGAGTTTAATATTATATTGACTCATTAAATCCATAATTACATCTGAAATATATATATATACATATATTCTCATAAAGATTGTAATTAAAATTTATTTTGTACAAACTGTTAATGGTGAAAATATTTTAACGGGTTGGTAATACCTGAGGAATATTTAGTTTTCACATTAAAAATTACACTGTACATTCTTCAATTCAGATTCAGCGGTCAATAGTAATACTGCCCAAATCCGCACATATACGTATCCGTTCACCAAAGAACAACTATTTTCATTCAAATTTAATTTCATATTCGGATTTTGACCGAACAAAATCCAAGTTAAGATTTAACAGAAGACATCACTTTTAGATTCCTACATCTTTCAAAGCCATACTTTGAATTCAAAACTGTGCCAGATCCATTGGTGTGTTATTACCGAAAATAACTTTACAATACCTTTCCAAAATTAGACAATTTTTTCACAGCTCCTGCAAATCAACTTCGACTTTCATTCGGATTAGCCTTATTATAACTTTGATATATAAGTTTGCCACTAGATTTCATCCTAAACAATCATTCGTATCTTGACGATTACCATCAGGGTTTAATCATCTAAAAACACGATTCTCTTGAAACCACCTCGGATTGATAACCGATGATTTAGATATGGTAGCATTAAATGCAGAGGAAATAACAAAATTATAGATGGTCCTAATGACCAGAAGCTTAATAATAAAGAATGATGTGTTGAAAAGGCTCAGATTTGGAACTGAAAAATGGGTTGAGCCAACCATGAAGGAGAATTTGGGCAAATCACCAAGACTAAACCTATACTTATAGAATCTGGATAATTCAGTATCTGCTGAAATCTTTAGCGAATACCTTCCTACTTATTCTAAACCCTTGCGGACAAATTCCTTCATCATCTCCTGATCTTAAATATTTTAAATTCTAAGATAGCATCGTATCTTTCCTTATAAATATCCACGATATTTCTGAAGATACCTTCATAAATATCTTCGTCCGAAATTATTTATCTCTTCGTGCTATCCGTATTACATCATGAAGGAAATGTTTAGTTTCTATCTTCTTGTAAAAATTCGAGTTTAATTTATGAATTAATTCTGGAGAAGTGTTGGAAATTGAAGCATGAGTTAGTATAATATAATGCGCTTGACCAACGTGATTATATTACAGTAAGTCATGCTGAGTTTCTAATGGAACGTGATGATGGTTCACAGACCTTACTCTCATCATGTGCCATGTTACATAACTCTTTCATTTATTTTCTTGATAGTTCTATCCTTACCGTGATTCCAACAGTCTGCTAATTATTCATGCTATTACATTTTCCTTCTAATTAGAAGATTTCTTTAAAATTCCTTAAATTCCGGAAGTCAACTATGACTACATCAAAAGTTAAGACGAAACTTTATTACCTCATTTCATTCTTTTGTGACAGCTTCATCCATACGCTTCAAGTAACCGAATCGTTTTATCTACATTACTCATTAATGATAAAACTCTATTTATCAATTCAAATTCATCATGAAAACATTTTTATGGTTAATCATGACGACCTTACTCAAATTTCGGGACGAAATTTCTTTAACAGTTAGGTACTGTGACGGCCCGGAAATTTCCGACCAAATTTAAACTTAATCTTTATATGATTTCAACACGATAAGCAAAGTCTGTTAGGTTAAGTCAAAAAAATTTTGAACTATTTCATTTATGCAATTGACTTTCGACCAATCTCGACGATTCACGAACAACTACTCGTAAAAAGATGTATATCTATTTAAATATAAAAATAAATGTGTGTGTGTGTATATATATATATATATATATATATATATATATATATATATATATATATATATATATATATATATATATATATATATATATATATATATATATATATATATATATATATATATATATATAGGGGCAGGATCAATGGGGAAGTAACCAATCGGGGGGAAGCAGGGGGAAGCAAACTTTTTTTTTCCCCTTTTTTTTTGGAATTTATTTTTCCGGCATCAAGATCACACGAAAATATGAACATTTAGAAGAGACACTTCTTGATGAATGTTATTTTTTAGGCTGGAAAACGATCAACAAAAATAATATTCAAGATAATATTGTTCGTGAAGAATATGAACGTTTTTATTTTTTTCATGTTTTGTGAAATAAAATTTAGCCCGATTTAGAGTTTAGGGTTTTGGGTTTAGGGTTTGGTGTTTTGGGTTTATTCCATAAACCCAAAACACCAAACCCTAAACCCTAAACCCTAAACCCTAAACTCTAAACCGTTCGTGTTAAAAACTCAATCTAAACCCTAAATCTAAACCCTAAACCCGAAATTTCTAAACCCTAATATCTAAACCCTATAAACCATCATATCTAAACCCTAATATCTAAACCCCAATAGCTACAACCTTAACATACGCTCGAAAAACACGATAATTGTTATATATTACTTCTTCGAGCGTTTTCCCGCCAAAATAAAAACATTTATCACAAAGTGTCTCTACTAAATGTTCATATTTCCATCCTATCTATAATGTTCGTGAACAATGTTTTTTCAAAAAACGAAAAAAAAAGTTTTTACTTCTCCCCGCTTCCCCCCGATTGGTTACTTCCCTCCTGATCCTACCACTATATATATATATATATATATATATATATATATATATATATATATATATATATATATATATATATATATATATAATAAATTGAAATAATATATAGAAATGATTGATATATATATTTATATATGAATTCTATACATTAGTAATATATATATATATATATATATATATATATATATATATATATATTGTAATATATATAATTAATAAATTAAAGATTCAATATATTATATAATTAGTTAATATGATATAATTAATAAATGGTAATATATTAAAATATAAAATTACAAGTTTGAATATAATTGTTATATTAATATTATTATCATTACTTTCATTATTATTATTGTTAATATTAAAATTAATATTTGTATTGTTGATATTATTATTTCTAATGTAATATATATATATATATATATATATATATATATATATATATATATATATATATATATATATATAATTGATATGTATAAGTTATTACATTATTAATATTATTATTATCATTAATAATATTAACATTATTATAACTAGTATTATTATCAGTATCATTAATAAGATTATTATTATCATTTTTATTATCATTATTAATTAAATCTATTAAAATTATAATATTATTAATAGTATTATTAATAGTATTAATATATTTGTAAACTACTAAAATTTATGAATTATATATATACACAGATATATAAACAGATATATACAATCAGATATATATAAAATCATATACATATATAAAATAAAGTTATATACATATATATACAAATAATTGCGTATTTTGATTAATATCACAGATCATACGTACGAATACAAATTCAGTTTCATATATCTATCAAGACTGTACATAAATTTGTTTCCTATCTCTGATATTATTAAACGTCGAATTCAGATCACAAACACAGAAACAAAATCAGTTGAGAGTCTCTATCTGCTTTTCATATCTTGATTTTATTTTCTTCCTGAAATGATTCCATGTGTCGACCATAACAGCTGTATAAATTAATTCAATGATTCTTTGGCTCCCACTACAATCATTCAGAAGTCAACAACAACCATTCCATATAAAATTCTTCTGCAATCTAATGAGAAAAATTAAACAAACAGATACAAAATTTGTTAGCTGTTAATATCAGTTAAAGCGTACGAATCTATTTCACGTTACAATCCTACAGTATGTAATTTGTTTTTCTGACACTAGTCTAGTACAAATCAAGATTCAATCACAAGAACAAAACAAATTTGAATAGAAATCAGTAACATAAAAATGAACGAATTTGTTACCTGTTATAATTCTTCTTGTTTGAAGAACCCTGGCTGCGTTTTGTTACACGTCCTATCAAATTGAAATACATACAAATATGAACGAAGAGAACACAATTTCATCAACACCCTCACTACTAATTCACTTTCAGTCTCAAGCTCTTTCTTTATAAGGATATATTTACATACACATACATACTAGATATATACATACCTTCTAATTTTCTTCTTCTGTGAACTCGACAACCCATGCCACCACCACTTCTTCTTCAAGCCAATTAAATCACCATTCTTATCTAAACTGATTACCATTTTTAATCAACAATCGACCACCATCTTCTATCTCTCATCTTCTTATATCTATCTCTTGAAAACAACCACCATCATAGCAACCCTTGTAACATTGCTACTGTAACCGTTATTTTTTTCTGACCCAAGCAGCCCAATTCAACCAGAAATTCACCCATGATTATTACTTCTGTTAAACGATAATCACCACCGAACTAATTCCTTCTTTTCTTATCTCCCTCTCTCTCTCTCTTGCAAATTCACGATTTCTACTGCATCTGTTTCGCTACAATAGTTTGTTATACCCCCTATTGCAACAAAAACCCAAAACCCATTATTTCCGTATTGATCAAAGGAAGTTGCTCCCTAATATAATAGATCCGTTGGCTTTTATCCTATATGAAAACACCACTCAACCACTATATATGCGAAGTATATTCTGCAACAATAATTCAATATGCTTTTGTGAATTACTTTTCTTTTCTTTTCCTTTGGCCGAAAGTATCAAACATATAACCCCACTCACCCACTATCTAGTGTTAAAAGCAATTAACTAATATCCTCATCTTTGTTCTATTCGAGTGAGGCATGAAACCTAGTCCCCACTTGCACATGATTTACGGTTATATTATAATGTTTACTAAAATGAAATTGATTAACTTGCTGGTGGGCTGTGAACTCCTTCTTTTTCTCTTGGATCGAATGATTAAATTGGGTTGTTGGGCCGTGACCCAACTTAGGCGATTTTGTTGGGCAGCTACTATGTTGTTGTTGCTGCTGTTATTTGAAGATAACCGCGTATGATAATGAGGTTAACGAACGAACGAGGAAATAGAAAGATTATAATTTATGGTTATGATTCATAATTTATGGTTATGATTATGATGAAGATGAAGATTAGATTAGTGATTAGATTAAGAATTATGATTAGATTATGATTATGCTAACGTAAAAATAATGGTGATGACGGATAAAAATGGTGATGATGGTGATTCTTGAATAAGATGAGGATGATGATTATGTTGTGATGATAAAAAACGATGATGATGTAGAAAAAGAAGAGAAAGTAGCATCGAGAATAATACGGGATATATATTATATATATATATATATATATATATATATATATATATATATATATATATATATATATATATATATATATATATATATATATATATGAGTCGTATAATAGAACAGAAAAGAGGAATCGGAGGAATGGAATCGGTGGAATGGTCAGGAGGGTGGGCGTTTAATCAAGTGGTCACGGGTTCGAGCCCGGGCTGTGATGTTATTTTTTTTGGAAGCTATTTCTTTAAGGTAGTATACTTAGTATTCTATTTATTAATATTTTTATTACAGTTATTACTAATATAAGTATTATTATTATTATTATCATGGTCATTATTATTTCCTTACTACTAATATTATTATTTTTATTATTATAACTACATTATTATTATTGTTATTATTATTATTATTATTATTATTATCATCATCATTATTATTATTATTATTATTATTATTATTATTATTATTATTATTATTATTATTATTATTATTATTATTATTATTATTATTATTATTATTATTATTATTATTATTATTATTATTACTAAATATAACTTTAGTTTTAAATGTATCTTGTATATAAAAAATAACTATATTCTTATGATCTTAAACTATAAAGGATAAATATTATAAGTTAGATACAAAACATTAGATATATAGAAGTATATATAATAAGTAGACTACTTTTACTAATAGAATACCTTTTGTTCATTTACGTTTTAATATAACTCGAATTTAATAAAAATACTATCATATTAAAAATTATAAGTATTTAAAAATATTAATACTAAATATTTATTCAAAATATATTAATAAAGTATATAATATATTATTATGATAACTTAATAAAATATATAAAATTAAAATATTTAAGTAATTGTTAATATTAAATTTAATACCACAAGTATATTACTTATATCAAATTATATATTTAATTGAATATTATTAAAAATGTTAATATACATACTTGATATAGGTTCGTGAATCCGAGGCCAACCCCGCATTGTTCAGTTCCATCGTATGCATATTTTTAATACAAAATATCGTATTGTGAGTTCATTTGATTCCCTTTTACTCATTACATTTTTGGGACTGAGAATACATGCGCTACTTTTACAACTGCTTTATTAAATGCTTTTGAAATACATTTTGAACTGCGAATACATGAAATGCTTTTATAAATGTTTGACGAGATAGACACAAGCAAAACATTCCTCGAATGAATTATGTGGACGTGATAATTGCCACCATTGAATTATGTGGACGTGATAATTGCCACAATTGATATGAATATTTTTCCCCTGATTATTATTGAATGGTAACCTAAGAATTAGGGAACATCACTAATTTTGAGAATTAGTGCATGCCTAATTGACGCGAATCCTACAGGTAGCTACCGGGTTTAACACCCCCACCCAGAATGTTTACTAGACGGAAGGGCTAGTGGGCGTGGTGTTTAGTACTTCGAAGTTTATATGATTATTATACAGACGAGTTGTTCTATTTTGGGGATATTATATTGCGCATTATATGTAAGGTCGGTTACCAAGCTAAGCTATGAAAGCAATGAAAAGTGAATGTTATGTATCGAGAGAATTATTTTATACACAGGTTATGTGTATGTTATTTTTGTGCACGAGATATGTGTACGGTTACTAAGATTTATGAAAGATGATTTCATACACGAGAAAGGTGTATTGCATTTAAAAGATATCGCATGTACATTACAGGTGGGTATAGGATTCGGGCCCATTTGTACCATGCAGCATTTAAATCTTGTGGTCTATCAAAATGATGAATTTTATTGTTTTATGATAAACCTATGAACTCACCAACCTTTTGGTTGACACTTGAAAGCATGTTTATTCTCAGGTATGAAAGAAATCTTCCGCTGTGCATTAGCTCATATTGGAGACATTACTTGGAGTCATTCATGACATATTTCAAAAAATGTTGCATTCGAGTCATCGAGTTCATCAAGATTATTATTAAGTCAATTATAGATGGATATATTATGAAAGGGTATGCATGCCGTCAACTTTCGATGTAAATGAAAGTTTGTCTTTTAAAAACGAATGCAATGTTTGTAAAATGTATCATATAGAGGTCAAGTACCTCGTAATGAAATCAACTATTGTGAATCATTTATAATGTATATGAACGGGTCCTTTCATATATGATATAGGTTCGTGAATCCGAGGCCAACCTTACACTTGTTCAATGACGTCATATGTATTTTTACTACGAAATACAGTATAGTGAGTTTCATTACTCCATTTTTAAATACTTTTGCAATATATATTTTTGGGACTGAGAATACATGCGCTGTTTTTATAACTGTTTTACAAAATAGACACAAGTAATTGAAACTACATTATATGGTTGAATGGATCGAAGCCGAATATGCCCCTTTTAGCCTGGTAATCTAATAATTAGGGAACCGAGCCCCTAATTGACGCGAATCCTAAAGATAGATCTATTGGGCCTAACAAACCCCCATCCGTTGTTGCGGATGCTTTAGTACTTCGAAATTTATCATGTCCGAATGGAGTCCCGGAATGATGGGGATATTCTATATGCATCTTGTAAATGTCGATTATCAGGTGTTCAATCCATATGAATGATTTTTGTCTCTATGCATGGGACGTATATTTATGAGAAATGGAAATGAAAATCTTGTGGTCTATTAAAATGATGAAAATGATCGATTATGATAAACTAATGAACTCACAAACCTTTTGGTTGACACTTTAAAACATGTTTATTCTCAGGATTGAAAGAAATCTTCCACTGTGTATTTACTCATTTTAAAGATATTACTTGGAATCATTCATGGCATATTTCAAAAGACGTTGCATTCAAGTCGTTGAGTTCAGTAAAGATTATGATTAAGTAAATGACAGATTAGATCATTTATAGTTGGATATTATGAAATGGTATGCATGCCTGTCAACTTTCGATGTAATGAAAGTTTGTCTTTTAAAACGAATGCAATGTTTGTAAAATGTATCATATAGAGGTCAAATACCTCGCAATGTAATCATATGTTATTGTACTTGTTCTTATGGATTAGGACGGGTCTTTACAGAAAGGCAGCGAGAGCACGATTCAGTAGTTCGCACTATTTTAGAGAAACATTCTGTCGAGATCGGAAGATTATTTACTCTAAGGTCTACAACGCCTTAGCCAGATCTGCACTTTCATTCTCAGCAAACCAATGATCACTACTGACTCTCATCCGGAAGCTTATGAATCTTTTCACCAGATGCCCGACTTATCACTCTGACTAGCAAATGATCGAGGATATTCACAACTTTTTCGCTCTCTTGGAAAGAGATAATTTTGAAAGCATACCAGAGAAGCTGGTGATTTACGTAACAATTGATCACCACGCTGATCTGATTATCAAAGAGTTACGAGATGCAGTCACAGAAGAAGTAAGACGCAACAATCCGTTTTCTCATCTTGAACCAAACCGAGTCAAAATTGTGACATATGTTACGAAGTAAATATCATGTATCTTCCAAGAATCCACGGATCCTAATTTCACATTCAAAGCCGGATGTTGGGAGATATACTCAAAGACGGTGACATTAATGCTTTGGTCAGGACTGCTCTTCACTTCTTTTCAGCTTCGCCTTTTGACTACTCTGTGCACGGCTACAGACTCCTCCTGTGGAGACTACCGATAAGAAGATTTTGAGATACTAAAGATACAATTTCTGACATATTTGAAGATCTCCGAAATGAACATCCTACCAGAGAAGTAATCACCACCAGCACTGCCTCAATGATTGACATTCATGGATCAATCAGCAGAGCAGTGGATCATATTCTTATCGGACTTCAAGATTTGTCACGAGCCGAAACTGCACATTATCTCTCTTTCAGAAGATCTTCAAGAGAAGTATCGAATCTATTACCACTTTTGGTCCGACACTTTCTCAGGATTTATCCACCAAGACTCACATTCCCACGAGAAGATCAAGATCACAATACCAGTGAGGAACGTCTACTGTTTAGACATCATTACGGTTGAGCCAACGACCTTAAACAAAAGCGCTTCTCGGGAGGTAACCCGTGCAATAAAGTAGAGTAGAAGAATAAAGGATGACAAGTGAGCCGATAAATAAAGGACTTCCAAGCCAGCTAGCCTCTTCACAAACAACCACGTCTGCTGGGGGTACTCCTTTCTTCCCGTCACTAGATCAATTTTAAATTATACCGCATCCTAGCTTATCACTTAGTATGGGATTCCAACACAAATAAACACTAAACGAATAATCTCAAATCTTCAACTAAAACTCCTAAGTGTGGGATACACTAGGAACATTGAGGACAATGTTTGTCTAAGTTTGGGATGTTGGTATAATCTTTTTATGCTGTATTAAATTAACCCATTACGAAGATTCCAAGTTCTTAAGCCAAATTTCAAATTTTTAACAAAAGAAAGCCTTTTCAAAAAAGTATTTTTGAAATCCTAAAACGTTTGTAAATAAAAATAAGGCTTAAGTAAGGTAGAAATCTTGTTAGGATGAACCGAATCTCTAAAATAGCATTGCATGACTTGACATTATCGACCTAAATTGATTATGGTGAGACACCCAAATAAGACCAGCATTCATCTTTAATGCTCCACTATTTTCTTGTTGAGAGTGCCAATGTCTGTGCTCGAAATCAGAACTTTCTTTAGATCTACATTTCCAAGTAACGAAATGTGATTCGGTTATAATCAGAAGAGCTAGCCATTTGTCAAACAACCCCTTTCACACCTCCGCTACTTCTACCACACCACCTCATTCACATCATCTTTACTACCAATCAAAAACCCAGAAAATGAGTTTCCTTTCGTAAACCCGATGTTATAAACTTCTCAAGTATCACGGCAAAGGTCTTGAAAAAGTTTACCGGTAAAAAGTTTCTCGAGATCAAATCTCTAAAAAAAAAAACAATTTATCAGCACTCCTATCTATATTAAATTTTTTGAAATCCCGAATAAAAGTCTCTTAAGACCATATTACCCTTTTTTCTCACCTCTTAAATCAACTTCACCACCACTCAAAATTTCCTTTCCATTGACAAATGACCTAGAAGCAATGGTTATTACTATTTTCACATTAGTTGCAAGGATTTGAGTCTTTATCAAGCCTATGACGATGAGTGCAACATGACTGGCTATGAATGAAATTCATTTCTTAGATCTATAGGGAATCCTAAACACCTGAGTGATTTGAGTGACCCGTGAAAGCTAGCCTAAGTCATGTAACCTCCTCGCATATTTAAAGAGATAATTTCAACCCTAACATAGATGACTCACCTTATCTTTCGCTCTTATAAAAAAAGAAAACCGCTTAGGCTATTAGAAAATAAACTCCAGAAAGATTTCTTAAAGTAAAAAATGAAGTTTGCTTGAAGACAAGCAAAGTCTAAGTGTGGGATATTTGATATCGGCTAAAAAGTCACGTTTTCACATCGGTATTAAGGCCCAAAAACAATAAAGTTCTAAACTTTATCGCCAAAATACCCGCTTCGATCGGTTAAAATTAAAGAACAAGTAATTAAAAAGACGGTGCAAAAAGAATCAAGAGAATCGGAGCTAAAACGAAGATTCTAGAGCGAAAACAGTGAAAGACAAGAAATCAAGTTACGATCCTGCAAATCAGCAGGCCAAACGGCTTGCCAAACGGCTTACCAAACGGCTTACCAAACGGCTTGCCTAGCTTGAAAACAGCCTTCCACACGCCCAGATCAAACGGCCTCAGCAAACGGCCTGGCTTGGCAAACGGCCCCTGCAAAAGGCCTGCCAAATGGCTTGCCAAATGGCCTACCAGCCGTTTGCAGGTAAAAATCAAGCTTATTTAAAGTGTCTTTGTCATTCATTTCAAACACACACTTCAATTCACTTCTTTCTCTCTCTTATACAATATTAGTCATACTCTCAACGCTTTCAACTCCGTGCGGGAAACCTAGTACCCGGAGAAGAACGCCGAAGATTGTATTAGGAGCGGTCTGGAGTTTGAAGTTGTCACTTTTGTATTCGAAACTCGTTTAATCTGCTGGTACTTCTATCCCTTGTCATTATATAATGTCTTCCATTATTATGGTTTGTGATGCTGTTGCCATGATTAGCGAGTAGTTATCTTTAGTGTATGTTATGACGTAGTTAATTATAATGCCGAAATTATATTATGGCTTGTGTATGTTGTCAAAATGCTTTCGGATTATGCTTTGCAATCGCTTTTCTAACTAATAGAAAGTAGTTATTGGCTCTGTTATTGGGAAGTCGCGACCCCGATTCATAGTGCACTATCTGTGTCACCACTTGGTAAGAGAAGTCTATCGGATACAACGTGAGCATGACTGAGGCACACCGGTTGTAGTAAGTCCACCGACCCTTGGATTCCGACTGAGAAATCTTTCGTAGTGAAACATCTAACTAAACCCCTAGTACATTGTCAGTCTTAGACCATGCTTGTGTAGTCACCAAGCATATAAACTTCGTACGTGCACGCTAAAGCACAACGGTTGTTGTAAGCTGTACCTCTGCTAAGTAAGGCCATGGAACACGGTTAGTGTTGATTAGTACACTTCATCATAATGCACTCTCAATCATTACACCCTGCTTGAGGAATTCTTGGTTAATTAAGGAACTGTTTGTTCGAACACATAAAGGATTGGACCGTTAGGATAGCCGAACGTGAACTTGACTTGGCCATGGTGTTCTTTATGGTTAAAATCTTTTAAGGGCCTAACTATCTTTGAAACCAATCATTAACTAAAGCATCGAGGCACATCACGTCTATCAGATATGGAAAACCATGTATTCTATTATGCTTAAGAAAGTTTAGATCATTATGGAATGTTAATACGTCACCCAACCGAGTCGCTCAATTGGATGAGCCGTCTAAACGTGTATGCCTGTAGTCAGACTGCACGGGCGTCGGGAAGTAAGGAACGTTGATGTCTATTCAGAATCTTCAAGCCTATCGTATTACCCAGTGACATGTCTTATGACAGGGGCGTTTAGGACTAGTGTAGTAAATACAAGGTCACTGCCTATCCATGAGCCAGGATTCCATAATCCCGGCAAAGTAATTGACGAAATCATAGCATGCACTTGTTTTAGCTTTATCTGAATTACAAATTTTATCGTATTTACTTTACTTCATCTTATAAACAAGAAAACCCAAAATTAGGTGATCAACCACTACTCCTGCACCTTAGAATTATCTTAAGCTTTAGATATTGGTTCGATTATACTGATATCTTAAAAATACGACCCTAGGTCATACTTCCCTTACTCATAATAAAGAGTAGTAAGATTTAGGCCCCACTAAATATAAATTTAAGACCCCATTACCACCTTGATCGTGGTCGATTCTGACGCCTTGCGGCCTAACGACACCGCATACATAAAACCGTCCGTTTTGGCCATACTACGGTGGTGACATCAACTATAATATAACCACGTTGGCCAGGCGTCATTATATTATATTAACTCATGCTTCAATTCTCAACACTTATCCAAAAACATTCATAATTTAAACTCGAATGTTACAGAACTTTAGAAACTAAAACAGTTTCCTTTATGATGTAACACAGATAGCGCGAAGAGATAATTAATTTCGGACAAGAATAGTTATGAATATATCTTCAGAAATATTGAGGATATTTATACTGAAAGATATGATGATATCTTAGAATTTTAAAAATATCTAGAATCAAAGGATGATAAAGAAATTTTTTCCGCAAGGATTTAAAATAAGTAAGGAGCAAGGTATTCGCTAAAGATTTCGTCAGATAATAAATCTTCTGGATTCTTTAAGTACAGGTTTAGTCCTTGTGATTTGTCCATAGCCTCTGTCATGGTTTGCTCAATCTATTTTTCAGTACCAAATTTTCTCTTTTTCTGAGGTTTTCCAACACCATTCTTTATCATCAAACTTTTGGCCACTAAGACCATCTACAGCTTTTGCAGCTTCATCAGCATTCTCAACATTAACATATCTGAATCATTGGTTATCAATCCGAGGTGTTTACAAGAAATTTGAAAGGTTTGAACGCAGATTGTAATCGTCAATATATATATGATGTTTAAGATGAAATCATCGTAAATCTTGAAAGATACGAATTTTTTTCTGGGTTTTATGAATAAAAGTGATGTTCTAGTACAGTTTGAATTCAAAGTATTATTTTGAAAGATGTAGGAATCTAAGAGTGATGTCACATGTTAAATCTTGACTTGGATTCTGATCTGTCAAAATCAGAATATGTAATTGAATTTGAATAAAAAAGGTTCTTCTTTGGTGAACGGATACATATATCTGTGAATGTAAGTAGGATAGTTAATGACTGTTGAATCAGAATTGAAGAATGTACAGTGTAACATATTAATGTGAAATTTAAATATTTCTCGGGTATTACCTACCCTTAAAATATTTTCACAATTAATAGTTTGGACAAGAGAATTTTTATTACAATCATTCTCAAAATATACATACATATATATTTTCTTTAAATGTAATGTGGATTAAATGAGTTAATATGATATTAATCTCATTTGGTTTACGATTTGGAACTAGAATAAATAATCTCCAAAACATTAGAGATTACATAATCGTCGCGGAATATTTCTCTAATCCGAAATGAAGTTATGAATCAATACTTCATCATTCATTGTTATTGATATTCCTTGGTGTCTATGGTGCATATGATGTTGATGTAGAATGAAGATAAATGATGTATAATGATATGTAGAACAATGATTATGCTCGAGGTACAGATTGTGATGTTGAGGCTTGCGATGCTGATGTTGTTGTTGGTGGTACTGGTACTGTTGGTGCTGATGCTGGTGGTACTGTTGGTGTCGGTGGGGTTTGTAAATTTTTCACCATATTCTCCATAGCCACTACTCGAGCACGAAGCTCGTTAACTTCTTCCATTACTCCGGGATGATTGGCGGTTGGAACAAGTGGATGAATTAGGTTTAGAATTTGAGATATTATATAATCATTGCAAGATATCCTAGAATTGAGGGTGAAAATGGTGTTTCGGACTGGTTCGCCGGTAAGTGCTTCAGGTTCTTTGCCAATAGGGCAATTTGATGGGTGGAAGGGATCACCTTCTTCTTGTCTCCATTAATTAAGTCAACTACGAACCCACCCCCAATTCATCCAGAAAAGATGATAACTAATTGGTTGGTTCATTCCAGTTACGCTGCCTTTGGAGCTTGAGGAACGCGAGGAATCAAGTGAGAAATCCATATCAGAATATCTGTCGGAATTCGAGGAACTCGAACTTGTTGCAGGATCCATGTTGTACAATCAGGGAACTGATTTTTGATATGAAATAAATTATAGGACTTACATTGGTATTCTTCAATACATAATTTACGTATGTATATATAATACCAAAATCCCATAAGTTACGTAGGAATTTTCGGAAGATGTCAGGGAAAGTTTACAGTAATAGATATGCAAAGATATGAATTTGTCAATACACTATCTATGAAATAAATGCAGTAAGACGTGTCTACACTAAGAATGATATGCAGGTAATTTCTGACAAGAAATGATAAGAAAACTTTTAACATGCAGACACGGTCGAAGTCCAGACTCACTAATGCATCCTAACAAAGACCAGTTAGACACACTAATGCAAAATCTGGTTTGATAAGACCAATACTCTGATACCAACTATAGCAACCTGTCCAAATTCATATGGACGAATACATCAACATCTGGTCCCATTGCGAGGTACTGACATCTATATGATACGTTTTACAAACATTTCATTCTTTTAAAAGACAAATTGTATATAAATCCAAGATTTTTTACCACTGATGACTTCTATGTATAGACAATCATCAGAAATGATATTTTACAACATAACAACTCTGACGATTTCCAAATATGATACTCGATGATTTTGAATGCAACGTCTTTTGAAATATGCCATGAACGACTCCATGTAATATATTTCTAAAATGAACAAATGCACAGCGGGAGATTTCTTTAATACCTGAGAAAAACATGCTTAAAAGTGTCAACCAAAAGGTTGGTGAGTTTATAGGTTTATCATAAACAATAATTTTCAATACTTTTAATAGACCACAAGATTTCAAATATTTAACCGCACACATATATCGTGTACAAAACAATACACATAACCTGTGCATAAAATCATTCTCTCAATAAGTTTCCTGGTAACCAACCTTAACAAAGATGCATATAGAATATCCCCAAACGTACACAACCTCTCGTCTATATAATATAAACCTCAAAGTACTAAAGCAGTTCAAATTTTCTGACTAGGGCGTGTTAATGCCCATAGATCTTTCTTTAGGATTCGCGTCAATTAGAGGAAATTATAACGTCCAACTAATTCTTAGGTTACCAAGCTAAAATAAACATGGATATCCGGTATAACAATTCATTCGAGGAAGGTTTTTAAGTACTTATGTCTATACCGTAAAACATTTATAAAAGCAGCGCATGTATTCTCAGCCCAAAAATATATATTGCAAAAGCATTTAAAAAGAGAGCAAATGAAACTCACGATACGATATTTTGTAGTAAAATATGCATACGACTGTACTGAACAATGCAGGGTTGGCCTCGGATTCACGAACTATATCATTTATATATATATATATATATATATATATATATATATATATATATATATATATATATATATATATATATATATATATATATATATATATATATATATATATATATATATATATTAACACATATAATTGTAATCGAACAAATTTATATATATTATTATTAGTGATATAATTTTTGTACTAATAAATTATATGTTTCATTAATTAATTAACTATATTTATTTTATATATTTTAAATAAATACTTAATATTTATTATAGAAATATCAATATAGTTATGTTACATGTATTACATATATTTTTATATAAATATCATTTGTTTTTTAAAATAATAATTATAATAATACTAAAATAATGATAATAATAATAATAATATTGATAAAAATAATAATAATAATAATAAATAATAATAATAATAGTAATAATAACAATAATGATAATTTTTTTTTTAAAAAATGATACTTTTAACAATAATGATAATTTTAGTAAAAATGATAATTTTCATAATAATGATAATAATAATAATAATAATAATGATAATAAAAATAATAATATTTATAATACTAGTAATAATGATAATACTAATACTTAAAAAAATAAAAACGTTATATGTTATTAATAATAATAATGATATTAATAATATTTGTAATAATAATAATATCAATAATTTTAATAATAATAATAATTATAATAATAATAATAATTATAATAATAATAATAATTATGATAATAATAATACTAATAATAACAATTAATCATAATAATAATAATAATAATAATAATAATAATAATAATAATAATAATAATAATAATAATAATAATAATAATAATAATAATAATAATAATAATAATAATAATAATAATAATAATAATAATAGTAATAATAGTAATAGTAATAGTAATAATAATAAAACAACAAAAAGATAACAAATATGTAACATCCTAGATTCGAACCCGCGACCAGTCGTTTAACAAACATACTACCAAACCACTTCTTGAATTTATTTAGACGCTTAAAGATTTTAACCCGTAAATACCTGCTGTCTTCTTCATACAAGAATTCTATCGAGCAACAACAAGTGGTAACAAATGGTGATTGTTTCGGACAATGTTAACAGAGTGGAAACTGAATCTATTGAACAGAAAAAACTAAGAAACAAATAGGTTTTGTGGAATTTGCTTGGGTGTCGATTAACAGAAGGAACAAGAAGAAAAAAATGTACAAGTGTGGCTATGGTTTTCGAATAACTGTAACACCCAAATGGGTTTCGGTTTCTTATTCTTATCACATCATCATCATCATCATCATCATCGTCACCTAATTTATCATCATCGTTAAGTCATCATCAATATCGTGTTACCATCATCACTATTCATTATCCTCTTCGTTCATAATCATCTTCATCTTTAACGTTTATTATCATCATCTTCGTTGTGACAACCCAGAAATTTTTGACTAAATATAAACTTAATCTTTATATTATTCCGACACGATAAGCAAAGTTTGTTAAGTTGAATCTCAAGAATTTTAAACTGTGTTCATACATTCATTTAACCTCGACCAAACCCCGACGATTCACGAACCATTATATAAATGGATAGGAATATATATGTATATATACATGTATATATATATTATAACTTGAAAACGTTAATAAAATATTAGGTGTATAATACTTTACATAAATGTATTTGTCGATGAAATTAGAAGATAATATCAAATGATTAAGTTATCAAGATTCATTATGATATGACTTACGTGTCTCTGTTTAGAGGTCCACCTTGAAGTAGGAAACCTTTCTTTTTTAACGGTATTCGGAAATAATGGTAAAGTGATTTACAAGTAAGAACAAATGTGTCAATTATTGAGGAATAGACAAAAGTTAGTGGAGAATTAGATTTCATAATATTCAATTAATCTATTTTCAAACGTGCGGAAACGCTTTTCGATTCAATAGAATTTGATTATTAAAATGTTTTGTTTAAATAACATAATTTGAATATATACAATAGGATATTAATTATTAGAAGTAAATATATAAATAACTCACAACGTGTATTTAAAACGTGTTTATGAATATTGAAGATATATATGATTTCAAATTAGTTAAGTAAATGATAGTAACATTTGTTATTTGTTTCGATTGATATCTAGATATGTATTTAAAATAAATGGTAGCACATAAATAAATGATATCAAATTAAGTTTTAAAGTGTAAACGTTACATGTCATAATATTTTCTAAACGATTTTATAATGAACTTTGAAATATAATTAACTTGGAAAAACTAAATATTATATTATTAATTAAATATTTCAAATACATATTATACGTACAAATTTATATTTCTAAATGAAAATATATATATTTTACAATGTAATATTAATATAGTTATAAAATGTTTTGATTTAAGAAATATTTTATAAAATAATGAAAAGTTGATTTATAGAAACAAATGACCAAAACACTCAAATGTATATGTTACACTTCATGTAATATAATTTATCATGATTTAAGACTATATTTTGACAAGGGTATGAGTCACGAAATGTAAAGTACCAGATTTTATAACGTACGAAACGTAGTTTGAAAACCCGGAACCAGGACATGAGTCGAGTGACAACATAAAAGTCATTAGAACAAAAATTACATGTTAACCCTGCTCGTAAATATAAATATAATATATTATATAAATAAATATAGATTAAATATATATTATATATTATATTAATTAAAACGAGTGTCGTCAACGATGATTGATCAATTGTGAGCTGGGAGTGACAGCCATGCGATCGCATGACTGTCACCCACAAAGCCCATGCGATCGCATGGTTGGGTTAGGTGGGTTACATCCTTTAAAGTTCGATCGAATTCTATATTTCTGATTCATAATTCACACCTCTTTCCTCTATATACTCCGTAAGTTATATTTATATTTATTATTATTATTATTATTAAGATTATTATTATATATCGTATTATTATTAGTAGTAGTATTATTATTATGTATTATACATAAAATACTACGACTAGGTTCTGCTCGCTTGTTTTCAAAACGAGTTTTTATGAGCGGGATAGAGGTAAGAAAATTATGGGTTATAGCTAAGGAGGTTATGGGTATGGTTCATGGGTTTGTTCGTGAGGTCAATCTAGTATTTATCATCTCCGTTACGTCTACATACTTTCCTGCAATATTGAATCTCAATATTGATACATGAGCATTCATATCCTATCTTTTATATATTAATAGTATATCTCTGGCTAGTGCTCGAGTATATATGATCATGCATGCTTGTATGTTTTATTTTGTCATTAAATAGTGTTTGATGAATCACGAATTTAATACATATAATGCTGATATAAGGTATATGATATGCATGTCGTTGGAAAGCTGTCAAAAAATTTATAACTTTTCATTTAGAAGTCGTGTGATTTTGATGAACGGATTTAAAGATGTAATCAACTGAATTATCATTAATCTTAGTATTATTATTAAAAATGATTATTATTATTACATCGTCATTATTATTTTCGTTATTATTATCTGATTATTTTGTTATTATTATTATCATTATCATTATCAATATAGGTATTATCGTTAAAATTGTTATGGCTATTATTATTATTACTATAGTTATTATTAAAAGTTAACATTTTTTATAAAAACTGTTATTTTATTATTTTTATAAAATATTATTATTACTATTCTTATTATAATAACTATATATATATTAAGATAAAAAATATTATTGAGAAATTATTATTATCATTTTAGTATTATTATTAAAAATTATCATTTCAAATAGAATTATTATTTTCATATAAAATATTATTATTTATCGCTACTATGAAAAATTATCATGTTTGTTTGAAAATATCATTATAATTCTTAAAACCTATATTTTCATTAAAATTATCATTTTTATTAATATTAACAACAATACTATTATCAGTGTTATTATCATTAACATGAATATAATATTTTTATCAGAAATATTATTATTATTATAACATTTGTATTACTATAAAATATTATTATTTATTATCAAGATTATTATTATCATTAGTAAATATAAATATTGTTATTATTATTATTATTATTATATTATTATTATTAAAAATAATTAATATTATTATTATAAAATAATACAACTTTACTTATTATTATTATTATTATCAATATTATTTTATCAAATAAATATGTGATACAAAGATATTTTTACCATATGTAATATAATTACATTAATAGTACATACCACTATATAATGATTTTGAGTAAACTGTATAAATTTTATTATTTGAGATATATAAAAGTATATTTTTATCATATATAAACTTTAATATAAATTTTTATTTATTAATAAATGGTTTGTATTATTTTTACCCTAATAAAATCTGATAAATATATTTATATATATAAAATGACTATTTAAATTATATAATAAACGTGTATAATTTTTGGAATACATTTTAGGGTCAAATTGACTTTTGTTGACTTTTGCATGATAATCTCGAGCATTAGGATTGTGATACGCTATGACTCGACCTTAATTGTTAGACAGATATTGACCATTACAAAAATATATATACTTAATATGGGTTCGTGAATCCAAGGCCAACCTTGCATTGTTCAATGTCGTCATATGTATTTTTACTATAAAATACAGTATCGTGAGTTTCATTACTCCCTTTTTAAATGCTTTTGCAATATATATTTTTAGGACTGAGAATACATGTGCTGCTTTTATAAATGTTTGACGAAATAGACACGAGTAATCGAAACTACATTCTATGGTTGGATTATCGAATCGAATATGTCTCTTTTTAGTCTAGTAATCTAAGAATTAGGGAACAGACACGCTAATTGACGCGAATCCTAAAGATAGATCTATCGGGCTCAACAAGCCCCTATCCAAAGTACCGGATGCTTTAGTACTTCGAATTTATCATGTCCGAAAGGAGTCCCGGAATGATGGGGATATTCTATATGCATCTTGTTAAGGTCGATTACCAGGTGTTCACCATATGAATGATTTTTATCTCTATGCCGCGCGAAAATCCTGATATGAGATGATGTTTATGAGAAATGGAAATGAAAATCTTGTGGTCTATTAAATTAATGAAAATGATTGTTTATGATAAACTAATGAACTCACCAACCTTTTGGTTGATACTTTTAAGCATGTTTATTGTCAGGATTGAAAGGAATCTTCTGCTGTTCATTTGCTCAATTTAAAGATATTAATTGGAGAAATTCATGGAATATTTCAAAAGACGTTGCATTCAAGTCGATGAGTTCAATAAAGAATATTATTAAGTGAATGACAGATTAGGTCATTTATATTTTGGATATTATGAAATGGTATGCATGCCTGTCGACTTTCGATAAAATGAAAGTTTGTCTTTTAAAAATTAAAGCAATGTTTGTAAAATGTATCATATAGAGGTCATATACCTCGCGATGTAATCATATGTTATCGTATTTGTCCTTATGGATTAGGACGGGTTGTCTAATGTGGTATCAGAGCGGTGGTCTTAGCGAACCAGGTCTTGCATTAGTGTAACTAACTGATAATTGTTAGGATGCATTAGTAAGTCTGGACTTCGACCGTGTCTGCATGTCAAAAGTTTTGCTTATCATTTCATGTCAGAAAATACATGCTTATCATTCTTAGTCTAGACACGTCTTACTGCATTGATTGAATGAATAGTGTATAGACAAAATTCATATCTTAGCGTATCTGCTAATTCATATCTTAGCGTATATGCTAATTCATATCTTAGCGTATATGCTAATTCGTATTTTAGCGTATCTGCTAATTCATTTCTTAGTGTATCTGCTAATTCATATCTTAGCGTATCTGTTACTATAAACGTTACCTGACATCTTCCAAAGATTCCTCCGTAACCTATGGGATTTTGGTATTATATATACATATGTAAATCATGTATATCAATCTAAGTCCTATAATCTATCTCCTATCGAAAATTCATTTCTCCGACAATACAAGATGGATGCTAGAACCTGTTTAAGTTCCTCGAATTCTGACAGCTATTCCGATATGGATTTTCATTCGAGCTCCGAAAGCAGTGTGTCTTGAATGGATCAACCAATTAGCCATCATTTATTCTGGATGAACTGGGGATTGGTTTGTAGTCTACTTAATCATTGGAGACAAGAAGAAGGCGATCCCTTTCATCCACCACATTACCCTCTTAGCGATGAATCTGAAGCACTTAACGACAAACCTGTTCGAGACACCATTTTCTCTCTCATTTCCAGAGTATCTCGTCATGATTATATACTATCTCAAATTATGGATCGTATTCATCCGCTCGTCCAATCCGACAATCATCCCGGTGTAATAGAAGAAGTCAACGAGCTTCGCGCTCGAGTATTGGCTTTGGAGAATATGGTGCAAAGGTTACAAACACCAGCAGCATCACCGGAATCAACAGTACCACCACCAGCAACATCAACAGTACCTTTATCACCATCAACAACATCCACATCCCATTCTTCAACATCACAAACTGTCCCACGAGCATCAACGTCATACGCATTATAGATATCAAGGAGTACCAACAACAATAACCGATGAAGTATTAATTCAAAACTTCATTGGAGAAATATTATGCGACGATTATGTAATCTCTAAAGTCTTAGAGATTACCTATTCTAGCCTTAATCAATAATCAGATGAGTAGAAACCCTGACCGGAATAGTGCGTGATTTACAAATGACACAAGTTACATAAGCATTAACAGCAGTACCGTCGGCATCATCAGCACCAGCAGTACCGTCAGCACCACCAGCATTAGCAGTACCATCGACATCACCAACAGTATTACCGGCATCAGCAACGCCTACAACACCACAAATTCCATAAACTCTATAACCACCTCAGATATCGACACCACAATCATCAATGGATATATTGTATCAATGAGTTATGAAGTATTAACTCATTTCCTCTGAAGAATTTATATGTATATTTTATATATATGAATTTTTAAACCACAATGTATCTTTTCGTACAAAGCTATTACGTATGAATTGAATAAGGGTAGATACTACTCGGTTAATTCATATTACTAATATGCTATGATGTACATCCTTCATTAGTGACTTAACCATCATTAACTACAATCTCTGTTTCAATTCAATGAATTCCATTTCATAATAAATCAAGTGTATTATTCAAATATATGTTTAATTTTACACTTTCATTATCTATGTACTCGAAACTTTTCAGACAACATCATTCATACCTTGTGAAGTTCACAAGAATTCCACGAACACTAACACCATTCACCGAAGAAATATCAATAAAAATAAATAATGAAGTATTGATTCATGATTTCATTTACGTTGAAGAAATAATCCGCGAAGATTACGTAATTTCTAAAGTTTTAGGAATTATTCAATTCTAGTTCTAGCTAAAAATCAAATGAGCTTAATTTAATATTAACTCATTAAATCTGTATTACATCTGAAGAAAATATACATACATATATATTTTCATAAAGACTATAATAAAATTCTTTTTTACAAAATATTACATGTGAAATTTTTTTAACGGGTAGGTAATACCCGAGAGATATAAATTCACAATTAATATGTTACATTCTTCGAATCTGATTCAATAATCATCAACTATACTCACTACTTTCACAACGATATAAATTCTTTCATAGAAACCAAAACAACCGTTCTCATTCAAATCCAATTACACATTCTGATTTTGAAATCTCAGAATTCAATTCGAGATATAACCGATATCATCACTTTTAGATTCCTACATCTTTCAAATCTATAATTTGACTTCAAAACTGTACTAGAACATAATTTCTATTCATAGAACCCAGAAAATTATTTGTATCATTCAAAATCCTGGAACATCATATGTATATTAACGATTACAATCTGTGTTCAAAACCCCCTTGAAATTTCTGAAGACACTTCAAATAATGAACAATCGAGATGATGGTCCAACCACATGTTAACCACAGTCATGCACCTGAAAAACTCTCGAAACCAAAGTCATAGTTTAACACATATCTGTGTCAGATCCTTTGACATTTATTAGTAAAAATAACTTTGCGATTCCTTTTCAAAGTAGCAAATTCTGTCACAGCTCCAGCAAGTCAACCTCGATTTTTCATCCGGAGTAGCCTTATTATAACCCTGATATATATGATTATCCTTTTGTTACCAGAGAACCTTTTATATTCCATGACTATATCAGGAGATGTACCAGCAACTTCGTTACCCTTTGGCGTGAGTGTAGTGACCCGAACTTTTCCAGGTTTATATATATTAAATGAAATTGTTATTTACATGATTAAGTGTTTTCAACGTGTTAAGCACAAACTTGTTAAGACTTGATTAATTGAAATAGGTTTCATATAGACAATTGACCACCCAAGTTGACCGGTGATTCACGAACGTTAAAACTTGTAAAAACTAAATGATGACATATATATCGATATATATATATATATATATATATATATATATATATATATATATATATATATATATATATATATATATATATATATATATATATATATATATATATATAGTTAACATGATATTATGATAAGTAAACATATCATTAAGTATATTAACAATGAACTACATATGTAAAAACAAGACTACAAACTTAATGATTTTGAAACGAGACATATATGTAACGATTATCGTTGTAACGACATTTAATGTATATATATCATATTAAGATATATTAATACATCATGATATCATGATAATGTAATAATTTAACATCTCATTTGATTTAATAAACAATGGGTTAACAAGATTTAACAAGATCGTTAACCTAAAGGTTTCAAAACAACACTTACATGTAACGACTAACGATGACTTAACGACTCAGTTAAAATGTATATACATGTAGTGTTTTAATATGTATTCATACACTTTTGAAAGACTTCAATACACTTATCAAAATACTTCTACTTAACAAAAATGATTACAATTACATCCTCGTTCAGTTTTATCAACAATTCTACTCGTATGCACCCGTATTCGTACTCGTACAATACACAACTTTTAGATGTATGTACTATTGGTATATACAATCCAATGATCAGCTCTTGGCAGACCATGTGAGTCATCTAACACATGTGGGAACCATCATTTGGCAACTAGCATGAAATATCTCATAAAATTACAAAAATATTAGTAATCATTTATGACTTATTTACATGAAAACAAAATTACATATCCTTTATATCTAATCCATATACCAATGACCAAAAACACCTACAAACACTTTCATTCTTCAATTTTCTTCATCTAATTGATCTCTCTCAAGTTCCATCTTCAAGTTCTAAGTGTTCTTCATAAATTCTACAAGTTCTAGTTTCATAAAATCAAGAATACTTCCAAGTTTACTAGCTCACTTCCAATCTTATAAAGTGATCATCCAACCTCAAGAAATCCTTGTTGTTTATAGTAAGATATCATTCTAAATCAAGGTAATACTCATATACAAACTTTGATTCAATTCCTATAACTATAACTATCTTAATTCGAGTGATAATCTTACTTGAACTTGTTTTCGTGTCATGATTCTACTTCAATAACTTTCAAGCCATCCAAGATCCTTTGAAGCTAGATCATTTCTTGTCACTTCTAGTAGGTTTACCTACTAAACTTGAGGTAGTAATGATATTCATAACATCATTCGATTCTTACATATAAAACTATCTTATTCGAAGATTTGAACATGTAATCACTAGAACATAGTTTAGTTAATTCTAAACTTGTTCACAAATAAAAGTTAATCCTTCTAACTTGACTTTTAAAATCAACTAAGCACATGTTCTATATCTATATGATATGCTAACATAATGATTTAAAACCTGAAAACACGAAAAACAACGTAAAACTGGATATACGCCGTCGTAGTAACACCGCGGGCTGTTTTGGGTTAGTTAATTAAAAACTATGATAAACTTTGATTTAAAAGTTGTTCTTCTGGGAAAATGATTTATCTTATGAACATGAAACTATATCCAAAAATCATGGTTAAACTCAAACTGGAAGTATGTTTTTCAAAATGATCATCAAGACGTCGTTCTTTCGACTGAAATGACTACCTCTTACAAAAACGAATTGTAACTTATATTTCTGACTATAAACCTATACTTTTTCTGTTTAGATTCATAAAATAGAGTTAAATATGAAACCATAGCAATTTGATTCACTCAAAACGGATTTAAAACGAAGAAGTTATGGGTAAAACAAGATTGGATAATTTTTCTTGTTGTAGCTACGTGAAAATTGGTAACAAATCTATATTAATCATATCCTAGCTAACTTATATTGTATTATACATGTATTCTAATATATTATGTAATCTTGGGATACCATAGACACGTATGCAAATGTTTTGACATATCATATCGACCCATGTGTATATATTATTTGGAACAACCATAGACACTTTATATGCAGTAATGTGGGAGTTAGCTATACGGGGTTGAGGTTGATTCCAAAAATATATATACTTTGAGTTGTGATCTAGCCTGAGACGTGTATACACTGGGTCATGGATTGATTCAAGATAATATATATCAATTTTTTTCTGTACATCTAACTTTGGACAACTAGTTGTAGGTTACTAACGAGGACAGCTGATTTAATAAACTTAAAACATCAAAATGTATTAAAAATGTTGTAAATATATTTTGAATATACTTTGATATATATGTACATATTTGTTATAGGTTCGTGAATCGACCAGTGGCCAAGTCTTACTTTCTGACGAAGTAAAAATCTGTGAAAGTGAGTTATAGTCCCACTTTTAAAATCTAATATTTTGGGATGAGAATACATGCAGTTTTATAAATGTTTTACGAAATAGACACAAGTAATTGAAACTACATTATATGGGTGAATGATCGAAGCCGAATATGCCCCTTTTGCTTGGTAACCTAAGAATTAGTAAACCGATCTACTAATTGACGCGAATCCTAAAGATAGATCTATTGGGCCTAACGAACCCCATCCAAAGTACCGGATGCTTTAGTACTTCGAATTCGTTTTTATCATGTCCGAAGGATTTCTTGGAATGATGGGGAATATTCTTATATGCACCTTGTTAATGTCGGTTACCAGGTGTTCACCATATGAATGAATTTTATCTCTATGTATGGGATGTATATTGAAATATGAAATCTTGTGGTCTATTATTATGATTTGATAATATATAGGTTAAACCTATAACTCACCAACATTTTTGTTGACATTTTAAGCATGTTTATTCTCAAGTGATTATTAAGAGCTTCCGCTATTGCATACTAAAATAAGGACAAGATTTGGAGTCCATGCTTGTATGATATTATGTAAAAACTGCATTCAAGAAACTTATTTTTGATGTAATATATTCTTATTGTAAACCATTATGTAATGGTCGTGTGTAAACGGTATATTTTAGATTATCATTATTTGATAATCTACGTAATGCTTTTTAAACATTTATCGATAAAATAAAGGTTCTAGTTTTTTTAAAAATGAATGCAGTCTTTGAAAAACGTCTCATATAGAGGTCAAAACCTCACGACGAAATCAATTAATATGGAACGTTTATAATCAATAAGAACGGGACATTTCAGTTGGTATCCGAGTGTTGGTCTTAGAGAACCAGAAAATTGCATTAATGTGTCTTACCGAGTTTGTTAGGATACATTAGTGAGTCTGGACTTCGACCGTGTTTTTCTTCAAAAACGATTGCTTAACATTTTTGTTGTTGGAAACTATATATTATTATTATATAAATATTATGTGATATATTAATCTCTTAACGTGTTTGATATTGTGTGATAGATGTCTACCTCTAGTACAAATCCCATTGATTCACATAATAATAATGAAGAATCAAATATATTTTGGGAAGATTCACAAATTCCCGAAGAGGAACCGGAAGAGGAGGAACCGGAAGAGGAGGAACCGGAAGAAGAGGAACCAGAAGAGGAGGAATCGGAAGAGGAGGAACCAGAAAAAGAAGAGGTTCCGGAGGAAGAAATATTGATACCTATAGTAAATCGATTAAATATGTGATGACCCGGGAATTTCTGACCAAATTTAAACTTTAATCTTATTTGATTTCGATACGATAAGCAAAGTCTGTAATGTTGATGTTTCAAAAACTTTGAAATTTGTTCATATAATCATTTACCCTTTGACTATGCCGACGATTCACGAACAATTGTGTGTAAATAAATATGTAAATAAGTATATATATATATATATATATATATATATATATATATATATATATATATATATATATATATATATATATATATATATATATATACTTAATTGATGATTATACGTCTGGGGTAATATATTAAAGTGTATAATATTGAATATTCAATATATGTTATTATATATACATTAAATAATTTTTTAAATATTACATAACTAATAATATGTGTTATTAATATATTTAATTACAAATTAAGACATAGTTGTTGTTCTAATATTATTGTTATTACTTTTAGTATTACTATTAATATTAATATTAATATTAATATTAATATTAATATTATTAATATTGTTATTATAATTATAATTAAAAGGTAATGATTATCAAAATAAATATGTTAAATACAAATATTATCATAAGAATGACTAAAACTAAAATTATGATTATTATTATGATTAATATTATTATTATTATCATTATTAACATTATTATTAATAATTATTAATATTCTTATTATTATCATTTATTATTATTAACATTAATATAATTATTATTATTAATATATTTATATTTAATTATTATTAAAAATGTTATAACAAATGAAAGTTGATAATTGACTCATTTCCTATCATTATCTGACTTTAACTAAATTTGTTTCTTACCACTAACTTTTTTTAAAGGATGGAATCAAATATTCAATATAAATGAAATCGGTATCTCTAAATCAAATCCAAATCATATACAACCAAATTCTATTGAATTAAGTATATACTTTATTTTCTTTTTCTTCATCTGCTACATGTTGTAAGTACTTCTTGTCTCTTGAAACTTTAACATCGACATCCATTATCACTACAAAACACAATCAATGACTCATGGCCCTGTAACAATTATTCGATTTCTATTATCATAGATATAACACTTTAGAAATAGCTACCATAAATTAATCGATGAAGAAAAACAAAAATTGAGAGAAAACAACTCGTGTTCCTCTGCTCACAACAAACCTTGGTCAATAGCTCAATGCCGAACAAAAATCACTTGTAATCCCCAAAGACAGACAACTCTCTATCAAACCACACCTGCAATTGCTCTTATTCGTGAACTGCTGCAAATAATTCAATTATAAACCATCAACAGAAAATTATGCTACTGCAATCTATTTTCTGTTTCAAATGTTACAGACCCAACAGACTCACCAGAACTGCTGTTGCTTAATCATTCAATGCCATCAAACAACCTCCTCCACAAAGCACCATCAAATTTTTTTTCACACGAATCAAATCAAATCAATTTTCTTGTTAACAGAAGAAACCTAAATAATCCAATATTTTATAAACCAACCGAACAGATAGCTTTCACAGTAGTAATAGGAATGAAATTAATTTATAACTTACAATGAACAATAATGGTTAATAAAAATATATTTATATAAATGATTAAGGAAATAAATGAAAAGAACTCCAAGTACTGTTCGCTGTTAATACTCGATGATAATAATAATAGATAATGATCGAAAGATAGGGAAAAATAGATGCAGTACCTATTATTAAGCTATTGGGATTACTGATTTCCTCCTAGAGGAATAGACATCAACTGCTTCGATTGCTTTATTGCTCTTCAATAACGATGGGGACGAAGATCGTTGATGATGTTAAACGAAGATGGTGATGAATCGAGTCTGCTATATATAGATAATTGTTACTTGATTTATCTATTGATAATGAAGGTGATTGATTAATCGATTATATGATGGTGGTAAATTGGTTTCTCTCTGCGTATGAGTTTTGCTACTTCTCGATCTGATTTGGGGATGTCAAACGTGTGACTTCCTTTTATTTAGGTATAATTTTTATTATTATTAATTATTATTAAGTACTTCTAATTCTTATTATTATTATTATTATTATTATTATTATTATTATTATTATTATTATTATTATTATTATTATTATTATTATTATTATCGTTGTTGTTGTTGTTGTTGTTGTTATTGTTATTGATATTGTTATTATTATTAACATCACTAGGTAATAGAATTATTATTATTTATTATTATGTAAAAACATTATCATTTTAATCAAATAAAGAGTATTATCAAATTCGTAAACATTAGTATAAGTGTCATAATTACAATTAGGATTATTATTATTATTATTATTATTATTATTATTATTATTATTATTATTATTATTATTATTATTATTATTATTATTATTATTATTATTATTATCATTGATATTATTAGTATTACAAATATTATTATTACAGACATTATAATTATCTTTATAAGTATTAGAAACATTAATTATCATTAATATTGTTATAAGTAAAATTATTATAAATTTTGTCATTTTAGTGTTAATATTATCAATATGATTATGATTAATAATAATATTAGAATCACTTTTGTAACTATTAGTATTGTTAATCTTATAATTAGATAAAGGTATCATTATTAACAATATCATTATTATTATTAAAATTATCATTCTTATTAAAATTAACACTTTTATTAAAAATTATTTATATTATTATTATCATTATTAGTAGTATCATTAATTTTAATATTATAACTATTATCATTTTTATTATTATTATTATATTATCATAACAAAAAAACATTTCTATGAATGTGTGAAAATATTAATACATTGTTTGAAAATATTAATACATTGTAGTATATAACATATAAAGTAAATATATTCAAATTAACAATTAATATAACTTAAAATTTAGTTTTTCAATTACAATTATATGTGTTAATATATATACTTGATATAGGTTCGTGAATCCGAGGTCAACCCTACACTTGTTAAATGACGTCATATTTATTTTTACTACAAAATACAGTATGGTGAGTTCATTTGCTCCCTTTTACTCTTTACATTTTTGGGACTGATAATACATGCGCTGTTTTTACAATTGCTTTATTAAATGCTTTTGAAATATATTTTGATCTGCGAATACATGAAATATTTTTATAAATGTTTGACGAGATAGACACAAGTAAAACATTCCTCGAATGAATTATTATGCAGACAGAACTTCTGCGGATTATTATTGAATTATGTGGACATGATAATTTCCACTATTGAATTATGTGGACATGATAATTGCCACCATTGAATTATGTGGACATGATAATTGCCATCATTGAATTATGTGAATATTAAGTATCGAGAGAATGATTTTATACACAGGTTATGTGTATGTTATTTTTGTGCACAAGATATGTGTACGGTTACTAAGATTTATGAAAGATGATTTCGTACACAAGAAAGGTGTACTGTATTTAAAAGATATCGCATGTACATTACAGGTTGGTATAGGATTCGGGCTCATTTGTACCATGCATCATTTAATTTTTGTGGTCTATCAAAATTACAGAATTTTATTGTTTTATGATAAACTTATGAACTCACCAACCTTTTGGTTGACACTTTAAAGCATGTTTGTTCTCAGGTACGAAAGAAATCTTTCATTGTGCATTTACTCATTCTAAAGATATTACATGGAGTCGTTCATGGCATATAGAGGTCAGAACCTCGCAATGGGACCATCTGATGAAGACTTCGTCCAGGTGGATTAGGACGGGTCACTACAGGTGGTATCAGAGCGGAGGTCTTAGCGAACCAGGTCTTGCATTAGTGTGCCTAATTAATAGTTGTTTAGATGCATTAGTGAGTCTGGACTTCGACCATGTCTGCATGTCAAAAGTTTTACTTATCGTTTCGTGTCGAAAATTACCTGCTTAACATCCTTAGGAAATTACCTGCTCATTATTCTTAGTTTAGACACATCTTACTGCATTGATTGCATGAAAAGTATATAGACAAAATTCATATCTTAGCGTATCTGTTAATTCATATCTTAGCGTATCTGTTACACTAAACTTTGCCTGGCATATTCCGTAAATTCCTCCGTAATCTACAAAATCTTTTGTTCTATATATATAGATATTCTATATAATTAGGATACCACCCGATAGCCGGAAATCATTTCATATCGATAAACCCTTTACTCAATCGTACAAAATGGAACTCGCCACAAGTTCAAATTCTTCGAAATTCGACAACTATTCCGACATGATTGTTCACCTAAGCTCCGAAAGTAGTGTCACCAGAATGAATTAACCAATTCATCTGATGGGTTCATAGCCTACTTAATTATTGGAGACAAAAAGAAGGTGACCCTTTTCATCAACCAAATTCATCTCTTGACGAAGAACTTGAAGCACTTATCGGTGAACCAGTCCGAAATACCATTTTCACCCTCATTTCCCGAATATCTCACCATGATTATATGCTATCTCAAATTCAAAACCTTATTCACTCGCCTGTTCTTACTGACAATCATTCCGGAATAATCAAAGAAGTCAACGAGCTTCGCGCCTTAGTAATGATTTTTGGAGAAAAATGGTGAAAAATTTACCAGCTTCAACAACATCAATGGCACCAACAGTACCATCAGTAACAACACCAGTACCATCAACAATCTATACCTCAACATCTCATTCTGTACCTCGAGTATAATCATCGTTCTATATATCGATCTACATCATTTATCTTCGTTCGACATGGCAATTATGTAATCTCTAATGTTTTAGAGATTATATATTCTTGTTCTAATGGTAAATCAAATGATTTTAATATCATATTGACTCATTAAATCCAAGATTACATCTGAAGAAAATATATATGTATATATATTTTCATAAAGATTGTAATTAAAAATTCTTTTGTACAAACTGTTAATATTGAAAATATTTTAATGGGTAGGTAATACCCGAGGAATATTTAGATTTCACATTAATAAGTTACACTATACATTCTTCGAATCTGATTCAACAGTCATTTACTATCCTACTTACATCCACCGACATACGTATTCGTTCACCACAGAATAACCATTTTCATTCAAATTTCATATTTGGATTTTGACCTATCAGAACCCAACAAGTGGCATAATGAAGAAAATATTGGACAAAATAAAATTTGTTAGAAACAAACAAATTAACTATGAGAAAATTTTTTGTTAAGAATCCACGCTAACTGTTCCTAGCTAACTGTTCCTATATGACTATATCCTTATAATATACTAGTTTTGATTGAACTATTGGACTATTGAACTACTATCATGGACAATTAAAAAGTATTAAAAGAGTAGGAAATATTAAATACAACACATTTTGACTTAAAAGATCCTAAATAAATTACATCTACTACAGTTAAATATTTCCTCAAGTTGCCACTTGATTTCATCTTAAACTTCGTTTGTATCATGACGATTACAATCTGCGTTCAAACCTTTCATGATTCTTGAAGACACCTCAATCAAGAGGATGAACCAACCGCACTTCATCTACGGAAGAAAAGATTGATGCATATAGTTATGCACCTGAAAAACTCTCGAAAACTGAGTAAACGTTTAACACGTAGCTGTGCTAATTCATTTAGTGTTATTATTACCCAAAATAATTTGGTAATCCCTTTCAAAGTAGCAAATTTTGTCACAGCTCCAGCAAGTGAACTTCGACTTTTCCTCCAAAACAACCTTATTATAACCTTGATATATATGCGTGCTCATTTATTGACACCAGAGAACCTTTTATATTCCACCATATTACCATCAGCGTTTAATCATCTAAAAACACAATTTTCCTGAAACCACCTCGGATTGATAACCAACGATTCAGATATGACTGCATTAAATGCAGAGGAAACAGTAAAATCGTAGATGGCCTAAATGGCCACGAGTTTGATGATAAAGAATGGGGTGTTGGGAAAGCTCGATAGAAAATTTGGTACTGAAAAACGGATTGAGCTAACCATGAAGGAGACCAAGGACAAATACAAGGACCAAACCCTATATTCAAAGAATCCATCTAATTCTGGATCCGATGAAATCTTTAGAGAATATCTTGCTCCGAAGTCATGTTAAAATCTTACGAAAAAAAAATTTTGTTCATCGACCTTCGAACTAAGAAATTCCAAAATATCATCATAAATATCTTCAATATTTCTAAGGATATTTTCATAAATATTCTCGTCCAAAATTATATACCTCTTCGTGTTATCTGTATTCCATTATATTGGAAATTTCTGTAAAATCTAAGTATAAATTATGAATGAATTGTGGAGAAGTGTTAGGAATTGAAGCATGGGTTAGTATAATATAATGACGTCCGGCCAACATAATTATATTACAGTAAGTCATGCTGAGTTTCTAATGAAACGTGATGATGGTTCACAGTAAATCATACCATCATCATGTGTCATGTTACACAACTCTTTCATTCTTCTTAATCTCTGAACGTATCAAGAAATTATTTTCTTGATAGTTCCATTCTCAGTGATTCTGGTAACTTAACAAGTCAGATCGTGCTATTACCTTTCCTTTCTTCTTAGAATCTTAGTTCAATCAAAACTCCATAACTACGAATTCTGGACCATTATTCGCTTGACTTGAAGTTGGGAAGAGAAAACAAAGGCATAGAGCTTTGAAATATAAGGGAGAATATAAAGCCTGATAACAACACATAAATTACAAACCGTTTATATCAATGTTTATCGCAACATAAAGACACGGGAGAATTAAAAACATTATAATCCCAAGGGTGAAGTAGAAGAAAGCAGATTCCTCTGGTGGAAGTTGGAAAAGGAGAATGATTGTTGCGATAGTAAGGATGAGGACAAGGATCAGAACTGGATTAATCATTTTCAGAATCTTTTGGATGTATGAAACAAGAAGGAAAGTATAGGAAAGGTGAGAATAATGGAATAGAAGAGTTTAATTTATAATGGAAATATCAGACAGAGTAATCGAAGCAAATCACCGTATTTAATTAGAGAAATCTTAATTTCCTTATTCACAGAAGAATCAAACCTTTTAGATTTCGAAGATTTCCTCTGAATCCCATGAATTCCGGAATTCAACCATGACTAGTCAAAAGTTATGATGAAACATGTCTTTCTCATTTCACTATTTGTTGATAGCTTCACTCGTACTCTTCGAGTAATCGAATTATCTTATCCATATTACTCAACAGTAATAAAATTCTATTTAACAGCTCAAATTCGTCATGAAAATATTTTTTAATGTTAGCTATGACGACCTCACTCAAATTTCGGGACGAAATTTCTTTAACGGGTAGGTACGGTAATGACCCGGGAATTTCCGACCAAATTTAAACTTTAATCTTATTTGATTTCGATACGATAAGCAAAGTCTGTAATGTTGATGTTTCAAAAACTTTGAATTTGTTCATATAATCATTTACCTTTTGACTATGCCGATGATTCACTAACAATTGTGTGTAAATAAATATGTAAATAAGTGTATATATATATATATATATATATATATATATATATATATATATATATATATATATATATATATATATATATATAAATATATGATTTCTATACTTAATTGATGATTATACGTATGGGGTAATATAATAAAGTGTATAATATTGAATATTCAATATATGTTATTATATATACATTAAATAATTTTTTAAATATTACATAACTAATAATATGTGTTATTAATATATTTCATTACAAATTAAGACATAGTTGTTGTTGTAATATTATTGTTATTAGTTTTAGTATTACTATTAATATTAATATTAATATTAATATTAGTATTATTAATATTGTTATTGTTATTATAATTATAATTAAAAGGTAATGATTATCAAAATAAATATGTTAAATACAAATATCATCATAAGAATGACTAAAACTAAAATTGTGATTATTATTATGATTAATATTATTATTATTATCATTATTAACATTATTATTAATAATTATTAATATTCTTATTATTATCATTTATTATTATTAACATTAATAGAATTATTATTATTAATATATTTATATTTAATTATTATTAAAAATGTTATAACAAATGAAAGTTGATAATTGACTCATTTCCTATCATTATCTGACTTTAACTAAATTTGTTTCTTACCACTAACTTTTTTTAAAGGATGGAATCAAATATTCAATATAAACGAAATCAGTATCTCTAAATCAAATCCAAATCATATACAACCAAATTCTATTGAATTAAGTATAGACTTTATTTTCTTTTTCTTCATCTGCTACATGTTATAAGTACTTCTTGTCTCTTGAAACTTTAACATCGACATCCATTATCACTACAAAACACAATCAATGACTCATGGCCCTGTAACAATTATTCGATTTCTATTATCATAGATATAACACTTTAAAAATAGCTACCATAAATTAATCGATGAAGAAAAGCAAAAATTAAGAGAAAACAACTCGTGTTCCTTTGCTCACAACAAACCTTGTTCAATAGTTCAATGCCGAACAAAAATCACTTGAAATCCCCAAAGACAGACAACTCTCTATCAAACCACACCTGCAATTGCTCTTATTTGTGAACTGATGTAAATAATTCAATAATAAACCATCAACAGAAAATTATGCTACTGCAATTTGTTTTCTGTTTCAAATGTTACAGACCCAACAAACTCACCAGAACTGCTGTTGCTGAATCATTCAATGCCATCAAACAACCTCCTCCATAAAGCTCTATCAAATTTTTTTTCACACGAATCAAATCAAATCAATTTTCTTATTAACAGAAGAAACCCAAATAATCCAATCTTTTATAATCTAACCGAACAGATAGCTTTCACAGTAGTAATAGGAACGAAATTAATTTATAACTTACAATGAACAATAATGGTTAATAAAAATTTATTTATATAAATGATTAAGGAAATAAATGAAAAGAACTCCAAGTACTGTTCGCTGTTAATACTCGATGATAATAATAATAGATAATGATCGAAAGATAGGGAAAAATAGATGCTGTACCTGTTATTAAGCTATTGGGATTACTGATTTCCTCATAGAGGAATAGACATCAACTTCTTCGATTGCTTTATTGCTCTTCAATAATGATGGGGACGAAGATCGTTGATGATGTTGAACGAAGATGGTGATGAATCGAGTCTGCTATATATAGATGATTGTTACTTGATTGATCTATTGATAATGAAGGTGATTGATTAATCGATTATATGATGGTGGTAAATTGGTTTCTCTCTGCGTATGAGTTTTGCTACTTCTCGATCTGATTTGGGGATGTCAAACGTGTGACTTCCTTTTATTTAGGTATAATTTTTATTATTATTAATTATAATTAAGTACTTCTAATTCTTATTATTATTATTATTATTATTATTATTATTATTATTATTATTATTATTATTATTATTATTATTATTATTATTATTATTATTATTATTATTATTATTATTATTGTTGTTGTTGTTGTTGTTGTTATTGTTATTGATATTGTTATTATTATTAACATCACTAGGTAATAAAATTATTATTATTTATTATTATGTAAAAACATTATCATTTTAATCAAATAAAGAGTATTATCAAATTCGTAAACATTAGTATAAGTGTCATAATTACAATTGGGATTATTATTATTATTATTATTATTATTATTATTATTATTATTATCATTGATATTATTAGTATTACAAATATTATTATTACAGACAATATAATTATCTTTATAAGTATTAGAAACATTAATTATCATTAATATTGTTATAAGTAAGATTATTATAAATTTTGTCATTTTAGTGTTAATATTATCAATATGATTATGATTAATAATAATATTAGAATCACTTTTGTAACTATTAGTATTGTTAATCTTATAATTAGATAAAGTTATCATTATTAACAATAACATTATTATTATTATTAAAATTATCATTCTTATTAAAATTAACACTTTTATTAAAAATTATTAATATTATTATTATCATTATTAGTAGTATCATTAATTTTACTATTATAAGTATTATCATTATTATTATTATTATTATATTATCATAACAAATAAACATTTCTATGAATGTGTGTGTGTGTATATATATATATATTATAAGATATTAATATAATTATGTATGAAAACATTAATACATTGTAGTATATAACATATAAAAGTAAATACATTCAAATTAACAATTAATATAACTTAAAATTTAGTTGTTCAATTACAATTATATGTGTTAATATATATACTTGATATAGGTTCTTGAATCTGAGGTCAACCCTACACTTGTTAAATGACGTCATATGTATTTTTACTACAAAATACAGTATGGTGAATTCATTTGCTCCCTTTTACTCTTTACATTTTTGGGACTGAGAATACATGCGCTGTTTTTACAATTACTTTATTAAATGCTTTTGAAATATATTTTGATCTGCGAATACATAAAATATTTTTATAAATGTTTGACGAGATAGACACAAACATAACATTCCTCAAATGAATTATTATGCAGACAGAAGTTCTGCGGATTATTATTGAATTATGTGGACATGATAATTGCCACCATTGAATTATGTGGACATGATAATTGCCACCATTGAATTATGTGGACATGATAATTGCCATCATTGAATTATGTGAATATTAAGTATCGAGAGAATGATTTTATACACAGGTTATGTGTATGTTATTATTGTGCACAAGATATGTGCACGGTTACTAAGATTTATGAAAGATGATTTCGTACACGAGAAAGGTGTACTGTATTTAAAAGATATCGCATGTACATTACAGGTTGGTATAGGATTCAGGCCCATTTGTACCATGCAGTATTTAAATCTTGTGGTCTATCAAAATTACAGAATTTTTTTGTTTTATGATAAACTTATGAACTCACCAACCTTTTGGTTGACACTTTAAAGCGTTTTATTCTCAGGTACGAAAGAAATCTTCCGTTGTGCATTTGCTCATTCTAAAGATATTACATGGAGTCATTCATGGTATATAAAGGTCAGAACCTCGCAATGGGACCATCTGGTGAAGACTTCGTCCAGGTAGATTAGGACGGGTCACTAAAAAATAAAAGAAAATCCTCAACCAACGGACCAAAGTTAATAATGGTCAATGGTGTTTCCGCCGAGGAAGCAAAATATTGGGAGGATTACCAATTTTCCGATGAATCGGATCCCGATGAGGATTCCGATGATGTTATAGAAATTACCTCGACCGAATTTAATAAATCGAAAGAAAATAATAAGGGAAAAGGTATAAAAATAGAGAAACTCGATTCCAACCCCGATGAACTTTATATGTATCGACAACATCTGTATTTCCTAAAATGTAACATTGACCCGGGAAACTCTAAACCACCAGGTTTTTCTAAACCATTATGGAAAATGACGGCTCGTATTAGAGGAACATCATATATTCCTAGAAAATTAGGAAAATGAACCATGTCCGAAGAAGAAGAAACCAGTGATTCAGATTAGAGGGTTGTAATCATGTTGTGTATTATATGTATTGTACTGTGCTTGTACTTTTATGTTCTATGTAAAAATTGCTTGTATTGTTTGTTAATTATTTTTTACGAATCTAATCCTTGTCTATTTTACAGTATAAAAACAAAAAGGACGTTAAGGGTAGATAACCGAATATTTTAGAAGACCTACCAGAGGATATGATTGAGGAAATCTTGTCTAGAGTCGGTCAGAATTCATCAGCACATTTAGTTATGGTGAAATTAACTTGTCAAACATTTGAAAGACTTTCCGGAAATGCCTTAGTTTATAAAAGACTTTCCTTCGATAGGTGGGGTATATCCCATTGGGGAGACTTTAAGTTACGCCGTGTTTTCTTTAAAGCGTTAAATGCGGGGAACCTAAATGCAATTTTACGCTACGGGTTAAGAACCTATTTTGACTCAACATATCCCAACATAGGATTTCGTGAATTAGAAAGAGCTTCTAACATGCAACGTAAAGAAGCATGTTATGCTTACGGGTTAGTGATGTTCGCTTCTTACCAAAGTGAGAAAAAGAACATCGGATTGCAGCTTTTAAATAAAACTTTCCCACAACTGACGGATTCAGTAGTTAGGGTGAGAAACAATGTTTTTAGATTATTACGGGGCTGTTGGACATTACGAAACCCTCGTCCATTTGACGACATTACAACATGCTGCCTAGCCAATGGTCATAACGGTTATTTTCCACAAGACCAAGGATGGGAAGTCATCTTAGTGAAACCAGAATGCATGGCTTGTTTCTAGACTTATGAATTATGTGTCTTTATTTCCTTTGCTGAACAACTTGCGTATTAACTAGGTTTATCTTCAAAAGCTGTCATGTATCATAGTGTACTATATTTCATGTTACATGTAATATAGCGAAGTTGTAAGTTTGAAGAATATTTATATGTGATATATTATTATAATCAGTTTTTCATATGGAATTGTAGTAGTTGAATTGTATATTAGCTAGTAAGTATGAACTTAACGGGTAGGTAGTACCTGAATTTAAACTTATAAAACGCTAATATGAAGAAAAAGCTTTTATAAATGAGTTCATATTATGCTATGAAATACTATTGACTACTCTTAATATTCTGTATAATTAACTCGATTCAATTGGTTATTTTGAAGGAAATGGCACCGACTACTCGACACACCATGAATATGCGTGAAGAGGAATTTTGTACCTTTTTTGCTGCAAACATAGCCACAGTACAGGCTGCGCTACATACCAACAATAACTTTGAATCTAGCAATGCAGCTAACGGTGCAAGAAATCATGTAGGATGCTCCTACAAAGAATTCACTGCCTGCAAACCTTTGGAATTTGATGGAATCGAAGGATCAATTGGATTGAATCTGTGGATCGAGAAAGTCGAATCGGTGTTTGCCATAAGTAAGTGTACTGAAGAGGACAAAGTTAAGTACGCTACGCATACCTTCACAGGTACTGCGTTAACGTGGTGGAACACCTATCTTGAACAGGTAGGATAAAATGCTACTTACGCACTACCGTGGTCGGCATTCAAGCAATTGATGAACGAGCAGTACCGTCCTAGAAACGAAGTCAATATGAAATGTCTCGTTCATATTGATTATAAACGTTCCATATTAATTAATTTCGTTGCGAGGTTTTGACCTCTATATGAGACATTTTTCAAAGACTGCATTCATTTTTAAAACATTCATAACCTTTATTTTTATCAATAAAGGTTTTAAAAACATTACGTAGATTATCAAATAATGATAATCTAAAATATACTATTTACACACGACCATTACATAATGGTTTACAATAGAAATATATTACATCGACATATGTTTCTTGAATGCAGTTTTTACACAATATCATACAAACATGGACTCCAAATCTTGTCCTTATTTTAGTATGCAACAGCGAAAGCTCTTAGTATTCACCTGAGAATAAACATGCTTTAAACGTCAACAAAAATGTTGGTGAGTTATAGGTTTAACCTATATATATCAAATCGTAACAATAGACCACAAGATTTCATATTTCAATACACATCCCATACATAGAGATACAAATCATTCATATGGTGAAACCCTGGTAACCGACATTAACAAGATGCATATATAAGAATATCCCCATCATTCCGGGACACCCTCCGGATATGATATAAATTTCGAAGTACTAAAGCATCTGGTACTTTGGATGGGGTTTGTTAGGCCCAATAGATCTATCTTTAGGATTCGCTTCAATTAGGGTGTGTGTTCCCTAATTCTTAGATTACCAGACTTAATAAAAAGGGGCATATTCGATTTCGATTATTCAACCACAAAATTTAGTTTCACGTACTTATGTCTATTTTTTAAATCATTTATAAAACCTGCATGTATTCTCATCCCAAAAATATTAGATTTTAAAAGTGGGACTATAACTCACTTTCACAGATATTTCCTTCCTCGAAAATAAGACTTGGCCACGGATCGATTCACGAACCTATACAAATATGTAAATATATATCAAAGTATGATCAAAATATAATTACAACCATTTTTATTATGTTTTAAAGATTTGAGTGTATTAAGTCAGCTGTCCTCGTTAGTAACCTCAAACTAGTTATCCACAGTTAGATGTACAGAAATAAATCGATATATATTATCTTGAATCAATCCACGACCCAGTGTATACACGTCTCAGGCTAGATCACAACCCAAAGTATATATATTTTTGGAATCAACCTCAAACCTGTATAGCTAACTCTGACATTACTGCATATAGAGTGTCTATGGTTGTTCCAAATAATATATATACATGGGTCGATATGATATGTCAAAACATTTGCATACGTGTCTATGGTATCCCAAGATTACATAATATATTAGAATACATGTATAATACAATATAAGTTAGCTAGGATATGATTTGTATAGATTTGTTAAACATTTCTCGTAGCTAAAAAGATCAAAAATATCCAATCTTGTTTTACCCATAACTTCTTCATTTTAAATCCGTTTTGAGTGAATCAAATTGCTATGGTTTCATATTGAACTCTAATTTAAGAATCCAAACATAAAAAGTATAGGTTTATAGTTGGAAATTTAAGTTACATGTCAATTACTAAAGAGGTAGTCATTTCCGTCGAAAGAACGACATCTTGATGACCATTTTGAAAAACATACTTTCACTTTGAGTTTAACCAAGATTTTTGGATATAGTTTCATGTTCATATGAAAAATCATTTTCCCAGAAGAATAACTTTTAAATCAAAGTTTATCATATTTTTTAATTATCTAAACCAAAACAGCCCCCGATTTCACTACGACGGCGTATATCCGATTTTATGGTGTTTATCGTGTTTCCAGGTTTTAAATCATTAAGTTAGCATATCATATAGATATAGAAAATGTGTTTAGTTTATTTTAAAATTCAAGTTAGAAGGATTAACTTTTGTTTGCGAACAAATTTAGAATTAACTAAACTATGTTCTAGTGATTACAAGTTTAAACCTTCGAATAAGATAGCTTTATATGTATGAATCGAATGATGTTATGAACATCATTACTACCTCAAGTTTTCTGGATAAAACTACTGGAAATGAGAAAAATGGACCTATCTTCAAAGGATCCTTGGATGGCTTGAAAGTTCTTGAAACAGAATCATGACACGAAAACAGTTCAAGTAAGATTTTCACTCGAAATAAGATTGTTATAGTTGCAGAAATTGAATCAAAGTTTGAATATGAATATTACCTTGAATTAGAAAGATAACCTACTATAAATAACAAAGGTTCCTTGATCTTAGATGATTACTTGGAATGGATTAGAAAGCTTGGAAGTAAACTTGCAAACTTGGAAGTATTCTTGATTTTTATGAAACTATACTTATGGAATTTATGAAGAACACTTAGAACTTGAAGATGGAAGTTGGGAGAGATCAATTAGATGAAGAAAATTGAAGAATGAAAGTGTTTGTAGGTGTTTTTGGTCGTTGATATATGGATTAGATATAAAAGATATGTAATTTTGTTTTCATGTAAATAAGTCATGAATGATTACTAATATTTTTGTAATTTTATGAGATATTTCATGCTAGTTGCCAAATGATGGTTCCCACATGTGTTAGGTGACTGACATGGGCTGCTAAGAGCTGATCATTGGTGAAACGACCCGTCCTAATCCACCTTTACGAAGTCATCAACATTTGGTCCCATTGCGATGATCGACTCCAAATAATGTCCTTAAAAAGAGCAAATGCACAGCGGAAGACTTAATTTGTACCTGAGAATAAACATGCTTAAAAGTGTCAACCAAAAGGTTGATGAGTTTATAGGTTTATCATAACAATCTTTTTAATATATTAATAGACCACAAGATTTCATAATCATAAACATAATACACTCGCAAGTGTATGTAAAGCATTCTAAGTGGTTGAGCACTTGGTAACCATAATTAACTATTAATCAACGTCGCATATTCCCTTTATTATGAAATCTCACTACACTGTACCAAGTGTAGCCTACAAAACAAAGTACTGTGCAACCGTTGAATACTGGTCGTCCAGTCCGGTTGGGGTTGTCAGGCCCGATAGATCTATCAACAGGATTCGCGTTTACAATACCCATGTAAATAGTAGTTACCAAGCTACAGGGAAGTATGCCAGTGGTACAACTCAACGTAGAATATATTTTTAAGTACTTGTGTCTATTTCGTAAACATTTATAAAAGTAGCGCATGTATTCTCAGCCCAAAAATATATATTGCAAAAGCAATTAAAAAGGGAGCAAATGAAACTCACCATACTGTATTTTGTAGTAAAAATACATATGACGTCATTGAACAAGTGTAGGGTTGGTCTCGGATTCACGAACCTATATTATTTGGATATTTATTAATATACAATTGTAATCGAACAATATATATAAATTTATTAGTTATATACTTTTTATATTAATAGTATTTATATGTTTCATATATTTATTTTGTTATATAAAATATTACTTTTCGTTATGTTATATGTATTGAATATATTTTTATATATGTATATATCATTTGTTTGTTAGAAATAGTAATTTTAGTAATACTACGCTAAAAATGACAATAATCATAATACTTAATATTACTAAATAAAGTATTTTTTTTTTGATAATTATATTAATGATATTAATAATGATATTTATAATGATAACTGTAAAATATAAATTTTTTGATTAATGATACTTATAATAATGATTTTAGTAACTACATATTAATGACACTCATTATACTATAAATAATCACACTTATAATGCTAATAATAATAATAATAATAATAATAATAATAATAATAATAATAATAATAATAATAATAATAATAATAATAATAATAATAATAATAATAATAATAATAATAATAATAACAATAATAATATTAATAAGTAAACTACCTCAAAGGAGTAGTTCCTAAAAATATGCCCAAATACGGGTTTGAACCGCGACGTCCCGCTAACCCAATGACACTTTCAGCCATTCAACCATTTTCGTTTTTTTCAGATTAATATCCCATTTTAACTATAATTAACCCGTAATGTTTATGTCTTTCTTCATCATACCTTCATCACATCATATCCAAAAATAATATAAATGTTAAATTTTAGAATGAAAATTTTAATAAAGATAATAACTTTACTAAAAATGTTAAGTTTAAAAAAAAAAAAATAATTAGTTTAATAAAAATGATAACTTTACTAAAAATAGTTCTTTTAATAATAATATAGTTGTAATAATAATAGTAATGATACTAGTTGTAAAAAAAATGATAATAACAATAATAATACTAATAACCATAATACTTATAAAAATAATAATAAACTTAATACTTAATAATAATAATAATAATGACAATAATATCAAACAATACCTTAGAAGCATTAAAAAGAGGTAAATTGTCCTGGGCGGAACTCGAACCCTCAACCTCTCGATAAACCAACAACACTCCTCACCATCCCTCTATTACTACTTTTCTGTTTTATTTCCCACATATAAATATGTAACCCGCATTATTTCAGTTTCCTTCTCCCATTTTTCTTTTCGGCCCAACTAACTGTCTAAGTCCAATTAATAAAAAAAAAAAAAACGGCCCAACAGCAAATACCATATCTCAGCCCAATCGTATAGTACTCCAAAGGCCCGCTAACATATGACAATTTAAACCGACCGACGGATCTAGGGGTTTCATTCGGTTTATATCTATTATTCATCGATTCATATACCAATCATTTTCTTTCTTTACAGTTCATCTTTCCCTTTTATCATTTACACATAACAACCGACAGTTTTTAACAACAATCATCTTTTCTGTGTAATCATCAAACATAATAATCAAAAGCATACCCGTCGTCGAAACAGATACCGCAGTATCATCAAAACAGACGGGTTATAGCTGAAACAGTAACGGTAATGATTGCAGGTTCTTTAATGGCGTTTGGTTTTTTGAATATAGAATAGGAAGATGGAATAGCTTGCAGGTTTGCAGGTTCCATGGTTTTCGATTGTGATGATGGTTGTGATTATGGGTTGAAGTGGTTTTTGGGTTTGACGATGTATGGTATACGAGTGTGGTGTTTTGTTATTAGCAAGGAGATAAACAGAAAACAAGCGAGCATAGCAGTTTACTTGTTTTTTTTTTTTTTTAATTGTGTTGGGTTGGTTTGAATCTGAACAGGAACAGAAAAAAAATATCGAAACATATGTTTAATGGTGTACGTTTTACCTGCAATTTGTATAGAAATAGGAAGTAGCAAGTCTTGATCATAAGTGGTGATCACGATGGGTAGTGATGGCGGTTTAATGATAGTAATTGATTGTGGTGATCTTACAAGCGTGGTGTTGGTTTTTGAATAGATGGTGATAATTGATAAATAGAGTGGCGTGTAAGATTTGTAACCGAAACAGGAATCGATTAAAGAGGTGTTCTTGGGTGACTCTTAATTAGGGTGACATTGGCTTACAACCGAAAAGGAAAATCTACTACAAAGTAAATGGTTAGATCATGGTGGGATTGTATAGTTCGGTAGACAACAGAAACATAAGACAGTAGTAACACAAGGTATACAATGATAGTTTTGATGGGGTGGTCGATCAAAAGAAGAAACATCACCATTTTCAATTGTTGTGGTGGTCAAATAGCATAACGAAACCCAAGATGGTTTGTGATGGTGGTTCACGTCTAGAGGTGGCGATAAGTCATGGTTTAGTCGTGGGTTTAAGGTGGAAGTGGAAGATAGCAAAAAAAAATGTGGGTTTGTTAATGGTGACGAACAAGAATGAGAGAGAGAGAGAGAGAGAGAGAGAGAGAGAGAGAGAGAGAGAGAGATGGTTTGTTGCTCATGGTGAGAGTGGTTGTAGATGGAAATTAAGTTCAAGGGTGGTTAATGGTTTGTGTATTGTATCATGTATCATATATAAGTATTTACATAACACTGTTATTGATATTGATATATAGAAAGAATATGATAAAGCAACACCACAAGTAATCCAACTCATATTCACGGATCAACAAGATTTTAACAAGTGGTTTTGTTTTAAACGTATATAATATGTATATATATATATATATTTCAAGTGGTGAGGCAAAGAAAAATGTGACACAATCAAGCAGGCTTTATATCAATCAATTTGAAACAGAAATTATATAATAATATTTATAATAATAAACGTGTAAATATATTAGCCGTCACCTTTCGCGGACTGAATTTTGTACCCGTTGTTAATTTAGTGGCGGATAAAAGTATTTAGTAAACTCCCAAATTTTCAAAGTAATTATCTTTATTTATTTCGGTCATTACGGTATAAAATTTGATCATTAATTTATTAAATAACAATTACATCAATTGTCTCTCTCAATTTTGGGTAAAATATAAAAAGTGTTAAAATTAAATAACTAGATCCTAAATACACTTTTAATAAGCCTAAATTTTATAGAACTCATTTTTGGATCACCGTTTATTTTAAAATTATATAAGTTCGAATTTAGCTTGCTTTATATCAATCGGAACATCAAACAAGTATTACAATCATTTAATATTTATTTTTAATATACTTTATTTATATAGAGAGATATATTTTAAATATTAATTATTATAATATCTTATTTTTATTTTATTATATTTTAATCACAACATATAATACTTCAAATTATTATTTATATATCCATACACACATATCTATTTACAATTAATGGGTCGTGAATCATTGAGAGCAGTCGAAGGTCAATTGAATATATGAAACAGTTCAAACTTTTTGAGACTCAACCTTACAGATTTTGCTTATCGTGTCAAAATATAATATTGTATTGAGAGTTTGTTTTAAAATTAATCGAAATTTTCCGGGTCGTGACAGTACCTACCCGTTAAAGAAATTTCGTCCTCGAAATTTGATAGAGGTCGTCATGAATAACAATAAGAATGTTTTCATGACGAATATGAGGTGATACTGGAGTTTTATCATCATTGAGTAATATAGATAAAACAATTCGATCATGCGAAGCGTACGAGTGAAGCTATTACGAAAGAGTGAAAAGTTTCATCTTAACTTTTGACATAGTCATGGTTGATTTTCAGAATTCAAGGTATTTAAAGAAATCTTCTAATCAGAAAGAAAATGTAATCGCACGATTTATTAGCAGGTTGTCGAAGTTACGGAAGAACAGAAATATCAAGGAAATATTTCCGTGATATGCTTAGAGATTAAGTAGAATGAAAGAGTTATGTAACATGGCACATGATGACGATTTTGTCTGTAAATCATCACGTTCCACTAGAAATTTAGCATGACTTACTGTAATATAACCACGTTGGTCCGGCGTCATTATATTATACTAACTCATGCTTCAATTCCCTACACTTCTCCAGAATTCATTTGTAATTATACTTAGATTTTACAGAAGCTTCCAATGAAATACAGAAAGCACGAAGAGGTATATAATTTCGGACAAGAATATTTATGAAAATATCTTCAGAAATATCGAAGATATTTATGATGATATTTTGGAATTTCTAAGTTCGAAGGTTGATGAAGAAAAATTTTCCGCAAGATTTTAACATGACCCCGGAGTAAGGTATTCTCTAAAGATTTCATCGGATTCAGAATTACCTGGATTCTTTGAATATAGGGTTTAGTCCTTGTATTTATCCTTAGTCTCCTTCATGGTGTGCTCAATCCGATTTTCAGTTTCAAATTTTCCATCGAGCGTTCCTAACACTTCTTTCTTTATTATCAACTTTTGGTCATTAAGACCATCTACAACATGCTGCTTCGTCAGCATTTTCAAAGTTAACGGATCAGGGTCATCGATTATCAAACTGAGGTGGTTTCAGGAGAATTGTGTTTTTAGATGTTTAAACGCTGATGGTAGTAGGGTGGAATATAAAAGATTCCCCAGTAACAATAAAGAGTATGCATATATATCAAGGTTATAATAAGGTTGTTTCGGATGAAAAGTCGGAATTGACTTGCTGGAGCTGTGACAAAATTGGCTAATTTGAAGAAGAATTGCAAAGTTATTTTGGGTAATAATAACACCAAAGGAATTAACACAGCTATGTGTTAAATGTTTACTTAGTTTCCGAGAGTTTTTCAGATGCATAACTATATGCATCAATCTTTTCTTTCGTAGATGAAGTGCGGCTGGTTCATCCTCTCGATTGAGGTGTTTTCAAGAATTACGAAAGGTTTGGACGCAGATCGTAATCGTCAAGATACAAATGAGGTTTAAAATGAGATCAAGTGGCAAACTTGAAGAAATTTTTAGTTTCATATGTTACAATCAATATTTTAATTCATTTTAATTGTCCAATATTATTAGTCCACAGTCGATAGTCCACAGTTAACAATCCAATAATTCATATATAGTTTAATATATAATATTTGAATTAATTAATACGTTTCGTGACCCGTATACGTCTCAGACTCGATCACAACTCAAACTATATATATTATTGTAGAATCAACCTCAACCCTGTATAGCTAACTCCCGCATTACTGCATATAGAGTGCCTATGGTTATTCCAAATAATATATATAGATGGGTCGATATGATATGTCAAAACCTTGTATACGTGTCCCGATATTTAAAAATGCGTAAAAATAAATAACAGAAATTAAATGACGATAAATAAAGTGCGTAAAGTAAATAGCAGAAATTAAATGACGATAAGTAAAATTGCGAGAATGTAAATTGCGATAAATAAAATGTAACCAGCTAGCTAGGAACAGTTAGCTAGGAACAGTTAGCGTGGATTCTTAACAATATTTCAATTAGTTAGTTCGTTTGTTTCTAACAAATTTTACTTTGTCCGATGTTTTCTTCATTATGCCACTTGTTGGATTCTGATAGATCAAAATCCAAATATGAAATTGAATGAAAATGGTTATTCTGTGGTGAACGGATACGTATATCGGTGGATGTAAGTAGGATAGTAAACGACTGTTGAATCAGCCGCGAAGAATGTACATTGTAACTTATTAATGTGAAATATGAATATTCCTCGGGTATTACCTACCCGTTAAAATATTTTCACAGTTAACACTTTGTACTAAAGAATTTTTAATTACAATCTTTATGAAAACATATATACATATATATTTTCTTCAGATGCAATCATGGATTTAATGAGTTAATATGATATTAACTCATCTGATTTACCGTTAGAACAAGAATATATAATCTCTAAAACATTAGAAGTTACATAATCACTATGTCGAACTAAGATAAATGATGTAGAACGTCATGTAGAACGATGATTATACTCGAGGTACAGAATGAAATGTCGAAGCTGGTGACGCGAATGTTGTTCTTGGTGGTACTAGTGCTGTTGGTGCTGAGGCTGGTGATGTTACTGGTGTTGATGATACTACTAGTGCTTGCAAATTGTGTACCGTGCTCTCTAAAGTTAACACTCGAGCTCGGAGTTCTTTAACTTCTTCTACTAACCCTGGTTGGTTATCAGTGTGAGGTAGAGGTCGGATATCTTCTCTAGTTCCGTTAATGGTAGCCTCAAGACAAAAAATTCTTGCAAAAAGGGTATAAACGGTGTTGCGAACAGGTTCGCCGGTGAGCGGGTCGAGCACTCCGACGTTAGGTGGTAAGTTCGGCTCGTGATATGGAGTACCTTCTTCATTTCTCCATAGGGTAAGTATTTCGTGAACCCATCCCCACTTTCTAAAGAAATCACGGTAGTTGATCGGTTGGTGCGCTCCCGTCACGCTATCTTCGGAGTCAGAAGAACTTGGTCGATTCGTAGAGGCCATCGTACGCGATCACAGAAAAGATTTTTGGTATGAAAAGCTTAGTGACAGCAAATGATAGTTGGATGGTATTCTCAATGCATAATATGCCTAGATATATATAGTACCAGGATCCCTTAAATTACGGAGAAATTTACAGAAGATATCAGGCAAAGTTTACCGTAATAGATACGCTAAGATATAAATTTGTCTATACACTATCTATGCAATAAAGGCAGTAAGGCATGTCTAGACTTAGGAATGATTAGCAGGAAATTTTCCACTAGGAATGATATACAATACTTATAATATGCAGCTAAGGTCGAAATCCAGACTCGCTAATGCATCCTAACAACTATCAGTTAGACACACTAATGCAAGACCTGGTTCGCTAGGACCAACGCTCTGATACCAACTGAAACGACCCGTCCTAATCCACCTGGATGAAGTCATCAACATTTGGTCCCATTGCGATGATCGACTCCAAATAATGTCCTTAAAAAGAGCAAATGCACAGCGGAAGACTTAATTTGTACCTGAGAATAAACATGCTTAAAAGTGTCAACCAAAAGGTTGGTGAGTTTATAGGTTTATCAGAACAATCTTTTTAATATATTAATAGACCACAAGATTTCATAATCATAAACATAATACACTCGCAAGTGTTTGTAAAGCATTCTAAGTGGTTGAGCACTTGGTAACCATACTTAACTATTAATCAACGTCGCATATTCCCTTTATTATGAAATCTCACTACACTGTACCAAGTGTAGCCTACAAAATGAAGTACTGTGCAACCGTTGAATACTGGTCGTCCAGTCCGGTTGGGGTTGTCAGGCCCGATAGATCTATCAACAGGATTCGCATTTACAATACCCATGTAAATAGTAGTTACCAAGCTACAGGGAAGTATGCCAGTGGTACAACTCAACGTAGAATATATTTTTAAGTACTTGTGTCTATTTCGTAAACATTTATAAAAGTAGCGCATGTATTCTCAGCCCAAAAATATATATTGTAAAAGCAATTAAAAAGGGAGCAAATGAAACTCACCATACTGTATTTTGTAGTAAAAATACATATGACGTCATTGAACAAGTGTAGGGTTGGTCTCGGATTCACGAACCTATATTATTTGGATATTTATTAATATACAATTGTAATCGAACAATATATATAAATTTATTAGTTATATACTTTTTATATTAATAGTATTTATATGTTTCATATATTTATTTTGTTATATAAAATATTACTTTTCGTTATGTTATATGTATTGAATATATTTTTATATATGTATATATCATTTGTTTGTTAGAAATAGTAATTTTAGTAATACTACGCTAAAAATGACAATAATCATAATACTTAATATTACTAAATAAAGTATTTTTTTTTGATAATTATATTAATGATATTAATAATGATATTTATAATGATAACTGTAAAATATAAATTTTTTGATTAATGATACTTATAATAATGATTTTAGTAACTACATATTAATGACACTCATTATACTATAAATAATCACACTTATAATGCTAATAATAATAATAATAATAATAATAATAATAATAATAATAATAATAATAATAATAATAATAATAATAATAATAATAATAATAATAATAATAATAATAATAATAATAACAACAATAATAATATTAATAAGTAAACTACCTCAAAGGAGTAGTTCCTAAAAATATGCCCAAATACGGGTTTGAACCGCGACGTCCCGCTAACCCAATGACACTTTCAGCCATTCAACCATTTTCGTTTTTTCAGATTAATATCCCATTTTAACTATAATTAACCCGTAATGTTTATGTCTTTCTTCATCATACCTTCATCACATCATATCCAAAAATAATATAAATGTTAAATTTTAGAATGAAAATTTTAATAAAGATAATAACTTTACTAAAAATGTTAAGTTTTAAAAAAAAAAATAATTAGTTTAATAAAAATGATAACTTTACTAAAAATAGTTCTTTTAATAATAATATAGTTGTAATAATAATAGTAATGATACTAGTTGTAAAAAAAATGATAATAACAATAATAATACTAATAACCATAATACTTATAAAAATAATAATAAACTTAATACTTAATAATAATAATAATAATGACAATAATATCAAACAATACCTTAGAAGCATTAAAAAGAGGTAAATTGTCCTGGGCGGAACTCGAACCCTCAACCTCTCGATAAACCAACAACACTCCTCACCATCCCGCTATTACTACTTTTCTGTTTTATTTCCCACATATAAATATGTAACCCGCATTATTTCAGTTTCCTTCTCCCATTTTTCTTTTCGGCCCAACTAACTGTCTAAGTCCAATTAATAAATAAAAAAAAATGGCCCAACAGCAAATACCATATCTCAGCCCAATCGTATAGTACTCCAAAGGCCCGCTAACATATGACAATTTAAACCGACCGACGGATCTAGGGGTTTCATTCGGTTTATATCTATTATTCATCGATTCATATACCAATCATTTTCTTTCTTTACAGTTCATCTTTCCCTTTTATCATTTACACATAACAACTGACAGTTTTTAACAACAATCATCTTTTCTGTGTAATCATCAAACATAATAATCAAAAGCATACCCGTCGTCGAAACAGATACCGCAGTATCATCAAAACAGACGGGTTATAGCTGAAACAGTAACGGTAATGATTGCAGGTTCTTTAATGGCGTTTGGTTTTTCGAATATAGAATAGGAAGATGGAATAGCTTGCAGGTTTGCAGGTTCCATGGTGTTCGATTGTGATGATGGTTGTGATTATGGGTTGAAGTGGTTATTGGGTTTGACGATGTATGGTATACGAGTGTGGTGTTTTGTTATTAGCAAGGAGATAAACAGAAAACAAGCGAGCATAGCAGTTTACTTGTTTTTTTTTATTTTTAATTGTGTTGGGTTGGTTTGAATCTGAACAGGAACAGAAAAAAAATATCGAAACATATGTTTAATGGTGTACGTTTTACCTGCAATTTGTATAGAAATAGGAAGTAGCAAGTCTTGATCATAAGTGGTGATCACGATGGGTAGTGATGGCGGTTTAATGATAGTAATTGATTGTGGTGATCTTACAAGCGTGGTGTTGGTTTTTGAATCGATGGTGATAATTGATAAATAGAGTGGCGTGTAAGATTTGTAACCGAAACAGGAATCGATTAAAGAGGTGTTCTTGGGTGACTCTTAATTAGGGTGACATTGGCTTACAACCGAAAAGGAAAATCAACTACAAAGTAAATGGTTAGATCATGATGGGATTGTATAGTTCGGTAGACAACAGAAACACAAGACAGTAGTAACACAAGGTATACAATGATAGTTTTGATAGGGTGATCGATCAAAAGAAGAAACATCACCATTTTCAATTGTTGTGGTGTGATGACCGGGAAATTTCGACTAAATTTAAACTTAATCTTAAATGATTAATGATTTCGACACGATAAGCAAAGCCTATGAAGTTGAATCTCAAAATTTTGAACTATTCAATTACCCTTCGGTTGTTCTCAACGATTCGCGAACCATTATATGTAAATAGATACATATATATACTATAACTTGAAAACGTAACAAAGTTTTAATTGCATGATACCATACATTAAACTTATTGGTTTATATATCTATTTGAATATATATGATTTCAAGTAATTTAGTAAACGATAGTAACATTCGTTTATTGATTCGATTGATATTTAGATAAGTTAACTAAAGCGTTTAAGATGAACCAGTAAAACACTAATTTGCTACAGTGTTTTCAAATTGCCACATTACTCAAAATGTAACAGTGTTTTCGAAAATCACTATTTGCTACAGTGAAATTGACTTTGCTACAGTGAATTGCTACAGTAAAATAGCATAACGAAACCCAAGATGGTTTATGATGGTGGTTCACGTCTAGAGGTGGCGATAAGTCATGGTTTAGTCGTGGGTTTAAGGTGGAAGTGGAAGATAGCAAAAAAAAATGTGGGTTTGCTAATGGTGACGAACAAGAATGAGAGAGAGAGAGAGAGAGAGAGAGAGATGGTTTGTTGCTCATGGTGAGAGTGGTTGTAGATGGAAATTGAGTTCAAGGGTGGTTAATGGTTTGTGTATTGTATCATGTATCATATATAAGTATTTACATAACACTGTTATTGATATTGATATATAGAAAGAATATGATAAAGCAACACCACAAGTAATCCAACTCATATTCACGGATCAACAAGATTTTAACAAGTGGTTTTGTTTTAAACGTATATAATATGTGTATATATATATATTTCAAGTGGTGAGGCAAAGAAAAATGTGACACAATCAAGCAGGCTTTATATCAATCAATTTGAAACAGAAATTATATAATAATATTTATAATAATAAACGTGTAAATATATTAGCCGTCACCTTTCGCGGACTGAATTTTGTACCCGTTGTTAATTTAGTGGCGGATAAACGTATTTAGAAAACTCCCAAATTTTCAAAGTAATTATCTTTATTTATTTCGGTCATTACGGTATAAAATTTGATCATTAATTTATTAAATAACAATTACATCAATTGTCTCTCTCAATTTTGGGTAAAATATAAAAAGTGTTAAAATTAAATAACTAGATCCTAAATACACTTTTAATAAGCCTAAATTTTATAGAACTCATTTTTGGATCACCGTTTATTTTAAAATTATATAAGTTCGAATTTAGCTTGCTTTATATCAATCAGAACATCAAACAAGTATTACAATCATTTAATATTTATTTTTAATATACTTTATTTATATAGAGAGATATATTTTAAATATTAATTATTATAATATCTTATTTTTATTTTATTATATTTTAATCACAACATATAATACTTCAAATTATTATTTATATATCCATACACACATATCTATTTACAATTAATGGGTCGTGAATCATTGAGAGCAGTCGAAGGTCAATTGAATATATGAAACAGTTCAAACTTTTTGAGACTCAACCTTACAGACTTTGCTTATCGTGTCAAAATATAATATTGTATTGAGAGTTTGTTTTAAAATTAATCGAAATTTTCCGGGTCGTGACAATTGGAGTGTATATACCAATAGTACATACATCTAAAAGCTGTGTATTGTACGAGTACGAATACGGGTGCATACGAGTAGAATTGTTGATGAAACTGAATGAGGATGTAATTGTAAGCATTTTTATTAAGTAGAAGTACTTTGATATGTGTCTTGAAGTCTTTAAAAAGTGTAAGAATACATATCAAAACAAAACATGTATATACATTCTAATGGAGTCGTTAAGTCTTCGTTAGTCGTTACATGTAAGTGTTGTTTTGAAACCTTTAAGTTAACGATCTTAATTAATGTTGTTAACCTAATGTTTATTATATCAAATGAGATGTTAAATTATTATATTATCATGATATTATGATGTATGAATATCTCTTAATATGATATATACATTAAAATATCATTACAACGATAATCGTTACATATAAGTCTCGTTTCGTAATTTTTGAGTTAGTAGTCTTGTTTTTACATATGTAGTTCATTGCTAACACACTTAATGATATATTTAAATATCATTTTATCATGTTAAATATAGCGTATCAATATCTTAATATGATACATATGTAATTAGTAGACGTTATCATAACGATAATCGTTATATATATCATTTCGAGTTTCTTAACTTAGTAATCTCATTTCTTATGTATATCACACATTGTTAATATACTTAGTGAGATACTTACTCATCATAAACTTATGTCAACCATATATATATGTCTATATATACCACAACATGTAGTTTTTACAATTTTGCAACGTTCGTGAATCGCCGGTCAACTTGGGTGATCAATTGTCTATATGAAACTTATTTCATTTAATCAAGTCTTAACAAGTTTGATTGCTTAACACATTGGAAACATTTAGTCATGTAAATATCAATCTCAATTAATATATATATAAACATGGAAAAGTTCGTGTCACTACAGTACCTACCCGTTAAAAAAATTTCGTCCCGAAATTTTAAGCTGTTGAAGGTGTTGACGAATCTTATGGAAATATATGCGGGTATTTCTTCTTCATCTAATCTTCACGCTCCCAGGTGAACTCGGGTCCTCTATGAGCATTCCATCGAACCTTAACAATTGGTATCTTGTTTTGCTTAAGTCTCTTAACCTCATGATCCATTATTTTGACGGGTTCTTCAATGAATTGAAGTTTTTCATTGATTTGTATTTCGTCCAACGGAATAGTGAGATCTTCTTTAGCAAAACATTTCTTTAAATTCGAGACGTGGAAAGTGTTATGTACAGCCGCGACTTGTTGAGGTAGCTCCAGTTGGTTTGCTACTGGTCCGACACGATCTATAATCTTGAATGGTCCAATGTACCTTGGATTTAGTTTCCCCCGTTTACCAAATCGAACAACACCTTTCCAAGGTGAAACCTTAAGCATGACCATTTCTCCAATTTCAAACTCTATATCTTTTCTTTTACTGTCCGCGTAGCTCTTTTGTTGAATCTGGGCGGTTTTCAATCGTTGTTGAATTTGGATGATTTTCTCGGTAGTTTCTTGTATTATCTCCGGACCCGTAATCTGTCTATCCCCCACTTCATTCCAACAAATCAGAGACCTGCACTTTCTACCATAAAGTGCCTCAAATGGCACCATCTCAATACTAGAATGATAATTATTGTTGTAGGAAAATTCTGCTAACGGTAGGTGTCGATCCCAACTGTTTCTGAAATCAATAACACATGCTCGTAGTATGTCTTCAAGTATTTGTATCGTCCTTTCACTCTGCCCATCAGTTTGTGGATGATAGGCAGTACTCATGTCTAGACGAGTCCCCAATGCTTGTTGCAACGTCTGCCAGAACCTTGAAACAAATCTACCATCCCTATCAGAGATAATAGAGACGGGTATTCCATGTCTGGAGACAACCTCCTTCAAATAAAACGCGCCAACTTCTCCATTTTGTCATCTTCTCTCATTGGCAGGAAGTGTGCTGACTTGGTGAGACGATAAACTATTACCCAAATAGTATCATAACCACTTGTAGTCCTTGGCAATTTAGTAATGAAATCCATGGTAATGTTTTCCCATTTCCATTCTGGGATTTTAGGTTGTTGTAGTAGACCTAATGGTTTCTGATGTTCAGCTTTGACCTTAGAACACGTCAAACATTCTCCTACATATTTAGCAATATTGGCTTTCATACCCGGCCACCAAAAGTGTTTCTTGAGATCTTTATACTTCTTCCCCGCTCCGGGATGTATTGAATATATGGTTTTATGTGCTTCCTTAAGTACCATTTCTCTCACATCTCCGAAACTTGGTACCCAAATTCTATCAGCCCTATATTGGGTTCCGTCTTCTCGAATATTAAGATGTTTCTCTGATCCTTTGGGTATCTCATTCTTTAACTTTCCTTCTTTTACAACCCCCTGTTGCGCCTCCTTTATTTGAGTTGTAAGGTTAGTACGAATACTTATATTCAGAGCTTTTACTCGTATAGGTTCTCTGTCCTTTCTACTCAAAACGTCGGCTACCACATTCGCCTTCCCCGGGTGGTATCGAATCTCAAAATCATAATCATTCAACAGTTCAATCCACCTGCATTGTCTCATATTCAGTTGCTTCTGATTAAATATATGTTGGACACTTTTGTGGTCGGTATATATAATACTTTTGACCCCATATAAATAATGCCTCCAAGTCTTTAATGCAAAAACAACAGCACCCAATTCCAAATCGTGAGTTGTATAATTTTGCTCGTGAATCTTCAATTGTCTAGACGCATAAGCAATCACCTTCGTTCGTTGCATTAATACACAACCGAGACCTTGCTTTGATGCGTCACAATAAATCACAAAATCATGATTCTCTTCAGGCAATGACAATATAGGTTCCGTAGTTAGCTTTTTCTTCAATAACTGAAACGCCTTCTCTTGTTCATCCTTCCATTTAAATTTCTTCCCTTTATGCGTTAATGCAGTCAAGGGTTTTGCTATTTTGGAGAAATCTTGGATGAATCTTCTGTAGTAACCAGCCAATCCTAAAAATTGACATATATGCTTCGGAGTTTTTGGGGTTTCCCACTTTTCAACGGTTTCGATCTTTGCCAGGTCCACCTGGATACCTTCTTTGTTCACTATGTGACCGAGGAATTGAACTTCTTCTAACCAAAATACACACTTTGAAAACTTAGCGTACAGTTTTTCTTTCCTCAATACTTCTAGCACTTTTCTCAAATGTTCTTCGTGCTCTTGATCATTCTTTGAGTAAATAAGTATGTCATCGATGAAAGCAATGACAAACTTGTCAAGATATGGCCCACACACTCGGTTCATAAGGTCCATGAACATAGCTGGTGCGTTATTCAATCCAAATGGCATAACCATAAACTCGTAATGACCCTAACGCGTCCTAAAAGTAGTTTTTGGAATATCATCCTCCTTTACTCGCATTTGATGATATCCATAACGTAAATCGATTTTTGAATAAACAGACGAGCCTTGTAGTTGATCAAATAAGTCGTCAATTCTCGGTCGTGGTTAACGGTTTTTGATGGTAAGTTTATTCAACTCTCTGTAGTCAATACACAACCTAAATGTACCATCCTTCTTATTGACAAACAAAACAGGAGCTCCCCATGGTGATGTGCTTGGTCGAATGAAACCACGTTCTAATAGTTCTTGTAGTTGGCTTTGCAGTTCTTTCATCTCCCTGGGCGCGAGTCTGTAACGAGCCAGAGCTATTGGTGCAGCTCCTGGTACAAGATCTATTTGAAATTCAACAGATCGATGTGGAGGTAGTCCCGGTAATTTTTTCGGAAATACATCGGGAAATTCTTTTGCGACGGGAACATCATTGATGCTATTTTCTTCAGTTTGTACGACATGTGCTAGAACAGCATAGCAACATTTTCTTATTAGTTTTTGTGCCTTCAAATTACTAATAAGATGTAGCTTCGTGTTGCCCTTTTCTCCGTACACAATTAAGGGTTCTCCTTCTTCTCATACAATGCGAATTGCATTTTTGTAACATACGATCTCTGCTCACATCTCCTTCAGCCAGTCCATGCCAACTATTACATCAAAACTCCATAACTCTACTAGTATCAAATCAATCTTAAATATTTCGCTACCCAGTTTAATTTCTCGAATCCAGCATATATAATCTGCTGAAATTAATTTATCGTTTGCTAATTCGAGTAAAAATTTACTATCCAACAGCGTCAATGGACAACTTAGTTTAACACAAAAATCTCTACTCATATAGCTTCTATCCGCACCCGAATCAAATAAAACGTAAGCAGATTTATTGTCAATAAGAAACGTACCTGTAACAAGCTCCGGATCTTTCTGTGCCTCTGCCGCATTAATATTGAAAACTCTTCCGCGGCCTTGTCCATTCGTGTTCTCTTGGTTCGGGAAATTTCTAATAATGTGGCCTAGTTTTCCACATTTATAACAAACTACATTGGCATAACTTGCTCCGACACTACTTGCTCCGTCATTACTCGTTCCGGCACCATTTGTTCCTTTCGTTCTGTTAACCCCTGGTCCGTAGACCTCACACTTCGCCGCGCTATGACCATTTCTTTTACACTTGTTGCAAAATTTGGTGCAGAACCCCGAGTGATACTTTTCACACCTTTGGCATAGCTGCTTCTGATTGTTGTTGTTGCAGTTATTATTATTGTTGTTGGGATGATTGTTGTAGTTGTTGTTGTTGTTGTTGTTGTGCAGTTTGTTGTAGTCGCGATTGATGTTGCGATTGTTGGGATAGTTGTTGTTGTTTTGGTGACTCTTATCACCGTTTTCCTCCCACTTTCTTTTGACTAACCTCACGTTGGCCTCTTCGGCCACCTTTTCTTTAATTCTTCCCTCAATCTGGTTCACTAGTTTGTGATCCATTCTACATGCCATTTGTATGGAGGCAGGCTCGTGTGAACTTATATCTTCTTGGATGCTCTTCGGTAACCCTATCACAAACTCGTCGATCTTCTCTTCCTCATCTTCGAAAACTCTCGGACACAATAGGCACAATTCTGTGAATCGTCTTTCGTACGAAGTAATATCGAATTCCTGCGTTCGTAACCCTCTAAGTTCTGACTTGAGCTTATTGACCTCGGTTCTGGGACGGTACTTCTCGTTCATCAAGTGCTTGAATGCTGACCATGGTAGCGCGTAAGCAGCATCTTGTCCCACTTGCTCTAGATAGGTATTCCACCATGTTAACGCAATACCTGTGAAGGTATGCGTAGCATACTTCACTTTGTCTGCTTCAGCACACTTACTTATGGCAAACACCGATTCAACTTTCTCGGTCCACCATTTCAATCCGATTGGTCCTTCGGTCCCATCAAATTCTGAAGGTTTGCAGGCAGTGAATTCCTTGTAGGAGTATCCTACACGATTTCTTACGCCGTTAGCTATATTGCTAGATTCAGAGTTATTTTTGGTATGTAGCGCGGCCTGTACTGCGGCTATGTTTGAAGTAAGAAAGGCACGAAATTCCTCTTCGCTCATATTCAAGGTGTGTCGAGTAGTCGGTGCCATTTCCTTCAAAATAGTCAAATGAAATAATTTAATCATACAGAATATTAAGAGTAGTCAATAGTATCTCATAGCATAATATGAACTCATTTATAAAAGCTTTTTCTTCATATTAGCGTTTTATAAGTTTAAATTCGGGTACTACCTACCCGTTAAGTTCATACTTAGTAGCTAACATACAATTCAACTACTACAATTCCATATGAAAAACGGATTATAATAATATATCACATACAAATATTCTTCAAACTTACAACTTCGCTATATTACATATAACATGAAATATAGTATACTATGATAAATGACAGTTTTGAAGATAAATCTAGTTAATACGCAAGTTGTTCAGCAAAGGAAATAAAGACACGTAATTCATAAGTCCAGAAACAAGTCATGCATTCTGGTTTTACTAAGACGACTTCCCATCCTTGGTCTTGTGGAAAATAACTGTTATGACCATTAGCTAGGCAGCATGTTGTAATGTCGTCAAAAGGACGAGGGTTTCATAATGTCCAACAGCCCCGTAATAATCTAAAAACCTTGTTTCTCACCCCAACTACTGAATCCGTCACTTGTGGGAAAGTTTTATTTAAAAGCTGCAATCCGATGTTCTTTTTCTCACTTTGGTAAGAAGCGAACATCACTAACCCGTAAGCATAACATGCTTTTTTATGTTGCATGTTAGAAGCTCTTTCTAATTCACGAAATCCTATCTTGGGATATGTTGAGTCAAAATAGGTTCTTAACCCGTAGCGTAAAATTGCATTTGGGTTCCCCGCATTTAACGCTTTAAAGAAAACACGGCGTAACTTAAAGTCTTCCCAATGTGATATACCCCGCCTATCAAAGGAAAGCCTTTTATAAACTAAGGCATTTCTGGAAAGTCTTTCAAATGTTTGACAAGTTAATTTCGCCATAACTAAATGTGCTGATGAATTCTGACCGACTCTAGACTAGATTTCCTCAATCATATCCTCTGGTAGGTCTGCTAAAATATTCGGTTGTCTACCCTTAACGTCCATTTTATTTTTATACTGTAAAATAGACAAGGATTAGATTCGTAATAACAAACAATACAAGCAATTTTTACATAGAACATAAAAGTACAAGCACACTACAATACATTTATTACACAACATGCTCACACCCCTCTAATCTGAATCACTGGTTTCTTCTTCTTTGGAATTGGTTCTTTTTTCTAATCTCCTAGGGATATATGATGTTCCTCTAATACGAGTCGTCGTATTCCACATTGGTTTAGAAAAACCTGGTGGTTTAGAGGTTCCCGGGTTATTGTCACGATATTGAAAATATGGGTGTTGATGGTACATATAAAGTTCATCGGGGTCGGAATCAGATTTCTATATTTTGATGCCTTTTCCCTTATTATTTTCTTTTGCCTCTTAAATTGGGTCGGGGTAATTTCTATAACATCATCGGAATCCTCATCAGGATCCGATTCATCGGAAACTTGGTAATTTTCCCAATATTTTGCTTCCTTAGCTTAAACACCATTGACCATTATTAACTTTGGTCCATTGGTTGAGGATTTTCTTTTATTTGACCGGTTTTATATGGTTCCTACTATTTCCCCCTCCAGAAGCTCTTCTTCTTCCGGTTCCTCTTCTTCTGGTTCCTCTTTTTCCGGATCCATTTCCTCTTCTTCCGGTTCTTCGGGAACTTGTGAATCTTGCCAATATATATTCGACTCTTCGTTATTATTAGGTGAGTCAATGGGATTTGTACTAGAGGTAGACATCTATCACACAATATCAAACATGTTAAGAGATTAATATATCACATAATATTTACATGTTAATAATATATAGTTTCCAACAAAAATGTTAAGCAATCATTTTAAAAAAAACACGGTCGAAGTCCAGACTCACTAATGCATCCTAATAAACTCGATAAGACATACTAATGTAAATTTTCTGGTTCTCTAAGACCAACACTCTGATACCAACTGAAATGTCCCATTCATATTGATTATAAACGTTCCATATTAATTGATTTCGTTGCGATGTTTTGACCTCTATATGAGACATTTTTCAAAGACTGCATTCATTTTTAAAACATCCATAACCTTTATTTTATCAATAAAGGTGTTAAAAACATTACGTAGATTATCAAATAATGATAATCTAAAATATACTGTTTACACACGACCATTACATAATGGTTTACAATAGAAATATATTACATCGACATATATTTCTTGAATGCAGTTTTTACACAATATCATACAAACATGGACTCCAAATCTTGTCCTTATTTTAGTATGCAATAGCGGAAGCTCTTAGTATTCACCTGAGAATAAACATGCTTTAAAAGTCAACAAAAATGTTGGTGAGTTATAGGTTTAACCTATATATATCAAATCGTAACAATAGACCACAAGATTTCATATTTCAATACACATCCCATACATAGAGAAAAAAATCATTCATATGGTGAACACCTGATAACCGACATTAACAAGATGCATATATAAGAATATCCCCATCATTTCGGGACACCCTTCGGATATGATATAAATTTCGAAGTATTAAAGCATCCGGTACTTTGGATGCGGTTTGTTAGGCCAAATAGATCTATCTTTAGGATTCGCGTCAATTAGGGTGTCTGTTCCCTAATTCTTAGATTACCAGACTTAATAAAAAGGGGCTTATTCGATTTCGATAATTCAACCATTGAATGTAGTTTCACGTACTTGTGTCTATTTTGTAAATCATTTATAAAACCTGCATGTATTCTCATCCCAAAAATATTAGATTTTAAAAGTGGGACTATAACTCACTTTCACAGATATTTCCTTCCTCGAAAATAAGACTTGGCCACGGATCGATTCATGAACCTATACAAATATGTAAATATATATCAAAGTATGATCAAAATATAATTACAACCATTTTTATTATGTTTTAAAGATTTGAGTGTATTAAGTCAGCTGTCCTCGTTAGTAACCTACAACTATTTGTCCACAGTTAGATGTACAGAAATAAATCGATATATATTATCTTGAATCAATCCACGACCCAGTGTGTACACGTCTCAGGCTAGATCACAACTCAAAGTATATATATTTTTGGAATCAACCTCAACCCTGTATAGCTAACTCCAACATTACTGCATATAGAGTGTCTATGGTTGTTCCAAATAATATATATACATGGGTCGATATGATATGTTAAAACATTTGCATACGTGTCTATGGTATCCCAAGATTACATACTATATTAGAATATATGTATAATACAATATAAGTTAGCTAGGATATGATTTGTATAGATTTGTTAAACATTTCTCGTAGCTAAAAAGATCAAAAATATCCAACCTTGTTTTACCCATAACTTCTTCATTTTAAATCCTTTTTGAGTGAATAAAATTGCTATGGTTTCATATTGAATTCTAATTTAAGAATCCAAATAGAAAAAGTATAGGTTTATAGTCGAAAATTTAAGTTACATGTCAATTACTAAAGATGTAGTCATTTCCGTCGAAAGAACGACATCTTGATGACCATTTTGAAAAACATACTTTCACTTTGAGTTTAACCAAGATTTTTGGATATAGTTTCATGTTCATATGAAAAATCATTTTCCCAGAAGAACAACTTTTAAATCAAAGTTTATCATAGTTTTTAATTATCCAAACCAAAATAGCCCCCGGTTTCACTACGACGGCGTATATCCGATTTTATGTTGTTCATCGTGTTTCCAGGTTTTAAATCATTAAGTTTGCATATCATATAGATATAGAACATGTGTTTAGTTGATTTTAAAAGTCAAGTTAGAAGAATTAACTTTTGTTTGCGAACAACTTTAGAATTAACTAAACTATGTTCTAGTGATTACAAGTTTAAACCTTCGAATAAGATAGCTTTATATGTATGAATCGAATGATGTTATGAACATCATTACTACCTCAAGTTTTCTGGATAAAACTAATGGAAATGAGAAAAATGGATCTAGCTTCAAAGGATCCTTGGATGGCTTGAAAGTTCTTGAAACAGAATCATGACACGAAAACAGTTCAAGTAAGATTTTCACTCGAAATAAGATTGTTATAGTTGCTGAAATTGAATCAAAGTTTGAATATGAATATTACCTTGAATTAGAAAGATAACCTACTATAAATACAAAAGGTTCCTTGATCTTAGATGATTACTTGGAATGGATTAGAAAGCTTGGAAGTAAACTTGCAAACTTGGAAGTATTCTTGATTTTTATGAAACTATACTTATGGAATTTATGAAGAACACTTAGAACTTGAAGATGGAACTTGAGAGAGATCAATTAGATGAAGAAAATTGAAGAATGAAAGTGTTTGTAGGTGTTTTTGGTCGTTGGTATATGGATTAGATATAAAGGATATGTAATTTTGTTTTCATGTAAATAAGTCATGAATGATTACTAATATTTTTTTAATTTTATGAGATATTTCATGCTAGTTGCCAAATGATGGATCTCACATGTGTTAGGTAACTCACATGGGCTGCTAAGAGCTGATCATTGGAGTGTATATACCAATAGTACATACATCTAAAAGCTGTGTATTGTACGAGTACGAATACGGGTGCATACGAGTAGAATTGTTGATGAAACTGAACGAGGATGTAATTGTAAGAATTTTTGTTAAGTATAAGTACTTTGAAATGTGTCTTAAAGTCTTTCAAAAGTGTAAGAATATATATCAAAACACAACATGTATATACATTCTAATGGAGTGGTTAAGTCTTCGTTAGTCGTTACATGTAAGTGTTGTTTTGAAACCTTTAAGTTAACGATCTCAATTAATGTTGTTAACCCAATGTTTATTATATCAAATGAGATGTTAAATTATTATATTATAATTATATTATGATGTATGAATATCGCTTAATATGATATATACATTAAAATATCGTTACAATGATAATCGTTACATATAAGTCTAGTTTCGTAATTTTTGAGTTAGTAGTCTTGTTTTTACATATGTAGTTCATTGTTAACACACTTAATTATATATTTAAATATCATTTTATCATGTTAAATATAGTTTATCAATATCTTAATATGATACATATGTAATTAGTAGACGTTATCATAACGATAATAGTTATATATATCATTTCGAGTTTCTTAACTTAGTAATCTCATTTCTTATGTATATCACACATTGTTAATATACTTAGTGAGATACTTACTCATCATAAACTTATGTCAACCATATATATATATATATATGTCTATATATACCACAACATGTAGTTTTTACAATTTTGCAACGTTCGTGAATCGCCGGTCAACTTGGGTGATAAATTGTCTATATGAAACTTATTTCATTTAATCAAGTCTTAAAAACTTTGATTGCTTAACACGTTGGAAACATTTAGTCATGTAAATATCAATCTCAATTAATATATATATAAACATGGAAAAGTTCGGGTCACTACACAATAAACTCAAGGCAGAACTTAGAGAGTTACGAACACAAGGGTTCGACGTTACCACATATGAACGACGATTCACAGAGTTGTGCCAATTGTGTCCGGGAGCATTTGAAGATGAAGAAGAGAAGATCGACGCATTTGTAAAAGGGTTACCAGTAAGGATTCAAGAAAATGTGAATTCACACGAGCCCGATTCTATACAGAAGGCGAGTCGAATGGCTCATAAACTCATAAATCAGATAGAGGGAAGAATTAAAGAGCAGGCGGTCGAAGAAGCCAACACGAAACAACTCAAGAGGAAGTGGGAGGAAAATGGTGACAAGAGTCACCAGTACAACAACAACAACAATTAGAACCACAATCGCAACAACTATCCCAACAACCGCAACAACAATCGCAACAATAACCGCAATCCTAACAATAACTACAACAAACATCCCAACAACAACAACTACAACAACCATTTCAACAACAATAACAACCCCAATAACAACCTCAATAACAACAACGGCAACAAAAACCAAAAACAGCCATGTCATAGGTGTGAAGAAAATCATCAGGGGTTTTGCACGACATTTTGCAACAGATGTAAAAGAAATGGTCATAGCGCGACAAAGTGTGATGTCTATGGATCAAAGTTTAACAGAACTAAAGGAACAAATAATGTCGGAATAAGTAATGCCGAAACGAATAGTGTCGGAGCAAGTAATACCAACGTTGTTTGTTATAAATGTAGAAAACTGGGCCACATTATTAGAAATTGCCTGAATAAGGGGAATACTAATGGGCAGGGCCGTGGAAGAGTTTTCAATATTAATGCGGCAGAAGCACAGGAAGACCCGGAGCTTGTTACGTGTACGTTTCTTATTGACGATAAATCTGCTTATGTTTTATTTGATTCGGGTGCGGATAGAAGCTATATGAGTAGAGAATTTTGTGCTAAATTAAGTTGCCCATTGATGCCTTTAGATAGTAAATTTTTACTCGAATTAGCAAATGGTAAATTAATTTCAGCAGATAATATATGTCGGGAGAGAGAAATTAAACTGGGGGATGAAATGTTTAAGATTGATTTAATACCAATTGAGTTAGGGAGTTTTGATGTAATAATTGGCATGGACTGGTTGAAGAAGGTAAGAGCAGAGGTCGTTTGTTACAAAAAATGCGATTCGCATTATGCGTGAAAAAGGAAAACCTTTAATGGTGTACGGAGAAAAGAACAACGCGAAATTAAATCTTATTAGTAGTTTGAAGGCGCAAAAACTAATAAGAAAATGTTGTTATGTCATTCTAGTACACATCGAGGAAGTTAAACCTGAAGAAAAGAACATTAGTGATGTTCCCGTCGCAAAAAGAATTTAACGATGTATTTCCGAAAGAATTACCGGGATTACCCCCACATCGATCCATTGAATTTCAAATAGACCTTATACCGGGAGCTGCACCAATAGCTCGTGCTCCATACAGACTCGCACCCAGCAAAATGAAGGAACTTCAGAGCCAATTACAAGAACTTTTAGTGCGTGGTTTCATTCGACCAAGCACATCACCGTGGGGAGCTCCTGTTTTGTTTGTCAAGAAGAAGGATGGTACATTTAGGTTGTGCATCGACTTCCGAGAGTTGAACAAACTTACCATCAAGAACCGCTACCCACTATCGAGAATCGACGACTTATTTGATCAACTACAAGGCTCGTCGGTTTATTCGAAGATTGATTTACGTTCTGGGTATCATCAAATGCGGGTAAAGGAGGATGATATTCCAAAGACTGCTTTTAGGACGCGTTACAGTCATTACGAGTTTATGGTTATGCCGTTTGGACTGACTAACGCACCAGCTGTGTTCATGGACCTCATGAACCGAGTGTGTGGGCCATATCTTGAAAAGGTTTTCATTGTTTTCATCGATGACATACTTATTTACTCGAAGAATGATCAAGAGCACGAAGAACATTTGAGAAAAGTACTAGAGTTGCTGAGAAAAGAAAAACTGTACGCTAAGTTTTCAAAGTGTGCATTTTGGTTGGAAGAAGTTGAATTTCTCGGTCATATAGTGAACAAAGAAGGTATTCAGGTGGATCCAGCAAAGATTGAAATCGTTGAAAAGTGGGAAACCCCGAAAACTCCGAAACACATACGCCAATTTTTAGGACTGGCTGGTTATTACAGGAGATTCATCCAAGATTTTTCCAAAATAGCAAAACCCTTGACTGCATTAACGCATAAAGGGAAGAAATTTGAATGGAAGGATGAACAAGAGAAAGCATTTCAATTGTTGAAGAAAAAGTTAACTACGGCACCTATATTGTCATTACCTGAAGGGAATGATGATTTTGTGATATATTGTGATGCCTCAAAGCAAGGTCTCGATTGTGTATTAATGCAACGAACGAAGGTAATTGCTTATGCGTCTAGACAATTGAAGATTCACGAGAAAAATTATACGACGCATGATTTGGAATTAGGCGCGATTGTTTTTGCATTAAAGACTTGGAGGCACTACTTATATGGGGTCAAAAGTATTATATATACTGACCACAAAAGTCTTCAACACATATTTAATCAGAATCAACTGAACATGAGGCAGCGTAGGTGGATTGAATTGTTGAATGATTACGACTTTGAGATTCGTTACCACCCGGGGAAGGCAAATGTGGTAGCCGACGCCTTGAGCAGAAAGGACAGAGAACCCATTCGAGTAAAATCTATGAATATAATGATTCACAATAACCTTACAACTAAAATAAAGGAGGCGCAACATGGAGTTTTAAAAGAGGGAAATTTAAAGAATGAAATACCCAAAGGATCGGAGAAGCATCTTAATATTTGGGAAGATGGAACCCGATATAGGGATGAAAGAATTTGGGTACCAAAATTTGGAGATATGAGAGAAATGGTACTTAAAGAAGCTCATAAAACCAGATACTCAATACATCTTGGAACGGGGAAGATGTACAAGGATCTCAAGAAACATTTTTGGTGGCCAGATATGAAAGTCGATGTTGCTAAATACATAGGGGAATGTTTGACGTGTTCTAAGGTCAAAGCGGAGCATCAGAAACCATCAGGTCTACTTCAACAACCCGAAATCCCAGAATGGAAATGGGAAAACATTACCATGGATTTCATCACTAAATTGCCAAGGACTGCAAGTGGTTTTGATACTATTTGGGTAATACTTGATCGTCTCACCAAATCAGCACATTTCCTGCCTATAAGAGAAGATGACAAGATGGAGAAGTTAGCACAACTGTATTTGAAGGAAGTCGTCTCCAGATATGGAATATCAATCTCTATTATCTCTGATAGGGATGGCAGATTTATTTCAAGATTCTGGCAGATATTACAGCAAGCATTAGGAACTCGTCTAGACATGAGTACTGCCTATCATCCATAAACTGATGGGCAGATCGAAAGGACGATACAAACGCTTGAAGACATGCTACGAGCATGTGTTATTGATTTCGGAAACAGTTGGGATCAACATCTACCGTTAACAGAATTTTCCTACAACAACAGCTACCATTCAAGCATTGAGATGGCGCCGTTTGAAGCACTTTATGGTAGAAAGTGCAGGTCTCCAATTTGTTGGAGTGAAGTGGAGGATAGACAGATTACGGGTCCGGAAATAATACAAGAAACTACAGAGAAAATCATCCAAATTGAACAACGATTGAAAACCGCCCAGAGTCGACAAAAGAGCTACGCGGACAGTAAAAGAAAAGATATAGAGTTTGAAATTGGAGAAATGGTCATGCTTAAAGTTTCACCTTGGAAAGGCGTTGTTCGATTTGATAAACCGGGGAAACTAAATCCAAGGTACATTGGACCATTCAAGATTATAGATCGTGTCGGACTAGTAGCTTACCAACTAGAGCTACCTCAACAACTCGCGGCTGTACATAACACTTTCCAAGTCTCGAATTTGAAGAAATGTTTTGCTAAAGAAGATCTCACTATTCCGTTGGACGAAATCCAAATCAATGAAAAACTTCAATTCATTGAAGAACCCGTCGAAATAATGGATCGTGAGGTTAAGAGACTTAAGCAAAACAAGATACCGATTGTTAAGGTTCGATGGAATGCTCGTAGAGGACCCGAGTTCACCTGGGAGCGTGAAGATCAGATGAAGAAGAAATACCCACATCTATTTCCAGAAGATTCGTCAACACCTTCATCAGCTTAAAATTTTGGGACGAAATTTATTTAACGGATAGGTACTGTAGTGACCCGAAATTTTCCATGTTTATATATATTAAATGAAATTTTTATTTACATGATTAAGTGTTTTCAACGTGTTAAGCAATCAAACTTATTAAGACTTGATTAATTGAAATAGGTTTCATATAGACAATTGACCACCCAAGTTGACCGGTGATTCCCGAACGTTAAAACTTGTAAAAACTATATATATATATATATATATATATATATATATATATATATATATATATATATATATATATATATATATATATATATAGTTAACATGATATTATGATAAGTAAACATATCATTAAGTATATTAACAATGAACTACATATGTAAAAACAAGACTACTAACTTAATGATTTTGAAACGAGACATATATGTAACGATTATTGTTGTAACGACATTTAATGTATATATATCATATTAAGATATATTAATACATCATGATATCATGATAATGTAATAATTTAAAATCTCATTTGATTTAATAAACAATAGGTTAACAACATTTAACAAGATCGTTAACTTAAAGGTTTCAAAACAACACTTACATGTAACGACTAACGATGACTTAACGACTCAGTTAAAATGTATATATACATGTAGTGTTTTAATATATATTCATACACTTTTGAAAGACTTCAATACACTTATCAAAATACTTCTACTTAACCAAAATGCTTACAATTACATCCTCGTTCAGTTTCATCAACAATTCTACTCGTATGCACCCGTATTCGTACTCGTACAATACACAGCTTTTAGATGTATGTGCTATTGGTATATACACTCAATTGATCAGCTCTTAGCAGCCCATGTGAGTCACCTAACACATGTGGGAACCATCATTTGGAAACTAGCATGAAATATCTCATAAAATTACAAAAATATTAGTAATCATTCATGACTTATTTACATGAAAACAAAATTACATATCCTTTATATCTAATCCATATACCAACGACCAAAAACACCTAAAAACACTTTTATTCTTCAATTTTCTTCATCTAATTGATTTCTCTCAAGTTTCACCTTCAAGTTCTAAGTGTTCTTCATAAATTCTACAAGTTCTAGTTTCATAAAATCAAGAATACTTCCAAGTTTACTAGCTCACTTCCAATCTTGTAAAGTGATCATCCAACCTCAAGAAATCCTTGTTGTTTACAGTAAGATATCATTCTAAATCAAGTTAATACTCATATACAAACTTTGATTCAATTCCTATAACTATAACTATCTTAATTCGAGTGATAATCTTACTTGAACTTGTTTTCGTGTCATGATTCTACTTCAAGAACTTTCAAGCCATCCAAGATCCTTTGAAGCTAGATCATTTCTTGTCACTTACAGTAGGTTTACATACTAAACTTGAGGTAGTAATGATGTTCATAACATCATTCGATTCTTACATATAAAACTATCTTATTCGAAGATTTAAACATGTAATCACTAGAACATAGTTTAGTTAATTCTAAACTTGTTCGCAAACAAAAGTTAATCCTTCTAACTTGACTTTTAAAATCAACTAAGCACATGTTCTATATCTATATGATATGATAACATAATGATTTAAAACCTGAAAACATGAAAACCACCGTAAAACTGGATATACGCCGTCGTAGTAACACCGCGGGCTGTTTTGGGTTAGTTAATTAAAAATTATGATAAACTTTGATTTAAAAGTTGTTCTTCTGGGAAAATTATTTTTCTTATGAACTTGAAACTATATCCAAAAATCATGGTTAAACTCAATGTGGAAGTATATTTTTCAAAATGGTCATCAAGACGTCGTTCTTTCGACTAAAATGACTACCTCTTACAAAAATGACTTGTAACTTATATTTTTTACAATAAACCTATACTTTTTCTGTTTACATTCATAAATAGAGTTCAATATGAAACCATAGCAATTTGATTCACTCAAAACGGATTTAAAACGAAGAAGTTATGGGTAAAACAAGATTGGATAATTTTTCTTGTTGTAGCTACGTGAAAATTGGTAACAAATATATATTAATCATATCCTAGCTAACTTATATTGTATTATACATGTATTCTAATATATTATGTAATCTTGGGATACCATAGACACGTATGCAAATGTTTTGACATATCATATCGACCCATGTGTATATATTATTTGGAACAACCATAGACACTTTATATGCAATAATGTGGGAGTTAGCTATACAGGGTTGAGGTTGATTCCAAAAATATATATACTTTGAGTTGTGATCTAGCCTGAGACGTGTATACACTGGGTCGTGGAATGATTCAAGATAATATATATCAATTTTTTTCTGTACATCTAACTTTGGACAACTAGTTGTAGGTTACTAACGAGGACAGCTGACTTAATAAACTTAAAACATCAAAATGTATTAAAGGTGTTGTAAATATATTTTGAATATACTTTGATATATATGTACATATTTGTTATAGGTTCGTGAATCGACCAGTGGCCAAGTCTTACTTCCCGACGAAGTAAAAATCTGTGAAAGTGAGTTATAATCCCAATTTTAAAATCTAATATTTTGGGATGAGAATACATGCAGTTTTATAAATGTTTTACGAAATAGACACAAGTAATTGAAAATACATTATATGGGTGAATGATTGAAGCCGAATATGCCCCTTTTGCTTGGTAACCTAAGAATTAGTAAACCGATCTACTAATTGATGCGAATCCTAAAGATAGATCTATTGGGCCTAACGAACCCCATCCAAAGTACCGGATGCTTTAGTACTTCGAATTCATTTTTATCATGTCCGAAGGATTTCCCGGAGTGATAGGGGATATTCTTATATGCATCTTGTTAATGTCGGTTACCAGGTGTTCACCATATGAATGAATTTTATCTCTATGTATGGGATGTATATTGAAATATGAAATCTTGTGGTCTATTATTATGATTTGATAATATATAGGTTAAACCTATAACTCACCAACATTTTTGTTGACGTTTTAAGCATGTTTATTCTCAGGTGATTATTAAGAGCTTTCGCTGTTGCATACTAAAATAAGGACAAGATTTGGAGTCCATGCTTGTATGATATTATGTAAAAACTGTATTCAAGAAACTTATTTTTGATGTAATATATTCTTATTGTAAACAATTATGTAATGGTCGTGTGTAAACGGTATATTCTAGATTATCATTATTTGATAATCTACATAATGCTTTTTAAACCTTTATCAATAAAATAAAGGTTATGGTTGTTTTAAAAATGAATGCAGTCTTTGAAAAACGTCTCATATAGAGGTCAAAACCTCGCGACGAAATCAATTAATATGGAACGTTTATAATCAATATGAACGGGACATTTCAGAAAGTCTCTCCGAAAAATCATTATATGTATTCATTGAAACCCCATCATCTACTCATCTGCGTCCTGTAACAATAATTGCCATACCAACTATCGGAAATCATCAATCTCGAATCTCGCAGCGTTTTCACTTCAACAGTTATATTTATATACATATAACGTCTATCTCCTAAAGTTACATACTTTGAATGTGAAGTTCTGAAAAACACCCTAAACTGCGAACTAGTTCTCGAAATTTTGGGAAAATGCTGATGAAGCAGCAAAAATTGTAAACGATCTTAACAGTCGAGAGTTTGATGATAAAGAATAGTATGTTGGCAAAGCTCAGAAAAAGAAAAGGTTTGAAACTGGAAAATGGATTGAGCAAACCATGAAGGAGGCTGTGAATAAATCATAAAGACTAAACCGGCCTTCAAAGAATCCAAATGATTTAGTACCTGCTAAAGTTATTAGCAATACCTTGCTCCTGACTTTAAACCATTACTCGCAAATCTTCTTCATCATCCATCGATATTAGAAATTCTAAGATATTATCATATCTTTCATTATAAATATCCTCGATATTTGTAAAGATATTTTCAAAACCATTCTTATCTGAAATAATTTATCTCCTCGCGTTATCTGTATCACATCATAAAGGAAACTGTTTTAGTTTCTAAACATCTGAAACCTCTGAGTGTAAAATATGAATGTTTTTGAAGTAGTGTTGGGAACTGAAGCATGAGTTAGTATAATATAATGAGACTTGATCAACATGATTATATTACAGTAAGTCATGCCGAGTTTCTAATGGAACGTGATGATTCACAGACCATAACGTCCCCATGTGCCATTTACACGACTCTTACATTCTACCTAATCTCCAAGCATATCAAGAATATAATTTCTTTATAGTTCTATCTTTTCTTTTGAATTCTGGTAATTTAACCAATCAAGATCGTATTATTACAATTTCTTTCTTAGAACATTATAATCAATCGAAACTTCATAACTACGAATTTTGGACGATTACTTGCGATACTTAATGGCAAGAAGAGAAAACAAAAGAATGAATCTTCGAAGTATATGAAAGGACCCGTTCATATACATTATAAACGATTCACAATAGTTGATTACATCGCGAGGTATTTGACCTCTATATGATACGTTTTACAAACATTGCATTCGTTTTTAAAAGAAAAACTTTCTTTACATCAAAAATTGACGGCATGCATACCATTTCATATTACATCCAACTATAATTGACTTAATATTAATCTTGATGAACTCAATGACTCGAATGCAACGTCTTTCAAAGTATGTCATGAATGACTCCAGGTAATATCCTTAAAATGAGCTAATGCACAGCGGAAGATTTCTTTAATACCTGAGAATAAACATGCTTTAAAGTGTCAACCGAAAGGTTGGTGAGTTCATTAGTTTATCATAATCAATCATTTCCGTAATAGTAATAGACCACAAGATTTCAGTTTCCATAAATATCCGTACACTCGCAAGTGTTTAAAAGTATTCTATAAGTTGTAGGCACCCGGTAACAAGCCTTAACATTCATGTTTTACCCTCTGAAGTACACCAGATCAGGTGTGTTTAAAATAACCTCGAAGTACTAAAGCATCCCATAGTCAGGATGGGGTTTGTCAGGCCCAATAGATCTATCTTTAGGATTCGCGCCTACCGTACATAGACAAGTAGTTTAATGTTACCAAGCTAAGGGTATATTTCTGGTTTAAACCCATATAGAATTATTTTTAGTACTTGTGCCTATTTCGTAAAACATTTATAAAACAGCGCATGTATTCTCAGCCCAAAAATATATATAAAAAGGGAGTAATGAAACTTACAATACTGTATTTCGTAGCAATTATGTATATGACGGCACTGAAAATGATAAATGTTAGGTTGACCTCACGAGCAATACCCTCGATCAATACCCATAACCTCCATAGCTATAACCCATAATTTCCTTAGCTCTATCCCGTTTGAAAACTTATTTTGAAATCGTCCGAGTATAACTCCGTCGTAGTATTTTATGTATACTAATAATATCTTGAAATAATACAAAAAAATATATATATATATGTAATTCGATTGAGTGAGTTTAGAGAAATATATTTTCAAGTTTTTATGAAATAATGAAACCTGTTGAATTCTATTTATAATAGATTTTTGAATTATTAAAGTGAATTATTAAAGTATGAATTATTAAAGTGAATTATTAAAGTATGAATTATTAAAGTAAATTATTAAAGTGAATTATTAAAGTATGAATTATTAAAGTGAATTATTAAAGTATGAATTATTAAAGTGAATTATTAAAGTAAATTATTAAAGTATGAATTATTAAAGTGAATTATTAAAGTATGAATTATTAAAGTGAATTATTAAAGTATGAATTATTAAAGTTAAAGTAAAATAAAAGTAAAGTAAAGGTAAAGTTAAAGTATAGTAAAAGTATAAAACTATATACGTATAATACGCGTATAAATATATATAATATTAATTTAAATCGTTATATGTATTTAATAAAATAAAATATAAATATCGTTATCTTTATCATACTGGTTAAGTAATGAGTTGTCAAAAGTGGTTCTAGATATTTATAAAAGATATATACGTTTTAATAATAAAGTTCTTTTTAAACTGAAAACGTTTTTGTACTTTTGAAACTAAATCAAATAAATATGATAATTTTATTTTCCAAAACTAAATATATTTAAGAATCATTTTGTTAAAAGGTTAAAATAATGGAAATCGTTATACCACAAAACATTTTAGAAAAGTAGAATTATATATATTCATAATAGGTTTCAAGTTTTTAAATTACAGTCTGTTGGTGAAGCGTGGGATAAAGTCCAAAGGTTAAATAAACGTATGAAATCATCTTAATGAAAAATGTCGAGTTACTTAACTTGTCGATATCCAACATCTAAGTTATTTACACTCCACGTTCTTATTTTCATATTAAATAAAATGAAAGTTAACATAGTTATCTTATCAAGGTCACGAGGAAAATATTATAAAACATGGCCTTGGAAATTAAACAGGAATTTCCACTAACCCTTGTCTAGTTCCCATTAATTGACACATTTGTTCTTATTTATAAATCACTTTACCATTTTCCGAATGTTTTCAAAAAGAATAGATTTCTTAAATCACAGTGGACCTCATAACATAGGCCCGTAATCATATCATAATGTATCTGATAATTCAATCAGTTGATATTATCTCTTAATTCTGTCGATAAATATATCGAAACAAATACGTTCATGTAAAGTATCATATATCTAATACTTTGTTAATGTTTTCAGTTAATATTATATATTATATATACATATCTATATACTCATAATTGTTCGTGAATCGTCGAACACGGTCAAAGGGTAATTGATTACATGAATGTAGTTCCAAACTTTTTGAGATTCAACATTACAAATTCTGCTTATCGTGTAGGAAACATATAAAGGTTAAGTTTAAATTTGGTCGGAAATTTTCGGGTCGTCACAGTACCTACCCGTTAAAGAAATTTCGTCCCGAAATTTGATCGAGGTCGTCATGGCTAACAATAAGAATGTTATTATGACGAATATAAGTTGATTCATAGGGTTTTATCATGATTGAGAAATATGGATAAAATAATTCGATTACTCGAAACGTATGAGTGAAGCTATCGTAAAAGAGTGAAATGAGAAAATAGGGATTCGTCTTATCTTTTGACGTCATCACGGTTGATCTCCGGGTTAAAGAAAATCTTTGTAATCTATATAGGATTTGATTCTTCGATGATTAAGGAAATTATGATCCTCTTCGATTTAATGCGATGATTCATCTCGATTTTTCTGTCGGATATTTCACTATAAATCCACCTCCTTCGTTTCCTTTTAATTCACACCTTCTATTCTTTCTCCCTCAATTCTTACTTTAAAATTATTCGTCAATATGCTTCATCCAGTGCTGATTCTCGATATACTCCTCATTTTCATATCTGTCGTTTTTCTTTTTCATCTACCTCCGGAAGAATCTATTTACTTCTACTATACTCTTGGTTTTATAGTGTTTTTTGTTCTCCCGTGTCTTTATATTGCTATATGCATCGATATATACGGTTTATAATTTCTGGGTTGTTGTTAGGTTTTATATCTTCCCTTATATTTCGATGTCCCTGCTTCTGTCTTCTATAATCATTGCCATCCCCAATTAATGCTCTCTTTTATTTGCTGCGATTTATACTCCAATTTCTATTTCGAAGTTTTGTCCTTTCGTTTCTTCTTCTTGCGATTAAGCACCGCTTGTAATGGTCCAGAATTCGCATATATGAATTTCGGAATGAACATTGTTAATGTTCTAAGAAGAAAATTGTAATGGCACGATCTTGACTTGTCAAATTACTAGAATACCTCGGATAAGGCCGAATCATCAAGAAATATTTTCTTGATATTTTAGAGGTTAAAGAGAATACATGAGTCGTGTAACATAGAACATGATGACGTTATAATCTGTGAATCATCACGTTCCATTTAGAAACTCAGCATGACTTACTGTAATATAATCACGTTGATCAAGTGTCATTATATTATACAAGTTCATGCTTCAGTTCCCAACACTACTTCAAAAATATTCCTATTTTAAATTCGAAAGTTTCAGAATTTAGAAACTAAAATAGTTTCTTTTATGATGTAATACAGACAGCACGAAGAGGTAAATGATTTCAGATAAGAATAATTATGGAAATATCTTCAGAAATATGGAGGATATTTATAATGAAAGATACGATGATATCTTAAAATTTCTAATATCAGAGGATGATGAAGAATATTGTCCGTAAGGGTTTAGAGTCAGGAGCAATGTATTCGATAATGACTTCAGTAGACATGGAATCATTTGGATTCTTTGAAGGTAGATTTCGTCCTTGTGATTTATCCACAGCCTTCTTCATGGTTTGCTCAATCCGTATTTTTCAGTACCAAATCTTCTCTTTTTCTGAGCTTTGCTAACACACTACTCTTTATCATCAAACTTTTTACTATTAAGTTCGTTTATAGTTTTTGCTGCTTCATCAGTATTTCGAGAACTAGTTCGCAGTTTAGGGTGTTTTTCAGAAACTTCACATTCAAAGTATATAAGTCCGGAAGATAGACACATATAATTGTTGGTGTAGACATGCTGCGAGATTTCAAAATACTGATTGCTAATTTCCGATGATTCGTATGGCAATTCTCGTTACAAGATGCAGATGAGTAAATGATGGGGTTTTGATAAATATAAAGATTTTTCAAAAAATCAAAGATCAATGAAGTTGTTAATAAGTTTACTGCAAATGTGGCAAGATATGAAAGGTTCCCCGGTAATAATGATGAAGGGGTAATCATTATAATAAGGCTTATTCGATTGAACAATTGAAGTTGGTTTGCTGGAGCTGTGACAAAACCATCGATTTTTAGAAGGGATTGAAAAGTTATTTTAGCTAGTAAATGTCAAAAGGTCTGACATGGATACATGTTAAATTATGACTTTAGTTTCAAGAGTTTTTCAGGTACGTAACTGTGGATAACATGTGGTTGGATCATCATCTCGATTGTTCATTATTTGAAGTGTCTTCAGGTATTTCGAAGGGTTTGAACACAGATTATAATCATTAATATACATACGATGTTCTAACACAGTTTTGAAGTTAAAGTATAGCTTTGAAAGATGTAAGAATCTAAGAGTGATGATACCGGTTATAACTTGAATTGAATTCGGCGATTTCAAAATCAGAATATGTAATTTGATTTTTGAATGAGTATGGTTGTTTTGATTTCTATAAAAGAATGTATATTGTTGTGAAAGTAGGGAGTATAATGGATGATCTGCTGAATCAGATTCGAAGAATGTAACATATTAATTGTGAATTTATATATCTCTCGAGTATTACCTACCCGTTAAAAAAATGTCACAATTAATATTTTGTACAAAAGAATTTTATTACAGTCGTTATGGAAATATATGTGTATATTTCTTCAGATGTAATATAGATTTAATGAGTTAATATTAAATTAAACTCACTTGATTTATGGTTAAGGCTAGGATAGATAATTTATAAACTTTAGAAATTACATAATCGTCGTAGAATGTTTTCCCAATGAAGTTATGAATCAATACTTCATCGTTGTGGTATTCCTTAGTATCTACAGGGCGTATGACGTCGATGCTCATGGGACAGATTGTGAAGTTGAGGTTTGCGATGCGGTTGTTGTTGGTGGTGGTAATGGTACTGTTGATATTGTTGATGGTGGTACTTGTTATGTTGCTGGTGCTGCTGCTGGTGTTTGTAACCTTTGCACCATATTCTCCAAAGCCACTACCCGAGCACGAAGCTCGTTGACTTCTTCTATTACACCTGGGTGATTGTTGGTTCAGACGAGCGGATAAATAAGATCTAGAATTTGGTGTAGTATATAATCATGACGAGATACTCTGGAAATGAGAGAAAATGGTGTTTCGAACAGGTTCACCGGTAAGTGCTTCAGGTTCATTGCCAAGAGGGCAATGTGGTGGATGGAAAGGATCGCCTTCTTCTTGTCTCCAATGATTAAGGAGGCTACGAACCCATACCCAATTCATCCAAAATAGATGATGGCTGTTTGGTTGATCCATTCCAGTCACACTGCTTTCGGAGCTTGAGTGGGATTCCATTTCGGAATCCGAGGAACTTGAACTGATGACAAATTCCATTTCGGACGATTTGATAAAGGATTTTTCGATACGAAATGATTTTCCGGCTATCGGGTGGTATTCTAACTACATAGAATATCTATATATATAGATCAAAAGATTTCATAGATTACGGAGGAATTTACGGAATATGTCAGGCAAAGTTTACGGTAATAGATACGATAAGATATGATTTAGCAGATACGCTAAGATATGAATTTTGTCTATACACTATTCATGCAATCAATGCAGCAAGACGTGTCTAGACTAAGAATGATAAGCAGGTAATTTCCTAAGGATGGTAAGTAGATGATTTCCGACTAAAAATGATAAATAAAACTTTTGACATGCAGACACGGTCGAAGTCCAGACTCACTAATGCATCTTAACAACTATCAGTTAGACACACTAATGCAAGACCTGGTTCGCTAAGACCACTGCTCTGATACCAACTGAAAGGACCCGTTCATATACATTATAAACGATTCACAATAGTTGATTACATCACGAGGTATTTGACCTCTATATGATACGTTTTACAAACATTGCATTCGTTTTTAAAAGATAAACTTTCTTTACATCAAAAATTGACGGTATGCATACCATTTCATATTACATCCAACTATAATTGACTTAGTATTAATCTTGATGAACTCAACGACTCGAATGCAACGTCTTTCAAAGTATGTCATGAATGACTCCAGGTAATATCCTTAAAATGAGCTAATGCACAGCGGAAGATTTCTTTAATACCTGAGAATAAACATGCTTTAAAGTGTCAACCGAAAGGTTGGTGAGTTCATTAGTTTATCATAATCAATCATTTCCGTAATAGTAATAGACCACAAGATTTCAGTTTCCATAAATATCCGTACACTCGCAAGTGTTTAAAAGTATTCTATAAGTTGTAGGCACCCGGTAACAAGCCTTAACATTCATGTTTTACCCTCTGAAGTACACCAGATCAGGTGTGTTTAAAATAACCTCGAAGTACTAAAGCATCCCATAGTCAGGATGGGGTTTGTCAGGCCCAATAGATCTATCTTTAGGATTCGCGCCTACCGTACATAGACAAGTAGTTTAATGTTACCAAGCTAAGGGTATATTTCTGGTTTAAACCCACATAGAATTATTTTTAGTACTTGTGCCTATTTCGTAAAACATTTATAAAACAGCGCATGTATTCTCAGCCCAAAAATATATATAAAAAGGGAGTAATGAAACTCACAATACTGTATTTCGTAGCAATTATGTCTATGACGGCACTGAAAATGATAAACGTTAGGTTGACCTCACGAGCAATACCCTCGATCAATACCCATAACCTCCATAGCTATAACCCATAATTTCCTTAGCTCTATCCCATTTGAAAACTTATTTTGAAATCGTCCGAGTATAACTCCGTCGTAGTATTTTATGTATACTAATAATATCTTGAAATAATACAAAAAAATATATATATATATATATATATGTAATTCGATTGAGAGAGTTTAGAGAAATATATTTTCAAGTTTCTATGAAATAATAAAACCTGTTGAATTCTATTTATAATAGATTTTTAAATTATTAAAGTGAATTATTAAAGTATGAATTATTAAAGTGAATTATTAAAGTATGAATTATTAAAGTGAATTATTAAAGTGAATTATTAAAGTATGAATTATTAAAGTGAATTATTAAAGTGAATTATTAAAGTATGAATTATTAAAGTGAATTATTAAAGTGAATTATTAAAGTATGAATTATTAAAGTGAATTATTAAAGTATGAATTATTAAAGTGAATTATTAAAGTATGAATTATTAAAGTTAAAGTAAAATAAAAGTAAAGTAAAGGTAAAGTTAAAGTATAGTAAAAGTATAAAACTATATACGTATAATACGCGTATAAATATATATAATATTAATTTAAATCGTTATATGTATTTAATAAAATAAAATATAAATATCGTTATCTTTATCATACTGGTTAAGTAATGAGTTGTCAAAAGTGATTCTAGATATTTATAAAAGATATATACGTTTTAATAATAAAGTTCTTTTTAAACTGAAAACGTTTTTGTACTTTTGAAACTAAATCAAATAAATATGATAATTTTATTTTCTAAAACTAAATATATTTAAGAATCATTTTGTTAAAAGGTTAAAATAATGGAAATCGTTATACCACAAAACATTTTAGAAAAGTAGAATTATATATATTCATAATAGGTTTCAAGTTTTTAAATTACAGTCTGTTGGTGAAGCGTCGGATAAAGTCCAAAGGTTAAATAAACGTATGAAATCATCTTAATGAAAAATGTCGAGTTACTTAACTTGTCGATATCCAACATCTAAGTTATTTACACTCCACGTTCTTATTTTCATATTAAATAAAATGAAAGTTAACATAGTTATCTTATCAAGGTCACGAGGAAAATATTATAAAACATGGCCTTGGAAATTAAACAGGAATTTCCACTAACCCTTGTCTAGTTCCCGTTAATTGACACATTTGTTCTTATTTATAAATCACTTTACCATTTTTCGAATGTTGTCAAAAAGAATAGATTTCTTAAATCACAGTGGACCTCATAACATAGGCCCGTAATCATATCATAATGTATCTGATAATTCAATCATTTGATATTATCTCTTAATTCTGTCGATAAATATATCGAAACAAATACGTTCATGTAAAGTATCATATATCTAATACTTTGTTAATGTTTTCAGTTAATATTATATATTATATATACATATCTATATACTCATAATTGTTCGTGAATCGTCGAACACGGTCAAAGGGTAATTGATTACATGAATGTAGTTCCAAACTTTTTGAGATTCAACATTTCAAATTCTGCTTATCGTGTCGGAAACATATAAAGGTTAAGTTTAAATTTGGTCGGAAATTTTCGGGTCGTCACAGTATAAATGGGAGTATAAATCGCAGCAAATAGGAGAGAGCGTTACCTATGGATGACAATGATTGTAGAAGACAGGAACAGGGACTCTGAAATACAAGGGAAAATATAAACCCCAATAACAACCCAGCAAACTACAAACCGTGTATATCGATGCGTATAGCAATATAAAGACACGGGATAATTAAAAACACTATAACCCCAAGGTAATAGTAAAAGTAAATAAAATCCTCCGGTGATAGGTGAAAAAGAAGAATGACAGATATGAAAGTTAGGAGTATATCAAGAATCAGAACTGGATGAAGCATTTCCACAATCTTTTGGAAATATGAATTAAGAAAGAATATAAGGTGTGAGCTGTGCAAATAAGGAAACGAAGGGAGTAGATTTATAGTAAAATATCTGACAGAGAAATTGAGACAGATTATCGCATTAAATCGAAGAGGATCCTAATTTCCTTAATTACCGAAAAACCAAATCTTATTATGTAGATTTCCTCTAAATCCCTTAAATTTGGGAAATCAACCATGACTACGCCACCGATTAAGACGAATCTGCATTTACTCATTTCACTCTTTTGTGATAACTTCACTCGTACGCTCCACATAAACAAATTATTTTATCCATATTACTCGCTGATGATAAAACTCTAATTTTTAGCTCGTATGCGTCATGAAAACATACTTATTGTCAGCCATGACTATCCCAATCAAATTTCGGAATGAAATTTCTTTAACGGGTAGGTACTGTGACAATCCGGAAATTTCCGACTAAATTTAAACTTAATCTTTATATTATTCCGACACGATAAGCAAAGTTTGTTAAGTTGAATCTCAAGAATTTTAAACTGTGTTCATACATTCATTTAACCTCGACCAAACTCCGACGGTTCACGAAGCATTATATAAATGGATAGGAATATATATGTATATATACATGTATATATATTATAACTTGAAAACGTTAACAAAGTATTAGGTGTATAATACTTTACATAAACGTATTTGTCGATGGAATTAGAAGATAATATCAAATGATTGGTTTATCAAGATTCATTATGATATGACTTACGTGTCTCTGTTGAGAGGTCCACTTTGAATTAGGAAACCTTTCCTTTTTAACGTGTCATGACCCGGAAAATTTCGACTAATTTTGAACCAAACTCTCGATACGATTTAATATCTTTGACAAGGTAAGCAAAGTCTATTAATCTGAGTCTCAAATTTTTTGAACTATTTCATATACTCAATTGACCTTATACTGTTCTCGACAATTCACGAACAACTAATTGTAAATAGATACATGTATGTATATATATATATATATATATATATATATATATATATATATATATATATATATATATATATATATATATAATAATTTGAAATATTAATTGAAAAAATATATGACTTAATTGTTGGAAATAAATATGTAAATTAATATGCGATATAATGAAAACTATTGTATATATATATATATGTATATAAATATGTATATAAATACTACTTGTAAATATATAAAATAATACTAAAACTATTTGTTTAAAAATATATAATATATATTTATGTGATAAAACTTGTTATTTAAAACTAGTTATATTTAGAGAGAGAGTAAATGGAAAATGAATGATTTCGAGCTTAATTAGTAAATGTCAGTAACACTCGGTTAATGTTTTGTTAGTTTTAATATAGATATTGTATATGTTCATGAAGGATTGAAATAAAAGTTGGACTGTAAAATGATTACGAAGATTTTAGATTTGTCAAAAATATTTTTTACCTTTTTAAGATTAAATATTAGTACTCCGTACCTATAAATTGGAACAGAAAATAAATAATTATCGAACCTTTTTGATCAGGTTTCAAATAGTTAATGACTGAAATAATTAAATATATTTAAGCTAAAAATTTGGGAATTCTTAGGAACACTTTTATACGTTAACTGTTTAGCATTGGACACGATATAGTCATTCAGGTTAAACTGTCGGTGTAATATTCCAAAAACAACCGGTGGCTAACTGTTAGATACTGTGTGCGTACTGTGCCAATGATTCACATTATTACTGTGTTGGTTGCTTTTCCTATCTATCTCAATTTATATATATATATATATATATATATATATATATATATATATATATATATATATATATATATATATATATATATATATATACACACATATATATATACATACAATGTTCAGTTAAGAGATATAGATAATATAGATATACATTTACATATGATGGATCACCCATCATGTAACCAACCCTCTCCAACCTCCATCGTACTCCATCACCTAGCTCCACCACTACACCACCGTGACAACCGTCGATCGTCTCTATCCCTACAATCGCCATCATCCTCTACCATAATCACAAACTTCCACCATCTTGTTTTCTTTCTTCTTCCCTACGGCTACCACCACCATTAACAACCACCATCCACCTACAAATGAAGATGAAGATGATACTTCATGCTTTTTTGATCGAACCAGGCTGCTACAGTGAAGGTTTTTCTGTTTCTTTCTTATCGAACACTAGAACCCAAAAGCCATCAAGTTTTGTTGCTGCACCACCCTTGAACAACCCTACGATCACCATAGCTCAACACCACCTATTACCACCACAAACTGGAACACCTATCGGCGTTATTTTTCTATTTTTCTTTCTGTTTTTACAATCCACGAACCACACCACCATTATCAATTTCTTTTATACTCGAACCAACTATCGAAATACATCTTAACCGCTAGACTGCTGCTGCACTTTTATGTTTCTGTCACTGTACAAACAACCACCAAAGATTAACCATAACCACCACTGTATTACTGCTACGGCGTATCTGTTTCTATTTCCTATCACAACAACGAATGATGATGGTGTATGTTGTTAAGATGATGACGATGAACAACGAAAATAGGTAACGAGTCTGTGAAGATGAGATGACTCGAAGGTGTATGATAAGATGATGATAATGATATGAAGGTTGCTGTAAGTTTTGATCTTGATTGACAAAAATAAAAACCCAGCCACTATTTTCCCATAGTTTTGATTTATATATTTTTTTTTTCCAGTAAACCTCATAACCCATTGAATTGGGCTTCTAGTGATTTGACTGTGGGCTTATATTACGTTGGGCCGTAATTGTATTTGTTCGGCCGTAAATGGCTCTTGGGCCGAGATATAGTGTTGGGTCGACTAATTGAATGGAAGAAGAAGATTATGGAATGAAATAAATACGGGTTATAAGAAATTAGGAGGGTTTAAATACAGAAAAACAGTCATGAAGGAACGGTTAAGGGAGGTGTTAGGGAAGCGAGTGGTCTTGGGTTCGAGTCCCGTTTGGAGCATTTCTTTTTAGAAAAGCAATTTAGAGGGGTATACACTTTCTATTTTCCATTATTATTATCATTATTATTAATAAAGTTATTATTATTATTAGTAAATCATTATTTTTACCAAAAACTATCTTTTCAAATAAATAAATATTTTATACATAAATATACTCTTTACATATACTATAATTATAACAAAACTTCATATAACTATATATATCAAATTTATTAAGATTATTTATATAAATATTTACAAATGACAAACTATCGATTTTAAATGTAACACTAAATAATTATGTATATAAATATGGACATATTAATATAACTATACAAATCAACTATACATAATATATAAATTAAAATATAATAAAAATATTTATTCGATTACTATTATATATATTAATGAATATACAAATGATATAGGTTCGTGAATCCGAGGCCAACCATGCATTGTCCAGTTTCGCCGTATGCATATTTTTTACTACAAAATATCGTACAGTGAGTTCATTTGCTCCTTTTTACTCTTTATATTTTTGGGACTGAGAATACATGCGCTATTTTTATAACTGCTTTATTAAATTCTTTTGAAATATATTTTGAACTGCGAATACATGAAATGCTTTTATAAATGTTTGACGAGATAGACACAAGCAAAACATTCCTCGAATGAATTATTATGCAGACATAAGTTCTGCGGATTATTATTGAATTATGTGGACATGATAATTGCCACCGTTGAATAATGTGGACATGATAATTGCCACCATTAAATTATGTGGACATGATACTTGCCACCATTGATTTATGTGGACATGATAATTGCCACCAATTGATATGAATGTTATGTATCGAGAGAATGATTTTATACACAGGTTATGTGTATGTTATTTTTATGCACGAGATATGTGTACGGTTACTAAGATTTATGAAAGATGATTTCGTACACGAGAAAGGTGTACTGTATTTAAAAGATATCGCATGTACATTACAGGTGGGTATAGGATTCGGGCCCATTTGTACCATGCAGGATTTAAATCTTGTGGTCTATCAAAATGATGAATTTTATTGTTTTATGATAAACTAATGAACTCACCAACCTTTTGGTTGACACTTTAAAGCATGTTTATTTTCAGGTATGAAAGAAACCTTCCGCTGTGAATTTGCTCATATTAGAGATATTACTTGGAGTCATTCATGACATATTTCAAAAGACGTTGCATTCGAGTCATCGAGTTCATCAAGATTATTATTAAGTCAATTATAGTTGGATATACTATGAAATGGTATACATACTGTCAACTTTCGATATAATGAAAGACTGTCTTTCTAAAAACGAATGCAATGTTTGTAAAATATATCATATAGAGGTCAAGTACCTCGCGATGAGACCAACTGTTGAAGACTTCGTTCAGATGGATTAGGACGGGTCACTATAGGTCAGTATTCGGAAATAATGGTAAAGTGATTTACAAGTAAGAACAAATGTGTCAATTATTGAGGAATAGACAAAAGTTAGTGGAGAATTGGATTTCATAATATTCAATTAATCTATTTTCAAACGTGCAGAAACGCTTTTCGATTCAATAAAATTTGATTATTAAAATGTTTTGTTTAAATAACATAATTTGAATATAAACAATAGGATATTAATTATTAGAAGTAAATATATAAATAACTCACAACGTGTATTTAAAACGTGTTTATGAATATTGAAGATATATATGATTTCAAATTAGTTAAGTAAATGATAATAACATTTGTTATTTGTTACGATTGATATCTAGATATGTATTTAAAATAAATGCTAGCACATAAATAAATGATATCAAATTAAGTATTAAAGTGTAAACGTTACGTGTCATAATATTTTCTAAACGATTTTATAATGAACTTTGAAATATAATTAACTTGGAAAAACTAAATATTATATTATTAATTAAATATTTCAAATACATATTATACGTACAAATTTATATTTCTAAATAAAAATATATATATTTTACAATGTAATATTAATATAGTTATAAAACGTTTTGATTTAAGAAATATTTTATAAAACAATGAGAAGTTGATTTATAGAACCAAATGACCAAAACACTCAAATGTATATGTTACACTTCATGTAATATAATTTATCATGATTTAAGACTATATTTTGACAAGGGTATGAGTCACGAAATGTAAAGTACCGGATTTTATAACGTACGAAATGTTGTTTGAAAAACCGGAACCAGGACATGAGTCGAGTGACAACGTAAAAGTCATTAGAACAAAAATGACATGTTAACCCTGCTCATAAATATAATATATTATATAAATAATTATAGATTAAATATATATTATATATTATATTAATTAAAACGAGTGTTGGCAACGATGATTGATCAATTGTGAGCTGTGAGTGTAAGCCATGCGATCGCATGGATGTCACCCACCAAGCCCATGGGATCGCATGGGTGGGTTAGGTGGGTTACATCCTTTAAAGTTCGATCGAATTCTGCATTTCTGATTCATAATTCACACCTCTTTCCTCTATATACTCCGTAAGTTATATTTATATTTATTAATATTATTATTATTATTAAGATTATTATTATTATTATTATATATCGTATTATTATTAGTATTATTATTATTATTATGTATTATACATAAAATACTACGACGAGGTTCTGCTCGCGTGTTTTCAAAATGAGTTTTTATGAGCGGGATAGAGGTAAGGAAATTATGGGTTATAGCTAAGGAGGTTATGGGTATGGTTCGTGGGTTTGTTCGTGAGGTCAATCTAGTATTTATCATCTCCGTTACGTCTACGTACTTTCCTGCAATATTGAATCTCAATATTGATACGTGAGCATTCATATCATATCTTTTATACATTAATAGTATATCCCTTACTAGTGCTCGAGTATATATGATCATGCATGCTTGTATGTTTTATTTCGTCGTTAAATAGTGTATGATGAATCACGAATTTAATACAATATAAGGTATATGATATGCATGTCGTTGGAAAGCTGTCGAAAAATTTATAACTTTTCATTTAGAAGTCATGTGATTTCAATGAACGGATTTAAAGATATAATCAACTGAATTATCATTAATCTTAGTATTATTATTATTACATCGTCGTTATTATCGTTTTTGTTATTATCTGATTATTATTGTTATTATTATTATCATTATCGTTATCAATATAGGTATTATCGTTAAAATTGTTATGATTATTATTATTATTATTACTATAGTTATTATTAAAAGTTAACATTTTTTATAAAACTATTATTTTATTATTTTTATAAAATATTATTATTACTATTCTTATTATAATAATTATATATATATTAAGATAAAATATATTATTGAGAAATTATTATTATCATTTTAGTATTATTATTAAAAATTATCATTTCAAATAGAATTATTATTTTCATATAAAATATTATTATTTATCGCTATTATTAAAAATTATCATGTTTGTTTGAAAATATCATTATAAATCTTAAAAGCTATATTTTCATTAAAATTATCATTTTTATTAATATTAACAACAATACTATTATCATTTTTATTATCATTAATATGAATATAATATTTTTATCAGAAATATTATTATTATTATAACATTTGTATTACTATAAAAGATTATTATTTATTATCAAGATTATTATTATCGTTAGTAAATATAAATATTTTTATTATTATTATTATTATATTATTATTATTATTAAAAATAATTAATATTATTATTATAAAATAATACAACTTTACTTATTATTATTATTATCAATATTATTTTATCAAATAAATATGTGATACAAAGATATTTTTACCATATGTAATATAATTACATTAATAGTACATACCACTATATAATGATTTTGAGTAAACTGTATAAATTTTATTATTTGAGATATATAAAAGTATATTTTTATCATATATAAACTTTAATATAAATTTTTATTTATTAATAAATGGTTTGTATTATTTTTACCCTAATAAAATCTGATAAATATATTTATATATATAAAATGACTATTTAAATTATATAATAAATGTGTATAATTTTTGGAATACATTTTAGGGTCAAATTGACTTTTGTTGACTTTTGCATGATAATTTCGAGCATTAGGATTGTGATACGCTATGACTCAACCTTAATTGTTAGACAGATATTGACCATTATATAAATATATATACTTAATATGGGTTCGTGAATCCAAGGCCAACCTTGCATTGTTTAATGTCGTCATATGTATTTTTATTACAAAATACAGTATCGTGAGTTTCATTGCTCCCTTTTTAAATGCTTTTGCAATATATATTTTTGGGACTGAGAAAACATGCGCTGCTTTTATAAATGTTTTACGAAATAGACACAAGTAATCGAAACTACATTCTATGGTTGGATTATCGAATCAAATATGCCCCTTTTTAGTCTGGTAATCTAAGAATTAGGGAACATACACCCTAATTGACGCGAATCTTAAAGATAGATCTATCGGGCCCAACAAGCCCCATTTAAAGTACCGGATGCTTTAGTACTTCAAATTTATCATGTCCAAAGGGAGTCCCAGAATGATGGGGATATTCTATATGCATCTTTTTAAGGTCGATTACTAGGTGTTCACCATATGAATGATTTTTATCTCTATGCCATGCGAAATGCCTGATATGATATGATGTTTATGAGAAATGGAAATGAAAATCTTGTGGTCTATTATATTAATGGAAATGATTGTTTATGATAAGCTAATGAACTCACCAACCTTTTGGTTGACACTTTTAAGCATGTTTATTCTCAGGATTGAAAGGAATCTTCCGCTGTGCATTTGCTCATTTTAAAGATATTAATTGGAGTCATTCATGGCATATTTCAAAAGACGTTGCATTCAAGTCGATGAGTTCAATAAAGAATATTATTAAGTGAATGACAGATTAGGTCATTTATAGTTTGGATATTATGAAATGGTATGCACGTCTGTCGATTTTCAATGAAATGAAAGTTTGTCTTTTTAAAACGAATGCAATGTTTGTAAAATGTATCATATAGATGTCATATACCTCGTGATGTAATCATATGTTATTGTATTCGTCCTTATAGATTAGGACGGGTCGTCTCATTCATTATCATCTAACATCATAATCTTCCATTAAATACTCGCTGATCAGAAAAAATTTACACAGCTCAGCAGTTCTTTTTTATCAAATGGTGGTCTATAAAGGCGTGGAGTGGTGGTTGCTTTTTTAATGGTGTTAATCAGTGGTGGTTGTAGTAGTCATGGTGGTTCAAGGTGGTGATAGGATGTGGCGGGTTGTAGTTTATGGTGGTGAAAGGTGTCTCGTTTTGTGGTGGCGTGAAGGTGGGTCGTGCAAGATCAAGTGGTGTGTGTTAGTGTGACTATATGCATCTGCATATGTATATAATATATATAGAAAGTAAGAAATTACCAGAATATAATAATAATATATTAATAATTCATAATACATTAACAACACATGGGTGTTTTGTGAGGTTGATCAAATAAGATGGATAGGAGAAACAAGTTTATAGTAGAGGTGGTGATGATTTGGATTTGATAGGAAACAAAAGAAGCAGAGAAACTTTGTGATTCTTGTATGTATTTGATATATATATATATATATATATATATATATATATATATATATATATATATATATATATATATATATATATATATATATATATATATATATATATATATATATGCTAGTGGATGTGAAAAGTAATAAAAGCAGTAGTCTCAATTTAATCATCATGAACAGTTTAGCAGCCGTATGTTTGGATTATTCTACCGACAGTTTTCCCATGGAGTGCTATATCGTGCTCCCTTGTTAATCAGTGGCGGATAAAAGTCTTCGGAAAAATCTCAATTTTTTATATTAAATACCTTTATTTATTTCAGTCATTAAATGTGAAAATGCTTGATCAAAAAGGTTCGTCTAATTTTTGTTTTTAGTTCCAAGTAATATGTACGGAGTATTAAATCTTAAAATAAGAAAGTAAAAATATTTTTAACCAGTCTAAAATTTACGTTGTCTATTAATGAACTTACGTTTATTTTTAAAATCAAATAAGTTCGAATTAAACTTCTCTAATTAATAATCGAATGATAAATGAGGCTTACAATCATTTAATAATTATATTTAATATACATTATATATATACGCATTTTAATAACAATTTAATTATATTGTATATTATTTTACATTTTTAGTTATAACGATTAAATCGGATATTATTATTTCAAGTTATTATATATATATATATATATATATATATATATATATACACACACACACACACACACACACACATTTATTTACAATTAATTGTTAGTGAATCGTCGAGAACAGTCGAAGGTCAAATGGATATATGAAAACAGTTCAAAATTTTTGAGACTCAACATTACAGAATTTGCTTATCGTGTCAGAAATATTAAAGCAGAACGAGAATTTATTCAAAATAAGTCAAAATTTTACGGGTGATTACAATGAGCACCGTGAATAACCTCGATACGAGATAATGATCTCATAAGACATGGTTAAATGTAGCCAACCATCATGCGGTTTAGCCAGAATCGATGGCTCAGGGACGGTGATAGGATTTTTGTCTGTTGCAGTAGCGCGGGAAATTAAGGGGAGATTAACAGACTCTTTAATAAGGAAAGTGTGATGAATATCTTATTATGTGTTGAGAGGAAAATTCGAAGAATCGAGAGTGTTGTGATTGGGTTGTATCACATCTATTTAAAAGTGGAGGCTCTTTGTCATTTAGTTCCACGTAAGGAGACAAAAGGGGCGTGTCAGTGCTACGATGTATCCTTATTGTCCTATTATTCCATAAAGCTGCAAAAAGGTACTGCTAATATCTTAGTGTTGTCACCCAAAGATTTGCTGCCATTATCTGGCCGTTGCACAGTGTCTGGGTCATTCCAACCTACTGCAGTGCCTTTTTTAGATAGCGCTTCACATACTCCAACTGCGCCGTTCGTAACAACTCTTCCAGAAGTTAGATTAAGGTTGGCTTCATCCATTTGTCACTTTCGTACGATGTTTTATTGTGCTTTTCAAATTAGTAGTTACGTCACATTCACGTGCTATCCTCGCGCAATTAGTATGTACAGGTATGTGCACCATTAAGTCCCCCCCAGTTCAATACTATGCGCAATTTTCACGCGTTATGTTAAACTTCGTCATAATTTTGCTAAAATCTTCGAAATAATCAGTCAAAGTAGAAATAAACACGCTAAGCGAAACATTTAATGTGAAGGTGGATTTTTCAGCTTGTGTCAGTCTGCCAGTTATGGGAAACTGCCAACTCAAGCGTGATCTCACACATTTCCTACCAGTTGACAAGTTGCTCTTCATCAGATCTGGTACACGTGTTCGGGTATGATGCGTTTCCTTTTCAAGGCTTTTATTCGAAAATGTATCCTATAAATAACTCACTCTTTTTTTCATAAAAATTTTACCGTTTGCAAATCTTCATTCGTTTCTCTTTAGACATTCAGTCGGCGCTTCTTTTTCGCTTCACTTAATTTTATTTACTTGCATCACGTTAGATTCTTTTTGTGATCTTTCTTCTTATTTATTTTCTCAAAATGATGTCCCTTCCCCTTATGTTGCTGAGAGCAAAAATGTTGATGATATCTCCTCTGTAATTACCATCGATGACATTAGTGAAAGTATGAGATGGTATCCTCCAATTTGTACGCTGAAACCTATCGCACCTCGGTGAAAACAACGTGCCAACCAGCCCCCTCGCAATAAAATTTATGTATATTCAAAACTTATGAAATATGGATATATTCGCTATCCTTCTACTGACTTCTTTCTATCGGTACTTCATCATTACGGGATTGGCGTTGGGCAATTACACCCGCATAGTGCATGTCGTATTTCATTTTGGAGATGTGGTGTAGAGGGCACGATTTTGTCCCCATAGTTAACTTGTTCAAATATATATATATATATATATATATATATATATATATATATATATATATATATATATATATATATATATATATATATATATATATATATATATATATATATCAGCCGCATGAAGCGGTTGGTATTCTTTTCGCGAGCGAGTTAAGTTTGTAGAATCCACAAAAGTTTGTATGCACGAGAACTGGAAAAATTCTTTCTTATCTATCGATCATTCTTTTATCCCTGATTCTTGTGCGAAAGCGCGGGAGGGGCATTCTGGTGTTAATATGAATTTGATTGAAAAACCAGTAATGAAGCACGTTGAGGAACGCATGTTCCATCTCTGTGCTAACAGGGAACTTCCCGTTCGTGTATATGCAAACAATATTCTTTAGGTTGGCCTTGTCTGCACTCACCCACCTGTTACGCCTGTGCATAGATCTCATGGACGTGGTATGCCCGAAAGCACACCCTAATTTGCATTTCTATAATTTCGTTATTGTCAATTATTTTATGCTAACCTTGCCTTGTATTTGTTTTTCACTTATGCCGATCATCAACATTTTAGAGAATAAGGAGTTGGATGAGATAAGTATTGCACACGTGGGTGCGACTGGCAAAGGTAAAAGGTGGCTCTCCACCTGTTGTAAATGGGGGCACTACTCCTGAGGGAGGTAATCATTTTGGTGATGAGGAAAAACCTTTCTCTGAAGAGGAGGTTAGTGATCACCTATTTTCTGGTGATCAAGAAACTCGGGCCCCACTCCTCCCGCGGGCTAGGATTATCTGATTGACTCCGGTGCTTCTTCTAAGAAGAAGAAGCGCAAGGGTATTGACAAAGGAGAGAAGTCCCACAAAAAGATGAAGAAGAAGAAGAAAACTGGTGAGCATTTTGTGCCTGGCGATAGCTTGAAAGTTTATCTATTATATATTATTGTAAGATTTCTAACACATATATTTTCCTGTTTCGATGGCGCCAAATGGTGATGCTTACGCGCCCGTTGTTCTAGAGTTTAACCGCGTGCCAGAGTACTTGGATGTGCCCATGGTTGCTGCTATGACTCAGCTTAAATTTATTGTTGAGGCTATCCCTTCTAGTGCACTGTCCTTTTTTGAAAAGGATCCGGAGGCTGATCTCTATATAGATGTACAAACGTCACTCATTAATTTAATGATCCATGTTCATTGGATCAAGGCTAAGTACACGCTTTTGACCTGGGATTCCAGCTCTGGACAGGAGGCGCTAAGCGTACAAGAAGCAAGGGAAGGATCAACACGCTCTGCGACGATCTTGAGGCAGTGCAAAAAGCACAGATAAATGCTGAGGTAACCGCCAATCAGGTGGAGGCTAAGAAAGACATGCTCGTCAAAGAGCTAGGGATTATAAAGGCAGAGAGGGACTAGCTACTAACCAGTTAGGAGTTACTCAAAACCAGAAACGCCACACTGTCCAAGGCCATTAAGGAGCAACCTTCTTGACTTGCCAAGCTAGAGGAAGCGCGTACCTATGCCTGGGAGCAACTTGAGACATTCAAGCTCGGCCTTCCAGCCTTGGTAACGCGCGCTTGTAACTCCTCGGCTGCGCTCGCCTTTAGAGCGGCAGAAAGGTGGAGGTTTTACAATTTTATTGAGAACATATCGATGTCACTTCCATTCTTCCACCTATTTTTTCCAATAAGGTTCTTCCCGACGCTATTGGGGCAGACGCTGATGTTCTAGCTGAGCTGGAGAATGTTGCGATGCCCAGCCTAGTCAGGTTGAACAAGAGCCCTGGCACGGATGCCCAGTAGATGCTCAATGCTCCATTGTAATATTTATTTATATTGTACTGTACGCGCTTTAAGATTTTGATAAATAAGAATCACGAAGTTACCTCTTTTTTTATATTTATACTCGCTTCTTGAATGATAGAATCGTTCCATATGGTTTGTTTAAGCGCCATGTTAATTGTTTGTTAAGCATTGTAATTTTCATTTTACATTAATCATTGCTAGTATATTTGGGACTATTTTTCGATTTGTGTTCGAATCATGATGATACTAACTACGTGTGTAAATAGTTTTTGAATGTTAAACACCTGATGTGTATGGCTTAAATAAAGTTTGATATTAATTGCAAGTTATACTCAAGGCATGTCAACACTTAATCTATCATATATGTTTTTGTGAACAAAACATAGACTTAGATTATGTGCCCGTGTCTACGCATCGAGTGTTTTCTAAGTGCGCCAACACTTAGGATTGAGGTCAAGGGTTACCAACCCTATCTCTTATAATCATGACTTGCAGATATCAAGTTCTACACGGGTGGGGCTAGGACAACCCATTGTCCGTCGCCTTCTGGTAATAAAATCTAGCTCGTCGTCAAACGAGCTTCTGCCGCACGGGAGTCGAAGAAAACATCCCTTCAAAGGCAGGAGTGTGTTGGGTATTCGCAACCATGAGTACCAGCTCAAGTTAGAGAAATACTTTGCTTTGACACATGGCAAAAATATTTTCGCAGACAACAACTTGAAAAAGATAAACATAAATAGTTCATTTTGAGAGGTTACAATAATCGCAAACTATTTGCAAGCGGCGTTACATAGGCAATAGGATGACATTTTCGTATAATAATAAATAAAAGCTTAGTAGGAGTCATAAAACCCTAAGCACGATCCACGCGCCTCTCGAAGGTGTTCATACAAGTAGTCTTGAAATTCATAATCTGAGCTTCCGTCATTGTCATCCCCTGCCTTTGTGTTCGTTGATGGACCATCCCCTTATCTAACGAATGCGCGTTCTTATGCGTTAGATGTATATTTTTATGCATCCTATGTTTTGGATTATACAAGATTGTGCTCATTCAAATGCGGTAAGCCCGCTGAACTGTATGCGCGATGACGCGTCTTATCAGGTGGATGAGTTTTATTTATTCGGCGTATCCTGTCATTATGGAATATATATTAACAAAACATACCTAACATGGAACGTTGCTTCTTTCTAGCGGTTTTGATTCTATTGCCTCAATTCCCGCCCTTGTATGGAATTTGATTAAGCCATGCTGTGACGACCCGGAAATTTCCGATCAAAATTAAACTTAATTTTATTATGATTTTGACACGATAAGCAAAATCTGTAATGTTGGGTCTCATAAATTTTGAACTGTTTACATAAATTCATTTAACCTGTGACTATTTTCAACGATTCATGAACCTTTAATTGTAAACAAAAATGTAAAAATAAATAATTACATATGTAAATAACTATATTAAATATATCAATAAACCATTATGTAAATTAGTTATTATAAAAGATAATTTTTTTTTAATAACTAGAACTTGTTACTTTAAATAGATAGGGCATATTGGATATAAATGGTTTCAAACATAATTTGTCAATGTTATCAAAGTATTAAAGGTGTAATATTATATTGTGAGTTTAATTGTTTAATATATAATTAGTTATCTAATTAATAATTAAAAACATAAATTGTATATATAGTAGTGTATGTGTATATATATATATATATATCTATATATGAATTCTATTCGTAAGCATTATTAAATTGCAATATATACATATTAAATGTTCAACAAGTGTTGTCAAATAATATATGATATGATAATATTACATATTTAATAAAATTTAATATATTATATATAATTACAAGTTAAAGTATAATTGTTATATTCGCTACTTTCATTATTTTTACTTATAGTAACATTAATATTTGTATTATTAATAATATTATGTCTAATATATTACTATATATATATATATATATATATATATAAAATTTGATACAATCGATTGTTATATTATTATTATTGATATTAATATTATAGTAATCATTATTAATATCATTATTATTATAACTAAAAGTAAAAATTTATAATTTTAGTTACTATGATTAATATTAGTATTATTTTTTGATATTATTATTACTATTATCATGAAAAATCATTATTTTTATTATTATCATTAATAATAATATTATTATTATTTTTATTATTTTTATTTTTGTTATTTATCATTATTATTATTATAATTATTATTATTATTATAATTATTATTATTATTATTATTAATTATTAATGTTAATTATATATATGTAAAATCTCATAAGGACGATTCTGTTTTTGTTTCTGTCTGAATTCGTTAGACACTATCAGCAAGCAAGGAGTATGAAGTTATTACAAGTCTTATTCCAAAACTTTATTTTTTTGTCTGATCGAATAATTGTTGTTTTCTTTCTTCAATCTGTTATCCACTATCAATCAAATTACTCAACATTATTCTTTCATCCATCTAAAATATTCACTCTCATTATCAATTAAAACCCTTACAATAATTATCAGATTGAAATTATTAGAGAAAAAGCTCAAGAAAACTCATCGTCCCCTGTCCTTGGTTCAATTATTCAAAAGCCAGAAAACGAATCAAATAAGAAAATCTGTTAATGCAGTTTTATTATAAATCTTGTACTCAATATATCTGCAAAGTTACAGCTTCCAATTTTTCCAATCCCATCTGAATTTTGAAGTCAAAGATATATTTTTCAAAAGTCAACCAAGGTGTTCATCATGAAATTTGGAATTGTTTTTATGTTTTAAGTCTAATTTAGTGTTCAGAAAGTTTATAGGAGTAATTTTCAATATATTTCATGCAGAAACTTTGTTTTAAAACAAGCTTAATTTCAAAATCAAAGTTAGATTTATAAATATTAATCGCAAACTGCATCAGGTGTTTTTTTTTTTTTTTGTCGCTGTCAATCAATATAAACCATAATCGTTTGTTAGTCTGATTCTTTACAATACATATAAAAGTCCTAAAGCCAAATATAAATTGTTGGTTGTTAATCCGAACTCTGGTCGACTAGTGTTTGTGAAGAAGAAAGGGAAGAAATAAAACAGAAACATTACGGGCTAAATACTTTTAGGATATAGGTTTAATCAGAAAAATGGAACTGGAGCATTGGTTTAAGGAGTTAGCGGGTTAACAAAAGTGTAGTCACCCGAACTTTTCCATGTTTATATATATTAATTGAGATTGATATTTACATGACTAAATGTTTCCAATGTGTTAAGCAATCAAACTTGTTAAGACTTGATTAAATGAAATAAGTTTCATATAGACAATTGATCACCCAAGTTGACCGGCAATTAACGAACGTTATAAATTTGTAAAAACTACATGTTGTGGTATATATAGACATATATATATGGTTGACATGAGATTATGATGAGTAAGTATCTCACTAAATATATTAACAATGTGTGATATACATAAGAAATGAGATTACTAAGTTAAGAAACTCGAAATGATATATATAACGATTATCGTTATGATAACGTCTACTAAATACATATGTATCATATTAAGATATTGATACACTATATTTAAGATGATAAAATGATATTTAATTATATCATTAGGTGTGTTAACAATGAACTACATATGTAAAAACAAGACTACTAACTCAAGAATTACGAAACGAGACTTATATGTAACGATTATCGTTGTAACGATATTTTAATATATATATCATATTAAGAGATATTCATACATCATAATATTATGATAATATAATAATTTAACATCTCATTTGATATAATAAACATTGGGTTAACAACATTAATTGAGATCGTTAACTTAAAGGTTTTAAAACAACACTTACATGTAACGACTAACGAAGACTTGACGACTTCTTTAGAATGTATATACATGTTGTGTTTTGATATGTATTCTTACACTTTTGAAAGACTTCAAGACACATATCAAAGTACTTCTACTTAACAAAAATGCTTACAATTACATCCTCGTTCAGTTTCATCAACAATTCTACTCGTATGCACCCGTATTCGTACTCGTACAATACACAGCTTTTAGATGTATGTACTATTGGTATATACACTCCAATGATCAGCTCTTAGTAGCCCATGTGAGTCACCTAACACATGTGGGAACCATCATTTGGCAACTAGCATGAAATATCTCATAAAATTACAAAAATATTAGTAATCATTCATGACTTATTTACATGAAAACAAAATTACATATCCTTTATATCTAATCCATATACCAACGACCAAAAACACCTACAAACACTTTCATTCTTTAATTTTCTTCATCTAATTGATCTCTCTCAAGTTCCATCTTCAAGTTCTAAGTGTTCTTCATAAATTCCATAAGTATAGTTTCATAAAAATCAAGAATACTTCCAAGTTTGCAAGTCTACTTCCAAGCTTTCTAATTAATTCCAAGTAATCATCTAAGATCAAGAAACCTTTGTTATTTACAGTAGGTTATCTTTCTAATTCAAGGTAATATTCATATTCAAACTTTGATTCAATTTCTACAACTATAACAATCTTATTTCGAGTGAAAATCTTACTTGAACTGTTTTCGTGTCATGATTCTGCTTCAATAACTTTCAAGCCATCCAAGGATCCTTTGAAGCTAGATCTATTTTTCTCATTTCCAATAGTTTTATCCAGAAAACTTGAGGTAGTAATGATGTTCATAACATCATTCGATTCATACATATAAAGCTATCTTATTCAAAGGTTTAAACTTGTAATCACTAGAACATAGTTTAGTTAATTCTAAACTTGTTCGCAAACAAAAGTTAATCGTTCTAACTTGACTTTTAAAATCAACTAAACACATATTCTATATATATATGATATGCTAACTTAATGATTTAAAACCTGGAAACACGATGAACACCATAAAATCGGATATACGCCGTCGTAGTGAAACCGGGGGCTGTTTTGGTTTGGATAATTAAAAACTATGATAAACTATGATTTAAAAGTTGTTATTCTGGGAAAATGATGTTTCATATGAACATGAAACTATATCCAAAAATCTTGGTTAAACTCAAAGTGAAAGTATGTTTTCTAAAATGGTCATCTAGACGTCGTTCTTTCGACTGAAATGACTACCTTTACAAAAATGACTTGTAACTTATATTTCCGACTATAAACCTATACTTTTTCTGTTTAGATTCATAAAATAGAGTTAAATATGAAACCATAGCAATTTGATTCACTCAAAACGGATTTAAAATGAAGAAGCTATGGGTAAAACAAGATTGGATATTTTTTGATCTTTTTAGCTACGGGAAATGTTTAACAAATCTATACAAATCATATCCTAGCTAACTTATATTGTATTATACATGTATTCTAATATATTATGTAATTTTGAGATACCATAGACACGTATGCAAATGTTTTGACATATCATATCGACCCATGTATATATATTATTTGGAACAACCATAGACACTCTATATGCAGTAATGTTGGAGTTAGCTATACAGGGTTGAGGTTGATTCCAAAAATATATATACTTTGAGTTGTGATCTAGCTTGAGACGTGTATACACTGGGTCGTGGATTGATTCAAGATTATATATATATATATATATATCGATTTATTTCTGTACATCTAACTCTGGACAACTAGTTGTAGGTTACTAACGAGGACAGCTGACTTAATACACTCAAATATTTAAAACATAATAAAAATGGTTGTAATTATATTTTGATCATACTTTGATATATATGTACATATTTGTATAGTTTCATGAATCGATCCGTGGCCAAGTCTTATTTCCGAGGAAGGAAATATCTGTGAAAGTGAGTTATAGTCCCACTTTTAAAATCTAATATTTTTTTGGGATGAGAATACATGCAGGTTTTATAAATGATTTACAAAATAGACACACGTACGTGAAACTACATTCTATGGTTGAATTATCGAAATTGAATATGCCCCTTTTTATTAAGTCTGGTAATCTAAGAATTAGGGAACAGACACCCTAATTGACGCGAATCCTAAAGATAGATCTATTGGGCCTAACAAACCCCATGCAAAGTACCAGATGCTTTAGTACTTCGAAATTTATATCATATCCGAAGGGTGTCCCGGAATGATGGGGATATTCTTATATATGCATCTTGTTAATGTCGATTACCAGGTGTTCAACATATGAATGATTTTTATCTCTATGTATGGGATGTGTATTGAAATATGAAATCTTGTGGTCTATTGTTACGATTTGATATATATAGGTTAAACCTATAACTCACCAACATTTTTGTTGACGCTTAAAGCATGTTTATTCTCAGGTGAATACTAAGAGCTTCCGCTATTGCATACTAAAATAAGGACAAGATTTGGAGTCCATGTTTGTATGATATTGTGTAAAAACTGCATTCAAGAAACATATGTCGATGTAATATATTTCTATTGTAAACTATTATGTAATGGTCGTGTGTAAACAGTATATTTTAGATTATCATTATTTGAGAATCTACGTAATATTTTTAAAACCTTTATTGATAAAATAAAGGTTATGGTTGTTTTAAAAATGAATGCAGTCTTTGAAAAACGTCTCATATAGAGGTCAAAACCTCGCAACGAAATCAATTAATATGGAACGTTTATAATCAATATGAACGGGACATTTCAGTTGGTATCCGAGCGTTGGTCTTAGAGAACCAGAAAATTTGTATTAGTGTGTCTTATCAAGTTCGTTAGGATGCATTAGTGAGTCTGGACTTCGACCGTGTTTTCTTTAAAAATGATTGCTTAACATTTTTGTTGGAAACTATATATTATTAACATGTAAATATTATGTGATATATTAATCTCTTCACATTATTGATATTGTGTGATAGATGTCTACCTCTAGCACAAATCCCATTGACTCACCTAATAATAATGAAGATTCGAATATATATTGGCAAGATTCACAAGTTCCCGAAGAACCGGAAGAAGAGGAAACGGAACCGGAAGAAGAGGAACCAGAAGAAGAGGAACCGGAAGAAGAAGAGGTTCCGGAGGGGGGAATAGTAGGAACCACAGAAAACCGGTCAAATAAAAGAAAATCCTCAACCAATGGACCAAAGTTAATAATGGTCAATGGTGTTACCGCTAAGGAAGCAAAATATTGGGAAAATTACCAATTTTCCGATGAATCGGATCCTGATGAGGATTCTGATGATGTTATAGAAATTACCTCGACCCAATTTAATGAGGCAAAAGAAAATAATAAGGGAAAAGGCATCAAAATAGAGAAATCTGATTCCGACCCCGATGAACTTTATATGTACCGTCAACACCCGTATTTTCAATATCGTGACAATAACCCGGGAACCTCTAAACCACCAGATTTTTCTAAACCAATGTGGAAAACGACGACTCGTATTAGAGGAACATCATATATCCCTAGAAGATTAGGAAAACGAACCAAGTCCGAAGAAGAAAAAACCAGTGATTCAGATTAGAGGGGTGTGAGCATGTTGTGTAATAAATGTATTGTAGTGTGCTTGTACTTTTATGTTCTATGTAAAAATTGCTTGTATTGTTTATTTTTACGAATCTAATCCTTGTCTATTTTATAGTATAAAAAAAAATGGACGTTAAGGGTAGACAATCGAATATTTTAGAAGACCTACCAGAGGATATGATTGAGGAAATCTTGTCTAGAGTCAGTCAGAATTCATCAGCACATTTAGTTATGGCGAAATTAACTTGTCAAACATTTGAAAGACTTTCCAGAAATGCCTTAGTTTATAAAAGGTTTTCCTTTGATAGATGGGGTATATCACATTGGGGAGACCGTAAGTTACGCCGTGTTTTCTTTAAAGCGTTAAATGCGGGGAACCCAAATGCAATTTTACGCTACGGGTTAAGAACCTATTTTGACTCAACATATCCCAACATAGGATTTCATGAATTAGAAAGAGCTTCTAACATGCAACATAAAGAAGCATGTTATGCTTACGGGTTAGTGATGTTCGCTTCTTATCAAAGTGAGAAAAAGAACATTGGATTGCAGCTTTTAAATAAAACTTTCCCACAAGTGACGGATTCAGTAGTTGGGGTGAGAAACAAGGTTTTTAGATTATTACGGGGCTGTTGGACATTACGAAACCCTCATCCTTTTGACGACATTACAACATGCTGCCTAGCTAATGGTCATAACGGTTATTTTCCACAAGACCAAGGATGGGAAGTCGTCTTAGTAAAACCAGAATGCATGACTTATTTCTGGACTTATGAATTACGTGTCTTTATTTCCTTTGATGAACAACTTGCGTATTAACTAGATTTATCTTCAAAATTTTCTTGTATCATAGTGTACTACATTTCATGTTATATGTAATATAGCGAAGTTGTAAGTTTGAAGAATATTTGTATGTGATATATTATTATAATCAGTTTTTCATATGGAATTGTAGTAGTTGAATTATATATTAGCTACTAAGTATGAACTTAACGGGTAAGTAGTACCCGAATTTAAACTTATAAAACGCTAATATGAAGAAAAAGCTTTTATAAATGAGTTCATATTATGCTATGAGATACTATTGACTACTCTTAATATTCTGTATGATTAACTTGTTTCATTTGACTATTTTGAAGGAAATGGCACCGACTACTCGACACACCTTGAATATGAGCGAAGAGGAATTTCGTGCCTTTCTTGCTTCAAACATAGCCGCAGTACAGGCCGCGCTACATACCAACAATAAATCTTAATCTAGCAATACAGCTAACGGCGCAAGAAATCGTGTCGGATGCTCCTACAAGGAATTCACTGCCCGCAAACCTTCAGAATTTGATGGGATCGAAGGACCAATCGGATTGAAACGGTGGACCGAGAAAGTTGAATCGGTGTTTGCCATAAGTAAGTGTGCTGAAGGAGACAAAGTGAAATATGCTACGCATACCTTTACAGGTATTGCGTTAACATGGTGGAATACCTATCTAGAGCAAGTGGGACAAGATGCTGCTTATGCGCTACCGTGGTCAGCATTCAAGCACTTGATGAACGAGAAGTACCGTCCGAGAACCGAGGTCAATAAGCTCAAGTCAGAACTTAGAGGGTTACGAACACAGGGATTTGATATTACTTCGTATGAAAGATGATTCACAGAATTGTGCCTATTATGTCCGAGAGCGTTCGAAGATGAGGAAGAGAAGATCGACGCGTTTGTGAAAGGGTTACCAGAGAGAATCCAATAAGATATAAGTTCACACGAGCCTGCCTCCATACAAAAGGCATGTAGAATGGTTCACAAACTAGTGAACCAGATTGAGGGAAGAATTAAAGAACAGGCGGCCGAAGAGGCCAACGTGAAGCTAGTCAAAAGAAAGTGAGAGGAAAACGGTGATAAGAGTCACCAAAACAACAACAACTATCCCAACAATCGCAACATCAATCGCAACTACAACAAACGGCAAAACAACAACAACAACAACAACAACAACAACAACAACAACAACAACTACAACAATCATCCTAACAACAATAACAACTGTAGCAACAACAACAATCAGAAGTAGCTATGCCAAAGGTGTGAAAGGTATCACTCGGGGTTTTGCACTAAATTTTGCAACAAGTGTAAAAGAAATGGTCATAGCGCGGCGAAGTGTGAGGTCTACGGACCATGGGTTAACAGAACGAAAGGAACAAATGGTGTCGGAACGAGAAATGGCGGAGCAAGTAGTGTCAGAACAATTTATGCCAATGTAGTTTGTTATAAATGTGGAAATCCGAGCCACATTATTAGAAATTGCCCGAACCAGGAGAACACGAATGGACAAGGCCGCGGAAGAGTTTTCAATATTAATGCGGCAGAGGCATAGGAAGACCCGGAGCTTGTTACGGGTACGTTTCTTATTGACAACAAATCTGCTTACGTTTTATTTGATTCGGGTGCGGATAGAAGCTATATGAGTAGAGATTTTTGTGCTAAATTAAGTTATCCATTGACGCCGTTGGATAGTAAATTTTTACCCGAATTAGCAAACGGTAAATTAATTTCAACGGATTATATATGCCGGAATCGAGAAATTAAACTGCGTAGCGAAATATTTAAGATTGATTTGATACCAGTAGAGTTATGGAGTTTTGATGTAATAGTTGGCATGGACTGGCTGAAGGAGATGAAAGCAGAGATCGTATGTTACAAAAATGCAATTCGCATTGTACGAGAAGAAGGAGAACCCTTAATGGTGTACGGAGAAAAGGGCAACACGAAGCTACATCTTATTAGTAATCTGAAGGCACAAAAACTAATAAGAAAAGGTTGCTATGCTGTTCTAGCACACGTCGAGAAAGTACAAACATAAGAAAAGAGCATCAATGATGTTCCCGTCGCAAAAGAATTTCCCAATGTATTTCCGAAAGAATTACCGGGACTACCTCCACATCGATCTGTTGAATTTCAAATAGATCTTGTACCAGGAGCTGCACCAATACCTCGTGCTCCTTATAGAATCGCACCCAGCGAGATGAAAGAACTGCAAAGCCAACTGCAAGAACTATTAGAACGTGGTTTCATTCGACCAAGCACATCACCATGGGGAGCTCCTGTTTTGTTTGTCAAGAAGAGGGATGGTACATTTCGGTTGTGTATTGACTACAGAGAGTTGAATAAACTTACCATCAAAAACCGTTATCCACTGCCGAGAATTGACGACGTATTTGATCAACTACAAGGCTCGTCGGTTTATTCGAAAATCGATTTACGTTCTGGATATCATCAAATGCGAGTAAAGGAGGATGATATTCCAAAAACTACTTTTAGGACGCGTTATGGTCATTACGAGTTTATGGTTATGCCGTTTGGATTGACTAATGCACCAGTTGTGTTCATGGACCTTATGAACCGAGTGTGTGGGCCATATCTTGACAAGTTTGTCATTGTTTTCATCAATGACATACTTATTTACTCAAAGAATGATCAAGAGCACGAAGAACATTTGAGAAAAGTGCTAGAAGTATTGAGGAAAGAAAAACTGTACGCTAAGTTTTCAAAGTGTGCATTTTGGTTGAAAGAAGTTCAATTCCTCGGTCACATAGTGAACAAAGAAGGTATCCAGGTGGATCCAGCAAAGATCGAAACCGTTGAAAAGTGGGAAACCCCAAAAACTCCGAAGCATATACGTCAATTTTTAGGATTGGCTGGTTACTACAGAAGATTCATCCAAGATTTCTCCAAAATAGCAAAACCCTTGACTGCATTAACGCATAAAGGGAAGAAATTTGAATGGAAGGATGAACAAGAGAAGGCATTTCAGTTATTGAAGAAAAATCTAACTACGACACCTATATTGTCATTGCCTGAACGGAATGATGATTTTGTGATTTATTGTGACGCATCAAAGCAAGGTCCCGGTTGTGTATTAATGCAATGAACGAAGATGATTGCTTATGCGTCTAGACAATTGAAGATTCACGAGCAAAATTATATAACTCACGATTTGGAATTGGGTGCTGTTGTTTTTGCATTAAAGACTTGGAGGCATTATTTATATAGGGTCAAAGGTATTATATATACCGACCACAAAAGTCTCCAACATATATTTAATCCGAAGCAACTGAATATGAGACAACGCAGGTGGATTGAACTGTTGAATGATTATGATTTTGAGATTCGATACCACCCAGGGAAGGCGAATGTGGTTGTCGACGCTTTGAGTAGAAAGGACAGAGAACCTATACGGGTAAAAGCTATGAATATAATTATTCGTACTAATCTTACTACTCAAATAAAGGAGGCGCAACAGGGGGTTGTAAAAGAAGGAAAGTTGAAGAATGAGATACCCAAAGGATTAGAGAAACATCTTAATATTCGGGAAGATGGAACCCGATATAGGGCTGATAGAATTTGGGTACCAAGGTTTGGAGATGTGAGAGAAATGGTACTTAAAGAAGCACATAAAACCAGATATTCAATACATCTCGGAGCGGGGAAGATGTATAAAGATCTCAAGAAACACTTTTGGTGGCTGGGTATGAAAGTCGATATTGCTAAATATGTAAGAGAATGTTTGACGTGTTCTAAGGTCAAAGCTGAACATCAGAAACCATCAGGTCTACTACAACAACCTGAAATCCCGGAATGGAAATGGGAAAACATTACCATGGATTTCATTACTAAATTTCCAAGGACTGCAAGTGGTTATGATACTATTTGGGTAATAGTTGATCGTCTCACCAAGTCAGCACACTTCCTGCCAATGAGAGAAGATGACAAAATGGAGAAGTTGGCGCGATTGTATTTGAAGGAGGTTGTCTCCAGACATGGAATACCCGTCTCTATTATCTCTGATAGGGATGGTAGATTTGTTTCAAGGTTCTGGCAGACGTCGCAACAAGCATTGGGGACTCGTCTAGACATGAGTACTGCCTATCATCCACAAACTGATGGGCAGAGCGAAAGGACGATACAAACGCTTGAAGTCGGAAACAGTTGGGATCGACACCTACCGTTAGCAGAATTTTCCTACAACAACAGTTATCATTCTAGTATTGAGATGGTGCCGTTTGAGGCACTTTATGGTAGAAATTGCAGGTCTCCAATTTGTTGGAATGAAGTGGGGGATAGACAGATTACGGGTCCAGAGATAATACAAGAAACTACCGAGAAAATCATCCAAATTCAACAACGATTGAAAACTGCCCAGAGTCGACAAAAGAGCTACGCGGACAGTAAAAGAAAAGATATAGAGTTTGAAATAGGAGAAATGGTCATGCTTAAAGTTTCACCTTGGAAAGGCGTTGTTCGATTTGGTAAACGGGAGAAACTAAATCCAAGGTATATTGGACCATTCAAGATTATAGATCGTGTCAGACCAGTAGCTTACCAACTGGAGCTACCTCAATAACTCGCGGCTGTACATAACACTTTCCACATCTCGAATTTGAAGAAATGTTTTGCTAAAGAAGATCTCACTATTCCATTAGACGAAATCCAATTCAATGAAAAACTTCAATTCATTGAAGAACCCGTCGAAATAATGGATCGTGTGGTTAAGAGACTTAAGCAAAACAAGATTCCAATTGTTAAGGTTCGATGGAATGTTCGTAGAGGACCCGAGTTCACCTGGGAGCATGAAGATCAGATGAAGAAGAAATACCCGCATCTATTTCCAGAAGATTCGTCAACACCTTCAACAGCTTAAAATTTCGGGACGAAATTTATTTAACGGGTAGGTACTGTAGTGACCCGAACTGGGTAGGTACTGTAGTGACCCGAACTTTTCCATGTTTTTATATATTAATTGAGATTGATATTTACATGACTAAATGTTTCCAACGTGTTAAGCAATCAAACTTGTTAAGACTTGATTAAATAAAATAAGTTTCATATAGACAATTGATCACCCAAGTTGACCGGCGATTAACGAACGTTACAAATTTGTAAAAACTACATGTTGTGGTATATATAGACATATATATATATATGGTTGAAATGAGATTATGATGAGTAAGTATCTCACTAGGTATATTAAAAATGTGTGATATACATAAGAAATGAGATTACTAAGTTAAGAAACTCGAAATGATATATATATAACGATTATCGTTATGATAACGTCTACTAAATACATATGTATCATATTAAGATATTGATACACTATATTTAACATGAGAAAATGATATTTAAATTTATCATTAAGTGTGTTAACAATGAACTACATATGTAAAAATAAGACTACTAACTCAAGAATTACGAAACGAGACTTATATGTAACGATTATCGTTGTAACGATATTTTAATGTATATATCATATTAAGAGATATTCATACATCATAATATTATGATAATATAATAATTTAACATCTCATTTGATATAATAAACATTAGGTTAACAACATTAATTTAGATCGTTAACTTAAAGGTTTCAAAACAACACTTACATGTAACGACTAACGAAGACTTAACGACTTCTTTAGAATGTATATACATGTTGTGTTTTGATATATATTCTTAAACTTTTGAAAGACTTAAAGACACATATCAAAGTACTTCTACTTAACAAAAATGCTTAAAATTACATCCTCGTTCAGTTTCATCAACATTTCTACTCGTATGCACCCGTATTCGTACTCGTACAATACACAGCTTTTAGATGTATGTACTATTGGTATATACACTCCAATGATCAGCTCTTAGCAGCCCTTGTGAGTCACCTAACACATGTGGGAACCATCATTTGGTAACTAGCATGAAATATCTCATAAAATTACAAAAATATTAGTAATCATTCATGACTTATTTACATGAAAACAAAATTACATATCCTTTATATCTAATCCATATACCAACGATCAAAAATACCTACAAACAATTTCATTCTTCAATTTTCTTCATCTAACTGATCTCTCTCAAGTTCCATCTTCAAGTTCTAAGTGTTCTTCATAAATTCCATAAGTATAGTTTCATAAAAATCAAGAATACTTCCAAGTTTGCAAGTCTACTTCCAAGCTTTCGAATTCATTCCAAGTAATCATCTAAGATCAAGAAACCTTTGTTATTTATAGTAGGTTATCTTTCTAATTCAAAGTAATATTCATATTCAAACTTTGATTCAATTTCTACAACTATAACAATCTTATTTCGAGTGAAAGTCTGACTTGAACTGTTTTCGTGTCATGATTCTGCTTCAAGAACTTTCAAGCCATCCAAAGATCCTTTGAAGCTAGATCCATTTTTTTCATTTTCAGTAGTTTAATCCCGAAAACTTGAGGTAGTAATGATGTTCATAACATCATTCCATTCATACATATAAAGCTATCTTATTCGAAAGTTTAAACTTGTAATCACTAGAACATAGTTTAGTTATTTCTAAACTTGTTCGCAAACAAAAGTTAATCCTTATAACTTTACTTTTAAAATCAACTAAACACATGTTCTATATCTATATGATATGCTAACTTAATGATTTAAAACCTGGAAACACGATGAACACCATAAAATCGGATATACGCCGTCGTAGTGAAACCGGGGGCTGTTTTGGTTTGGATAATTAAAAAGTATAATAAAATTTTATTTAAAAGTTTTTCTTCTGGGAAAATGATTTTTCATATGAACATGAAACTATATCCAAAAATCTTGGTTAAACTCAAAGGAAAGTATGTTTTCTAAAATGGTCATCTAGACGTCGTTTTTTCGACTGAAATGACTACCTTTACAAAAATGACTTGTAACTTATATTTCCGACTATAAACCTATACTTTTTCTGTTTAGATTCATAAAATAGAGTTCAATATGAAACCATAGCAATTTGATTCACTCAAAACGGATTTAAAATGAAGAAGTTATGGGTAAAACAAGATTGGATATTTTTTGATCTTTTTAGCTACGGGAAATGTTTAACAAATCTATACAAATCATATCCTAGCTAACTTATATTGTATTATACATGTATTCTAATATATTATGTAATCTTGGGATACCATAGACACGTATGCAAATGTTTTGACATATCATATCGACCCATGTATATATATTATTTGGAACAACCATAGACACTATATGCAGTAATGTTGGAGTTAGCTATACAGGGTTGAGGTTGATTCCAAAAATATATATACTTTGAGTTGTGATCTAGCCTAAGACGTGTATACACTGGGTCATGGATTGATTCAAGATTATATATATCGATTTATTTCTGTACATCTAACTGTGGACAACTAGTTGTAGGTTACTAACGAGGACAGCTGACTTAATACACTCAAATCTTTAAAAAATAATAAAAATGGTTGTAATTATATTTTGATCATACTTTGATATATATGTACATATTTGTATAGGTTCGTGAATCGATCCGTGGCCAAGTCTTATTTCCGAGGAAGGAAATATATGTGAAAGTGAGTTATAGTCCCACTTTTAAAATCTAATATTTTTTTGGGATGAGAATACATGCAGGTTTTATAAATGATTTACAAAATAGACACACGTACGTGAAACTACATTCTATGGTTGAATTATCGAAATCGAATAAGCCCCTTTTTATTAAGTCTGGTAATCTAAGAATTAGGGAACAGACACCCTAATTGACGCGAATCCTAAAGATAGATCTATTGGGCCTAACAAACCCCATCCAAAGTACCAGATGCTTTAGTACTTCGAAATTTATATCGTATCCGAAGGGTGGAATGATGGGATATTCTTATATATGCATCTTGTTAATGTCGATTACCAGGTGTTCACTATATGAATGATTTTTATCTCTATGTATGGGATGTGTATTGAAATATGAAATCTTGTGGTCTATTGTTACGATTTGATATATATAGGTTAAACCTATAACTCACCAACATTTTTGTTGACGTTTAAAGCATGTTTATTCTCAGGTGAATACTAAGAGCTTCCGCTATTGCATACTAAAATAAGGACAAGATTTGGAGTCCATGTTTGTATGATATTGTGTAAAACTGCATACAAGAAACATATGTCGATGTAATATATTTCTATTGTAAACTATTATGTAATGGTCGTATGTAAACAGTATATTTTAGATTATCATTATTTGATAATCTACGTAATGTTTTTAAAACCTTTATTGATAAAATAAAGGTTATGGTTGTTTTAAAAATGAATGCAGTCTTTGAAAAACGTCTCATATAGAGGTCAAAACCTCGCAACGAAATCAATTAATATGGAACGTTTATAATCAATATGAACGGGACATTTCAAATTATAGTGAGGTAGTTTTTTCTAATTATAATTATTATTATTATTATTATTATTATTATTATTATTATTATTATTATTATTATTATTATTATTATTATTATTATTATTATCATTATTATTATTATTGTTAGTATTATTATTGTTAGTATTAATTATTATTATTATTACTAGTATTGTTATGTTATTTTTATTACTAGTAATATTATAGTACATACTAGCATTATTACTAGTATTATTACTAGTAGTATTACTAGTAGTATTATTATTATGTTATCATTTTTACTTACTAGTGGTATTGGTAATATCATTAATATTAATATCATTATCATTACTAGTACTAGTATTATCACTAAATATTATTATTATGATTATTATTAATATAAGTATTACTACTAATATTATAACTAGGGTTATGAATTAATGGTATAGAAACTTTAATTATTGTTTTAGAAATTAAATATGAAGATTTTATTATTATTATTAACAAAAAGTATTATTATTAAAATTACCACTAGTAATAAGATTGTTATAACTATTATTGTTATTATTAAGTATTAGGTATTATTATCAAAATTATTATTTTCATTACCAATACTATTAAATTATTCATGTTATTAAAAAATACCATTATTATCATTATTATTAGATTTATTATAAAAACTACTATTAATATTGCCATTTATACAATTATTAATACTATTATCATTATTATTAGTACTATGAAAATTATTATTATCATTATAATTATTCTAGTGTTATTATAACTAGTATTTTGTAAACAAAAGAGTAATTATAGAAAAGTATATTTAAAATACATAACTTAACTATAATAATATTTTTATATACAAAATGAATACATATAATTAAATAATGAAATATATATATATATATATATATATATATATATATATATATATATATATATATATATATATATATATATATATATATATATATATATATATATATATATATATATATATATATATATATAAGTTATTAATATAAACATTTTATCACTAATAATAATATTTATATTTATTTGATTACGATTATATATATTAATGAATACACAAATGATATAGGTTCAAGAATCCGAGGCCAACCTTACACTTGTTAAATGTTGTCACATGTATTTTTACTACAAAATACTGTATGGTGAGTTTAATTTGCTCCCTTTTTAAATGCTTTTGCAATATATATTTTTGGGACTGAGAATACATGCGCTGCTTTTATAAATGTTTTACGAAATAGACACAAGTAATCGAAACTACATTATATGGTCGAATGATCGAAGCCGAATATGCCCCTTTTTGCTTGGCAGCCTAAGAATTAGGGAACATCACTAATTTTGAGAATTAGTGCACGCCTAATTGACGCGAATCCTAAAGATAGATCTATTGGGCCTAACAAACCCCATCCAAAGTATCGGATGCTTTAGTACTTCGAATTCGTTTTTATCATGTCCGATGGATTTCCCGAAATGATAGGGGATATTCTTATATACATCTTGTTAATGTCGGTTACCAAGTGTTCAATCCATATGAATGATTTTTATCTCGATGCATGGGATATATATTTATGAGAAATGGAAATGAAATTCTTGTGGTCTATTAAAATGATGGAAATGAATATTTATGTTAAACTAATGAACTCACCAACCTTTTGGTTGACACTTTAGAGCATGTTTATTCTCAGCTACGAAAGAAATCTTCCGCTGTGCATTTGCTCATTTTAGAAATATTACTTGGAGTCATTCATGGCATATTTCAAAAGACGTTGCATTCGAGTCATTGAGTTCATCAAGATTATTATTAAGTCAATTATAGTTGGATATATTATGAAATGGTATGCATGCCGTCAACTTTTGTTGTAAAGAAAGATTGTCTTTTAAAATTGAATGCAATGTTTGTAAAATGTATCATATAGAGGTCAAGTACCTCGCGATGTAACTAAATGTAATGAATTCATCCAGATGGATTAGGACGGGGCATTTTAGTTGGTATCAGAGCGGTGGTTTTGGCTAACCAGGTCTTGCATTAGTGTGTCTAACTAGTAGTTATTTAGATGCATTAGTGAGTCTGGACTTCGACCGTGTCTGCATGTCCAAAGTTTTGCTTATCATTTCGTGTCAAAAATTACCTTCTTATCATTCTTAGGGAATCACTTGCTTATCATTCTTAGTCTAGAACATTATACTGTAATGAATGCATGAATAGTGTATAGACAAAATTCATATCTTATCGTACCTGCTAAATCATATCTTAGCGTATCTGTTACTGTAAACCTTGCCTTACATATTCCGTAAATTCCTCCGTAACTTATGGGACTTTTGTATTATATATGCATATGTAAATTACGTATTGCAGGGTACTAATCTACATCCTATAATCTATTTCTTATCAAAAATCCTTCATCTGATCGTACGAGATGAATCCCTCAACCAGTTCGAATTCGTCGGATTCCGACAGCTATTTCGATATGGATTTCCACTCGAACTCCGAAAGCATTGTAATCGGAATGGAGCAACCAATTATCCATCCCCAATTCATCTGATGGGTTCGTAGTCGACTTAATCAATGGAAACGCGAAGAAGGTGATCCTTTTCACCAACCGAATTTACCTCTTGACGATGAACCTAAAGCACTTACAGACGAACCTATCCGAAACACCATTTTTAGCCTCATTTCCAGGGTAGCTCATCACGATTATATTCTATCTAAGATTCTAAAACTTATTCATCCGTTCGTTTCGACCGACAATCATCCTGGAGTAATGGAAGGAGTCAACGAACTTCGCGCTCGAGTAATCAATTTGGAGAATATGGTGCAAAATTTAACAGCTTCAGCAACATCAGCATTCCACACCTCAACATCACAATCTGTCGCACGAGCATCAACATCATACGCACCATAGATACCAAGGAGTACCAAAAACAATGAACGATGAAGTATTAATCCATAACTTCATTGAAGAAATATTCTGCGAAGAATATGTGGTTTCTAAAAGTTTTAGAGATTACTTATTTTAGCTCAAACCAAAAAGAAAATGAGATTAATATCATATTAACTCATTAAATCCATGATTACATCTGAAGAAAATATATATGTATAAATATTTTCATAAAGATTGTAATTAAAAATTCTTTGGTACAAACTGTTAATGGTGAAAATATTCTAACGGGTTGGTAATACCCGAGGAATATTTAGATTTCACATTAATAAGTTACACTGTACATTCTTCGAATCTGATTCAACAGTCATTTACTATCCTATTTACAACCACCGATGTACGTATCCGTTCACTGCAGAATAACCATTTTCATTCAATTTCATATTTGGATTTTGATCTATCAGAATTCAACAAGTGGCATAATGAAAAAAACATTAGACAAAATAAAATTTTTAAAAACAAACAAATTAACTATGAGAAAAATTTTGTTAAGAATCCATGCTAACTGTTCCTAGCTAACTGATAATTCCGTATCGCAATTTATTTATCGTAATTTATTTATCGCAATTTACTTATCACATTTTATTTATCGCAATTTTAATTCTCGCAATTTTATTTATCGTCATTTAATTTCTGTTATTTACTTTACGCACTTTATTTATCGTCATTTAATTTCTGTTATTTATTTTACGCACTTTAAATATCAGGACATGTATACAAGGTTTTGACATATCATATCGACGCATATTTATATATTATTTAGAGTCACCATAGACACTCTATATGTTGTAATGATCGAATTCGCTATACATGGTTGAGGTTGATTCTTAAATAATATATATACTTTGAGTTGTGATCGAGTCTGAGACATGTACACGGGTCACGATACGTATTAATTAATTCGAATATTATATATTAAACTATATATGAATTATTGGACTGTTAACTGTGGACTATCGACTGTGAACTAATAACATTGGACAATTAAAATGAATTAAAATATTAATTATAACATATGAAACTAAACATTTCTTCAAGTTTGCCACTTGATTTCATCTTAAACCTCGTTTTTATCTTGAAAATCACAATCTTCGTTCAAACCTTTCATGATTCTTGAAAACCCCTCAATCGAGAGGATGAACCAACTGCATTTCATCTATGGAAGAAAAGATTGATTCATATAGTTATGCATCTAAAAACACTCAGAACCTGAGTAAACGTTTAACGCGTAGCTGTGCTAACTCCTTCAGTGTTGTTATTACCGAAAATAACTTTGTAATCCCTTTCCAAAGTAGCCCATTTTGTCACAGATTCAGCAAGTCAACTTCGACTTTTCATTCGAATTTGCTTTATTATAATCTCGATATATAAGTTGCTTTTCATCATCATTATCGAAGAACCGTTTATATATCATCACATTAGCAGTAAACTTACCAACAATTTCCATGATCTTTGACTTTTCAAGGAGTCATTAAATTTATCGAAACCCTATCATGTACTCATCTACAACTTGTATCAATAAGTATCATACCAACTACCGAGCATTATCAACCATTACTCCGAATCTCACAGCATTCTATATCAACAGTTATATGTGTACATATAACATTTATCTCTTAGAATTATGATTTTAATTCTGAATTTCTGAAAAACGCTTTAGCCTATGAATCAGTTTTCTGAGTTTTGGAAAAAAAAAAGCTAATAAAGCAGTGAAAACTGAAGACTGCCTTAACAGTCAAAAGTTTGATGATAAAGAATAGCATGTTGGAAAAGCTCAGAAAAGTTAGAACTGAAAAACGGAATGAGCTAACCACGAAGGAGACCAAGGACAAATACAAGGACCATACCCTATATTCAAAGAATCCAGGTAATTTTGGATCCGTTGAAATCTTTAGAGAATATCTTGCTCCGAGGTCATGTTAAAATCTTGCAGAAAATTTTTCTTCATCAACCTTCGAACTTAGAAATTCCAAAATATCATCATCAATATCTTTGATATTTCTGAGGATATTTTTATAAATATTCCCGTCCGAAATTATATACCTCTTCGTGCTTCCTGTGTTTCGTTATATTGGAAACTTCTGTAAAATTCTAAGTTTAATTTATGAATGAATTCCGGAGAAATGTAAAGGAATTGATGCATGAGTTAGTATAATATAATAACACTTGATCAACGTTTTTATATTACAGTAAGTCATGCTGAGTTTCTATTGGAACGTGATGATTCGCAGATCATAACGTCATCATGTGCCATGTTACATAACTCTTTCATTATGCTTAACTTCTGAACATATCAAGAAAGTATATTCTTGATCGTTCTATTCTCAGTGATTCTGGTAATTTGATAAATCAAATCGTGCTAATACATTTTTTTTCTTATTTAGAACATGATGTTTATCCGAAATTCCATACTTACGAATTCTGGACCGTTACTCGCTTTACTGGAGGTAGGGAGGATAATAAAAAGGCAAAGAGCTCCAAAATATAAGAGAAAATATAAAGCTCAATAACAACACGGAAGTTACAAACCGTGGATATTAATAAGAATAGCAATATAAAGACACGGCATAATTAAGAATAGTATCACCCCAAGGTTATATTAAAAGTAAACAGATTTTTCTGGTGGAAGATTGAAAAGAAGGATGACAGAAATGATAATTAGAAAATTATTAGGGATTAGAACTGGACTAAGCATTTTCACAATCTTTTGGATGTATGAACTAAGAAAGAAAGTATAGGAATAGTGAGACTAATGGAACGGAGGAGTTTAATTTATAATGGAAATATCAGACAGAGTAATCGAGGCAGATCACCGTATCTAATTATAGATATCTTTATCTCCTTATTCGCCGAAGAATCAAATCTCCCAGATTTCGAAGATTTTCTTTAAATCCCTTGAATTCCGGAATTCAATCGCGACTACGTCAAAAGTTATGGAAAATCTCCATTTCTTCATCTCGATCTTTTGTGATAGCTTCATTCATACGCTTCGATTAATCGAATCATTTTATCCATATTACTCAATGATGATAAAACTCTATTTATCAATACATATTCGTCATGAAAACATTTTTATTGTTACCCATGACGACCTCACTCAAATTTCGGGATGAAATTTCTTTAACGGGTAGGTACTGTGACGATCCAAAAATTTCCGATCAAAATTAAACTTAATTTTATTATGATTTCGACATGATAATCAAAGTCTGTAATGTTGAGTCTCATAAATTTTGAACTGTTTACATAAATTTATTTAACCCGTGACTATTTTCAACGATTCACGAACCTTTAATTGTAAACAGAAATGTAAAAATAAATAATTACATATGTAAATAACTATATTAAATATATCAATAAACCATTATGTAAATTAGTTATTATAAAAGATAATTTTTTTTAATAACTAGAACTTGTTACTTTAAATAGATAGGGCATATTGGATATAAATGGTTTCAAACATAATTTGTCAATGTTATCAAAGTACTAAAGGTGTAATATTATATTGTGAGTTTAATTGTTTAATATATATAATTAGTTATCTAATTAATAATTAAAAACATAAATTGTATATATATATATATATATATATATATATATATCTATATATGAATTCTATTCATAAGCATTATTAAATTACAATATATACATATTAAATATTCAACAAGTGTTGTCAAATAATATATGATATGATAATATTACATAATTAATAAAATGTAATATATTATATAATTACAAGTTAAAGTATAATTGTTATATTCGTTACTTTCATTATTTTTACTTATAGTAACATTAATATAATTGATACAATCGATTGTTATATTATTATTATTGATATTAATATTATAGTAATCATTATTAATATCATTATTATTATAACTAAAAGTAAAAATTTATAATTTTAGTTACTATGATTAATATTAGTATTATTTTTAGATATTATTATTACTATTATCATGAAAAATCATTATTTTTATTATTATCATTAATAATATTATTATTTTTATTTTTATTTTTTTTATTATTGTTATTTATCATTATTATTATTATAATAATAATTATTATTATTATTATTATTATTATTATTATTAATGTTAATTATATATATGTAAAATCTCATAAGGACGATTCTGTTTTTTTCTGTCTGAATTCGTTAGACACTATTAGCAAGCAAGGAGTACGAAGTTGTTACAAGTCTAATTCCAAAACTTTATTTTTTTTGTCTGATCGAATAATTGTTGTTTTCTTTCTTCAATCTGTTATCCACTATCAATCAAATTACTCAACATTATTCTTTTATCCATATAAAATATTCACTCTCATTATCAATTAAAACCCTTACAATAATTATTAGATTGAAATTATTACAGAAAAAGCTCAAGAAAACTCATCGTCAATGTCCTTGGTTCAATTATTCAAAAGCCAGAAAACGAATCAAATAAGAAAATCTGTTAATGCACTTTTATTATAAATCTTGTACTCAATATATCTACAAAGTTACAGCTTCCAATTTTTCCAATCCCATCTAAATTTTGAAGTCAAAAATATATTTTTCAAAAGTCAACCAAGGTGTTCATCACGAAATTTGGAATTGTTTTTATGTTTTAAGTCTAATTAAGTGTTCAGAAAGTTTATAGGAGTGATTTTCAATTTATTTCATGTAGAAACTTTCTTTTAAAACAAGCTTAATTTCAAAATCAAAGTTAGATTGATAAATATTATTCGCAAACTGCATCAGGTGTTTTTTTTGTCGCTGTCAATCAGTATAAACCATAATCGTTTGTTAGTCTGATTCTTTACAATACATATGAAAGTCCTAAAGCCAACATATAAATTGTTGGTTGTTAATCCGAACTCTCGTCGACTAGTGTTTGTGAAGAAGAAAGGGAAGAAATAAAATAGAAACATTACGAGCTAAATACTTTTAGGATATAGGTTTAATCAGAAAAATGGAACTGGAGCATTGGTTTAAAGAGTTAGCGGGTTAACAAAAGGTCGAGGGTTCGAGCCCGGGCGATGGCATCTATTCTTTTTAAAATCCTATTCTAGTGAGGTAGTTTTTTCTAATTATAATTATTATTATTATAATTATAATTATTATTATTATTATTATTATTATTATTATTATTATTATTATTATTATTATTATTATTATTATTATTGTTAGTATTATTATTGTTATTATTAATTCTTATTATTATTACTAGTATTGTTATGTTATTTTTATTACTAGTAATATTATAGTCCATACTAGCATTATTACTAGTATTATTACTAGTAGTATTATTATTATGTTATCATTTTTACTTGCTAGTGGTATAGTTAATATCATTAATATTAATATCATTATCATTACTAGTACTAGTATTATCACTAAATATTATTATTATGATTATTATTAATATAAGTATTACTACTAATATTATAACTAGGGTTATGAATTAATGTTATAGAAACTTTAATTATTGTTTTAGAAATTAAATATGAATATTTTATTATTATTATTAACAAAAAGTATTATTATTAAAATTACCACTAGTAATAAGATTGTTATAACTATTATTGTTATTATTAAGTATTAGGTATTATTATCAAAATTATTATTTTCATTACCAATACTATTAAATTATTCATGTTATTAAAAAATACCATTATTATCATTATTATGAGATTTATTATAAAAACTACTATTAATATTGGCATTTATAGAATTATTAATACTATTATCATTATTATTAGTACTGTGAAAATTATTATTATCATTATACTTATTCTATTGTTATTATAACTAGTATTTTGTAAACAAAAGAGTAATTACAGAAAAGTATATTTAAAATTCATAACTTAACTATAATAATATTTTTATATACAAAATGAATACATTTAATTAAATAATAAAATATATATATAAGTTATTAATATAAAAATTTTATCACTAATAATAATATATATATTTATTTGATTACGATTATATATATTAATGAATACACAAATGATATAGGTTCGTGAATCCGAGGCCAACCCTGCACTTGTTAAATGTTGTCATATGTATTTTTACTACAAAATACTGTATGGTAAGTTTCATTTGCTCCCTTTTCAAATGCTTTTGCAATATATATTTTTGGGACTGAGAATACATGAGCTGCTTTTATAAATGTTTTACGAAATAGACACAAGTAATCGAAACTACATTATATGGTTGAATGATCGAAGACGAATATGGTCCTTTTTGCTTGGTAGCCTAAGAATTAGAGAACATCACTAATTTTGAGAATTAGTGCACGCCTAATTGACGCGAATCCTAAAGATAGATCTATTGGACCTAACAAACCCCATCCAAAGTACCGGATGCTTTAGTACTTCGAATTCGTTTTTATCATGTTCGATGGATTTCCCGGAATGATAGGGGATATTCTTATATGCATCTTGTTATTGTCGGTTACCAGGTGTTCAATCCATATGAATGATTTTTGTCTCTATGCATGGGACGTATATTTATGAGAAATGAAAATGATATTCTTGTGGTCTATTAAAATGATGTAAATGATTATTTATGTTAAACTAATGAACTCACCAACCTTTTGGTTGACACTTTAAAGCATGTTTATTCTCAGGTACGAAAGAAATCTTCCGTTGTGCATTTGCTCATTTTAGAAATATTACTTGGAGTCATTCATGTAATATTTCAAAAGACGTTGCATTCGAGTCGTTGAGTTCATCAAGATTATTATTAAGTCAATTATAGTTGGATATATTATGAAATGGTATGCATGCCGTCAACTTTCGTTGTAAAGAAAGATTGTATTTTAAAATTGAATGCAGTGTTTGTAAAATGTATCATATAGAGGTCAAGTACCTCGCGATGTAACTAAATGTAATGCATTCGTCCAGATGGATTAGGACGGGGCATTTCACATGCGTGGTTGAGGGTTTCACACTGAACTTCTGCAATCATGGGCATCACATCAGCTCGTCGTAGCTGGAAGATGCGTGTATGATGCTGAACTCTACCTTTTCCGTTCATACCTTCCTAAAATCTTTATCACCCTCCAGTTGTAGCTCAACTTCCAAGATTCCCAAGACCTAGGTGGTTTGCCCGAGAGGCCAAGAAATCTTTCGCTTGAAGGTCTCAGGTTTGATTTAACCCTGAATGAGAGTTCATCATAGCAATGTTCGAACATGACATTAGTGATGCTTCCGATATCCATGCAGAGTCGTTTGATTACATGCCCGCGTGCAGGAAAATATCCGCTCACAATGATCGGATCGCTTTTCACTCCTCGATCTCCAATGGATGGGAAAACAACCCACAATTTCTCTAAAGTATGTAGGGGCCTATACTCCGGCGATGTTTGCCTCCCCGTAATGACGTGGATCATCTTATCCGGTCCCCTCACCTTGTTCCCATCGTGACTATCTTTGCTCGGCCTTTCCCTTTGATCTTTTAGGTGCTGAAGCTCTCCTTGTTTCAAGAAGGCAACTACCTTTTCCACCAGTTCTTTGCACCTGTCCATCTCGTGACTGTAATCGTCATGGAAATCACATAACTTAGATTTTTCGCATCGTGCATACTCTGACATTCGCGAAGGTCATCTGAATGTCTAAGTTATAAGTTCCTTTACCAGGATTTCTTTGAGGCTTTTCATCAAACTTTTGATAAGCATTTGGTTGTTATCTCTGTTCCAGTATCATTAGTTACTATCGCCGTGATTTCCATGAGTGTATCCACGACTGTTATCGATGCTGTGACGATAGGGGTTGGAATCGTGATACCTTGATGTGCACAAAATGGACAATTTTTTTTATGCGGTATCTTTAGGTCGCTAAACGTCTATTAAGTGATCAACAGAGATGAGTGGTTTTAAATTTATAATTGCAGGGCTAAAATCTACTACTCCTTCCTATGGGTGATCAAGGCAAGTATGACCTAGGGTCGTTTGTTTAAGAAGTCAACTGAATCGAACCTTTCATTATAGTGTAATCCTAGTATTATTCTAAGGAGTAGTTGGAATATGTTTTTGTTTTCTAAATCCTAAATAATAAGTATATATATATATATATATATATATATATATATATATATATATATATATATATATATATATATATATATATATATATATATATATATATATATATGAATAATGCAGTGAAGGATAAAATTTGTATTTCAAATAAGGCTAAAGCTAGTGCATGTTATTGCTTTCGTTAGTACGATGTTGGATATGTGTAATGTCAACTCATGTGTACGTTATGGCCAGTTACCTGTGTACTATCCTAAACGACCATGTCAAAGACATGTCACTAGGTAATACCGATAGGCTTGAAGATTCTATAACGACCCGTCCTAATCCATCTGGATGAATACATTACATTTGGTTACATCACGAGGTACTTGACCTCTATATGATACATTTTACAAACATCGCATTCGTTTTTAAAAGACAAACTTTCATTACATCGAAAGTTGTTGGAATGCATACCATTTCATAATATATCCAACTATAATTGACTTAATAATAATCTTGATGAACTCAACGACTCGAATGCAACGTCTTTTGAAATATGTCATGAATGACTCCAAATAATATCTCTAAAATGAGCAAATGCATAGCGGAAGATTTCTTTCATACCTGATAATAAACATGCTTACAAGTGTCAACCAAAAGGTTGGTGAGTTCATAGGTTTATTGTAATCAATCATTTCCATAATTTTAATAGACCACAAGATTTCTATTTTTATTTTTCATAAACATCATCTCATATCAGGCATTTCGCACAACTGCATAGAGATAAAAATCATTCATATGAATTGAACACCTGGTAACCGACATTAACATAATGCATATAGAATATCCCCAAAATAGAAATCCTTCTGTATTAATAACTCGAAGTACTAAAGCATACCATTTTCCAGTATGGGGGGTGTTAGTGCCCGTAGATCTACCTTTAGGATTCACGTCAATTAGGGTGTTTGTTCCCTAATTCTTAGGCTACCAAGCTAAAAGGGGTGATATTCTATTCGATAATCCAACCATAGAATGTAGTTTCGATTACTTGTGTCTATTTTGTAAAATATTTATAAAAGCAGCGCATGTATTCTCAGTCCCAGAAATATATATTGCAAAAGCATTTAAAAAAGGAGCAAATGAAACTCACTCTACAATATTTTGTAGTAAAAATATTCATACGACGAAACTGAACAATGCAGGGTTAACCTTGGATTCACGAACCTATATCATTTATATATATATTAAAACATATACTTGTAATTGAATAAAAATATATATATATATATATATATATATATATATATATGTATATATATATGTATATGTATATATATATATATATGTATATATATATATGTATATATATATATATATATATATATATATATGTATATATATATATATATTATTAGTGATGTAATCTATATATTTAATAATTTATAAGTTTCATTATTTATTTATATATTTTTATTTTATATATATATAAACGTTAATATGGTTAAGTTATGTGTACTAAGTATATTTATATATAAAATCTTTATTTTTATACTTATGACCTTAATAACGTCATTAGAACTTTTATTTTAGTAGTCATAATCATTTTTATAATAATGATATAGATATTACTGATAATAATAATAATGATAGTAAAATAATAATTTTAATAAAAATGATAAAAATGATGACAAATTTTTAATAACAATAATACTATTAATAATAGTCATATTAATAATAACAATAATCATATTTATAATAATTCTTATGTTTACTACTAATAATAATAATAGTACTAAAAGTGATACTAATGCTAATATTTATGAAAACAATAATAAATTTTATTATTTTTATAATAATTATAATAATAATAATAATCATAATCTTAAAAATGATAATAACACGAAAATGATAAAGTCAATAATAATAATTATATAAATAATACTTATACTTATACCAATGATAATAATGATTCTAATAATTGTAAGTATGGTAATAATGATAACAATAATTATAAATATGATAATAATAAAAATAATAATAATAATAATAATAATAATAATAATAATAATAATAATAATAATAATAATCATAATAATAATTATAATTATAATAATAATCATAATCATAACAATAATAATAATAATAATAATAATAATAATAATAATAATAATAATAATAATAATAATAATAATAATAATAATAATAATAATAATAATAATAATAATAATAATGAAATTTATAAGATAACTACCTCAAAGATAAAGCCCTTAAAAAAAATAACACCCCTGCCGAGTCTCGAACCCAAGACCTCTCGCTTAACCCGAAACACACAACACCACTCAGCTGTCTTTGATTTCCTGATTTAAAACACCTTTTTATTATAGAAAAACTGTATCTATTATCTGTTTCCTATTTCTTCTCCTTTCTCTTCATATTCAAATCGACCAGAAGCAATCCAATCATAACAACTAGTTTATAATTTGAAATTATGATTTTTAAATGAATCATGAATCATCAGTTGTGGTGTATGAATCATTAGAAAGAAAAATAAAAAAATTAATTATAAAAACTGCAGTAGCAGCACTTACGCGATGAACATTCAAAACTTAAACATCAAAATTGATTTCAAGACTATTTTGGCCCAAAATTTCTACATGGATTGTGTTAAAAATCACTCCTATAAACTTTTGAAATCATCAATTGATTCATAAACTCAAAAACGAACATGAATTTCTTCATGAACACAAAGTTTGACTTTTGAAATTAGAAGTTTGACTTCAAAATTCGGATTAAATAATAGGAATTGGAAGATGAACTTTTTCAGATAGCTTACATAAGTCATTCCCAACAAAACCACATTATTACTTTCTGAAAATTGTTTCGAATTTGAAGGATTGAACAAAAAGTACACGAACAGAGGTTCTTGAGCTTTAACTCCAAATTTCTGGTTTTATTTCTCAATTACAGTACCGGTTATCATTATATATAAGTTATAAACGAATAATTGAATTTTCAAAGATATTACAATCGATTTGTTTGTATTAAGAGTGGATTTGGACGTGTAACAAGATTTATACAGTAAATATTCGATTCTGAAGATAAAATAAATAAAAAAATAAAAAGTGTGATTACGATGGCTAACAGAATTCGTTCTATTATGGAAATGGAATCGACCAAGATCAGACAGGATCCAAAATTATGAGCAGGAGGTGAAGAAAAAGGTTTAAAACCGATTGATTTCAGATTCTGTTATTAATTGTTTATATATATATATATATATATATATATATATATATATATATATATATATATATATATATATATATATATATATATATATATATATATATATATATATATATAATAATAATTTATATATATAAATACATTAATAATAAATATGCTGTAATATAATAATAAAGTAATAATACTGTTAATATTAATAATATTTATCATAATAATAACAATAATATTTAGAACAATTATAATAATAAAAATACTAATAATTCTTAATAATAATGGTGATAACAATATCTAATAATAATACAGATATTAATCATAATAATTGAAATTATAACTTTACTACTAGTTACAATAATAATGATATTAACAATGATAAAAAAAATATTAATAATAGTATAATAATATAACAAATCAAATGTATTAATTTCATACAATATTTTATATATAGTAATATTAATAGTACTGATATTAATATTAAATAATTATTCAAATAATAGCAATGAAAGTAATAATAATCTTATTATAACAACTATATTTTAATTTGTTAATAATATATTATTAATTATGTAATATTTAATAATCATATATATAATAACTTTTATTGATTCTTTATTATTTATAAAGTCATATATCTTATAATATACATATAGTAATTATACATAGAAATCATATATCTATATATATAGATTTATTTTAAATTACACTTAATTATTTTGTATCTTATTTCACATTTTTAATATTATTTTATCATTTCAAGTTATTACATATATTTATAACTATATATATATATATATATATATATATATATATATATATATATATATATATATATATATATATATATTTACATAATTATTTACAAACAATTGTTCGTGAATCGCCGGGGATGGTCAAAGGTTAATTGAATTCATGAAACAATTCAAAATTTTGAGACTCAATATTACAGACTTTGCTTATCGTGTCGATTTCATATTAAAATCAAGTTTAAATTTGGTCGGAAATTTCTGGGTCGTCACAGTACCTACCCGTTAAAGAAATTTCGTCCCGAAATTTGATTGGGATGGTCATAGCTAACAATAAGTATGTTTTCATGACGCTTACGAGTTAGAAATTAGAGTTTTATCATCATTGAGTAATATGGATAAAATAATTCGATTACGCGAAGAGTATAAGTGAAGCTATCACCAAAGAGTGAAATGAGAAAATAATGTTTCTTCATATCTTTTGACGTAGATATGGTTGATTTCCGTAGTTCAAGGGATTTGGGGAAAATATTCGTGATAAGATTTGATTCTTCGGTAATTAAAGAAATTAGAATCTTATTTGGTTAAATGCGATAATCTGTCTTGATTGTTCTGTCTGATATTTTACTATAAATCCACTCTCTTCATTTCCTTTATATTTTGGAGTTCCATCCTTTTGTTTTCTCTTCCCGACTTTAAGTCAAACGAATAATGGTTCAGAATTCGTAAGTATGAAGTCTCGAATGAACATGACTAATGTTTTAAGAGAGATTGTAATCGCACGATCTTGATTGGTTAAATTATCAGAATTAAAGAGAAAAGATAGAACTATCATGATGATATGTTCTTAATATGTTTGAAGATTGAGTAGAATGTAAGAGTCGTGTAATATGGCACATGACGACGTTATGATCTGTGAATCATCACGTTTCATTAGAAACTCAGCATGACTTACTGTAATATAATCACGTTGATCAAGTGTTATTATATTATACTAACTCATGCTTCAGTTCCCAACACTACTTAAAAAACATTCAAATTTTAAATTCGAATTTGTCAAAATTTAGAAACTAAAATAGTTTCCTTTCTGATGTAACACTGATATCGCGAAAAGATAAAAGATTTCAGATAAAAATAATTATGAAAATATTTTCATAAATATAGAGTATATTTATAATGAAAGATACGATAATATCTTAGAATTTATAATATCGAAGGATGATGAAGGAGATTTGTTCGTAAAGGTTTAGAGTCAGGAGCAAAGTACTTGCTAAATATTTCATCGGAAACAGAATCATCAGGATTCTTTATATACAAGTTTAGTCCTTGTGATTTGTTCAGAGTCTCCTTCATGGTTTGCTCAATTCATTTTTCAGTACCAAAATCTTTGAGCTTTTTCAACACTCCATTCTTTATCATCAAACTTTTGACTGTTAACGTCGTTTACAGTTTTTGTTGCTTCATCGGCACTTTCCAAAATTTAGAGAACTGATTCGTAAACTGGGTGCTTTTCAGAATTTCAGAATGGAGGATCATAATTCTAAGAGATAAATGTTATATGTATACATATAACTGTTGATGTAGAAACGCTACGAGATTCAAAATACTGATTACTAACTCCCGATAATTGGTATGGTAATTCTCGTTGTAATATGTGGATGCGTATATGATAGGGTTTCGATAAAAATAATGATTTTTTGAAAGTCAAAGATCGATAAAGTTACTGGTAAGTTTACTGCTAATTGTGGTGGAATATAAACGGTTCTCTAGTAACGAAGGCGAAAAGACAACGTATATATCTCAAATATCCCATTCATATTGATTATAAATGTTCCATATTAATTGATTTTGTTGCGAGGTTTTGACCTCTATATGAGACGTTTTTCAAAGGCTGCATTCGATTTTAAAACAAACCATAACTTTTAAAATATTACGATGATTATCAAATAGTGATAATCTAAAATATAGCGTTTTCACATGACCATTACATAATGGTTTACAATAATATTACACATCAATATATGCCTTCGAATACAGTTTTTAAACAATATTATACAAGCATGCTGACTCCAACTCTTGTCCATAAATTAGCATGCAACAGCGGAAGCACTTAATAATCACATGAGAATAAACATGCTTTAAACGTCAACAAAAATGTTGGTGAGTTATAGGTTTACCCTATATATATCAAATCGTAATAGTAGACCACAAGATTTCATCTTTCAATAACATACAATATGTATAAAAATCATTCATATGTTGAACACCTGGTAACCAACATTAACAAAATGCATATAGAATATCCCCAAAACAGAAATCCATCTGTATTAATAACTCGAAGTACTAAAGCATACCATTTTCCAGTATGGGGGGAGTTAGTGCCCGTAGATCTACCTTTAGGATTCGCGTCAATTAGGGTGTATGTTCCCTAATTCTTAGGTTACCAAGCTAAAAGGGTGATATTCGGTATTCATAATCCAACGTAGAATGTAATTTCAAGTACCCGTGTCTATTTTGTAAAACATTTACAAAACTGCATGTATTCTCATCCCAAAAATATTAGATTTAAAAGTGGGACTATAACTCACTTTCACAGATTTTTACTTTGCCGAAAATAAGACTTGGCCACTGGTCATTTCACGAACCTATAACAAATATGTACATATGTATCAAAGTATGATCAAAATATAATTACAACATTTTTTTTATTACGTTTTAATGTTTTGAGTTTGTTAAGTCAGCAGTCCTCGTTAGTAACCTACAACTAGTTCTCCACAGTTAGATGTACAGAAATAAAGCAATATATTATCTCGAATCAATCCACGACCTCGTGTATACAAGTCTCAGGCTAGATTACAACTCAAAGTATATATAATATTTTGGAATCAACCTCAACCCTGTATAGCTAACTCAAACATTACTGCATATAGAGTGCCTATGGTTGTTTCGAATATATATATATATATATATATATATATATATATATATATATATATATATATAGATGGGTCGATATGATATGTCAAAACATTATATTCGTGTCTATGGTATCCCAAGATTACATAATATATGTTAGAATACATGTATAATACAATATAAGTTAGTTAAGTTATGATTTGTATAAATTTGTTACAAAATTCATATAGCTACAACAAGCAAAATTATTCAATCTTGTTTTACCCATAACTTCTTCGTTTAAAATCCGTTTTAAGTGATTCAAGTTGCTATGGTTTCATATTGAACTTAAGTTTATGAATCTAAATAGAAAATGTATAAGTTTATAGTCAGAAATACAGGTTACAAGTCATTTTTGTAAAGGTAGTCATTTTAGTCGAAAGAACGACGTCTAGATGACCATTTTGGAAAACATACTTCCACTTTGAGTTTAACGATGATTTTTGGATATAGTTTCATGTTCATAAGAAAAATATTTTTCCCAGAATAATAGCTTTTAAATCAAAGTTTATCATAGTTTTTAATTATCCAAACCAAAACAGCCCCCGGTTTTACTACGACGTCGTATATCCGGTTTTACGGTGTTCTTCGTGTTTCCAAGTTTTAAATCATTAAGTTAGCATATCATATAGATATAGAACATGTGTCTAGTTGATTTTAAAAGTCAAGTTAGAAGGATTAACTTTGTTTACAAACAAGTTTAGAATTAACTAAACTATTAACTAAACTATATTCTAGTGATTACATGTTCAAATCTTCGAATAAGATAGTTTTATATATATGAATCGAATGATGTTATGAACATCATTACTACCTCAAGTTTAGTAGGTAAACCTAATGGAAGTGAAAAAAATTTATCTAGCTTCAAAGGATTCTTGGATGGCTTCAAAGTTCTTGAAGTAGAATCATGACACGAAAAAAAGTTCAAGTAAGATTTCCACTCGAAATAAGATAGTTATAGTTATAGAAATTGAATCAAAGTTTGAATATGAGTATTACCTTGTATTAGAAATATATCTTACTGTAAATAAGAAAGATTTCTTGAGCTTAGATGATTACTTGGATTGAATTAGAAAGCTTGGAACTAATCTTGCAAACTTGATAGTATTCTTGATTTTATGAAACTAGAACTTATAGAATTTATGAAGAACACTTAGAACTTGAAGATAGAACTTGAGAGAGATCAATTAGATGAAGAAAATTGAAGACTGCAAGTGTTTGTAGGTGTTTTTGGTCGTTGGTATATGGATTAGATATAAAGGATGTGTAAGTTTGTTTTCATGTAAATAATTCATGAATGATTTATAATATTTTTTGTAATTTTGTGAGATATTTCATGCTAGTTACCAAATGATGGTTCCCACATATTTAATGACTTACATGGGCTTCTAAGGAGCTGATGATTGAGTGTATATAACAATAGTATATACATCTTAGAAGCTGTGTATTGTACGAGTACGAATACGAGTGCATACAAGTAGAATTGTTGATGAAAATGAATGAGGATGTAATTGTAAGCATTTTTGTTAAGTAGAAGTACTTTGATATATGTCATGAAGTCTTCCAAAAGTGTACTAATACATCTAAATACACTACATGTATATACATTTTAACTGAGTCGTTAAGTCATCGTTAGTCGTTATATGTAAGTGTTGTTTTGAAACCTTTAAGTTAACGATCTTGTTAAATGTTGTTAACCCATTGTTTATTATATCTAATGAGATGTTAAATTAGTATATTATCATGATATTATGATGTATTAACATATCTTAATATGATATATATACATTTAAATGTCGTTACAACGATAATCGTTACATATATGTCTCGTTTCGAAATCCTTAAATTAGTAGTCTTGTTTTACATATGTAGTCCATTATTAATACACTTAATGATATGTTTACTTTTCATTTATCATATTTAAGCATAGTGTATCAATATCTTAATATGATTCATATGTATTTAGTAAGACGTTGTTATAACAATAATCGTTATATATATCGTTTCGAGTTCCTTAATTCAATAAACTCATTTTTATGTATATCACTCATTGTTAATATACCTAGTGAGATACTTACTTATCATAATTTTATGTTAACCATATATATGTCTATATATATAACATCATGTAGTTTTTACGAATTTGTAACGTTCGTGAATCGTCGGTCAATTTGGGTGGTCAATTGTCTATATGAAACCTATTTCAATTAATCAAGTCTTAACAATTTTGATTGCTTAACATGTTGAAAACATTTAATCATGTAAATATTAGTTTCATTTAATATATATAAACATGGAAAAGTTCGGGTCACTACAGTACCTACCCGTTAAATAAATTTCGTCCCGAAATTTTAAGCTATTGAAGGTGTTGACGAATCTTCTGGAAATAGGTGCGGGTATTTCCTCTTCATCTGATCTTCACACTCCCAGGTAAACTCAGGTCCTCTACGAGCATTCCATCGAACCTTAACAATTGGTATCTTGTTTTGCTTAAGTCCTTTAACCTCACGATCCATTATTTCAACGGGTTCTTCGATGAATTGAAGTTTTTCGTTGATTTGGATTTCGTCTAACGGAATTGTGAGATCTTCTTTAGTAAAACATTTCTTCAAATTCGAGACATGGAAAGTGTTATGTACAGCCGCGAGTTGTTGAGGTAACTCAAGTCGGTAAGCTACTGGTCCGACACGATCAATAATCTTGAATGGTCCAATATACCTTGGATTTAATTTCCCTCGTTTACCAAATCGAACAACGCCTTTCCAAGGTGCAACTTTAAGCATGACCATCTCTCCAATTTCAAATTCTATATCTTTTCTTTTAATGTCAGCGTAGCTCTTTTGTCGACTTTGGGCAGTTTTCAACCGTTGTTGAATTTGGATGATCTTTTCGGTAGTTTCTTGTATTATCTCTGGACTCGTAATCTGTCAATCCCCCACTTCACTCCAACAAATCAGAGACCTGCACTTTCTACCATAAAGTGCTTCAAACGGTGCCATCTCAATGCTCGAATGGTAGTTGTTATTTAGGAAAATGCTGCTAACGGTAGATGTCGATCCCAACTGTTTCCGAAATCGATAACACATGCTCGTAGCATGTCTTTAAGCGTTTGTATCGTCCTTTCGCTCTGCCCATCAGTTTGTGGATGATAGGAAGTACTCATGTCTAGATGAGTTCCCAATGCTTGCTGTAATGTCTGCCAAAACCTTGAAACAAATCTGTCATCCCTATCGGAGATAATAGAGATTGGTATTCCATGTCTGGAGACAACTTCTTTCAAGTATAATCGCGCCAACTTCTCCATTTTGTCATCTTCTCTCATTGACAGAAAATGTGCTGATTTGGTGAGTCGATCGACTATTACCCAAATAGTATCATAACCACTTGCAATCCTTGGCAATTTAGTAATGAAATCCATGGTAATGTTTTTCCATTTCCATTCCAGGATTTCAGGTTGTTGAAGTAGACCTGATGGTTTTTGATGTTCAGCTTTGACCATAGAACACGTCAAACATTCTCCCACATATCTAGCAATATCGACTTTCATACCCGGCCACCAAAGTGCTTCTTGAGATCTTTGTACATCTTTCCCTCTCCGGGATGTATTGAGTATTTGGTTTTATGAGCTTCCTTAAGTACCATTTCTCTCACATCTCCAAACTTTGGTACCTAAATTCTTTCAGCCCTATACCGGTTCCATCTTCCCGAATATTAAGATGTTTCTCCGATCCTTTGGGTATTTCATTCTTCAAATTTCCCGCTTTTAAAACTCCCTGTTGCGCCTCCTTTATTTGAGTAGTAAGGTTAGTACAAATAATTATATTCATAGCTTTTACCCGTATAAGTTCTCTATCCTTTCTACTCAAGGCGTCGGCTACCACATTTACCTTCCCAGGGTGGTAACGAATATTAAATTCGTAATCATTCAACAGTTCAATCCACATACGCTATCTCATGTTCAGTTGTTTCTGATTAAATATATGTTAGAGACTTTTGTGGTCGGTATATATAATACTTTTGACCCCATATAAGTAGTGCCTCGAAGTCTTTAATGCAAAAACAACATCGCCCAATTCCAAATCGTGATTCGTATAATTTTGCTCGTGAATCTTCAATTGTCTGGACGCATAAGCAATTACCTTCTTTCGTTGCATTAATACACAGCCAAGGCCTTGCTTTGAGGCATATATCACAAAACCATTATTCCCATTAGGCAATGACAATATAGGTGTCGTAGTTAACTTTTTCTTCAACAATTGAAACGCTTTCTCCTGCTCATCCTTCCATTCAAATTTCTTCCCTTTATGCGTTAATGCACTCAAGGGTTTTGCTATTTTGGAAAAATCTTGAATGAACCTTCTGTAGTAACCAGTCAGTCCTAAAAATTGGCGTATATGCTTCGAGGTTTTCGGGGTTTCCCACTTTTCAACGGTTTCAATCATTGCCGGATCCACCTGAATACCTTCTTTGTTCACTATGTGGCCGAGGAATTGAACTTCTTTCAACCAAAATGCACACTTTGAAAACTTAGCGTACAGTTTTTCTTTCCTCAACAAATCTAGCACTTTTCTCAAATGTTCTTCGTGCTCTTGATCATTCTTTGAGTAGATAAGTATGTCATCGATGAAAACAATGACAAAGTTATCAAGATATGGTCCACACACTCGGTTCATAAGGTCCATGAACACAGCTGGTGCATTAGTCAAACCAAATGGCATAACCATAAACTCGTAATGACCGTAACGCGTCATAAAAGCTGTTTTCGGAATACCATCCTCCTTCACCCGCATTTGATGATATCCAGAACATAAATAGATCTTTGAATAAACCGACGAGCCTTGTAGTTGATCAAATAAGTCGTCGATTCTCGGTAATGGATAACGGTTCTTGATGGTAAGTTTGTTCAACTCTCGGTAGTCGATACACAACCTGAACGTACCATCTTTCTTCTTGACAAATAGAACAGGAGCTCCCCATGGTGATGTACTTGGTCGAATGAAACCACGCTCCAAAAGTTCCTGTAACTGACTTTGTAATTTTTTAATTTCGTTGGGTGCGAGTCTGTATGGAGCAATAGCTATTGGTGCAGCTCCTGGTACAAGGTCTATTTGAAATTCAACGAATCGATGTGGGGGTAATCCCGGTAATTCTTTCGGAAATACATCGGGAAATTCTTTTACGACGGGAACATCACTGCTGTTCTTTTCTTCAGGTTTAACTTCCTCGATGTGTGCTAGAATGACGTAACAACCTTTCTTATTAGTTTTTGTGCCTTCAAATTACTAATAAGATTTAACTTCGCGTTGTTCTTTTCTCCGTACACCATTAAAGGTTTTACTTTTTCGCGCATAATACGAATCGCGTTTTTGTAACAAATGACCTCTGCTCTCACCTTTTTCAACCAATCCATGCCAATTATTACATCAAAACTCCCTATTTCGACTGGTATTAAATCAATCTTAAATGTTTCACTAACCATTTTAATTTCTCGATTCCGACATATTTTATCTGCTGAACTTAATTTACCGTTTGCTAATTCGAGTAAAAATTTACTATCCAAAGGCATCAATGGACAACTTAATTTAGCACAAAAATCTCTACTCATATAGCTTCTATCCGCACCCGAATCAAATAAAACATAAGCAGATTTATTATCAATGAGAAACATACCCGTAATAAGCTCCGGGTCTTCCTGCGCTTCTGCCGAATTAATGTTGAAGACTCTTCCACAGCTTTGCCCATTTGTATTTCCTTGATTTGGGCATTTACTCTTGACGTGGCCCGGTTTTCCATATCCTTAACAAATAAAGGCGGCATTACTTGTCCCGACATTACTCGTTGCATTATTTTTGTTAATCATCGGTCCGTAGATTTCACACTTCGTCGTGCTATGACCACCTCTCTTACACTTAGTACACGTTGTCATGCAGAACCCAGTCTGATGGTATCCTTCACACCTCTGACATGGTTTTTGCCTTTTGTTATTATTGTTAGGATGGTTGCTGTTGTGGTGGTTGTTGTTGTTGTTGTTGTTGGGATGTTTGTTGTAGTTATTGTTAAGATTGCGGTTATTGTTGCGATTGTTGTTGCGGTTGTTGGGATAGTTGTTGCGATTGTGATTGTAATTGTTGTTGTTGTTGTTGTTGTTGTTGTTGTTGTTGTTGTTGTTGTTGTACTGGTGACTCTTATCACCGTTTTCCTCCCACTTCCTCTTGAGTTGTTTCATGTTGGCTTCTTCGGCCGCCTGCTCTTTAACTCTTCCCTCAATCTAATTTATGAGTTTATGAGCCATTCGACTTGCCTTTTGTATGGAAGCGGGCTCGTGTGAACTCACATCTTCTTGAATCTTTTCTGGTAACCCTTTTACAAACGCGTCGATCTTCTCTTCTTCATCTTCGAATGCTCCTGGACACATGATAATGCTAAAAACGAACATATATTTCATTGCATTATCCCTCAAGAAAGACAACTTTTAGTTGCAATTGTTCTATTTACAAGTGATATTCGTTTAAATAATAAAAAGGTGAAGACAAAAGACAGATTCGACGATTTGAAGACGCAAACGACCAAAAAGCTAAAAAGTACAAAGTACAATCAAAGTGGTTCAAATTATTGATGAAAAACGTCTCAAAATTACAAGAGTACAAGACGCGAAACGCAAAGTACAAGATATTAAATTGTACGCAAGGACGTTCGAAAATCCGGAAACGGGACCAGAGTCAACTCTCAACGCTCGACGCAACGGACTAAAAATTACAAGTCAACTATGCACATGAATATAATATAATATATAATTAATTCTTAAAATTATATATATATATATATATTATATTATTTAATAAAACTGTCGGCAAACAAGAAAACAAAGCTTCCTGAGCTGTAAAAGAAGGCCATGCGATCGCATGGCCAGGAAGACCAAATTCCATGCGATCGCATGGCAAGAAGTTGGTGGCCACATCTATAAATTTCGCAGTTTTCAGCTGATTTATGTACACATATTTTCAATCTCTCTCTCTCATATATATATATATATATATATATATATATATATATATATATATATATATATATATATATATATATATATATATATATATATATATATATATATATATATATATTATAATTTTAATTTTAATTTTAATTTTAAGTTAAGATTAATAATAATAAGGGTATGTTAGCAAATGTTGTAAGTGTGTAAGTCGAAATTCTGTCCGTGTAACACTACGCTATTATTAATCATTGTAAGTTATGTTCAACCTTTTTAAATTAATGTCTCATAACTAAGTTATTATTATGCTTATTTAATGCCGAAGTAATCATGATCTTGGGCTAAAATATTAAAAACGGGATAAGTGGGCTTTGTACCATAATTGGGGTTTGGACAAAAGAACGACACTTATGGAAATTAGACTATGGGCTATTAATAAGCTTTATATTAACTAAGTGATACCTCGTTAATTTAATATATAGACTTATAATTTGACGTATTTATATATAACCACATACGCTTGACTGGGTACGGTGGGCGGGATATCTATAAATACCAATAATTATTTATTTGACCGGACACGGGGATGGATTAATAATCAATAGACTTGTTGAAACAGGGGTGAATTACATACAAGGGTAATTGGTGTAATTGTTAACAAAGTAATAAATCCTTGGATTACACGCAGTCGATAACCTGGTGTATTCATTAAACAAAGTATTAAGACCTTGTTACAGTTCGAATCCCCAATTAGTTGGAATATTTGACTTCAGGTGTAAGGATAATTTGACGAAGACTCTCGCACTTTATATTTATGACTGATGGACTATTATTGAAAGGACCCGTTCATATACATTATAAACGATTCACAATAGTTGATTACATCGCGAGGTATTTGACCTCTATATGATACATTTTACAAACATTGCATTCGTTTTTAAAAGACAAACTTTCTTTACAACGAAAATTGATGGCATGCACACCATTTCATAATACATCCAACTATAATTGACATAATAATAATCTTGATGAACTCAATGACTCGCATGCAACGTCTTTCAAAATATGCCATGAATGACTCCAAGTAATATCCTTAAAATGAGCTAACGCATAGCGGAAGATTTCTTTAGTACTTGAGAATAAACATACTTTAAAGTGTCAACCAAAAGGTTGGTGAGTTCATAGGTTTATCATAACAATCATTTCAATATATTAATAGACCACAAGATTTCCGTTTATAAATATATGTACACTCGCAAGTATATAAAAGTATTCTATAAGTTGTAGGCACCCGGTAACAAGCCTTAACGTTCATATTTTACCCTCTGAAGTACACCAGATCAGGTGTGTTTAAAATAACCTCGAAGTACTAAAGCATCTCATAGTCAGGATGGGGTTTGTCAGGCCCAATAGATCTATCTTTAGGATTCGCACCTACCATACATAGACAAGTAGTTTAATGTTACCAAGCTAAGGGTATATTTCTGGTTTAAACCCACGTAGAATTAGTTTTAGTACTTGTGCCTATTTCGTAAAACATTTATAAAAACAGCGCATGTATTCTCAGTCCCAAAAATATATATAAAAGGGAGCAAATGAAACTCACCATACTGTATTTCGTAGTAAAAATACATATAACGTCATTTAACAAGTGCAAGGTTGGCCTCGGATTCACGAACTTATATTAATTATATATATTTATATGTTGGTCAATATTTGTCTAACAATTTTTGGTCAAGTCATAGTGTACCACAATCCTAATGCTTGAGACTAATATGCAAAAGTCAACAAAAGTCAACTTGACCCAAAATGACTTCTAAAATTTATACGTGTTTATTATATAACTTAACTATAGTCGTTTTATATATTTAAATATATTTATTAGATTTTATAATAATAAAAGTCATTTATTAATAAAAATTTATATTAACGTTTATATATGATAAAATATACTTTTATATATCTTAAGTAGTAAAATTTATAAAGTTCACTTAATATCGTAAAACTATAGTGGTAAGTATTATTAATGTAATTATATTACGCGTGGTGAAAAATATCTTTGTATCCCCTATTTCTTTGATAAAATAATATTGATCATAATAATAATAAGTAAAAGTTGTATTATTTTGTAATAATAATTATTATTATTCTATAAAAAATAACAATATTTATATTTTCTAAAAATGTTATTATGATAAAATGATAATACTAACATAATAGTAATAATGATATTTTATAATAACAATGATATTTCTATTAAAATAATAACGACGATAGTAATAATAATCATTTTAACAATAATACTAAAATTCAGTTGACTATAACTTCTAATCCGTTCATCGAAACCATTCGATATCTAAATGAAAAGTTCTTAATTTTTCGCTAGCTTTCTAATGAAATGCATATCATATACCCTATCTCAGTAGCATATGTATCTAATTCAGGATTCAACAAACCTATCTAAGGACAATATCGAATGTACAAGCATGCATAATCCTATATACTCGAGCACTAGTCAGGGGAACACTATTGATATATAAAAGTTAAGTTATGAGTGCTCACGTATCAATATTGCAGGAAACTATGTAGACGCAACGGAGATGATAAACACTAGATTGACCTCACTAGCATACCCATGAACCATACCCATAACCTCCATAGCTATAACCCATAATTTCCTTAGCTTCGACTCATTCAAAAAACTATTTTGAAATCACTCGAACATCACTCCGTCGTAATATTTTATGTATACTAATAATATCTTGAAATAATACAGAGAAAATATATATATATATATATGTATATATATATATATATATATATATATATATATATATATATATATATATATATATATATATATATATATATGTATATCGATTGAGAGAGTTTAAAGAAATATATTTTCAAGTTTCTATGAAATAATGAAACATATTGAATTCTATTTATAATAGATTTTTCAATTATTAAAGTGAATTATTAAAGTATGAATTATTAAAGTGAATTATTAAAGTATGAATTATTAAAGTATGAATTATTAAAGTGAATTATTAAAGTATGAATTATTAAAGTGAATTATTAAAGTTAAAGTAAAGTAAAAGTAAAGTAAAGGTAAAGTTAAAGTATAGTAAATATATAAAAACTATGTATGTATAATTCGCGTATAAATATATATAATATTAATTTAAATCGTTATATATATTTATTGAAATAAAATATAAATATCGTTATATTTATTATACTGGTTTAGTAATGAGTTGTCAAAAGTGATTCTAGATATTTATAAAAGTTATATACGTTTTAATAATAAAGTTCTTTTTAAACTGAAAACGTTTTTGTACGTTTGAAAATAGATTAATAGAATATTATGGAAACCAATTCTCCACTAGCTTTTGTCTAACTTTCATAAATGACACTTTTTATTTTTATTTATAAATAGCTTTACAAATTATTCCGAATATCGTTAAGAGGAATAGATTTTCTCAAATCATAGTGGACCTCTCAACAGAGACTTGTAATCATAATTCAATGTTTCTGATAATTCAATCATTTAATATATATTTTTTAAATTCATCGATAATCATATTGAAACAAATACGTTCATATAAAGCATTATACGTTTAAATACATTGTTGACATTTTCAATTATAACATATACACATATACATACATATTCATATACGTTCATTTAATGGTTCGTGAATCATTGGAATTTGGTCGAGGTTTAAATGAATGTATAAACATAGTTTAAAATCCTTGAGATTTAACTTAACAAACATTGCTTATCGTGTCAGAATAATATAAAGATAAAGTTTAAATTTAGTCAGAAATTTCCAGGTCGTCACAATTATGGACAAAACCGTATGGACATATTGAATAATTCAGGACAAAGGACAATTAACCCATGGTAATAAACTAAAATCAACACGTTGAACATCATGATTATGGAAGTTTAAATAAGCATAATTCCTTTATTTCATATTTCATCGCACTTTTATTTACTGTCATTTTATTTAATTGCACTTTTAATTATCGTACTTTTTTAATTATTGCAATTTTATTTATTGTCATTTTATTTATCGAACTTTAATTATTGTCATTTACTTTACGCTTTAAATTAAGTTTTATTTTTTAATATTTTACATTAGGTTTTAACTGCGACTAAAGTATTAAAATCGACAAACCGGTCTTTAAACGGTAAAATCCCCCTTTTATAATAATAATAGTACTTATATTTATATATATATTTATATACAAATTTATTTTTTAAATATAGCGTTAAACTTGGCTAGATCCTTGTGGAATGAACCGGACTTACTAAAAACTAAACTACTGTACGATTAGGTACACTGCCTATAAGTGTTGTAGCAAGATTTAGGTATTTCCAATCTATAAATAATTAAATAACTTGTGTAAAATTGTATCGTATTTAATAGTATTTCCTAGTAAAAATATAACTATTTCATATACACCTCTACGTACATCAAGTATTTTTGGCGCCACTGCCGGAGACTGCTTAAACGCCGGAAGCGCAACGCTATATAAAAAAAGATTTTTAATTTACTTTTTTAAAAATACGTTTTAAATTTTAAAAATACAATTAAAAATATAAAAAGAAAAATATAATATATATATATATATATATATTTTAAAGAGTTTGTTAAATATATATATAATTATAAAGTTCTTTATTTTTATTTTAGTTTTAAAAATATAAGTTTTTATTTATTCTATTTAAATATTTAAAAAAAAACATTTAAACCTGTCGAATTTAAGCCTGCATCAGAATTTGAAAATGCATCCATGCGATCGCATGGCTTCTGCGTTTCAAACTCATGCGATCGCATGAGAGGTTCTGACAGGCCAGGTTTGATCCTCGTACAATATTAATTACGGAGTATTAATTATTATTATTATTGTTAAAACCTAATTAGGGTTAAGATTTAATATTATTTTTAATTAGGGTTTATATTTAATAATAATTAGTTTTAGTTTAATTAATTTTGTATTTTAAGTTTTAAGTTTTATTTAGTTTTAAAAATTAATACTTTTATAAATAAATAATTTAAAAATAATATTTTTTTTATAAATTGTATTTTTATACCTTTAAGTTTATTTTTTTATTATTTCTAATCTTTTTAGTCGTTTAGTAATATTTGTATTTTTCGTTCGTAATTAGTTTTAAACTTAGTTTTTGCCGTAGTTTATTTTTATATTTCTAGATTTGTAGGCTTTGCCGTAAAATCCCTTAAGTGCTTTTTCTTTAGACTAAGATTTAGATGCTTTAGAATTTTACGACGTTCACCTTAATATTTTATAAGTTTTAGTACCTTTTTAAGTTATTGCCATTTTGGATATAGAATTTCTTTAAGCTTTAATACCTTTAGACGCCTTTTAATTCTTAGTTTTTAGACTTTTAAGTTTCGACACGCTACGTTCTTTTTATTATTTTTCGACCTTTTATTTTTGGACGTTTTCCGACGCGCTCTTTTTCTTTCTTATTTCTCGACGCTCTAGTTTTTAGGACATAGAATTTTCTATTTCTTCTCTAAAATTTCTTTAAATTTCAACGAAAAATTATTTTAAGTGGTTAAATTGATAGACATTCAAAATTTTCTGGTTCGTAGTAATAGTTGGATTTGTTAGTGGCGAGTTGTGGGCTTCCGATTTACAGGGTCCTGGCTACCTGATGCATCTATTGGCTATTCGAAACGTGTGCAAAATCAGAAAAGTCTATTAATTTGATAACTTTAATAATTTTTATCTTTTATAACTAATAGGATATTCAGTGAATGCACCGAGCAAAACGTTCACCACCTTTTATACGTTCACCACCTGTAACTCGATCAAGACATCTAGCCAATATTGTCGCCGTTGATTTTTCTTTAGAATCGTCATCAAGTCGACCAAGTACTCCAATTCAAATTTCTGATAATCCATTTTTTGAACCCGACCTCACAATTGAGAATTCGGAGGATATTCAGGGACAATTCAGAAATCCTGAACCATTAATCTTTCCTCCGGAACCACCAATCATTCAAACAGAGATTGTCGAGGAACAAAACATTAAATCAGAATCTTCTAGTGATTCAGATTCAACAAATTCAATCATGGAAAATCTGGAACCTCTAAGTATGGAAGACCGGATGAGAGCTAAACGCACTGGTCAAGGTCACGCAATTACTCAACAAGACATTAATGCGCCAGATTATAAAATCAAAGGACAAATCCTACACATGGTAACTAATCAATGCCAATTTAGTGGTGCGCCGAAGGAAGATCCAAATGAACATCTTGGTACCTTTAATAGGATCTGTACTTTATTTAAAATCAGAGAAGTGGAGGATGAACAAATATATCTCATGTTATTTCCCTGGACTTTAAAGGGAGAAGCCAAAGATTGGTTAGAATCGTTACCTGAAGGGGCGATTGATACATGGGACGTTTTAGTTGAAAAATTTCTTAAATAATTCTTTCCGGCATCAAAAGCCATGAGACTTCAAGGAGAAATTGTTACGTTCACACAAAAGCCAAATGAAACTCTATATGAGGCGTGGACAAGATTTGGAAAGTTATTAAGAGGATGTCCGCAACATGGTTTAGAAACTTATCAAATAGTACAAATATTCTACCAAGGATGCGAAATCACTACAAGAAAAGACATCGATATAGCAGCTGGTGGTTCCATTATGAAGAAAACTACAACTGAAGCTTACAAAATTATTGATAACACTGCTTCCCACTCACATGAGTAGCACCAAGAAAAAGATATCGTTACATCATCTAAAGTGGCTAGAGTCGATTCTATCCATGACTTTGATTCCATTTCTGCAAAGATAGATGTTGTCGAGAGACGAATGGAAAATATGACTAAAGATATTCAATCAATACGAATTAGTTGTGAGCAGTGTGGAGGACCACATTTGACAAAAGATTGTCTCAGTATTGAACAAACAATGGAACAAAGAGAGAATATTTCATACATGAACCAAAGGCCTGGAAATAATTATCAGAATAATTATCAACTGCCAAGACCAATCTACAATCAAAACCAAAATTATAACCGAAATGTTCCATACAACAACCAACAAGGTTCTTGCAATCAACAAGTATCCAACAATCCTTACAATCAGCAAAGAGCTATTTTTCAAAATAAACCACTACAAACCGATGATAAAAAGCCAAATTTTAAAGATATGATGTCGAAGTTAGTTGAATCTCAAATGCAGTTTTTCACATCTCAGAAACAGACCAATGAACAAAATGCTCAAATATTTAGAAATCAAAAAGCTTCTATTCAAAATTTGGAACAAGAAGTAAGTAACCTAGCAAGGTTGATAGGCGAACGAAAACCGGGAAGTTTACCTAGTGATACAAATGCTAACCCCCGGAATGAAACAGCTAAAGCAATTACCACAAGAAGTGGTATTACACTTAAACCACCTAAAATACCTGTAATTTCTGATGACTCTATTCCTATTCCACAGGCACCACAACCTGAGCAAGATACATAAACAGAACTAGTAGTTGAAAAAGTTAATGAAGATAACACATTTAAGGCTAAACCTTATGTTAAACCATACCAACCACCACTTCCTTACCCGAGTAAAATGAGAAAAGAAAGACTTGAAGCCGAGCAATTCAAATTCTTGGATATGTTTAAACAAATAAATGTAAATCTTCCTTTCATTGATGTGATTTCAGGAATGCCTTGATATGCTAAATTCTTGAAAGATCTAATCACAAATAGAAAGAAAATGGAAGAACTCTCGGGTATTACTATGAATGCTAATTGTTCTGCAGTACTGTTGAATAAGATACCAGAAAAACTATCTGATCCAGGAAGTTTCACAATTCCATGTTTTCTGGGTAGTCTTAGTTCAATAGAAGCATTGACAGACTTAGGTGCTAGTATAAATTTAATGCCATATTCATTATACGCTAAACTAGACCTTGGAGAATTGAAACCAACACGAATAAGCATACAACTAGCCGATCGATCAGCAAAATATCCTTGAGGGATAATGGAGAACATGCTAGTTAAAGTTGGTACTTTAGTATTTCCAATAGATTTTGTTATTCTGGATATGGAAGAATATCTCGCGTTCCTCTCATATTAGGAAGACCATTCTTAAACACGGCTAAAGCAATAATAGACGTGTTTGGTAAGAAACTGACCCTAAGTATAGAGGCCGAGAGTGTTACCTTTTCTGTTGATAGAGCCATGCAACAACCACAACCTGGAGATGATACATGTTATTATATTCAAACTATATATTCACATGCAGAATTGTTAGAAGAATTTCCAGAATTACAAGGAACAGGAGAATGTTCTTTAGGAGAAGGAACTGAACCAATTGATGAAGCTGAAATGTTAGCTACATTTATGGCTAATGAATATGAACAAACTGAAATGTCCCCTTCTTATTGATTAAAAACGTTCCATATTAATTGATTTCGTTGCGAGGTTTTGACCTCTATATGAGACGTTTTTCAAAGACTGCATTCATTTTTAAAACAAAATATAACCTTTATTTCATAAATAAAGGTTTAAAAAGCTTTACGTAGATTAAATGATAATCTAAAACATCCTGTTTACACACGACCATTACATAATGGTTTACAATACAAATATGTTACATCGAAATCAGTTTCTTGAATGCAGTTTTTACACAATATCATACAAACATGGACTCCAAATCTTGTCCTTATTTTAGTATGCAACAGCGGAAGCTCTTAGTATTCACCTGAGAATAAACATGCTTTAAACGTCAACAAAAATGTTGGTGAGTTATAGGTTTAACCTATATATATCAAATCGTAACAATAGACCACAAGATTTCATATTTCAATACACATCCCATACATAGAGATAAAAATCATTCATATGATGAACACCTGGTAACCGACATTAACAAGATGCATATATAAGAATATTCCCATCATTCCGGGACACCCTTCGGATATGATATAAATTTCGAAGTACTAAAGCTTCCGGTACTTTGGATGGGGTTTGTTAGGCCCAATAGATCTATCTTTAGGATTCGCGTCAATTAGGGTGTCTGTTCCCTAATTCTTAGATTACCAGACTTAATAAAAAGGGGCATATTCGATTTCGATAATTCAACCATAGAATGTAGTTTCACGTACTTGTGTCTATTTTGTAAATCATTTATAAAACCTGCATGTATTCTCATCCCAAAAATATTAGATTTTAAAAGTGGGACTATAACTCACTTTCACAGATTTTTACTTCGTCGGGAAGTAAAACTTGGCCACTGGTTGATTCACGAACCTATAAAAATATATACATATATATCAAAGTATGTTCAAAATATATTTACAACCCTTTTAATATATTTTGATGTTTTAAGTTTATTAAGTCAGCTGTCCTCGTTAGTAACCTACAACTAGTTGTCCACAGTTAGATGTACAGAAATAAATCGATAAATATTATCTTGAATCAATCCACGACCCAGTGTATACGTATCTCAGTATTGATCACAACTCAAACTATATATATTTTGGAATCAACCTCAACCCTGTATAGCTAACTCCAACATTCACATATAGAGTGTCTATGGTTGTTCCGAAATATATATAGATGTGTCGACATGATAGGTCGAAACATTATATACGTGTCTATGGTATCTCAAGATTACATAATATATAATACAAGTTGATTAAGTTATGGTTGGAATAGATTTGTTACCAATTTTCACGTAGCTAAAATGAGAAAAATTATCCAATCTTGTTTTACCCATAACTTCTTCATTTTAAATCCGTTTTGAGTGAATCAAATTGCTATGGTTTCATATTGAACTCTATTTTATGAATCTAAACAGAAAAAGTATAGGTTTATAGTCAGGAAAATAAGTTACAATTCGTTTTTGTAAAGGTAGTCATTTCAGTCGAAAGAACGACGTCTAGATGACCATTTTAGAAAACATACTTCCACTTTGAGTTTAACCATAATTTTTGGATATAGTTTCATGTTCATAATAAAAATCATTTTCTTAGAATAACAACTTTTAAATCAAATTTTATCATAGTTTTTAATTAAGTAACCCAAAACAGCCCGCGGTGTTACTACGACGGCGTAAATTCGGTTTTACGGTGTTTTTCGTGTTTCCAGGTTTTAAATCATTAAGTTAGCATATCATATAGATATAGAACATGTGTTTAGTTGATTTTAATAGTCAAGTTAGAAGGATTAACTTTTATTTGCGAACAAGTTTAGAATTAACTAAACTATGTTCTAGTGATTACAAGTTTAAACCTTCGAATAAGATAGCTTTATATGTATGAATCGACTGATGTTATGAACATCATTACTACCTCAAATTCCTTGGATAAACCTACTGGAAATGAGAAAAATAGATCTAGCTTCAAAGGATCCTTGGATGGCTTGAAAGTTCTTGAAGCAGAATCATGACACGAAAACAATTTCAAGTAAGATTTCCACTCGAAAGTAGATTGTTATAGTTATAGAAATTGAATTAAAGTTTGAATATGATTATTACCTTGTATTATAAAGATAACCTACTGTAAGTAACAAAGGTTTCTTGATCTTGGATGATTACTTGGAATGGATTTACAAAACTTGGAAGTAAACTTGCAATCTTGGAAGTATTCTTGATTTTATGAAACTAGAACTTTTGGAATTTATGAAGAACACTTAGAACTTGAAGATAGAACTTGAGAGAGATCAATTAGATGAAGAAAATTGAAGAATGAAAGTGTTTGTAGGTGTTTTTGGTCGTTGGTGTATGGATTAGATATAAAGGATATGTAATTTTGTTTTCATGTAAATCAGTCATGAATGATTACTCTTATTTTTATAATTTTATGAGATATTTCATGCTAGTTGCCAAATGATGGTTCCCACATGTGTTAGGTGACTCACATGGGCTGCTAAGAGCTGATCATTGTAGTGTATATACCAATAGTACATACATCTAGAAGCTGTGTATTGTACGAGTACGAATACGGGTGCATACGAGTAGAATTGTTGATGAAACTGAACGAGGATGTAATTGTAAGTATTTTTGTTAAGTAGAAGTATTTTGATAAGTGTCTTTAAGTCTTTCAAAAGTGTATGAATACATATTAAAACACTACATGTATATACATTTTAACTGAGTCGTTAAGTCATCGTTAGTCGTTACATGTAAATGTTGTTTTGAAACCTTTAGGTTAACGATCTTGTTGAATGTTGTTAACCCATTGTTTATTATAACAAATGAGATGTTAAATTGTTATATTATCATGATATTATGATATATAATATATCTTAGTATGATGTATATACAGTTAAATGTCGTTACAACGATAATCGTTACATATATGTCTCGTTTCGAAATCATTAAGTTAGTAGTCTTATTTTTACATATGTATTTCATTGTTAATACACTTAATAATATATTTACTTATAATTTAACATAATTAACCAAGTGTATCAATATCTTAATATGATTCATATGTACCTAGTAAGACGTTGTTATAACGATAATCGTTATATATATCGTTTTCGAGTTTCTTAAATTAATAGTCTCATTTTTATGTATATAACTCATTGTTAAAATACCTAATGAGACACATACTTATAATAAAATCATGTTAACTATATATATAACCATATATATGTCATTGTATAGTTTTTACAAGTTTTAACGTTCGTGAATCACCGGTCAACTTGGGTGGTCAATTGTCTATATGAAACCTATTTCAATTAATCAAGTCTTAACAAGTTTGATTGCTTAACATGTTAGAAACACTTAATCATGTAAATAATAATTTCATTTAATATATATATAAACATGGAAAAGTTCGGGTCACTACAGTACCTACCCGTTAAATAAATTTCGTCCCGAAATTTTAAGCAGTTGGAGGTGTTGACGTATCTTCTGGAAATAAATGTGGGTATTTCTTCTTTATCTGATCTTCTCGTTCCCAGGTGAACTCGGGTCCTCTACGAGCATTCCATCGAACCTTAACAATTGGTATCTTGTTTTGCTTAAGTCTTTTAACCTCACGATCCATTATTTCGACGGGTTCTTCGATAAATTGAAGTTTTTCGTTGATTTGGATTTCATCTAACGGAATAGTGAGATCTTCTTTAGCAAAATATTTCTTCAAATTCGAGACGTGGAAAGTGTTATGTACAGCCGCGAGTTGTTGAGGTAACTCAAGTCGGTAAGCTACTGGTCCGACACGATCAATAATCTTGAATGGTCCAATATACCTTGGATTTAATTTCCCTCATTTACCAAATCGAACAACGCCTTTCCAAGGTGCAACTTTAAGCATGACCATCTTTCCAATTTCAAATTCTATATCTTTTCTTTTAATGTCAGCGTAGCTCTTTTGTCGACTTTGGGCGGTTTTCAACCGTTGTTGAATTTGGATGATCTTCTCTGTAGTTTCTTGTATCATCTCTGGACCCGTAATCTGTCTATCCCCCACTTCACTCTAAAAAATTGGAGACCTGCACTTTCTACCATAAAGTGCTTCAAACGGCGCCATATCAATGCTTGAATGGTAGCTGTTGTTGTAGGAAAATTCTTCTAACGGTAGATGTCGATCCCAACTGTTTCCAAAATCAATAACACATGCTCGTAGCATGTCTTCAAGCGTTTGTATCGTCCTTTCGCTCTGCCCATCAGTTTGTGGATGATAGGCAGTACTCATGTCTAGACGAGTTCCTAATGCTTGCTGTAATGTCTGCCAGAATCTTGAAATAAATCTGCCATCCCTATCAGAGATAATAGAGATTGGTATTCCATGTCTGGAGATGACTTCCTTCAAATACAGTCGTGCTAACTTCTCCATCTTGTCATCTTCTCTTATTGGCAGGAAGTGTGCTGATTTGGTGAGACGATCAACTATTACCCAAATAGTATCAAAACTACTTCCAGTCCTTGGCAATTTAGTGATGAAATCCATGATAATGTTTTCCCATTTCCATTCCGGGATTTCGGGTTGTTGAAGTAGACCTGATGGTTTCTGATGCTCAGCTTTGACCTTAGAACACGTCAAACATTCTCCTACGTATTTAGCAACATCGGATTTCATACCCGGCCACCAAAAATGTTTCTTGAGATCCTTGTACATCTTCCCCGTTTCAGGATGTATTGAGTATCTGGTTTTATGAGCTTCTCTAAGTACCATTTCTCTCATATCTCCAAATTTTGGTACCCAAATCCTTTCAGCCCTATACCGGGTTTCATCTTCCCGAATATTAAGATGCTTCTCCGATCCTTTGGGTATTTCATCCTTTAAATTTCCCTCTTTTAAAACTCCTTGTTGCGCCTCCTTTATTTGAGTAGTAAGGTTATTGTGAATCATTATATTCATAGCTTTTACTCGAATGGGTTCTCTGTCCTTCCTGCTCAAGGCGTCGACTACCACATTTGCCTTCCCCGGGTGGTAACGAATCTCAAAGTCGTAATCATTCAACAATTCAATCCACCAACGCTGCCTCATATTCAGTTGTTTCTGATTAAATATGTGTTGAAGACTTTTGTGGTCAGTATATATAATACTTTTGACCCCATATAAGTAGTGCCTCCAAGTCTTTAATGCAAAAACAACCGCTCCTAATTCCAAATCATGCGTCGTATAATTTTGCTCGTGAATCTTCAATTGTCTAGACTCATAAGCAATCACCTTCGTTCGTTGCATTAATACACAACGAGACCATGCTTTGATGCGTCACAATAAATCACCAAATCATCATTCCCTTCAGGAAATGACAATATAGGTGTCGTAGTTACCTTTTTTTTCAATAACTGAAACGCTTTCTCTTGTTCATCCTTCCATTCAAATTTCTTCCCTTTATGCGTTAATGCAGTCAAGGGTTTTCCTATTCTGGAAAAGTCTTGGATGAACCTTCTGTAGTAACCAGCTAGTCCTAAAAACTGGCGTATGTGTTTCGGATTTTCGGGGTTTCCCACTTTTCAACAGTTTCTATCTTTGCCGGATCCACCTTAATACCTTTTTTGTTCACTATGTGACCGAGGAATTGAATTTCTTTCAACCAAAATGCACACTTTGAAAATTTAGCGTACAATTCTTCCTTCCTCAATACTTCTAACACCTTTCTCAAATGTTCACCGTGTTCTTGGTCATTCTTTGAGTAAATAAGTATGTCATCAATGAAAACAATGACAAACTTGTCAAGGTATGGTCCACACACTCGGTTCATAAGGTCCATGAACACAGCTGGTGCATTAGTTAAACCAAACGGCATGACCATAAACTCGTAATGACCGTAACGTATTCTGAAAGCAGTCTTTGGAATATCATCTTCTTTCACCCGCATTTGATTATACCCGGAACATAAGTCAATCTTTGAATAAATAGACGAGCCTTGTAGTTGATCAAATAAGTCATCGATTCTCGGTAGTGGGTAGCGGTTCTTGATGGTAAGTTTGTTCAACTCTCGGTAGTCAATACACAACCTGAATGTACCATCTTTCTTCTTGACAAACAAAACAGGAGCTCACCACGGTGATGTGCTTGGTCGAATGAAACCACGCTCTAAAAGTTCTTGTAATTGGATTTGCAGTTCTTTCATCTCGATGGGTGCGAGTCTGTAAGGAGCACGAGCTATTGATGCAGCTCCTGGTATAAGATCTATTTGAAATTCAACGGATCGATGTGGGGGTAATCCCGGTAATTCTTTCGGAAATACATCGGGAAATTCTTTTGCGACGGGAACATCATTGATGCTCTTTTCTTCAGTTTGTACTTTCTCGACGTGTGCTAGAACAGCATAGCAACCTTTTCTTATTAGTTTTTGTGCCATCAAATTACTAATAAGATGTAGCTTTGTGTTGCCCTTTTCTCCGTACACCATTAAGGGTTTTCCTTTTTCTCGTATAATGCGAATTGCATTTTTGTAACAAACGATCTATGCTTTCACTTCTTTCAACCAGTCCATACCGATTATCACATCAAAAATCCCTAACTCTACTGGTATCAAGTCAATCTTAAATGTTTCGCTAACCAGTTTAATTTCTCGATTCCGACATATATTATCTGCTGAAATTAATTTACCATTTTCTAATTCGAGTAAAAATTTACTATCCAGCGGCGTCAATGGACAACTTAATTTAGCACAAAAATCTCTACTCATATAGCTTCTATCCGCACTCGAATCAAATAAAACGTAAGCAGATTTATTGTCAATAAGAAAGGTACCCGTAACAAGCTCCGGGTCTTCCTGTGCCTCTGCCGCATTAATATTGAAAACTCTTCTGCGGCCTTGTCCATTCGTGTTCTCCTGGTTCGGGCAATTTCTAATAATGTGGCCCGGTTTTCCACATTTATAACAAAATACATTGGCATAACTTGCTCCGACACTACTTGCTCCGCCATTACTCGTTCCGACACCATTTGTTCCTTTCGTTCTGTTAACCCCTGGTCCGTAGACCTCACACTTCGCTGCGCTATGACCATTTCTTTTACACTTGTTGCAAAATTTGGTGCAGAACCCCGAGTGATACTTTTCACACCTTTGGCATAGCTGCTTCTGATTGTTGTTGTTGTTGCGGTTGTTATTGTTGTTGGGACGATTGTTGTAGTTGCTGTTGTTGTTGTTGTTGTTGTTGTTGTTGTTGTTGTTGTTGTTGTTGTTGTTGTTGTTGTTGTTGTTGTTGTTGTTGTTGTTGTTGTTGTTGTTGTTGTTGTTGTTGTTGTTGTTGTTGTTGTTGTTGTTGTTGTTGTTGTTGTTGTTGTTGTTGTTGTTGTTGTTGTTGGGCCGTTTGTTGTAGTTGCGATTGATGTTGCGATTGTTGGAATAATTGTTGCGATTATTATTGTAATTGTTGTTGTTGTTGTATTGGTGATTCTTATCACCGTTTTCCTCCCACTTTCTTTTGACTTGCTTCACATTGGCCTCTTCAGCCGTCTGTTCTTTAATTCTTTCCTCAATCTGGTTCACTAGTTTGTGAGCCATTCTACATGCCTGTTGTATGAAGGCGGGCTTGTGTGAACTTATATCTTCTTGGATTCTTTCCGATAATCCTTTCATAAACGCGTCGATCTTCTCTTCCTCATCTTCGAACGCTCCCGGACACAATAGGCACAATTCTATGAATCGTCTTTCGTACGTGGTAATATCAAATCCTTGGGTTCGTAACCCTCTAAGTTCTGTCTTGAGCTTATTGACCTCGGTTCTGGGACGGTACTTCTCGTTCATCAAGTGCTTGAATGCTGACTACGGTAGTGCGTACGCATCATCTTGCCCCACTTACTCTAGATAGGTATTCCACCATGTTAACGCAGAACCTGTGAAGGTATGCGTAGCGTACTTCACTTTGTCCTCTTCAGTACACTTACTTATGGCAAACACCGATTTGACCTTCTCGGTCCACCGTTTCAATCCGATCGGTCCTTCGGTTCCATCAAATTCCAAAGGTTTGCAGCCAGTGAATTCTTTGTAGGTGCATCCTACACGATTTCATGTACTACTTGATCCAAGGTTATTGTTGGTATGTAGCACAGCCTGTACTGCGGCTATGTTTGAAGCTAGAAAAGTACGTAATTCCTCTTCATTCATATTCACGGTGTGTCGAGTAGTCGGTGCCATTTCCTTCAAAATAGTCAAATGGAACAAGTTAATCATACAGAATATTAAGAGTAGTTAATAGTATTTCGTAACATAATATGAACTCATTTATAAAAAAAATTTCTTCATATTAGCATTTTATAAGTTTAAATTTGGGTAGTACCTACCCGTTAAGTTCATACTTAGTAGCTAATATACAATTCAACTACTACAATTCTATATGAAAAACTGATTATAATAATATTTCACGTTCAAACTTTTATACAATATTTTACAAACTTACAATACCGCTTATTTTACATAAAGCATGAAATATAGCACACAATAACTTTGATACAAGATAGTTGTGAAGATAATTCTAGCTAGTACACAAGTCTTTCAGCAAAGGCAATAAAGACACGTAATTCATACGTCCAGAAACAAGTCATGCATTCTGGTTTTACTAGGACTACTTCCCATCCTTGGTCTTGTGGAACATAACCGTTATGGTCGTTGATAAGACAACGTGTTGTAACGTCGTCAAAGGGACGAGGGTTACGTAATGACCAACAGTCTCGTAATAACCTAAAAACCTCATTTCTTACCCCAATTACCGACTCCGTCACTTGTGGGAATGTTTTGTTTAATAGCTGTAGCCCGATGTTCTTTTTCTCACTTTGGTGAGAAGCGAACATTACTAACCCATAAGCATAGCATGCTTCTTTATGTTGCATGTTAGCCGCTTTTTCTAAATCATGAAGTCCTATATTCGGATACATTGAGTCAAAATAATTTCTTAACCCGTTGTGTAATATAGCATTTGGGTTCCCCGCAATATATGCGTCAAAGTAAACACATCGTAACGTATGGGTTTCCTAATGTGATATCCCCCATCTTTCAAACGAAAGTCTCTTATAAACCAAGACATTATTGGAACGTTCTTCGAATGTCTTACAAACTGATCTCGCCTTAAATAGTTGTGCCGAGGAATTCTGACCGACTCTAGACAAGATTTCATCAATCATGTCTCCGAGTAGGTCTCTTAAAATATTGGGTTGTCTATCCATTTTGTGTTTTTAAACTGTAAAATAGACAAGAGTTAGATTCATAAAAAAATACTTATTAATACAAGCAATTTTAACATATATCATAAAGCATAAGCACACTATATTACATATATTACACCACACGAATACAACTATCTTATTCTGACTCGCTCGTTTCTTCTTCTTCTTCGGTTTTGGTTCGTTTTACCAAGTTTCTAGGGATATATGATGTTCCCCTAATACTAGCTGTCGTTTTCCACAACGGTTTAGAAAAACTGGTGGTTTAGAGGTTCCCGGGTCATTGTTACAACTTAAGGACTTCGGGGGTTGACGATACATATAAACTTCATCGGGGTTGGAATTAGATTTCTCTATTTTTATGCCCTTTCCCTTATTATTTTCTTTTGCTTTTTTAAATTCAGTTGGGGTAATTTCTATAACATCATAGGAATTCTCGTCGGAATCCGATTCATCGGAGAATTGGTAATCCTCCCAATATTTTGTTTCCTTGGCGGAAACACCATTGACCATAATTAACCTTGGTCGGTTGGTTGAGGATTTTCTTTTACTTAACCGTTTTATTATTTCCCCCACCGGTTCTATTTCCTCCTCCGGTTCCTCCTCTTCCGGTTCTGATTCTTCTTCCGGTTCTGATTCTTCTTCCGGTTCCTCTTCGGGAACTTGTGAATTAGTCCAATATATATTCAACTCTTCGTTATTATTAGGTGAGTCAATGGAATTTGTGCTAGAGGTAGACATCTATCACACAATATCAAACATGTTAAGAGATTAATATCTCACATAATATATACATGTTAATAATATATAGTTTCCAACAAAAATGTTAAGCAATCATTTTTAAAGAAAACACAGTCGAAGTCCAGACTCACTAATGCATCTTAACAAACTCGATAAGACACACTAATGCAAATTGTATGGTTCTCTAAGACCAACGCTCGGATACAAACTGAAATGTCCCGTTCTTATTGATTAAAAACGTTCCATATTAATTGATTTCTTTGCGAGGTTTTGACCTCTATATGAGACGTTTTTCAAAGACTGTATTCATTTTTAAAACAAACCATAACCTTTATTTCATAAATAGAGGTTTAAAAAGATTTACATAGATTAAATGATAATCTAAAATATCCTGTTTACACACGACCATTACATAATGGTTTACAATACAAATATGTTACATCGACATCAGTTTCTTGAATGTAGTTTTTACACAATATCATACAAACATGGACTCCAAATCTTGTCCTTATTTTAGTATGCAACAGCGGAAGCTCTTAGTATTCACCTGAGAATAAACATGCTTTAAACGTCAACAAAAATGTTGGTGAGTTATAGGTTTAACCTATATATATCAAATCGTAACAATAGACCACAAGATTTCATATTTCAATACACATCCCATACGTAGAGATAAAAATCATTCATATGGTGAACACCTGGTAACCGACATTAACAAGATGCATATATAAGAATATCCCCATCATTCCGGGACACCCTTCGGATATGATATAAATTTCGAAGTACTAAAGCATCCGGTACTTTGGATGGGGTTTGTTAGGCCCAATAGATCTATCTTTAGGATTCGCGTCAATTAGGGTGTCTGTTCCCTAATTCTTAGATTACCAGACTTAATAAAAAGGGGCATATTCGATTTCGATAATTCAACCATAGAATGTAGTTTCACGTACTTGTGTCTATTTTGTAAATCATTTATAAAACCTGCATGTATTCTCATCCCAAAAATATTAGATTTTAAAAGTGGGACTATAACTCACTTTCACAGATTTTTACTTCATCGGGAAGTAAGACTTGGCCACTGGTTGATTCACGAACCTATAAAAATATATACATATATATCAAAGTATGTTCAAAATATATTTACAACACTTTTAATATATTTTGATGTTTTAAGTTTATTAAGTCAGCTGTCCTCGTTAGTAACCTACAACTAGTTGTCCACAGTTAGATGTACAGAAATAAATCGATAAATATTATCTTGAATCAATCCACGACCCAGTATATACGTATCTCAGTATTGATCACAACTCAAACTATATATATTTTGGAATCAACCTCAACCCTGTATAGCTAACTCCAACATTCACATATAGAGTGTCTATGGTTGTTCCGAAATATATATAGATGTGTCGACATGATAGGTCGAAACATTGTATACGTGTCTATGGTATCTCAAGATTACATAATATACAATACAAGTTGATTAAGTTATGGTTGGAATAGATTTGTTACCAATTTTCACGTAGCTAAAATGAGAAAAATTATCCAATCTTGTTTTACCCATAACTTCTTCATTTTAAATCCGTTTTGAGTGAATCAAATTGATATGGTTTCATATTGAACTCTTTTTTATGAATCTAAACAGAAAAAGTATAGGTTTATAGTCAGAAAAATAAGTTACAAGTCATTTTTGTAAAGGTAGTCATTTCAGTCGAAAGAACGACGTCTAGATAACCATTTTAGAAAACATACTTCCACTTTGAGTTTAACCATAATTTTTGGATATAGTTTCATGTTCATAATAAAAATCATTTTCTCAATTTAATAACTTTTACATCAAAGTTTATCATAGTTTTTAATTAACTAACCCAAAACAGCCCGCGGTGTTACTACGACAGCGTAAATCCGGTTTTACGATGTTTTTCGTGTTTCCAGGTTTTAAATTATTAAGTTACCATATAATATAGATATAGAACATGTGTTTAGTTGATTTTAAAAGTCAAGTTAGAAGGATTAACTTTTATTTGCGAACAAGTTTAGAATTAACTAAACTATGTTTTAGTGATTACAAGTTTAAACCTTCGAATAAGATAGCTTTATATGTATGAATCGAATGATGTTATGAACATCATTACTACCTCAAGTTCCTTGGATAAACCTACTGGAAATGATAAAAATAGATCTAGCTTCAAAGGATCCTTGGATGGCTTGAAAGTTCTTGAAGCAGAATCATGACACGAAAACAATTTCAAGTAAGATTTCCACTCGAAATAAGATTCTTATAGTTATAGAAATTGAATTAAAGTTTGAATACGATTATTACCTTGTATTAGAAAGATAACCTACTGTAAGTAAAAAAGGTTTCTTGATCTTGGATGATTACTTGGAATGGATTTAGAAAACTTGGAAGTAAACTTGCAATCTTGTAAGTATTCTTGATTTTATAAAACTAGAACTTTTGGAATTTATGAAGAACACTTAGAACTTGAAGATAGAACTTGAGAGAGATAAATTAGATGAAGAAAATTTAAGAATGAAAGTGTTTGTAGGTGTTTTTGGTCGTTGGTGTATGGATTAGATATAAAGGATATGTAATTTTGTTTTCATGTAAATAAGTCATTAATGATTACTCATATTTTTGTAATTTTATGAGATATTTCATGCTAGTTGCCAAATGATCGTTCCCACATGTGTTAGATGACTCACATGGGCTGCTTAGAGCTGATCATTGGAGTGTATATACCAATAGTACATACATCTAAAAGCTGTGTATTGTACGAGTACGAATACGGGTGCATACGAGTAGAATTGTTGATGAAACTGAACGAGGATGTAATTGTAAGTATTTTTGTTAAGTAGAAGTATTTTGATAAGTGTCTTGAAGTCTTTAAAAAGTGTATGAATATATATTAAAACACTACATGTATATACATTTTAACTGAGTCGTTAAGTCATCGTTAGTCGTTAAATGTAAATGTTGTTTTGAAACCTTTAGGTTAACGATCTTGTTGAATGTTGTTAACCCATTGTTTATTATAACAAATGAGATGTTAAATTGTTATATTATAATGATATTATGATATATAATATATCTTAGTACGATGTATATACAGTTAAATGTCGTTACAACGATAATCGTTACATATATGTCTCGTTTCGAAATCATTAAGTTAGTAGTCTTATTTTTACATATGTATTTCATTGTTAATACACTTAATAATATATTTACTTATCATTTAACATAATTAACCAAGTGTATCAATATCTTAATATGATTCATATGTACCTAGTAAGACGTTGTTATAACGATAATCGTTATATATATCATTTTCGAGTTTCTTAAATTAATAGTCTCATTTTTATGTAAATAACTCATTGTTAAAATACCTAATGAGATACATACTTATAATAAAATCATGTTAAATATATATATAACCATATATATGTCATCGTATAGTTTTTACAAGTTTTAACGTTCGTGAATCACCGGTCAACTTGGGTGGTCAATTGTCTATATGAAACCTATTTCAATTAATCAAGTCTTAACAAGTTTGATTGCTTAACATGTTGGAAACACTTAATCACGTAAATAACAATTTCATTTAATATATATATAAACATGGAAAAGTTCGGGTCACTACACAAACAACAGAAGAACTTCAAATGTTAAAAGAAAAAGACAGATATCGATACAAATCATCGATAGAAGAACCACCGACATTAGATTTAAATCCACTTCCAAACCATTTGGAATATGTAGTGACCCGAACTTTTCCATGTTTATATATATTAATTAAGATTGATATTTACATGACTAAATGTTTCCAACGTGTTAAGCAATCAAACTTGTTAAGAGTTGATTAAATGAAATAAGTTTCAAATAGACATTTGATCACCCAAGTTGACCGGCGATTCACGAACGTTATAAAATTGTAAAAACTACATATTGTGGTATATATAGACATATATATATATGGTTGACCTAAGATTATGATGAGTAATTATCTCACTAAGTATATTAACAATGTGTGATATACATAAGAAATGAGATTACTAAGTTAAGAAACTCGAAATGATATATATAACGATTATCGTTATGATAACGTCTACTAAATACATATGTATCATATTAAGATATTGATACACTATATTTAACATGATAAAATGATATTTAAATATATCATTAAGTGTGTTAACAATGAACTACATATGTAAAAAACAAGACTACTAACTCATGAATTACGAAACGAGACTTATATGTAACGATTATCGTTGTAACGATATTTTAATGTATATATCATATTAAGAGATATTCATACATCATAATATCATTATAATATAATAATTAACATCTCATTTGATATAATAAACATTGGGTTAACAACATTAATTGAGATCGTTAACTTAAAGGTTTCAAAACAACATTTATATGTAACGACTAACGAAGACTTAACGACTCCATTAGAATGTATATACATGTTGTGTTTTAATATGTATTCTTAAACTTTTGAAAGACTTCAAGACACATATCAAATTACTTCTACTTAACAAAAATGCTTACAATTACATCCTCTTTCAGTTTCATCAACAATTCTACTCGTATGCACCCATATTCGTACTCGTACAATACACAGCTTTTAGATGTATGTACTATTGGTATATACACTCCAATGATCAGATCTTAGCAGCCCATGTGAGTCACCTAACACATGTGGGAATCATCATTTGGCAACTAGCATGAAATATCTCATAAAATTACAAAAATATTAGTAATCATTCATGACTTATTTACATGAAAACAAAATTACATATCCTTTATATCTAATCCATATACCAACGACCAAAAATACTTACAAACACTTTCATTCTTCAATTTTCTTCATCTAATTGATCTCTCTCAAGTTCATTTTCAAGTTCTAAGTGTTCTTCATAAATTCCATAAGTATAGTTTCATAGAAATCAAGAATACTTCCAAGTTTGCAAGTCTACTTCCAAACTTTCTAATCCATTCAAAGTAATCATCTAAGATCAAGGAACCTTTGTTATTTATAGTAGGTTATCTTTCTAATTCAAGGTAATATTCATATTCAAACTTTGATTCAATTTCTACAACCATAACAATCTTATTTCGAGTGAAAATCTTACTTGAACTGTTTTCGTGTCATGATTCTGCTTCAAGAACTTTCAAGCCATCCAAGGATCCTTTGAAGCTAGATCCATTTTTCTCATTTCCAGTAGTTTTATCCAGAAAACTTGAGGTAGTAATGATGTTCATAACATCATTCGATTCATACATATAAAGCTATCTTATTCGAAGGTTTAAACTTGTAATCACTAGAACATAGTATAGTTAATTCTAAACTTGTTCGCAAACAAAAGTTAATCCTTCTAACTTGACTTTTAAAATCAACTAAACACATGTTCTATATCTATATGATATGCTAACTTAATGATTTAAAACCTGGAAACACGATGAACACCATAAAATCGGATATACGCCGTCGTAGTAAAACCGGGGGCTGTTTTGGTTTGGATAATTAAAAACTATGATAAACTTTGATTTAAAAGTTGTTCTTCTGGGAAAATTATTTTTCATATGAACATGAAACTATATCCAAAAATCTTGGTTAAACTCAAAGTGAAAGTATGTTTTTCCAAATGGTCATCAAGATGTCGTTCTTTCGACGAAAATGACTACCTCTTTAGTAATTGACATGTAACGTAAATTTCCGACTATAAACCTATACTTTTTCTATTTGGATTCTTAAATTAGAGTTCAATATGAAACCATAGCAATTTGATTCACTCAAAACGGATTTAAAATGAAGAAGTTATGGGTAAAACAAGATTGGATATTTTTGATCTTTTTAGCTACGGGAAATGTTTAACAAATCTATACAAATCATATCCTAACTAACTTATATTGTATTATACATGTATTCTAATATATTATGTAATCTTGGGATACCATAGACACGTATGCAAATGTTTTGACATATCATATTGACCCATGTATATATATTATTTGGAACAACCATAGACACTCTATATGTAGTAATGTTGGAGTTAGCTATACAGGGTTGAGGTTGATTCCAAAAATATATATACTTTGAGTTGTGATCTAGCCTGAGACGTGTATACACTGGGTCGTGGATTGATTCAAGATAATATATATCGATTTATTTCTGTACATCTAACTGTGGACAACTAGTTGTAGGTTACTAACGAGGACAGCTGACTTAATACACTCAAATCTTTAAAACATAATAAAAATATTTGTAATTATATTTTGATCAAACTTTGATATATATGTACATATTTGTATAGGTTCGTGAATCGATCCGTGGCCAAGTCTTGTTTCCGAGGAAGGAAATATCTGTGAAAGTGAGTTATAGTCCCACTTTTAAAATCTAATATTTTTGGGATGAGAATACATGCAGGTTTTATAAATGATTTACAAAATAGACACAAGTACGTGAAACTACATTCTATGGTTGAATTATCGAAATCGAATATGCCCCTTTTTATTAAGTCTTGTAATCTAAGAATTAGGGAACAGACACCCTAATTGACGCAAATTCTAAAGATAGATCTATTGGGCCTAACAAACCCCATCCAAAGTACCGGATGCTTTAGTACTTCGAAATTTATATCATATCCGAAGGGTGTCCTGGAATGATGGGGATATTCTTATATATGCATCTTGTTAATGTCGGTTACCAGGTATTCACCATATGAATGATTTTTATCTCTATGCATGGGATGTATATTGAAATATGAAATCTTGTGGTCTATTGTTACGATTTGATATATATAGGTTAAACCTATAACTCACCAACATTTTTGTTGACGTTTAAAGCATGTTTATTCTCAGGTGAATACTAAGAGCTTCCGCTGTTGCATACTAAAATAAGGACAAGATTTGGAGTCCATGCTTGTATGATATTGTGTAAAAACTGCATTCAAAAAACATATGTCGATGTAATATATTTCTATTGTAAACCATTATGTAATGGTCGTGTGTAAACAGTATATTTTTAGATTATCATTATTTGATAATCTACGTAATGTTTTTTTTTAAAAACCATTATTGATAAAATAAAGGTTATGGTTGTTTTAAAAATGAATGCAGTCTTTGAAAAATGTGTCATATAGAGGTCAAAACCTCGCAACGAAATCAATTAATATGGAACGTTTATAATCAATATGAACGGGACATTTTAGTTGGTATCCGAGCGTTGCTCTTAGAGAACCAGAAAATTTGCATTAGTGTGTCTTATCGAGTTTGTTAGGATGCATTAGTGAGTCTGGACTTCGACCGTGTTTTCTTTAAAAATGATTGCTTAACATTTGTCGGAAACTATATATTATTAACATGTAAATATTATGTGATATATTAATCTCTTAACATGTTTGATATTGTGTGATAGATGTCTACCTCTAGCACAAATCTCATTGACTCACCTAATAATAACGAAGAGTCGAATATATATTGGCAAGATTCACAAGTTCCCGAAGAACCGGAAGAAGAGGAAACGGAACTGTAAGAAGAGGAACCGGAAGAAGAGGAACCAAAAGAAGAGGAACCGGAAGAAGAAGAGGTTTCGGAGGGGGGAATAGTAGGAACCACAGAAAACCGGTCAAATAAAAGAAAATCTTCAACCAACGGAACAAAGTTAATAATGGTCAATGGTGTTTCCACTAAGGAAGCAAAATATTGGGAAAATTACCAATTTTTCGATGAATCGGATCCTGATGAGGATTCTGATGATGTTATAGAAATTACCCCGACCCAATTTAATGAGGCAAAAGAAAATAATAAGGGAAAAGGCATCAAAATAGAGAAATCTGATTCCGATCCCGATGAACTTTATATGTACCGTCAACACCCGTATTTTCAATATCATGACAATAACTCGGGAACCTCTAAACCACCAGGTTTTTCTAAACCAATGTAGAAAACGACGACTCGTATTAGAAACATCATATATCCCTAGAAGATTAGGAAAAAGAACCAAGTCCGAAGAAGAAGAAACCAGTGATTCAGATTAGAGGGGTGTGAGCATGTTGTGTAATAAATGTATTGTAGTATGCTTGTACTTTTATGCTCTATGAAAAAAAATTCCTTGTATTGTTTGTTATTACGAATCTAATCCTTGTCTATTTTACAGTATAAAAACAAAATGGACGTTAAGGTTAGACAACCGAATATTTTAGAAGACCTACCAGAGGATATGATTGAGGAAATCTTGTCTAGAGTCGGTCAGAATTCATCAGCACATTTAGTTATGGCGAAATTAACTTGTCAAACATTTAAAAGACTTTCCAGAAATGCCTTAGTTTATAAAAGGCTTTCCTTTGATAGATGGGGTATATCACATTGGGGAGACGGTAAGTTACGCCGTGTTTTCTTTAAAGCGTTAAATGCGGGGAACCCAAATGTAATTTTACGCTACGGGTTAAGAATCTATTTTGACTCAACATATCCCAACATAGGATTTCGTGAATTAGAAAGAGCTTCTAATATGCAACATAAAGAAGCATGTTATGCTTACGGGTTAGTGATGTTCGCTTCTTACCAAAGTGAGAAAAAGAACATCGGATTGCAACTTTTAAATAAAACTTTCCCACAAGTGACGGATTCAGTAGTTGGGGTGAGAAACAAGGGTTTTAGATTATTACGGGGCTGTTGGACATTACGAAACCCTCGTCCTATTGACGACATTACAACATGCTGCCTTGCCAATGGTCATAACGGTTATTTTCCACAAGACCAAGGATGTGAAGTCATCTTAGTAAAACCAGAATGCATGACTTGTTTCTGGACTTATGAATTACGTGTCTTTATTTCCTTTGCTGAACAACTCGCGTATTAACTAGATTTATCTTCAAAACTGTCCTGTACCATAGTGTACTATATTTCATGTTATAGCGAAGTTGTAAGTTTGAAGAATATTTGTATGTGATATATTATTATAATCAGTTTTTCATATGGAATTGTAGTAGTTGAATTGTATATTAGCTACTAAGTATGAACTTAACGGGTAGGTAGTACCAGAATTTAAACTTATAAAATGCTAATATGAAGAAAAAGATTTTATAAATGAGTTCATATTATGCTACGAGATACTATTGACTACTCTTAATATTCTGTATGATTAACTTGTTTCATTTGACTATTTTGAATGAAATGGCACCGACTACTCGACACACCTTGAATATGAGCGAAGAGAAATTTCGTGCCTTTCTTGCTTCAAACATAGCCGCAGTACAGGCTGCGCTACATACCAACAATAACTCTGAATCTAGCAATATAGCTAACGGCGCAACAAATCGTGTAGGATGCTCCTACAAGGAATTCACTGCCTGCAAACCTTCAAAATTTGATGGGACTGAAGGACCAATCGGATTGAAACGGTGGACCGAGAAAGTTGAATCGGTGTTTGCCATAAGTAAGTGTGCTGAAGGAGACAAAGTGAAGTACGCTACGCATACCTTCACAGGTATTGCGTTAACATGGTGGAATACCTATCTAGAGCAAGTGGGACAAGATGCTGCTTACGCGCTACCGTGGTCAGCATTCAAGCACTTGATGAACGAGAAGTACCGTCCCATAACCGAGGTCAATAAGCTCAAGTCAGAACTTAGAGGGTTACGAACACAGGGATTCGATATTACTTCGTACGAAAGACGATTCACAAAATTATGCCTATTGTGTCCGAGATCGTTCGAAGATGAGGAAGAGAAGATCGACGCGTTTGTGAAAGGGTTACCGGAGAGAATCCAAGAAGATATAAGTTCACACGAGCCTGCCTCCATACAAAAGGCATGTAGAATGGCTCACAAACTAGTGAACCAGATTGAGGGAAGAATTAAAGAACAGGCGGTCGAAGAGGCCAACGTGAAGCTAGTCAAAATAAAGTGGAAGGAAAACGGTGATAAGAGTCACCAAAACAACAACAAATATCCCAACAATCGCAACGTCAATCGAAACTACAACAAACGACAAAACAACAACAACAACAACAACAACAACTACAACAATCATCCCAACAACAATAACAACCACAACAACAACAACAACAATCAGAAGCAGCTATGCCAAATGTGTGAAAAGTATCACTCGGGGTTCTGCACCAAATTTTGCAACAAGTGTAAAAGAAATGGTCATAGTCCGGCGAAGTGTGAGGTCTACGGACCAGGGGTTAATAGAACGAAAGGAACAAATGGTGTCGGAATGAGTAATGGCAGAGCAAGTAGTGTCGGAGCAAGTTATGCCAATGTAGTTTGTTATAAATGTGGAAAACCAGGCCACATTATTAGAAATTGCCCGAACTAGGAGAACACGAAAGGACAAGGCCGCGGAAGAGTTTTCAATATTAATGCGGCAGAGGCACAGGAAGACTCGGAGCTTGTTACAGGTACGTTTCTTATTGACAATAAATCTGCTTACGTTTTATTTGATTCGGGTGCGGATAGAAGCTATATGAGTAGAGATTTTTGTGCTAAATTAAGTTGTCCATTGACGCCGTTGGATAGTAAATTTTTACTCGAATTAGCAAACGGTAAATTAAATTCAGCAGATTATATATGCCGGAATCGAGAAATTAAACTGGGTAGCGAAATATTTAAGACTGATTTGATACCAGTAGAGTTAGGGAGTTTTGATGTAATAGTTGGCACGGACTGGCTGAAGGTGATGAAAGCAGAGATCGTATGTTACAAAAATGTAATTCGCATTGTACGAGAAGAAGGAGAACCCTTAATGGTGTACGGAGAAAAGGGCAACACGAAGCTACATCTTATTAGTAATTTGAAGGCACAAAAACTAATAAGAAAAGGTTGCTATGATGTTGTAGCACACGTCGAGAAAGTACAAACTGAAGAAAAGAGCATCAATGATGTTCCCGTCGCAAAAGAATTTCCCGATGTATTTCCGAAAGAATTACTGGGAGTACCTCCACATCGATCTGTTGAATTTCAAATAGATCTTGTACCAGGAGCTGCACTAATAGCTCGTGCTCCTTACAGACTCGCACCCAGCGAGATGAAAGAACTGCAAAGCCAACTGCAAGAACTATTAGAACGTGGTTTTATTCAACCAAGCACATCACCATGGGGAGCTCCTGTTTTGTTTATCAAGAAGAAGGATGGTACATTTAGGTTGTGTATTGACTACAGAGAGTTGAATAAACTTACCATCAAAAACCGTTATCCACTGCCGAGAATTGATGACTTATTTGATCAACTACAAGGCTCGTCAGTTTATTCGAAAATCGATTTACGTTCTGGATATCATCAAATGCGAGTAAAGGAGGATGATATTCCAAAAACTGCTTTTAGGACGCGTTATGGTCATTACGAGTTTATGGTTATGCCGTTTGGATTGACTAACGCACCAGCTGTGTTCATGGACCATATGAACCGAGTGTGTGGGCCATATCTTGACAAGTTTGTCATTATTTTCATCAATGACATACTTATTTACTCAAAGAATGATCAAGAGCACGAAGAACATTTGAGAAAAGTGCTAGAAGTAATGAGGAAAGAAAAACTGTACGCTAAGTTTTCAAAGTGTGCATTTTGGTTGGAAGAAGTTCAATTCCTCGATCATATAGTGAACAAAGAAGGTATCCAGGTGGACCCGGCAAAGATCGAAACCATTGAAAAGTGGGAAACCCCAAAAACTCTGAAGCATATACGTCAATTTCTAGGATTGGCTGGTTACTACAGAAGATTCATCCAAGACTTCTCCAAAATAGCAAAACCCTTGACTGCATTAACGCATAAAGGGAAGAAATTTGAATGGAATAATGAACAAGAGAAGGTGTTTCAGTTATTGAAGAAAAAGCTAACTATGGCACCTATATTGTCATTGCCTGAAAGGAATGATGATTTTGTGATTTATTGTGACGCATCAAAGCAAGGTCTCGGTTATGTATTAATGCAACGAACGAAGGTGATTGCTTATGCGTCTAGACAATTGAAGATTCACGAGCAAAATTATACAAATCACGATTTGGAATTGGGTGCTGTTGTTTTTGCATTAAAGACTTGGAGGCATTATTTATATGGGGTGAAAAGTATTACATATACCGGTCACAAAAGTCTCCAACATATATTTAATCAGAAGCAATTGAATATGAGATAACGCAGGTGGATTGAACTGCTGAATGATTATGATTTTGAGATTCGATACCACCCGGGGAAGGCGAATGTTGTAGCCGACGCTTTGAGTAGAAAGGACAGAGAACCTATACTGGTAAAAGCTATGAATATAATTATTCGTACTAACCTTACTACTCAAATAAAGGAGGCGCAATAGGGGGTTGTAAAAGAAGGAAAGTTGAAGAATGAGATACCCAAAGGATCAGAGAAACATCTTAATATCTGGGAAGATGGAACCCGGTATAGGGCTGAAAGAATTTGGGTACCAAAATTTGGAGATATGAGAGAAATGGTACTTAGAGAAGCTCATACAACCAGATACTCAATACATCCTGGAACGGGGAAGATGTACAAAGATCTCAAGAAACATTTTTGGTGGCCAGGTATGAAATCTGATGTTGCTAAATACGTAGGGGAATGTTTGACGTGTTCTAAGGTCAAAGCGGAGCATCAGAAACCATCAGGTTTACTTCAACAACCCAAAATCCCAGAATGGAAATGGGAAAGCATTACCATGGATTTCATCACTAAATTGCCAAGGACTGCAAGTGGTTATGATACTATTTGGGTAATAGTTGATCGTCTCACCAAGTCAGCACACTTCCTGCCAATGAGAGAAGATGACAAAATGGAGAAGTTGGCCCGATTGTATTTGAAGGAGGTTGTCTCCAGACATAGAATACCCATCTCTATTATCTCTGATAGGGATGGTAGATTTGTTTCAAGGTTCTGGCAGACGTTGCAACAAGCATTGGAGACTCGTCTAGACATGAGTACTGCCTATCATCCACAAACTGATGGGCAGAGTGAAAAGACTATACAAATGCTTGAAGACATGCTAAGAGCATGTGTTATTAATTTCGGAAACAGTTGGGATCGACACCTACCGTTAGCAGAATTTTCCTACAACAACAGTTATCATTCTAGTATTGAGATGGCGCCGTTTGAGGCACTTTATGGTAGAAAGTGCAGGTCTCCGATTTGTTGGAATGAAGTGGGGGATAGACAGATTACGGGTCCAGAGACAATACAAGAAACTACCGAGAAAATCATCCAAATTCAACAACGATTGAAAACCCCCCAGAGTCGACAAAAGAGCTACGCAGACAGTAAAAGAAAAGATATAGAGCTACCTCAACAACTCGCGGCTGTACATAACACTTTCCACGTCTCGAATTTGAAGAAATGTTTTTCTAAAGAAGATCTCACTATTCCGTTGGACGAAATCCAAATCAATGAAAAACTTCAATTCATTGAAGAACCCGTCGAAATAATGGATCGTGAGGTTAAGAGACTTAAGCAAAACAAGATACCGATTGTTAAGGTTCGATGGAATGCTCGTAGAGGACCCGAGTTCACCTGGGAGCGTGAAGATCAGATGAAGAAGAAATACCCGCATCTATTTCCAGAAGATTCGTCAACACTTTCAACAGCTTAAAATTTCGAGACGAAATTTATTTAACGGGTAGGTACTGTATTGACCCGAACTTTTCCATGTTTATTTATATTAATTGAGATTGATATTTACATGATTAAATGTTTCCAACATGTTAAGCAATCAAACTTGTTAAGACTTGATTAAATGAAATAAGTTCGATATAGATATTTGATCACCCAAGTTGACCGGCGATTCACGAACGTTACAAAATTGTAAAAACTACATGTTGTGGTATATATAGACATATATATATGGTTAGCATAAGATTATTATGAGTAAGTATATCACTAAGTATATTAACAATGTGTGATATACATAAGAAATGAGATTACTAAGTTAAGAAACTCGAAATGATATATATAACGATTATCATTATGATAACGTCTACTAAATACATATGTATCATATTAAGATATTGATACAATATATTTAACATGATAAAATGATATTTAAATATATCATTAAGTGTGTTAACAATGAACTACATATGTAAAAACAAGACTACTAACTCAAGAATTACGAAACGAGACTTATATGTAACGATTATCGTTGTAACGATATTTTAATGTATATATCATATTAAGAGATATTCATACATCATAATATCATGATAATATAATAATTTAACATCTCATTTGATATAAAAAACATTGGGTTAACAACATTAATTGAGATCGTTAACTTAAATGTTTCAAAACAATACTTACATGTAACAACTAACAAAGACTTAACGACTCCATTAGAATGTATATACATGTTGTGTTTTGATATGTATTCTTAAGCTTTTGAAAGACTTCAAGACACATATCAAATTACTTCTACTTAACAAAAATGCTTACAATTAAATCCTCGTTCAGTTTCATCAACAATTCTACTCGTATGCACCCGTATTCGTACTCGTACAATACACAGCTTTTAGATGTATGTACTATTAGTATATACACTACAATGATCAGCTCTTAGCAGCCCATGTGAGTCACCTAACACATGTGGGAACCATCATTTGGCAACTAGTATGAAATATCTCATAAAATTACAAAAATATTAGTAATCATTCATGACTTATTTACATGAAAACAAAATTACATATCCTTTATATCTAATCCATATACCAACGACCAAAAACACTTACAAACACTTTCATTCTTCAATTTTCTTCATTTAATTTATCTCTCTCAAGTTCCATCTTCAAGTTCTAAGTGTTCTTCATAAATTCCATAAGTATAATTTCATAGAAATCAAGAATACTTCCAAGTTTGCAAGTCTACTTCCAAGCTTTCTAATCCATTCCAAGTAATCATCTAAGATCAAGGAACCTTTGTTATTTACAGTAGGCTATCTTTCTAATTCAAGGTAATATTCATATTCAAACTTTGATTCAATTTCTACAACCATAACAATCTTATTTCGAGTGAAAATCTTACTTGAACTGTTTTCGTGTCATGATTCTGCTTCAAGAACTTTCAAGCCATCCAAGGATCCTTTGAAGCTAGATCCATTTTTCTCATTTCCAGTAGTTTTATCCAGAAAACTTGAGGTAGTAATGATATTCATAACATCATTCGATTCATACATATAAAGCTATCTTATTTGAAGGTTTAAACTTGTAATCACTAGAACATAGTTTAGATAATTCTAAACTTGTTCGCAAACAAAAGTTAATCCTTCTAACTTGACTTTTAAAATAAAATAAAACACATGTTATGTATCTATATTATATGCTAACTTAATTATTTAAAACCTGGAAAAACGATGAACACCATAAAATCGGATATACGCCGTCGTAGTGAAACCGGGGGCTGTTTTGGTTAGGATAATCAAAAACTATGATAAACTTTGATTTAAAAGTTGTTCTTCTGGGAAAATGATTTTTCATATGAACATGAAATTATATCCAAAAATCTTGGTTAAACTCAAAGTGAAAGTATGTTTTTCAAAATGGTCATCAAGATGTCGTTCTTTCGACGGAAATGACTACCTCTTTAGTAATTGAGATGTAACGTAAATTTTCGACTATAAACCTATACTTTTTCTGTTTGGATTCTTAAATTAGAGTTCAATATGAAACCATAGCAATTTTATTTCCTCAAAACGGATTTAAAATGAAGAAATTATGGGTAAAACAAGATTGGATATTTTTGATCTTTTTAGCTACGGGAAATGTTTAACAATTCTATACAAATCATATCCTAGCTAACTTATATTGTATTATACATGTATTCTAATATATTATGTAATCTTGGGATACCATAGGCACGTATGCAAATGTTTTGACAGATCATATTGACCATGTATATATATTATTTGGAACAACCATAGACACTCTATATGCAGTAATGTTGGAGTTAGCTATACAGGGTTGAGGTTGATTTCAAAAATATATATACTTTGAGTTGTGATCTAGCCTGAGACATGTATACACTGGGTCGTGGATTAATTCAAGATAATATATATCGATTTATTTCTGTACATCTAACTGTGGACGACTAGTTGTAGGTTACTAACGAGGACAGCTGACTTAATACACTCAAATCTTTAAAACATAATAAAAATAGTTGTAATTATATTTTGATCATACTTTGATATATATGTACATATTTGTATAGGTTCGTGAATCGATCCGTGGCCAAGTCTTGTTTCCGAGGAAGGAAATATCTGTGAAAGTGAGTTATAGTCCCACTTTTAAAATCTAATATTTTTGGGATGAGAATACATGCAGGTTTTATAAATAATTTACAAAATAGACACAAGTACATGAAACTACATTCTATGGTTGAATTATCGAAATCGAATATGCCCCTTTTTATTAAGTATGGTAATCTAAGAATTAGGGAACAGACACCCTAATTGACGGGAATCCTAAAGATAGATCTATTGGGCCTAACAAACCCCATCCAAAGTACCGGATGCTTTAGTACTTCGAAATTTATATCATATCCGAAGGGTGTCCCGGAATGATGGGGATATTCTTATATATGCATCTTGTTAATGTCGGTTACCAGGTGTTCACCATATGAATGATTTTTATCTCTATGCATGGGATGTGTATTGAAATATGAAATCTTGTGGTCTATTGTTACGATTTGATATATATTGGTTAAACCTATAACTCACCAATATTTTTGTTGACGTTTAAAGCATGTTTATTCTCAGGTGAATACTAAGAGCTTCCGCTGTTGCATACTAAAATAAGGACAAGATTTGGAGTCTATACTTGTATGATATTGTGTAAAAACTGCATTCAAGAAACATATGTCGATGTAATATATTTCTATTTTAAACCATTATGTAATGGTCGTGTGTAAACAGTATATTTTTAGATTATCATTATTTGATAATCTACGTAATATTTTTTTTTAAAACCTTTATTGATAAAATAAAGGTTATGGTTGTTTTAAAAATGAATGCAGTCTTTGAAAAACGTCTCATATAGAGGTCAAAACCTCGCAACGAAATCAATTAATATGGAACGTTTATAATCAATATGAACGGGACATTTCAGAATACGCTTATTTACATGGTGAATCTGAATTACCTGTAATAATATCGTCTTCTCTTACTGAAAATAAAAATCTCAACTCATTTCTATGCTAAAGGCTCATAAACCAGCTATTGCATGGAAGATTAATGATATTAAAGGAATAAGTCTTTCGTATTGCACACATTAAATCCTTATGGAAGAAGGTCATAAAACTTATGTTCAACGCCAACGAAGACTAAATCCTAATATGCAAGATGTTGTTAAGAAAGAAATTATAAAACTACTAGATGCAGGTTTAATTTATCCAATCTCTGATAGTCCATGGGTAAGCCCAGTTCAATGTGTACCTAAGAAGGGTGGCATGACTGTCATCACAAATGAGAAAAATGAGCTTATTCCTACTAGGACTGTAATAGGATGGTGTGTCTGTATTGATTATAGAAAATTAAATGTCGCCACCAGAAAAGATCACTTTCCCTTACCTTTCATTGATCAAATGTTGGAAAGATTAGCCGAAAATAGTTACTATTGTTTTCTTGATGGTTTTTTCCAGATATTTTCAAATTCCAATAGCACCCGAGGATCAAGAGAAAACCACATTCACGTACCCTTATGGTACTTTTGCTTACAAACGCATGCCATTTGGACTTTGCAACGCCCCTGCAACCTTTCAAAGGTGCATAATGGCAATTTTTCACGACATGATAGAAGAATGCATGGAAGTTTTCATGGATGACTTTTCAGTCTTCGGTGATACATTTGAATCATGTCTAATTAATCTTGAACGAATGCTTATTAGATGCGAACAATCAAATCTAGTACTTAATTGGGAGAAATGCCATTTCATGGTTAAAGAAGGCATCGTTCTTGGTCATAAAATTTCAAAGGAAGAAATTGAAGTAGATAAAGCTAAAGTAGATGTAATTGCTAAACTTCCACATCCCATCAATGTTAGAGGAGTTAGGAGTTTTCTATGGCATGCCGGTTTTTACCGACGTTTCATAAAAGATTTTTCTAAAATTGCCATTCCTATGAATAAACTCCTAGAAAAGGATGCTCCATTCATCTTTTCAGATGAAATCATCAAATCTTTTAATATTCTTAAAGAAAAACTCACTTATGCGCCGATCATGATAACTCCAAATTGGAATATGCCGTTTGAACTTATGTGCGATGCAAGTGATTTTGCAATGGGAGCCGTTTTAGGATAAAGGATTGAAAAATGATTTCAACCTATCTATTACGCAAGTAAGACGTTACAAGGAGCACAAACGAATTACACAACTACTGAAAAAGAACTCCTTGCCATTGTCTTTGCTTTTGACAAATTCTGTTCATATCAAGTTTTAACTAAAACGGTGGTCTATACCAACCATTCTGCTCTTAGATATCTATTTTCGAAACAAGATGCTAAACCACGATTAATCTGTTGGATCTTACTCTTACAAGAGTTCGATATTGAAATCCGAGACAAAAAGGGAGCAGAAAATCTCGCCGCTGATCATCTCTCTCGTCTTGAAAATCCTGAATTAGAAGTTCTAAATGAATCGGCCATACAAGACAACTTTCCTGATGAATATCTTTTGAAGATCGATTATAGTGAAATTCCATGGTTTGCAGACTATGCAAACTACTTAGTATGTGGATTCCTTTTATAAGGGTTGTCCTACCAAAAACGAAAGAAATTCATTAGTGATATAAAACACTATTTCTGGGAAGATCCACATTTATTTAAAAGTTATCCCGATGGAATAATACGCCGATGTGTATTCGGAGATGAGGCTAGTCAAATCTTAAACCATTGTCACACAGGACCAACAGGAGGGCATTATGGGCCTCAACTCACAGCAAGAAAAGTTTACGATGCTGGATTCTATTGGCCTACAATTTTCAAAAACGCACACCTTCTTTGCAAATCATGTGATGATTGTCGAAGGGCCGGAAAAATAAGTCAACGTGATAAAATGCCACAAAATGTCATTCAAGTATGTGAAGTATTTGACATTTGGGGTATTGACTTTATGGGTCCATTTTTAAAATCTCATAATAATCTCTACATTCTCGTGGCCATTGATTATGTATCTAAATGGGCGGAAGCACAAGCTCTCTCAACTAATGATGCACGAGTGGTAGTCAACTTCTTAAAACGTCTTTTTGCAAGGTTTGGAACACCGAAAGCTTTAATAAGTGACCGGGGTACTCATTTCTGTAATAATCAACTTGAGAAAGTTCTCAAAAGATATGGAGTAACTCATAAAATCTCAACCGCTTATCATCCACAAACAAGTGGACAAGTTGAAAATACCAACCGAGCATTAAAACGTATTCTAGAGAAAACCGTAGGATCAAATCCGAAGGAATGGTCTATGAAATTGGAGGATGCACTCTGGGATTTTAGAACAGCCTACAAAACTCCAATTGGAACCACACCTTTTAAACTCATTTACGAAAAAGCATGTCATCTTCCAGTAGAAATTGAACACAAAGCATTTTGGGCTTTGAAGATATGTAATCTTGATTTACATGAAGTTGGACGTCTGCAGTTAAGTCAACTAAACGAATTAGAAGTATTAAGACATGAAGCGTATGAAAATTCGTTAATCTATAAAGAAAGAACGAAGAAATGGCATGATAAAAGAATCAGAAGTTCAAAAGAATTTAAAGAAGGAGACAGAGTTCTTCTTTTCAATTCACGATTCAAGCTATTTCCTGGAAAATTGAAATCAAGATGATCTGGACCATTCATAGTTAAAAGTATTTTCGCATACGGAACAATAGAGTTAATAAATTCAAATGGGATTGAATTTAAGATTAATGGTCACAGAGTTAAACATTACATACATGGTCCGATGGAAGTTGACAATGAAGTCAATCATAATTTCACCACCCAAGAAAACCCTCAGAATGAAACATAAATATGCTATCAACAACATATGAAAAACCAAAATTAGAAGACAGGGAAACTTCAAATTGGAGTGATGAAGAAGAATTCTTATACAAACCTCCCATTCCAAGAAACGAAGAAAAATGTGAACAAGAAGTTCAAGTAGAAGTGAAAGAACCAAGAAAAGATCACTTGGAAAAGGGTAACAAACCAACTCTACTTACTAAAGTAGGAGACCCAGGTGAATTTATCATTTCTTGCTTGCTTAACGATGGTGCTATGTATAATGGACTCGCAGATTTAGGAGCAAGTGCAAATGTTATGCCTATTTCCCTATATAAAAGATTAGGTGTGGGTAAATTAAGACCAACCAGAATAGGTGTTCAATTATTTGATCAAACCATTAAACACCCGGTTGGAATAGCAAACAATTTAGTTGTTAAAGTGGGAAGTTTGACCTTTGTTGTAAACTTCATAGTTATTAATATGGAGGAAGATCTTGATATTAATCTAAGTTTAGGTCGCCCATTTTTAGCAACCACCGAAGCGTTCATTGATGTAAGAGAAGGTAGAATGACACTTAGGGATGGTGATAAGTCAATCACCTTTGTGAACCGAAAGTTTAGATCTCCACCAACCAAAATTGTTGAACCAATAAAAACGCCTAAGTGTGGGGAAGATGAAGCAACAACCAATGATGACCTGATAACAAAGAACCCCGTTGTTGATACAAAATTAGATGAACCCATTTTTAACAGTTCAACGAAGAAACTTTATAAACGGATTCAAGATGCTAGGATTAACGGAAACTTTAAGTTATGTAACCGATTAGTATCCAATTTTTCGCCTAAAGAAAAGGCAATGTTAGTTGAATTTGTGAAAGTTACAGAGGAAATCAACAATTGGCTTGAAGCAAAAGTCAGAGATATACAAGTTATTGATAGTCCAATTGAAAACGAAGTTAATCACAATTTCAACACCACATCTAACTAAGTGTGGGGAGAATCAAGTCTTTTAAGGATAATATATATTTCTGTTAGAGTTAGATATTCTGTTTTCGTGTAGTTTCTGAGAATGGAATCCGAATGGTCTTTCCCTAGCAGACCCTAAAGAACTAGTATTCTCCCTCCATTCTGAATTTTTATTTTTTTTAGGTTTTACGAGATGAAGAATTCCTTTGATTTGAACCATGGTCTAATGCTACATGCTATGATTACTAAACGTAATAATGACACACTTCCAAGTGAACTGGTATCATTCATAAGAGAAAAAATGGACGGAGTAAGGAAAGAACTCAGGAAAGATCATCATAAGATACATTTTGGTAAAGGAAAATCAAAATCCGTAACAAAAAGAAGAGCATGACACCTTGAAAGATGTTATAAATGCAGAAAATGGTCACACGAAGGTAAAAGTTCAAATAATCAAACATATTCAAATACCGAATTGGTTACTCTATGCACAGAAGGACCGTTTATGTGTTTAGAAGAAAAGATATTGAAGAATTAAGGTTACGCTTGTGTAGCAATGGAAAATCAAATCACACGACTCTCCTATGAGTCGGCTAAAGCAGGTCTCTGAGAATTCTTTCTCACAGGTAAGTATGTACAGTTTTTATTTTTATATTGCTTTTAACCTTTTGACAATAAACGCTGAATCGTTCGCTTTTAACCTTTTGATAATAACCTTGTGGATAGTTAGAACATTGTGATGACTGCATGTTGGTTGATGCTTGTCTGCTGGAGCCCAGTGCGTCCCTATTGTGTGGTGGCCTCGGTAGGAGAGATCAACCTGCAGGTTGGGTTCCTCATGTGGTGGCCTAGACAGCCGTGGTGTATATATATGTGAATGACGCGTCCGTCGCGTGTGGATTATGTATATACATACGGTGGTGGAGGAACTTCTGGTAAGCCCCAGTCCGATCAGCTGGTGGTTAATGGTTTGGCCGAGCCCCCAGAGTCTCTGTAGACGGCACTTGGGTGATGTTTGTGTGTTATACTATTGTGACATGATTAGTATAACACTTATGTATGCTATGGCCTGTAGTTAGTCGTACTCACTTAGCTTCGTGCTAATTCCCCTCCATCTCCTCCCTGCAGGTTGTTAGCTTTTGTAGATAGTGCTTTTGAGAGAAGACGGGCATGATGATATTATGTATGACAGGATTAACTCTGATGTGATCTTTTAGAATATGAACCGTGTACTTTTGAAAACAGAATGTATTTACGTCTCATCCTGTTAATATGTAAATGGTTTTAATGACACGTGACATCGGTTTGTACAAATGTCGATATCGTATTTAATTAATATTATGCTTCCGCCACGTATTTATTAAAAAAAAAAATTTGCGGTGTCACAAGTTGGTATCAGAGCCAGGTTTGGTAGTATGTGCATTGTGATCTAAATATCATGTTCCCAAACTTAGAAGAGTCATGTCAAACATAACATGTTGGGGATGGGTTAAGTGAGTACTAGGACAGGTTATGTGTTAGTTGTTAGTACTAACAGAGTTTATACTAAGCTTTAGTGTGAGTGTTGTGGTAGTGCAGTAATGGCAGATAACGAAGCTAACGCTACTGGCCCTACTGTCCCTGGAACTGGTACTTTTAGAGCCCCTGACGAAGATGGACATGTGTCTTCAGAAGAAGAAACTTCTCAAGAAGTAACAGAACTTCAAAGTCGGTTACTAGAAGCTCAGGAGAAAATCAAAGAATTGGAACAAGAATGGGCGCAATGGAACCCTAATACCACCGCGTTAAACACAACTTTTCCGTCAAACCTTTATACCCAAGCCGGTGGCCGTACCCAATCCCAGTTTCCACAAAATACTTACCAAAATCTCCAAATGAAATTCCCGTTTAACCAGGCATTTCCAAATCAAATGATATATCCATTTCAAGTTCCCGAGACGAAAAAGAAGTGTACCTATAAACAGTTTATAGACTGCAAACCTCCTGAGTACAGCGGACACACAAACCCTACGATGACCCTCAATTAGCAAAGAGAAGTGGAGAGGTCGTTAGAAGCATGTTTTTGTGAGCCAGAATCCATGGTGTTATTTGCTAGTAGGCTTCTCAAAGGTGAAGCAATGGAATGGTGGGACTCTATCACTGCATATTTACCTAAAGAACAGATCAGTCAAATTACCTGGGAACAATTTGCTGCTAAAGTTCGTGAGCAGTATTGTTCTGAGTATGAGATGGAAAGATTGAAAAAAGAGTTTCTAAGTATGAAGATGGCAGAAATTATGACGATTGATGCGGTTTTCAGAGATTTCACATCTAAGCTAAGGTTCGTTCAACAGTGGGTACCAACTGAGAAAGATAAGATTCAGCATTTTATGCGGGTGATTAAGCCGGAGTACATAACCATTGTGAGATTTGCAACAACCTTGGCACAGGCTCATGAGATGGCTAAAGTTACAGAAGGTGATATAATGGCAGTGAAAAGAGAAAGTTCAAAAGGTGGATCTTTTGGGGGAAAACCAGAGGTTCAAACAGGTGGTCAGTCTGGTCAGCAATCAAGTAAGCAATCAGGATTTCGTGGTAAGAAGTCAGGTGGGTTTAAACAGAAAAGTAAGTCTGGTATGAGTGGATCAGGTTCTATTCAGTCTGGGTGGTGTAATGTTTGCAAGTCGACCCATGTCGGTTCGTGTTCTCCAATGACCAGAAGGTGTTTGAAATATGGAGTGTTAGGTCATGAATCAGCAGCTTGTTCTTTTAAGTCTAATGTTTGTTGGAGTTGCCATCAAGAGGGGCATAGATCAGCAAATTGTCCATCTGTGTCAAGATCCGGTTCTGGGGCAGGATCAGGGGCGAGGTCAGTTACTTCCGGGGGATCTTCTGCTTCTACTGTCGGGCAGAAGAGAAAGAATCCTCCAACAGCAGAGGCAAGGGCGTTTCAGATGACGGTAGACGCTGCAACTGCTACCGATGACATCATTACCGGTATGTTCTTGGTTAATTCCTTGCCAGCTCGTGTGTTATTTGATTCTGGAGCGAATCGTTCTTTTATGTCCTTAGGCTTTTGTGATAAGTTGAAGTTGCCTGTTAGGATGTTAGATGCGCCTTTGGGGATAGAAGTAGCTGATGGTAAAATGGTTCCATGCACATCATCTGTGTCTGGAATTACCATCGAAATTGACGGCCATTCTTTCCCTTTAACCTGTTTGTTGATGCCTATACCTAGCTTTGATGTAGTCATAGGTATTAATTGGTTAAGAGCTAATAGGGCTAATATTAAGTGTGATAAGAAGATGATTTCTTTCCGTTTGGCCGATGGATCTCGAGTGATAGCTAGGGGAGAGCGCAGTGGACTTAACTTCCCTATGGTTTCCCTAATGAAAGCTCAGAAGGCAATAACGAAAGGGTGTGATTCATTCTTAGCCTACGTGATTGATGTTAAGAAAGAGAGGAAGCAGGTGACCGATATTCCCATTGTGTTAGAATTTCCAGAAGTATTTCCAGATGATTTACCAGGGTTACCTCCAGTACGTGAAGTAGAGTATAAAATTGATTTGGTTCCCGGTGCTACGCCAGTTGCAAAAGCTCCTTACAGATTAGCTCCATCAGAAATCTGAGAAATGATGTCTCGGATTCAGGAACTGTTAGATAAGGGGTTTATCCGACTAAGTTCTTCACCGTGGGGTGCTCCTGTTTTATTTGTGAAAAAGAAAGATGGGTCTATTCGTATGTGTATAGATTACCGCGACTTAAATAAGAGAATAATCAAGAATAAGTATCCGTTACCAAGAATAGATGACTTATTTGATCAGTTACAGGGTGCTTCCTACTTCTCAAAGATTGATTTACATTCAGGGTATCATCAGGTACGTGTTGCAGAGAGTGATATACCGAAAACAGCGTTCAGAACTAGATATGATCATTACGAATTTTTAGTTATGCCATTTGGGTTAACAAACGCACCAGCAGTGTTTATGGATCTCATGAACAGGGTGTGTCGTCAGTATCTTGACAAGTTTGTGATTGTCTTCATAGATGATATCTTGATATATTCGAAAACCGAAAAAGATCATGATACGCATCTGAGGTTTGTGTTAGAGCTTCTGAAACAGGAACAGTTGTACGCTAAATTCTCCAAATGTGAATTTTGGTTGCGGGAAGTACAGTTTCTGGGTCATGTGATTTGTGAACAGGGTATTAAAGTAGATCAGTCTAAGATAGAAACCGTAATGAATTAGAACTCACCGAAAACGCCGACAGAAATTAAGAGTTTTCTGGGTTTAGCAGGTTATTACCGCCGATTTATCAAAGACTTCTCTAAAATAGCAGGTCCGTTGAATAAGTTAACTAGAAAAGATGTAGCCTTTCGATGGACTGATGAACAAGAAGAGGCTTTTCAGACTCTCAAACAGTTGCTATGTCAAGCGCGGGTTTTAGCTTTACCAGAGGGAACGGAAGATTTTGTGGTCTACTGCGATGCGTCATATGTAGGTTTGGGTTGCGTTTTGATACAGAGAAATAAAGTTATAGCGTATGCTTCACGATAGTTGAAGAATCATGAACGAAACTACCCCACTCACGATTTAGAGTTAACTGCAGTTGTGTTTGCTTTGAAGCTTTGGAGACATTATTTGTATGGTACACATTGTGAAATCTATACAGATCATAAGAGTCTTCAATATATCTTTTCGCAGAAAGAATTAAATATGCGTCAACGTCGATGTTTAGAATTTATTAAAGAGTACGATTGTGAGATTAAGTACCATCCGGGTAAATCAAATGTGGTCGCAGATGCTCTGAGTCGCAAGAAAACCATCGAAAATGTTAGATTTATGAGAATTGAAATAGTTTCAGACTTAATTGATCGATTGAAAACCGTTCAGTTAGTAGCTTTGAATGACGAAAACTTAAAGACTGAGCAAATGACCAAAATAAAATTTGACCTATGGAATGATTCTAGAGGATTAAAGACCTATAATGACCGTATTTGGGTGCCTATGCTTGGAGATTTGAGAGATTTAATCCTTACAGAGGCGCATAAATCGAGACTATCAGTGCATCCAGGTATTACTAAGATGTATACAGACTTGAAAACATTGTATTGGTGGCCGACAATGAAGACAGATGTTGCAGGTTTCGTTGAGAAATGTCATATTTGTGCGCAAGTTAAGGCAGAACATCAGAAACCATACGGATCTCTACGACAGTTAGAAATTCCTCAGTGGAAATGGGATCATATAACGATGGATTTTGTAACCAAGTTACCCCGAACCCAGAAAGGACATGACATGATCTGGGTGATTGTAGATCGTCTGACAAAGAGTGCTCACTTTTTAGCTACTCGTGAAACAGCCTCGTTGAGTGATTTGGCAGAGTTGTACTTGAAAGAGATCGTTAGTCGACATGGTGTACCATTGTCAATAGTTTCCGACAGGGATACTAGGTTTGTATCGAACTTCAGGAACAGTTTACAACAGAATCTGGGTACACGTGTGAATCTAAGTACAGCTTATCATCCGCAAACAGACGGTTAGAGTGAACGGACGATTCAAACGTTAGAAGACATGTTGAGAGCATGTGTCTTAGAATATTGTGGTTCTTGGGATTTGCATCTTCCACTGATAGAGTTTGCTTACAACAATTCATATCATTCAAGTATCGGAATACCGCCGTATGAAATGTTGTATGGTCGAAAGTGTAGAACTCCGACATGTTGGTTAGAAGCAGGTGAGAAACAATTTGCAGGTCCCGAAATTGTTCAGTTAACCGCAGAAAAGGTCAAAATTGCACGTGAGAAGTTAAAAGCAGCTAGAGATCGACAAAAGATGTATGCTGATCCACGCAGACATCAGGTAATTTTTAATGTAGGTGATCGTGTATACTTGAATGTATCACCGTGGAAAGGGGTGATCAGATTTGGTAAACGTGGTAAACTAGCACCGAGGTTTATTGGACCATTTTCAATCAAAGAAATTTTGAATGATCAAACTGTTATTTTAGATCTTCCTTCAGAGTTAGCAGGAATTCACAACACGTTCAATGTGTGTTATTTAAGGAAGTGTAAAGTAGACGACGAAAGTTTGATTCTTCCGCTGAAGGATTTAAAAGTGGATTTAAGTAAGAAGTTAGTAGAAGAGCCAATTCGGATAGTAGACAGGAAAGTCACCAAGTTAAGAAAGAAGCAGATTCCAATGGTATTAATAGAGTGGCGACACAGTTTAGGTTCTAACTTGACGTGGGAAACCGAGGAGTTAATGAGAGCGCGCTATCCCCATTTGTTTGACCTTGACCAGATTCCGAGGACGGAATTTTCTTAAGGGGGTAGATTTGTAACATCCTCAATTGGGCCTAGATGTAAGATTACTATTTTGCCTTTAAGTTAGTATTGTGTTATTATTTGCTTTTATTTTTATTTAATGTTTGTCTTTATTTAATGATGTGGTTAGGACCAGTTCGTGACAAGGGTCACAGAACAGGTTTGTTTATTTAATTTGGACTTCGTTTGGGTTGCCAAATGATGTACGAAAGATATTAGATAACTGATAAATACCCGTGTGTTGCACAGTGTGGGAATTTAACCCAATTAAGTGACTAGTGTGCTGGTTCCTTTCTCATTTTCCAGACTCTTCCACACACACCCGTTCTTCATCTCCCTCACCTACCAAACCCTAATCCTTGATTCTTGTTTTAGAGGTCAAATCATTTACATTTTCGTGTTCCTTTTGATTTACTGATTCTAACAAGGTAAGATTCATAGCTTTTCATGCTTTAATCATTGAGAAAATTGAGTTTTTGTGTTACTTTTTACAAAGTGAGTAATTTGGGTCTAAGTGGTTAAATTTGATGTTGTTTGAGTCCAAATCTTGTGGGTTTATGTTTCTTAATGTTTAGTGTCTTCGATTTGGTGAGTTTTGAGGTTAAAAACGAGCTCTAGATCGAGAATTGGTGAGTTTGGTGAGAAACCCGTCACTTTGGTAGCTGATGCAGAAGATGAACTACCATCGGCCGATGGTCTTTGACCACTGACTGATGGTGTGTGACGATCGGTCGATGGACTAGACGATCGACCGATGGTGGAAGTCCTTCGACCAAAGGTTGTAATTTTAACGATCGGCCGATAGTGTGGTCGATCGGCTGATGGTGTAGTGACGATCGGCCGATCATCCCTGACGATCGACCGATGGTCTATGCAGTAGAAATTTTTATTAAGTGTTGATTTTTAGCCGTTATGCTGCCCGTTTTTATTTTGATGATTTTGATGTAAATTTTGAAAGTGCATAAAGTGTTAAGCAAAAAATTTTAGCAGATACTTTTTCTGACAAAAATTTCTGTATTGTGCTGTTTTGTGCTATCGGATAGAAACTAACTCGTGTATATGTATTTCTCAGGAAAAAAGGAGAAATAGAAGGTTCAGTGATTAGATAACTGAACACCTTCTCGTTTGCTGGTATTTGGTGAGTGGGACTAACTGGAGAATATAGTATATAGAATCATGTTATATTATGATTGCCATGCTTGATAGATATACTTATTGTTGTGGATAGTTAGTACATTGTGATGGCTGCATGTTGGTTGATGCTTGTCTGCTGGAGCCCAGTGCGTCCCTATTGTGTGGTGGCCTCGGTAGGAGAGATCAACCTGCGGGTTGGGTTCCTCATGTGGTGGCCTAGACAGTCGTGGTGTATATATATGTGAATGACGCGTCCGTCGCGTGTGGATTATGTATATACATACGGTGGTGGAGGAACTTCTGGTAAGCCCCAGTCCGATCAGCTGGTGGTTAATGGTTTGGGCGAGCCACCAGAGTCTCTGTAGACGGCACTTGGGTGATGTTTGTGTGTTAGACTATTGTGACATGATTAGTATAACACTTATATATGCTATGGCCTGTAGTTAGTCGTACTCACTTAGCTTCGTGCTAATTCCCCTCCATCTCCTCCCTGCAGGTTGTTAGCTTTTGTAGATAGTGCTTTTGGGAGAAGACGGGCATGATGATGTTATGTTTGACAGGATTAACTCTGATGTGGTCTTTTAGAATATGAACCGTGTACTTTTGAAAACAGAATGTATTTACATCTCTTCCTGTTAATATGTAAATTGTTTTAATGACACGTGACATCAGTTTGTACAAATGTCGATATCGTATTTAATTAATATTATGCTTCCGCCACGTATTTATTAAAAAAAATAAAAAAATTTGTGGTGTCACAGTTTTGCAGAAAAATACTGATACTGATAGTGCATCATCATCATCTAGGCAACCTGATCCGGAACCACAACCAGAAATGCAATAGAGCCACAATATGAACCAGAACCTGAACAGGAGCAAAAATAGGAACAACAACAACAACCTGATCAACACGTACCATATTATGATCCGCAACAAGAATATGTTAATGCCTACGTAATTTTTCCGATTCATCCAATAATAGAACACCCAACGATTCATGAAGAACAGTTGCATCCTAATCTGAGATTTGATCAAAGCTGGAGAGATTACCCAACGTACCAAAGTAACAAATTCAAACTGATAACAAAAAATGTAGAAGTGCCGAGGGTAATCGATTAGGAGCCTTTGGAAAGGGTCCAACTAGTTAACTCAGTTAGACAGCATTTGATCCAAAGGTATGGCAGCTCTTCTTTTCCCGATTGGGAACGTTTATTCACCATTCGTAGGCCTGTATATAAAGAGTGGTGCGTTGAGCTTATGAGTACTATTTCACTTAATGCGTATGTAGTTAGGTTAGATGATAGAAGTTTTCTTAGATTTATACTGAGCCGTAGGATGTATAGGATGTCCATGATGGACATGGCCAGGGCTTTACAGATTTACACTCCTGGTGAATTACTACAACCCGATTGTACAAATTTGATTTATCATGGGGAGCGGGTAGATAGGAATTTTGACGAGGATGCCATCTGGAGGCGTATGTCAAATTATAATGTTTTTTTGCTGGGAGGAAGACACTCCTATTTAGATATTAACAAAGCAGAGCTACGTATTATACATAGATTTTTAGCTAATTCGATTACACAAAGAGGTAAAAACAAGGAGAAGATGACCTTACACGACTTATTTTACCTTAAGTGTATTCGAAACACTAGAAACTTTGTTAATATCCCCTACTGTGTTGGTTTTTATCTGTCCAAAGTAGTGGCAGGAATACAGGATGGGGGAATAATAGGAGGAGGTATTTTTGTTACTCTCATTGGAGAGTATTTGGGTGTAGATAGGGATCAAGGGGGTCCACTTATGGTATGTAGAGAACAGGATGATACTTTAGGATTGAAGGTCTATCAGGGTGCTAAGGTATTAAAGAGCAGACGCAATCAGACAGTACCATGTGATGGTAATCATCCACAGGTAGAGAGAGGTTCAGATGAGGAAATGGAGGAAGCAGATGACTTTAGGGATGTCATTAGGGAGGCTATGACTGACGTCTACCAGCGTATAGATGAGGTAGAAATGACAAATGAGGATAGACATAGTCGATACGAGCAGTGGCACGCCCAGGATGTGTACGAGCATTCTAGGCAACGACAGCATGATAGATGGCACTATCATCAGCATCAGATCATGAGCCAGCTATCACCTCAGGTACCAAATAACTACGTACCGACCCGACCTGCTTACTATCCTCCACACCAGCCCGATATGCGACCACCATTTACTCTCTACGACCCTAACCAGGCCTATCAGTACACCTATAACCAACCATGGAACCCACCCGACGACATGAACTGGAACCCCTATCCAGATTGATACAGTTCCCGTTGGTGATTTCTATGATTTTTATATTTTTATTATTTTTATTTATTTTTGTTTAAACATATAATATTGTGATACTTTTATGTAAGTTTTAACATTTTTATTATGTTATACTAATATTTCATATTTGATTTGAAAGTGGGATGTTAACTCCCATTTCAAATTACCATGCATGTTTATATTGTATTGTATGTATTTTATTTCATGTACACAACAGGGTAAAACAGCGCATTTTCAAAGACTGGCATTAAATTCAGCAAAAGCTACTAATTTTGACGACAAAACAAAAAACAAATGTGATGTAACAACAAGACAGAATGAACAAATGATGTGTACCATTTATCATTCAGCAAACAAACGCCAATATGTTTGGAAATTTTGGTAAAATTTAATCATTTTTCTACTCTAATCACCCGCAATAATTTAAATTGTTACTGATTTCTTGCAAATGAGGGCATTGCAAGATCTTAAGTGTGGGAAGGGGTTAAATTCTTTTGAATTTTTAATTTTTTATTTTTTTTTACTTATACACTTGGTTACCATTAAAAATACTCGTAACACAGTAGTTGTATTAGAATCAAGTGCTCTCTGATAATAAAGAACAGCCCTAGTCTTATATACTGACTACCCAATTCTAGTAAAATTTTTCAAAATTTTCAATTAAATGAACTCAAAATCATGTTTATACAAATTTATGAACGATAAAACTAGGTGTTAACACCGAAATTATTGTTACCTCGTAAAGGACATAAATTGAGAAACAACCCAAAATGTTAGAATTCATTTAAAATGGAATAGAGGACAATAAAAAGGCAAAGAAAGGAAAATAAAAGCTAAGTGTGGGAAAAATTTACCAAGTTATTTAGAACATATGTCACATATTTTTGTACAAATAATTGAAGATACTTTTGTTTTGGACAAAATTAACCGTTTTACCCGGTAAATTGTAATATATTTGAAAGAAAGATAGATCTACACGATGAATCAATTCCATCATTAAAAGGAAGTAAAGTCTTCTGAAAAAGACACGCGCTTCTTGATTTAGGTCAGGAAGTTGTCGTCCAGACCAGTTGTAGAGTCTACGAAAAACCTTGAAAAGTTTTCTCGAAAATCAGCTGGAAATCCACGGACCTCAGCATCAAACAGGGTCACCAAGTGGTCAGACTTATCCTAACCATGAGAGGATCTGTCTCGTATAATGGGGGCACCATGCAAATTAGCTTATAAGACTAATGAATCAGATCCCCATAAAGGATAATCTCCTTAAAGATCAAAAATCAGCTTTTAAGACTGATATTACTCAATCCTTGAGATTGACTTTTAAAGATTGAGAATTACAAACTCATGGAATTCGATGATATCTAAACTCGAGCTTGAACGAGAAAATATTTTGATCAAAATTACAAACCGATTTATTTTCTGAAAACCCATTTTTAATACGTTCATTACCATTGAACGTAAAATCCTAGGAATTCACCTAGAATTCATTAGGTCACCTGAACCAAAATCGGGTGTCAACCGTAAGAACGGTGGTTGCATAGCATGGTCGAAGACAGGACCTTGTGCCAGACCGAAAAACTATAGGGTGAGCTTTACTATTGCTCCTACAAAGGATAGTAATTGCATCCGACACGTTATAGACCATAATTAAAAGCATGTCACGGGACATTGCCTCAACAGTTGCTTGTTCAACGCTTTCCTTTACAACCGGATAGTAGTTTACCGAAAGGTAATATACGGAGCAAGTATACTGGACGTGTTGCTTTCCTAATACAAGGTTAGCAAGTGGGTGACACAAAACCGCAAGTTTTGAGCTAAAATTTTCAAATCTGAAACCCACCAAACCCACAAAAACAATTTGCAAACACCGGTGAAGGGTTATTCCAGAAAACTTATCTAGGGTAAATCTAGATTGAATTTTCAAAAGATCAAATATTTTCATAAAGATCCAATTTCCTAAAGGATCTAAATTTTCATAGTCATGTGGGACTATAAACCACATCATTACTACCATTGTTCATACTGCCGTATAGAATTCACTGATGTACAAAGTGTGAAGAATAAAGAAGTGATTGTAGTATTTTTATTTCAAGACTATATTGCTTGTGGACAAGCAACGCTCAAGTGTGGGAATATTTGATAATGCTAAAAACGAACATATATTTCATAGCATTATCCCTCAAAAAAGACAAGCTTTTAGTTGCAATTGTTCTATTTACAAGCGATATTCGTTTAAATAATAAAAGGTTAAGACAAAAGACAGATTCGACGAATTGAAGACGCAAACGATCAAAAAGCTAAAAAGTACAAAGTACAATCAAAGTGGTTCAAATTATTGATGAGAAATGTCTCAAAATTACAAGAGTACAAGACGCAAAACGTAAAGTACAAGATATTAAATTGTACGCAAGGACGTTCGAAAATCCAGAAACGGGACCAGAGTCAACTCTCAACGCTCGAAGCAACGGACTAAAAATTACAAGTCAACTATGCACATGAATATAATATAATATATAATTAATTCTTAAAATTATATATATATTATATTATTTAATAAAACCGTCGGCAAACAAGAAAAAAAAGCTTCCTGAGATGTAAAAGAAGGCCATGCGATCGCATGGCCTGGAAGACCAAATTCCATGCGATCGCATGGCAAGAAGTTGGTGGCCACATCTATAAATTTCGCAGTTTTCAGCCGATTAATGTACACATATTTTCAATCTCTCTCTCTCTCTCTCACAGATATATATATTATAATTTTAATTTAAGATTAATAATAATAAGGGTATGTTAGCAAATATTGTAAGTGTGTAAGTCAAAATTCTATCAGTATAACGCTACGCTATTATTAATCATTGTAAGTTATGTTCAACCTTTTTAAATTAATGTCTCGTAACTAAGTTATTATTATGCTTATTTAATGCTGAAGTAATCATGATGTTGGGCTAAAATATTAAAAATGGGATAATTGGGCTTTGTACTATAATTGGGGTTTGGACAAAAGAACGACACTTGTGGAAATTAGACTATGGGCTATTAATGAGCTTTATATTAACTAAATGATACCTCGTTAATTTAATATATAGACTTATAATTTGACGTATTTATATATAACCACATACGCTTGACTGGGTACGGTGGGGGGGATATCTATAAATACCAATAATTATTCATTTGTCCGGACACGGGGATGGATTAATAATCAATAGACTTGTTGAAACAGGGGTAAATTACATACAAAGGGTAATTGGTGTAATTGTTAACAAAGTAATAAATCCTTGGATTACACGCAGTCGATAACCTGGTGTATTCATTAAACAAAGTATTAAGACCTTGTTACAATTCGAATCCCCAATTAGTTGGAATATTTGACTTCTGGTATAAGGATAATTTGACGAAGACTCTCGCACTTTATATTTATGACTGATGGACTATTATGGACAAAACCGTATGGACATATTGAATAATCCAGGACAAAGGACAATTAACCCATGGTAATAAACTAAAATCAACATGTCGAACATCATGATTATGGAAGTTTAAATAAGCATAATTCCTTTATTTCATATTTCATCGCACTTTTATTTACTGTCATTTTATTTAATTGCACTTTTAATTATCATACTTTTTAATTATAGCAATTTTATTTATTGTCATTTTATTTATCGCACTTTAATTATTGTCATTTACTTTACGCTTTAAATTAAGTTTTATTTTTAATATTTTACATTAGGTTTTAACTGCGACTAAAGTTTTAAAATTGACAAACCGGTCTTTAAACGGTAAAATCCCCCTTTTATAATAATAATACTACTTATATTTATTTATATATTTATATACAAATTTATTTTTTAAATATAGCGTTAAACTTGGCTAGATCCCTGTGGAACGAACCGGACTTACTAAAAACTACACTACTGTACGATTAGGTACACTGCCTATAAGTGTTGTAGCAAGGTTTAGGTATTTCTAATCTATAAATAATTAAATAACTTGTGTAAAATTGTATCGTATTTAATAGTATTTCCTAGTAAAAATATAACTATTTCGTATACACCTCTATGCACATCAACATAATAGGCATAACTCTGTGAATCGTCGTTCATACGTGGTAATGTCAAACCCGTGTGTTCGTAATTCTCTAAGCTCTACCATGAGCTTATTGACCTCATTTTTGGGACGATACTGCTCGTTCATCAAGTGCTTGAATGCTGACCACGGTAACGCGTAGGCAGTATCTTGTCCCACCTGCTCGAGATAGGTATTCAACCATGTTAACGGAGTACCTATACATTTACTTATGGAAAACACCGATTCAACCTCCTCGGTCCACCGTTTCAATCCGATTGGACCCTCAGTTCCATCAAATTCCAAAGGTTTACAGGCAGTGAATTCTTTGTAGGAGCATCCTACACGATTTCTCGTGGAATTAGTTCCACTGCTAGAACCAGAGTTATTGTTGTTATTTTGCATTGCGGCCTGCACTGCGGCTATGTTTGCAATAAGGAAAACACGGAAGTCTTCCTCGCTCATGTTCAAGTTCTGACGAGTAGTCGGTGCCATTTCCTTCAAAAATAGCCAATAGAATTAAGTTAATCATATAGAATATTTAGAGTAGTCAATAGTATTTCGTAGCATAATATGAACTTATTTATAAAAGCTTTTTCTTCATATTAGCGTTTTATAAGTTTTAATTCGGGTAGTACCTACCCGTTAAGTTCATACTTAGTAGCTAACATACAATTTAACTACTACAATTCTATATGAAAAACTGATTACAATAAATTTCACGTTCAAACTTTTATACAATATTTTACAAATTTACAATATCGCTATTTTACATATAGCATAAAATATAGCACACAATAATTTTGATACAAAACAGTTGTGACAACAATCCTAGTTAATACGCAAGTCGTTCAGCAAAGGCAATAAAAACACGTAATTCATAAGTCCAGAAACAAGTCATGCATTTTAGTTGTACTAATATTATTTCCCATCCTTGGTTATGTGGCAAATAACCATTATGACTGTTAGCTAGGCAGCATGTTGTAACGTCGTCAAAAGGACGAGGGTTTCGCAATGCCCAACAGCCCCGTAACAATCTAAAAACCTTGTTTCTCACCCCAACTACCGAATCCGTCACTTGTGGGAAGGGTTTTTCTAAAAGTTGTAATCCGATGTTCTTTTTCTCACTTTGGTGAGAAGCGAACATCACTAACCCGTAAGCATAACATATTTTTTTATGTTGCATGTTAGAAGCTCTTTCTAAAGCATGAAGTCCTATGTTGGGATATGTTGAGTCAAAATAGGTTCTTAACCCGTAGCGTAAAATTGCACTTCGGTTCCCCGCATTTAATGCTTTAAAGAAAACACGGGTTAACTTAAGGTCTCCCCAATGTGATATACCCCATCTTTAAAAAGAAAGCCTTTTATAAACTAAGGTATGCCTGGAACATTCTTCAAATGTTCTTGTAACAACCCTGATTTTTTTCGTTACTTTCGTTAACCTTCTGTTTGTTTATTTAACGGCGATTATTTAACTTTTATGTGTTTACGTGTATTAAATGCATACCTGGTCTTTGGAGGGTTTTAATAATTAATATGGGTTGATATTAATTCAAATAAATATATCGGATAATGAATTACGATAAAAACGATACGATTTTGATCATAGCTTTTTGAGCAACTAAACGCTCGGTTTTATTTTAATAATTAATTTTATTATTTATTAACTTTTTAAAATATTTAATTTATTGGGTTTTTAATAAATTAAGCAATTGGTTGCGTTTAACGATTGGGTTAGCGTTCTGGGCCTTCGGTACGACTAAACGGCACTTAAAACGGACCACGATTACACGGGATTAAAAAATGAGAGCCCGGGAACACTCCCATGGGGCCCATCGGCCGACCCCTCCCCTCACCCCCTTATATCTTGATTTTTGTAACTTTAGGGGATTAAGTGTTAATTGTGGAATTAGGGCTTAATATAAATTAGAATGTAAACCTAAATTTGGCATAAACCCTTACAAGAAAAAGCTGCCAGTCGACTTCTTCCTCCCTCCCCAAAACCGTCGGCCACCACCACAATACTATCACCTTCAATTTTCAGATTTTGATAAAACCCTGAACACGAAATTTGCAATTCTCGATCTCCTCTACGCGTTGGTGTATTTAATTTAGCGAGCAAAGGTATATTTGCATGAACCCTAATTCTTAAAAATATGATTTTTATAAAGTTTCATGGTGTAACACCCCGTCAAATCCCTTTAACGGAATGTTAACTCTGGTCCCAGTGCTTGGCTTGACTTCTACGAACAGCAATATTCTACAGCGGAAGCAATTTATACCTGAGAATAAAACACGCAAAACGTGTCAACAATAATGTTGAGTGAATCTACAGGTTTTAGGTAAACAATATAGTATGTTTAAGGAATAACATTTCGAAAACGTTTACTAGTGAAAGACCACCAAAGTTTAATGTTAAAGTTTTTAGACAACACCGTTTCTCGTTTCAAAAGTTTGTTGACACTACCATGTCAAATTTCAATCATTTGTAGACAACACCCTGTCAAGTTTTATCTCATTTGCTCGTAAACCATAGTTTAAATATCATTGTATAGTATCTGAAAAATAGTTATCAGAAAAATAATTTAATTTCCCTGCCCACGAGATCCTATCGCTGCATACACCGAGCACCTGAATACTAGCATTAACCCGAGTATAGATGCCACTATACCCGCCTTTACCTCCTAAAATGTTATACACCTGTACGAGTGTATCTAATGTTCAAAATAAATGCACCACTGCTTTTATAGTGGGTGAGGTTGTCAACCTAACGGATCCGTCCATCTAAATTGTGCTTACACCGATGGTATTAAAAGTATTCAAGCTAGAGGCTTTGTGTACAAACTCAGTATGCATATGTGTAGTACTCATGACAATATAAAAGTAATTGAAAATGTGAATATAACAGCGTGTATTCTCATCCCTGAAAACATGTAAAAAGCGGGACTGTAGACCCACCTTTGAATAAGCTCGGAATGAAAGACAAACGACTTGTACGGTTTAGACCCGAGTAATGTAACCTAAGTATACGTATGTAGGTTGGTAAATATATGTATCTTATATAAGCGTAGTTTCATAGTGTACGTTGTCTTATTGCTCGACTCGACGCGTTTCAAAGTAAAAGTCAACTATATGATGCAAGTCAAACAAAGTCAACCGAAGTCAAACCGAAAGTCAAACTTGGTCAAAGTAGTCAACTAAAGTCAACATCAGTAGGTTCATGTCAAATATTGGTCAACATGTCGATCCTAAGTTAACAATACGTTTTAGGTCATGAGTAATCATTTTCACAATTTCAGTTTATCGTTATGCAAAAAGTTTATGAACACGTAGCATACTTAGCACATTATCTCGTAGTACAAAATTCAAGTAAATATGACAAACTCCAGATCATAATTAGACTCAAAATATATTCCAAAAAGTCCGGCCAAGGACTCATACGACAAATAAAAGTCAGGAATCAGAAGGGATACATTTGGGGTTTGCCAAGTCAGTTTCTGACCGCGCACTGATTTCATTTCGGCTATAACCGGAGTTAGGAACATGAAATTTATACAAGACAAGTGGCCATAGTTCAAGGACAAATCAAAGTAACACATATAAAAAATCGATCCACTTTTGTTTAGCCAATTTGTACAGTTTATTCGTGCAATTTGATCATTCAGTTTTCAGCTCAAATCAGAATTCACATAAAGTATGGCTCTATTGTGCTCAATGCATAAGGTTTCAAAGATTGAAATAAACTAACAATAAGTCAAATATCGTATTAAGTTTCATTTTCCAGAAACATACATGCTCAATCAATATACAAAATTCACAAAGTACAAAACCGATTTCAATTTACAGATTCGATTCCCATTTGGTTAGTCACATTCGCATACAATTATCCGAAGATCTAGATACAATTAGCCTATGATATCTACATTAAAGATGAAGTAATTTTTGTCTATTTTTCAAATATGTAAATATTTAATCACAGAAGTTAACACATTTTATCATACAAGGTTATTTTCATACAAGTGCTGTATAAAACCTCATTTACACTAATTCTAGCATAACTCGGGCTATACATAAGCAAACGACATGATATCCTAGTCTAAGTTGAGTGTTTTTAAATTATATTTCCAGTGGTATAAGTCTCACATGCCAATTCGTTTTCTATCAATACCAGATTTCTGATCAAGCAACAAAATCACAACGATAATTCAAATCTACATAACTTAATCATACGAAAACGAAATCAAGCGAATCCAAAGCCTAAACTCAATATTTTTTCGCAAGGAATCTGATTATAACATAATAATTAACATTTGAAAAACTTAATTTTTCTGATCAAACAAATACAAATTCGTTTTTAAACCCTAGCGCATCAAACAATCAAAATAACGATTACAATAAACACGTACGCGTATAGACTTGAGCAATTGACAACATAACTATGAAACTTTAATAAAATTCAGATTTTAAGAATTAGAGTTTATGAAATTATACCTTTGATCACAAAATTAACGATACACACTCGTAGAGGAGATCGAGAATTGCAACTTTTGTGTTCAAGGCTTGCTCTAAAAATCAAAAATTGATGGTATAGTGGTGGTGATAATGTCGACGATGGGAGGGAGAAGGAGGGAAGAAAAAGCTGCGTTTTTATGTTCTTAATCTTATTTAGGTTTATTACTTCTATTTATATCATCCCTAGTTACCCTAAATTGCACATAAGTCCCAAACGTTACAAGTTTTAGACATAAAAGGGGTGGGGAGGGGGTTTCGGCCGATGGGCCCCATGGGATAGGTTCCCGGGATCTCGTTTTGCAAAAGCGCGTATTCGGGGTCCGTTTTAAGTACCGTTTTGTCGTACCGAAGGCCCGGAACGCTAACCCGATCGTTAAACGCAACCAATTGTCTAATTTATTAAAAACCCAATAAATTAAATATTTTAAAAAGTTAATAATTAATAAAATTAATTATTAAAATAAACTCGAGCGTTTCGTTGCTCAAAAAACTATTATCAAAATCGTTTCATTTTTATCGTATTTCATTATCTGAAATATTTATTTGCATTAATATCAACCCATATTAATTATTGAAACCCTCCAAAGGTCAAGTTCGCATTTAATACACGTAAACACATAAAAGTTAAATAATCACCGTTAAATAAACTAACGGAAGGTTAACGAAAGTAACGGAAAAATCAGGGTTGTTACATTACCCACCTGTTATTGAAAATTTCATCCCGAAATTTTAAGTGATCGTCCGCCGAAGTAGTTTCCTGGGGAAACAATTGCGGATACTTCAACCTCATCTGGTCTTCACGCTCCCACGTGAACTCTGGTCCTCTTCTCGCGTTCCACCGAACTTTAACGATAGGAATTCTGCTTTGCTTCAACTGCTTGACCTCACGGCCCAAGATTTCAACAGGTTCCTGAATGATTCGTTGATATGTTGTTCCTCTAGAGGAATAATCAAATTATCATCGGCTAGGCACTTCTTTAGATTGGATACATGAAAAACGTCATGAATACCGCTGGGTGCTTGTGGTAGTTCCAATCTGTAAGCTACTGGTCCAACTCTTTCAGTTATCTCAAACGGTCCAACATATCTAGGACTCAGTTTACTTTGTTTCCCAAATCGTACAACACCCTTCCTAGGTGATACCTTAAGCATAACCGTGTCACCAACTTGGAACTCTATGTCCTTTCGTCTAACATCGACGTAACTCTTTTGATGACTTCAAGCCGTTCTCAATCGTTCCTGAATCTGTAGAACCTTCTCAGTTGTCTCCTGAATATTCTCAAGACCTGACAACTGACTATCTCCCAACTCGCTCCAACAAACGGGAGATCTACACCTCCTTCCATACAATGCCTCGAAAGGTGCAGCTTTAATACTCGCATGGTAGCTGTTATTGTATGAGAACTCAGCTAGTGGTAAATACTTATCCCATCCGTTTCCGAAATCAATGACACATGCTCTCAACATGTCCTCAAAAGTCTGAATAGTTCGTTTGCTCTGGCCATCTGTCTGGGGGTGATATGTTGTGCTCATATCTAAACGGGTCCCCATTACTTTCTGTAATGACTGCCAAAACCTGGAAGTAAATTTGCTATCGCGGTCGGATATAATGGATATAGGCACTCCATGCCTAGAGACGACTTCCTTAATATAGATCTGAGCCAACTTCTCCATTTTATCAGTTTCCCTTATCGGTAAGAAGTGTGCGGACTTAGTGAGACGATCCACGATAATTCAAATAGTATCGTGACCTCCCGCCGTTCTTGGCAGTTTCGTAATGAAGTCCATGGAAATACCTTCCCACTTCCACTGGGGAATCTCTGGTTGAGTTAATAATCCTGATGGCTTCTGATGCTCAGCCTTGACTTTGGCACAAGTCAAGCATTTCCCGACATAGGTAGCAATGTCAGCTTTCAAATTCGGCCACTAATAAAATGCCCTCAAATCTTGGTACATTTTATCTGATCCCGGATGAATTGAGTATCTCGACTTGTGTGCTTCCTCCAACACTAGTTCTCTCAATCCACCAAACTTTGGTACCCAAATTCGGTTAGCAAAGTACCGTGTTCCGTCCTTCTTGATATCAAACTTCTTATCCATCCCTTCGAGAAATTCAACATCAACATTCTCTTGTTTCATGGCTTCTTGTTGTGCTTCGCGGATTTGTGATGTGAGATTCGTACGGACAACTATGTTAAGCGCTTTAACCCTAAGAGGTTTCTCTCGCTCCTTTCTGCTCAAGGCATCTGCCACAACATTCGCCTTGCCCGGATGGTATTGAAGTTCGCAGTTATAATATTTAAGTAGTTTCATCCAACGTCGCTGTCTCACGTTGAGCTACTTCTGATCGAATATGTGCTGTAAACTCTTATGGTCAGTGAAGATAGTGAACTTGGTTCCAAACAGGTAGTGTCTCCACATTTTAAGTGCAAAGACAACAGCTCCTAACTCAAAGTCGTGCGTAGTGTAGTTCTGCTCGTAAATCTTTAACTGACGCGATCCATAAGCAATTACCTTATTTCGTTGCATAAGCACGCAACCCATTCCTTGACGTGAGGCATCATAATAAACAACAAAATCTTCACTTCCCTCGGGTAGAGACAATACTGGTGCAGTTGTTAACTTCTCTTTCAACAACTGAAATGCAGACTCTTGCGGTTCTGACCACTCATACTTCTTGTCCTTATGAGTCAACGCGGTCAATAGTCGGGCTATCTTAGAGAATCCTTCGATGAATCTCCGGTAGTAACCAGCTAGACCCAAAAATTGCCTAATATGTGTTGGCATCTTTGGAGTTTCCCAATTCTTAACTGACTCAATCTTTGCTTGATCGACCTGTATTTCATTGGCCCCTATAACATGGCCAAGAAATTGTACTTCTAGTAACCAAAAGTCACACTTAGAGAACTTTGCATACAACTGCTCTTCTATAAGAATAGTCAATATCGAACGTAGATGCTGCTCGTGCTCTTCTCTGTTCTTGGAGTACACCAATATATCATTAATGAACACAATGACGAATTTATCTTGGTATGGCTTACACACACGGTTCATGAGGTCCATGAACACTGCTGGTGCGTTTGTCAAACCAAACGACATCACTGTAAACTCATAATGTCCCTAACGTGTTCTAAACGCTGTCTTCGGGACAACAGCTTCTTTGACTCTCAATTGGTGATACCCGGATCTCAAATCAATCTTCGAATAACAACTGGATCCTTGTAGCTGATCGAATAAGTCATCAATCCTCGGTAGCGGATACCGATTCTTGATTGTTAGCTTGTTCAATTCTCTGTAGTCGATACACAATCTCATCGACCCATCCTTCTTCTTAAAAAATAGGACCGGAGCTCCCCAAGGCGAAGAACTCTGTCTAATAAATCCCTTGTCTAATAACTCTTGCAATTGACTAGACAACTCTTGAAGTTCTGGAGGTGCAAGTCTCTACGGTGCGCGAGCCACTGGTGCCGCTCCTGGCACTAAGTCTATCTGAAACTCAATTCCTCGATGCGGTGGGAGACCAGGTAATTCCTCCGGAAAAACTTCAAGAAATTCCTTAACTATAGGAACGTCTTCGGGTCTCCTTTCTTCTGGTACAATTTGGCATACATAAGCCAAGAACACGTTACATCCCTTTCTTACATACTTCTGGACCTTCGAGTAAGTAGTGAAACTTGACGGGTGTACTGATCTCTTCTCCGTACACCATTACCGTCGGTGGAAGGAATTCGAATAGCCCTCGGGTCATAGCTGCCTCGGTTGTATCGTCAGATAACTAGTTATTTCAACCACGAGGTTAAAACTTCCCAGTTTAATAGTTTTATAGAGTACACGTTGTCTAAGGAAGGTACAGGTTTATAAACGTCGTGACCAGTTTCTCTAGCGTTAAAGCTTCTCTCAGCACCGGTGTTGACATCATGTATAAGCATTATGATCGGTGAGTGAGAGCAGTTTCATGAAGAATTTCATGGAAAACGAAATTGAATAAGGTATAATGGCAACCCGAACAAAATCTGATATTTAATCGAAAAGGGTTGGTAAAATCTTCCAGACGTGTATGCCTCGCGAGAAACAGATGAAGTGTAGTTCGCGTCGATGCGTTCAAAGTTGGTTGGTAATGTTTGTGGGTATAACGAAAATGAGGCTTAAGAAAAGTACGTTGGGGCAGAATGAGAAAGGATATAGTGACAAGTAGTATTACTAGTAGTAATGAGTGATGGGGTTAGCGATAAGTAGCGATGGATGGTGATAAGCAGTGATGATAGCGGTGGCGAATAAGTTATTAGATAGCGTGCTCGCATCATGAGTATATATACATGTATACTAATGCACCCAATATGGCATAATAGTTATCAATCGGTAGGCTCGTGTTGGGAAACAAAATCATGATCGGTGGGTGACTGAATGATAGGTAAGTTGGAAATCGAGTGGACAATATCTACTACGTATTGTGCGGGCTGTTACTAGGAATTCTCCTCTAAAGACGTATCAGAATTGAGTTGTGATGCACAGTAGTGAGTAGTAAAGCGTGGATGTGTTAATGGTGATGAGTAGTGCTTGGTAGTGGTAAGTAGTAATGATTAGTATTGAGTAGTAGCAAGTAGCAAGGGGTAATAGTAAGTAGTATTTAGTAATGACAAGCAGTGAGAAGTAGTGATCAGTCGTGACTAGCAGTCAGAGGCAGCGTGAAGTAGTAGTTAGTAGCAATAAACAGTACTGAGTAGTGGTATAAGATGACGAATATGTTTAAGTAGTGTCTTTGTAGTGACGGGTGGTGATCGGTGGTGGCAGGAAGTGTCGAGCGGTGAGGAATGGTGTCATGCTTACAAGTTACTTATAAGTTATAATAACAATTAGTTTGCACAGTATAAGTCTCTATTCATATTTAAGGTTATACATTTTGTGTTCACAGCGGTGTTTATCCAAGTAACCTACTTGACTCGCTCCCAATTCCTTATTTTGCGATGTCGGAACTTCTATATGAGTCACCGTAATGTAATCCCGGTCATTACATTACGCTATCTCACATATCCATTCGACATCACTCCATAAGTTCAAGATAGCGTAGTCAACTTAATTTAGTTAAATCCGGCTTCGTGTGTACGTATGTGTTTAGTTATATAGTATATTTAGAACAAGTCCATGTTGTATGGTATAAGGCATATATGTATGTGGTGTAATGTGTAGCCCTACATGTAGCATTGTGAAGCAAATAGTGCAGGTATTGTGTATAAAAGTCATCCAAGACACACATCTATAGACTAGACTTCACTAATGCGCCCTAAGGTTAGACACACTAATGTATCCTAGTTCCCTATAGCCAAAGCTCTAATACCAAATGTAACACCCCGTCAAATCCCTTTAACGGAATGTTAACTCTGGTCCCAGTGCTTGGCTTGACTTCTACGTAACAGCAATATTCTACAGCGGAAGCAATTAATACCTGAGAATAAAAAATGCAAAACGGGTCAACAATAATGTTGAGTGAATCTATAGGTTTTAGGTAAACAATACAGTATGTTTAAGGAATAACATTTCGAAAACGTTTACTAGTGAAAGACCACCAAAGTTTAATGTTAAAGTTTTTAGACAACACCGTTTCTCGTTTCAAAAGTTTGTTGATACTACCATGTCAAATTTCAATCATTTGTAGACAACACCCTGTCAAGTTTTATCTCATTTGCTCGTAAACCATAGTTTAAATATCGTTGTATAGTATCTGAAAAACATTTATCAGAAAAATAATTTAATTTCCCTGCCCACGAGATTCTATCGCTGCATACACCGAGCACCTGAATACTAGCATTAACCGAGTATAGATGCCACTATACCCGCCTTTACCTCCTAAAATGTTATACACCTGTACGAGTGTATCTAATGTTCAAAATAAATGCACCACTGCTTTTATAGTGGGTGAGGTTGTCAACCTAATGGATCCGTCCATCTAAATTGTGCTTACACCGATGGTATTAAAAGTATTCAAGCTAGAGGCTTTGTGTACAAACTCAGTATGCATATGTGTAGTACTCATGTCAATATAAAAGTAATTGAAAATGTGAATATAACAGCATGTATTCTCATCCCTGAAAACATGTAAAAAGCGGGACTGTAGACTCACCATTGAATAAGCTCGGAATGAAAGACAAACGACTTGTACGGTTTAGACCCGAGTAATGTAACCTAAGTATACGTATGTAGGTTGGTCAATATATGTATCTTATATAAGTGTGGTTTCATAGTGTACGTTGTCTTATTGCTCGACTCGACGCGTTTCAAAGTAAAAGTCAACTATATCATGCAAGTCAAACAAAGTCAACCGAAGTCAAACCGAAAGTCAAACTTGGTCAAAGTAGTCAACTAAAGTCAACATCAGTAGGTTCATGTCAAATATTGGTCAACATGTCAATCCTAAGTCAACAATACGTTTTAGGTCATGAGTAATCATTTTCACAATTTCAGTTTATCGTTATGCACAAAGTTTATGAACACGTAGCATACTTAGCACATTATCTCATAGTACAAAATTCAAGTAAATATGACAAACTTCAGATCATAATTAGACTCAAAATAGATTCCAAAAAGTCTAGCCAGGGACTAATACGACAAATAAAAGTCAGGAATCAGAAGGGATACATTTGGGGTTTGCCAAGTGAGTTTCTGACCGCGCACTGATTTCATTTCGGCTATAACCGGAGTTAGGAACATGAAATTGATACAAGACCAGTGGCCATAGTTCAAGGACAAATCAAAGTAACACATATCAAAAATCAATCCACTTTTGTTTAGCCAATTTGTACAGTTTATTCGTGCAATTTGATCATTCAGTTTTCAGCTCAAATCAGAATTCACATAAAGTATGGCTCTATTGTGCCCAATGCATAAGGTTTCAAAGATTGACATAAACTAACAATAAGTCACATATTATATTAAGTTTCATTTTCCAGAAGCATACATTCTCAATCAATATATAAAATTCACAAAGTACAAAAACGTGTTCAATTTACAGATTCGATTCCCATTTGGTTAGTCACATTCGCATACAATTATCCGAAGATCTAGATAAAATTAGCCTATGATATCTACATGAAAGATGAAGTACTTTTTGTCTATTTTTCAAATATGAAAAGCTTTAATAACAGAAGTTAACACATTTTATCATACATGGTTATTTTCATGCAAGTGCTATATAAAACTTCATTTACACTAATTCTAGCATAACGCAGGCTATACATAAGCAAACGATATGATATCCTAGTATAAATTGAGTGTTTTTATATTATATTTCCAGTGGTATAAGTCTAATATGCCAATTCATTTTTTATCAATACCAGATTTCTGATCAAGCAACAAAATCACAACGATAATTCAAATCGACATAACTTAATCATACGGAAACGAAATCAAGCGAATCCAAAGCCTAAACTCAATAGTTTTTCACAAGGAATATGATTATAACATAATAATTAACATTTGAAAAACTTAATTTTTCTGATCAAACAAATACAAATTCGTTTTTAAACCCTAGCGCATCAAACAATCAAAATAACGATTACAATTAACACGTACGCGTATAGACTTGAGCAATTGACAACATAACTATGAAGCTTTAATAAAATTCAGATTTTAGGAATTAGGGTTTATGAAATTATACCTTTGATCACAAAATTAACGATACACACGCGTAGAGGAGATCGAGAATTGCAACTTTCGTGTTCAAGGCTTGCTCTAAAAATAAAAAATTGATGGTATGATGGTGGTGATGATGTCGATGATGGGAGGGACAAGGAGGGAAGAAAAAGCTGCGTTTTTATGTTCTTAATCCTAATTAGGTTTATTACTTCTATTTATATCATCCCTAGTTATCCTAAATTGCACATAAGTCCCTAAAGTTACAAGTTTTAGACATAAAAGGGGTGGGGAGGGGGTTTCGGCCGATGGGCCCCATGGGATGGGTTCCCGAGATCTCGTTTTACAAAAGCGCGTATTCATGGTCCGTTTTAAATACCGTTTTATCGTACCGAAGGCCCGGAACGCTAACTCGATCGTTAAACGCAACCAATTGTCTAATTTATTAAAAACCCAATAAATTAAATATTTTAAAAAGTTAATAATTAATAAAATTAATTATTAAAATAAACTCGAGCGTTTCGTTGCTCAAAAAGCTATTATCAAAATCGTTTCGTTTTTATCGTATTGCATTATCCGAAATATTTATTTGCATTAATATCAACCCATATTAATTATTGAAACCCTCCAAAGGTCAAGTATGCATTTAATACACGTAAACACATAAAAGTTAAATAATCGCCGATAAATAAACTAACGGAAGGTTAACGAAAGTAACGGAAAAATCAGGGTTGTTACACATAGTTATGTTGTCAATTGCTCAAGTCTATACGCGTACGTGTTAATTGTAATCGTTATTTTGATTGTTTGATGCGCTAGGGTTTAAAAACGAATTTGTATTTGTTTGATCAGAAAAATTAAGTTTTTCAAATGTTAATTATGATGTTATAATCAGATTCCTTGCGAAAAACTATTGAGTTTAGGCTTTGGATTCGCTTGATTTCGTTTCCGTATGATTAAGTTATGTTGATTTGAATTATCGTTGTGTTTTTGTTGCTTGATCAGAAATCTGATATTGATATAAAACACTTAAGTTAGACTAGGATATCATGTCGTTTGCTTATGTATAGCCCAAGATATGCTAGAATTAGTGTGAATGAAGTTTTATACAGCACTTGCATGAAAATAACCTTGTATGATAAAATGTGTTAACTTCTGTGATTAAAGCTTTGCATATTTGAAAATTAGACAAAAAGTACTTCATCTTTCATGTAGATATCATAGGTTAATTGTATCTATATCTTCGGATAATCGTATGTGAATGTGACTAACTAAATGGGAATCGAATTTGTAAATTGCTCATGGTTTTGTACTTTGTGAATTTTGTATATTGTTTAAGCATGTATGCTTCTGGGAAATGAAACTTAATGTGATATGTGACTTATTTTTAGTTAATATCAATCTCTGAAACCTTATGCATTGGGCATAATAGAGCCATACTTTATGTGAATTCTGATTTGAGCTGAAAACTGAATGATCAAATTGCACGAATAAACTGTACAAATTGGCTAAACAAAAGTTGCTATATTTTTGATATGTGTTACTTTGATTTGTCCTTGAACTATGGCCACTGGTCTTGTATCAATTTCATGTTCCTAACTCCGGTTATAGCCGAAATGAAATCAGTGCGCGGTCAGAAACTCACTTGGCAAACCCCAAATGTATCCCTTCTGATTCCTGACTTTTATTTGTCGTATGAGTCCCTGGCCAGACTTTTTGGAATTGATTTTAAGTCTATTTATGATCTGGTGTTTGTCATATTTACTTGAATTTTTTACTATGAGATAATGTGCTAAGTATGCTGCGTGTTCATAAATTTTGTGCATGACGATAAACTGAAATTGTGAACATGATCATTCATGACCTAAAATATATTGTTTGACTTAAGTTTGACTTATTGACCAATATTTGACATGAACCTACTGGTGTTGACTTTAGTTGACTACTTTGACCAAGATTGACTTTTGGTTTGACTTTGGTTGACTTTGTTTGACTTGCATGATATAGTTGACTTTTACTTTGAAACGCGTCGAGTCGAGCAATAAGACTACGTACACTATGAAACCACACTTATATAAGTTACATATATTGACCAACCTACATACGTATACTTAGGTTACATTACTCGGGTCTAAACCGTACAAGTCATTTGTCTTTCATTCCGAGCTTATTCAAAGGTTAGTCTACTGTCCCGCTTTTCACATGTTTTCAGGGATGAGAATACACGCTGTTATATTTACATTTTCAAGTACTTTTGTATTGACATGAGTACTACACATATGCATACTGAGTTTGTACACAAAGCCTCAAGCTTGAATACTTTTAATACCATCGGTGTAAGCACAATTTAGATGGACGGATCCGTTAGGTTGACAACCTTACCCACTATAAAAGCAGTGGTGCATTTATTTTGAACATTAGATACACTCGTACAGGTGTATAAAATTTTAGGAGGTAAAGGCGGGTATAGTGGCATCTATACTCGGGTCATTGCTAGTATTCAGGTGCTCGGTGTATGCAATGATAGAATCTTGTGGTCAAGAAAATTAACTATTTTCTGATAACTGTTTTTTTCAGATACTGTTACATTACTTTAAACCTGTAGATTCACCAACATTATTTGTTGACCTATTTTTGCGTGTTGTTATTTCTCAGGTCCTTAAGAGGTATGCTTCCGCTGTGTTTGCTGCATGACTGGCCGTGGAGTCAGCATTTGATTTTAAAGAACATTATTTACTTTGGCATTTAAAACTTTAATACTGTTTAAAATACTGTTGGCTTGTGGTTACGATCACAATAGTGTTTCTATTTTGGGATTATTGACTTATGTTTTTTAAAGTTGATATTTTTAAATAAAATTAAATGCGATTGCTTTAAACGTCTCATATAGAGGGCGTAACTATTAACTGTGAGACCGGAATTAACACGCCGTCAGATGGTAATTTGGCGGGGTGTTAAAGTTGGTATCAGAGCTAAACGGTTACCTAGGACTAGGCTGCATTAGAGAGTCGAACGCTAGGACAACTAGTGCGTCTGGACTGTAACCATAGACTAGTTAAGCTACGTAGACTGTAGTTACACTACTTACTACTTTACTTGATTCTATGACTTCTTAGTATATCATATATGTTTATATATATATATATATATATATATATATATATATATATATATATATATATATATATATATATATATATATATATATATATATATATATATATATATAAATGCCTACTATTATTATATATTGGTTGATCTAATGTGAGCGTGCTTCCATGCTGACACCAGATGAAGTATCTTCATGATGTTTACTTAAGTGCTTGGGATGCGGATACCGAGTCCGATACTTCCGTGACTGCTCGAGATACTCTTACACCTGGTACTGATGAAGAGAAGTTGTCTGAGACTGTTGGGCAGCCTGAGACCAAAGAAGACGAGGAAGATTCCAATGCCGAGGATAACCCTTTGTTTGATTTTCTCGACCGAGAGGATTTCGATGAAGAAGAGGAACCCTGGAACGAGGAAGGTTCTGATAAAGAAGATTCTGATGATGAAAAGGGATTCGAGAAGGAAAAGGATTTCGGGGGTGAAGAAAAGTCTAAGGAACTGCTCAATACTAAACCAAGACCCCATGATCCGATTATACCGATCACTACACCCACTACCCTTACCGAATCACGTATATTGACACCCGCCAAGAATTCTCGTAAGCGTAAGATTACATTTAGTTCTCATGACAATGATACTACATGCTACTATGGCTCAAGTACTCCCCTACCTCGTGTTGTTCGTCACCGTTCTAATATACCAACTACTAGTGTTGCAAAGCCTTCATCATCCCCTACCGATGAAATTCGAGAGTTAAAGGAGATTGTTAGGAGTTTGGTAGCCAGAGTTTCAGTGCTAGAAGAGGAACAAATAGCCACAGCAGCCATCCAAGAGGACTATGAACGCCTTAGCGAAAAGTATGCTGACCTGCACGACGAGTTGGCCGCATTCAAAGAGCGTGTCGGACCAAGTTTTCTCCGTTTAGAGCGGAAATTTCCAGATGAAGATGACTCCGAGTAAGATCGAGTTTATCTTAATGTATGTTACCTATAGTACCTTGTTTCATGTTAAGACTAGCAGACATGTTTCAGTATTTGTTTTGTGAGATATATTCAATCACTTCGAGACCTTTTATTGTGCTTTCATACCTTGAATGCTATTCCTTCTATCTTATTCGTGCATGTGTCGTTGGAAGTTAATCATACTATTACTACTATTTATTTACACTAAGGTTATGTCATTTGGGCAGTTACACTAATGTTGATTTGAACTAAAACACGGGCGTCATACACTTTCTTTACATATTGATATAGTATAACGTACAGTCAACTCTAGAATTTTCTTCTTATAATATAAGTACAGCTCTGTTTGCTCGAAATTCACGTCAAAAATTTCATAATAAAATCCCTTATAACTTATCCACATAATCGTCCCTAACGTTTTGAAGGAAAGTCGCATTGAATTAAAACTCACATGACTGAATTGCTAAAATATTACAACACTTATTTAATGTATAAGGAGCCTTGTCAATTTTTATAAAGTTGTAGAAAAGTCATGCGGAGGTGAATTTTGGGTCTAAATTTATTAGTAATTCTTCCAATGGGTAAAAGTACACGTAGATTCTCGTTACATGCAATGGATTAACCGTACGTGTTTTGCTAAACTGAACTTGTGAAGTAATGTCAAAATGAAAGTATAAGTCAGCGTAATATAATGACCGGGATTATATTACGGTAACTTATATGGAAGTTTCGACAGCATGACATAAGGAATGGGAGGCTAGTTAAAGAAATTTTTCAAACTCTCACCGCTTATAAAATTAACATAATAGTCTCTGTTAACCCATCGATAATATATGTACATACCACCACTCATCAGTAATGACCCCCACTTGCTACTACGTATCATTTGTTGGTATATATTTAATATACCCATCATCTCATGTCACAACTCCTTACTATATATCATTGCCAATCACTATTCAACACTATTCCTCACTCCTAGTCGATTCAATCACCACTCGTTCCTATTCTATTTCTATAACGTTGTTTCATCGACGCTAGCACGCTATGCTATTTTGTACTAAGGAACACCCCAAATGGTGAGGAACATTAGGGCCATCATGTGTAAACTATGAACTGTGCAAGGAGGAAACCACATGGCCAAATACCCTAGAGTTGGAGCTCCAGTTTTGTTTGTTAAGAAGAAGGATGGGTCGATGAGATTGTGTATCGACTACAGGGAATTGAATAAGTTGTCAATCAAGAATCGGAATCCGCTACCGAGGATTGATGACTTATTTGATCAACTGCAGGGATCCAGTTGATATTCGAACATTGATTTCAAATCCGGGTATCACCAATTGAGAGTCAAAGAAGCTGATGTCTCGAAGACAGCGTTTAGAACACGTTATGAACATTATGAGTTTACAGTAATGTCGTTTGGTTTGACGAACGTACCAGCAGTGTTCATGGACCTCATGAACCGTGTGTGTAAGCCATACTTAGATAAATTCGTCATTGTGTTCATTGATGATATATTGGTGTGCTCCAAGGACAGAGAAGAGTACGAACCGCATCTACGTTCGATATTGACTATGCTTAGAGAAGAGCAGTTGTATGCAAAGTTCTCTAAGTATGACTTTTTGTTACCAGGAGTACAATTTCTTGGCCATGTTGAAGGGGCCAATGGAATACAGGTCGATCCAGCAAAGATTGAGTCAGTTAAGAATTGGGAAACTCCAAAGGCGCCAATGCAGATTAGGAAATTTTTGGGCCTAGCTGGTTACTACACGAGATTCATTGAGGTATTCTCTAAGATCGCCCGACCATTAACCGCGTTGACTCATAAGGGCAAGAAGTATGAGTGGTTAGAACCGTAAGAGACTGCATTTTAGTTGTTGAAAGAGAAGTTAACGACTTCACCAGTATTGTCTCTACCCGAGGGAAGTGAAGATTTTGTAGTTTATTGTGATGCCTCACGTCAAGGAATGGGTTGCGTGCTTATGCAACGAAACAAGGTTATTGCTTATGGATCGCGTCAGTTAAAGATTCACGAGCAGAACTACACTATGCATGACCTTGAGTTAGGAGCGGTTGTCTTTGCACTTATAATGTGGAGACACTACCTGTTTGGAACCAAGTTCAGTATCTTCACTGACCATAAGAGTTTACAGCACATATTCGATCAGAAGCAGCTCAACATGAGACAGCGACGTTGGATGGAACTACTTAACGATTATAACTGCGAACTTCAACACCATCCGGGCAAGGCGAATGTTGTGGCAGATGCCTTGAACAGAAAGGAGCGAGAGAAACCTCTAGGGTTAAAGCGCTTAACATAGTTGTCCGTATGAATCTCACATCATAAATCCGCGAAGAACAACAAGAAGCTATGAAACAAGAAGAATGTTGATGTTGAATTTCTTAATGGGATGGATAAGAAGTTTGACATCAAGGGGGACGGAACACGGTACTTTACTAAACGGATTTGGGTACCAAAGTTTGGTGGATTGAGAGAACTAGTGTTGGAGGAAGCACACAAGTCGAGATACTCAATTCATCCGGGATCAGATAAAATGTACCAAGATTTGAAGGCATTTTATTGGTGGTCAAATTTGAAAGCTGACATTGCTACCTATGTCGGGAAGTGCTTGACTTGCGCTAAAGTCAAGGCTGAGCATCAGAAGCCATCAGGATTACTGATTCAACCAGAGATTCCCAGTGGAAGAGGGAGGGAATTTCCATGGACTTCATTACGAAACTGCCGAGAACGGCGGTGTAACGACCCGAGAATTTCTGACCAAATTTGAACTTAATCTTTATATGTTTCAGATACGATAAGAAAAGTCTGCAATGTTGAGTCTCAAAATGTTGAACTGTTTTCATACAATCAAATTAACTTCGACCATTTCCGACGATTCACGAACTATTACATATAAATAAATAAATACATATATATTTAAATATATAAATATATATATAATACTTTGAAATATAGTTGATTTAATATATGATTTAAATTATAAAATAATATAAGAGATAATAAAATTTATTATAAAAAAATAAATCTATATATGTACATAAAAAGTATAATAAATATATTTTGTGATTTCAAAGTTATTTAGTAAACAACGGTAACGCTCAATTGTAATTTGATTAATATTAAACGAGTTAAAAAGGAACTTATGTGATTTTAAAATAAACGGTGATACGAAAATGAGTTATATAAGTTATAGGCTTATTAAAAGTATATTTAGGACCTAATTATTTAATTTTAATATTTTTTTATATTTTACCCATAAATGAGAGGGACAGCTGATGTAATTTTTATTTAGTAAATTAATGACTGAATTTTATACCATAATGAACAAAATAAATAAATATAGTTAATCTAAAAATTTGGGATTTTTCTGAGTATTTGTATCCGCCCCGGATTCACAACGGAGTACGATACATTCCCCGGAAGACTGTCGGCAGTATTAATTTAAAGGATCACACGTTTTCTTGTATGAACTAGTACTATATTATTATAATATAATAAATATTATCTAGTAAGTATTAATGTTTACTGTTTTTGGTTTAATGCACAACCACTATAACATTATGAATATATATTAATATATATATATATATATATATATATATATATATATATATATATATATATATATATATATATATATATATATATATATATATATATATATATATATATATATATATATGTGTGTGTGTGTGTGTGTGTGTGTGTGTGTGTGTGTGTGTGTGTGTAGATGCTTGTATTCACCACCTTAAGTCTCAACCACCATAATCATCACCCTATGGTACACCAACATCGCCACCCTACACCACCACTACAACATTAAAACAACCACCATCATCATAGGTTATTTTTTTTCTTGTGAACTACCAACGAACAACCACCTAAACCCACTTAGCTTAATCACTTGATCACAACCATTAACCATAAATCAAACCCCATCGAACATACCACCATCGGGTAGCACCAAATTCATCACCAACTTGCAACATCACCATCTTTAATTAATCCATCACCATGACCATCATAAGCACCGAAAATCATTAATCACCTACGGCCCTTTCAACTTATCATCATCCTCTATTATTTTTTTTTCTACTTGGTGACAACCGCCACCCACTTCATCATAAAAATTCATAACCATCGTCACTGCTAAACACCTTGTTCCTGTTTCCGAATATGATCAACTATCACCTTTGTTGACACCAACCACCTTCTTGAACTTTTGCTGGACAATTAAGATTACCCAAAACCCATTTGTTCTAGTTGTTGCTCCACGAAACCCAAAGTATCATTTAAGTTTGCTAAGGTTTCCTTGATTCAATTGTGTTCGAAGAACTCCCCAAACCCAACACTCACGTTCACCTTCACCACCTCCTTATGATCACCAAGTCAGTATGCGTTTTTCACAGGTAGTTATATATATATATATATATATATATTTTTAGCCATTATGAATGAAACCTTTATATAATTGGAATATAAAATGACTCTTGTCTACCATTAGTTAAAGTGGCACTAACTCACTAATTCTTATAATATAAAGTATATCGATACATCTGAATATGGAATCAATTAAATACAAAAAGTAATAGGAAGCAATTAATTTGAAGTTATAACTGATACTAATAAAGATAGAGTTATACGATTGATTTTTTTTCCCGGAATTAGGAATGAGATGATGAAGGAATGAAAACGATTATGAATAAAGTAAGTTAAATGATGATGGGACGATTATGATCACGAAGTGATGATGATGGCATAATGACGATTAGAATGAGATGATGATGATGATAAGATGAGCAATAAAAGGGTTAGATAACGACTAGTTCTAAGACCGGTTTATAATTTCCAAAACATATTAACCTGGCACCGACTTCTATTATTATTAACTTGGGCCATAGGTTTGATTCAATCATTGATTCAGTCCATGGGCAGAGACAAAAAGTAGTTTCAGTTGGGCCGTGACCCAATTATTTTTCTGATGGGCCAACCAAAAACTGGACCGAGACTTGTTGAGGTTGTAGCCGTGATATACGTATATGGAATGATGATTGGAACGATTGAAATTTTTATAGAAGAAGAAGAAATCAGATACATAATCGGGTTAATTATAATTAGGATATGAGATAAAACATAAATGAATGAACAGTCGAATGGTTATGGTGATGTTTGTGTTTACTTTAATCGGGAGGTCTTAGGTTCGATTCAAGGCTGCGACATATATTTTTTCTTCCTATTATCATGAAGAAGAAAAAGGCATAGAAATAAGAGTTATAAGGAATTGGGTATCATTTAATTTAGAAAAAAATCATAGGCAGATAGATGGTTAAGCGTGTGGCGAGTTAAGCTAGAGGTCAAGGGTTCGAGCTCGGGCCGGGGCATTTAATTTTTATAAGGTTTGTTACATTGAGGTAGCTATTTTATTATTTTTACTATTATTATTATTATTATTATTATTATTATTATTATTATTATTATTATTATTATTATTATTATTATTATTATTATTATTATTATTATTATTATCATAAAAAGAGACAACTTTTACTTATTATTTATTAATGTTAATTTATCAAATAACTACTAGTTATATAAAACTATACTTAATATATAAAACATTGTGGCGACCCGACCAAAATCGTCATTGACGGCGTCGCTAACTGAGGTCCCGAAACGTGGTCGTATTCCCTATATGTGACTCGTTTGACCAAAATTATGTCGCATTCTTTTGAAACGTATCATGCTTGCAAAGTTTAGTTTACAAAACCGTTCGACAACAATTTTAAGTTTGCAAAAGTATAAATTATAAATGAGGTAACTTGCGACATAATTAGTTTAAAATCACGGTTGCTATAAATAGCATAAGTATGTAAACAATATGTTTGAATCCAAAGGTGCTATCACTAGTGTTTGTATATATGTATGCTTGACCCCAAGCAAGAAATTAGAGTGTATGCATGCATGCTTGACTCCAAGCAAGTATGAGTGTATGCGGAAGCATGTATCAAATAGCCAAGTATGAACCTGAGAAACATATAGAAAACTGTCAACGAAAAACGTTGGTGAAATCATAGGTGTTTTTGTAAACGTTGTATTTGAACCACAAGATTTAGTATAAGATGATTATCAAAATCATTTGCGTTCCAAAGTTGTTATTTGTTTCGCGGGCACCCAATTATCAAACTTAACTGTTTTGCACCCTTTGCGTAGTGTTAGAACATACACTAGACCCGAAAATATATTTCATCCGCTAACGGTAGCGAACCGTCCGAATGAGGCTCGTCAAGCCTATGTGATCACATAATATAAGTTCACGTTTACACCCTGCAAGTGTAACTAATGATAATTGAATTGAGGATTTTCGTTCAAACCTGTACGTGGAAAGTTCGTTTTCGTACTTGTGTTCAATGTATAAAAGTATGATACGTATATGTTTCTCATCCCATAGTTTAAAGCATAAAAGTTGTTTGAAAGATGGGACTATGATCTTACCTCGAGTGCACGAGTATAAAAGTACTTCACAAAGTAAATGTGTGCATGATAGTTGCTTAGCCTTGACCTAAACAAATAAGTTGTATCAATTAACCGGTTACGTCACAAGGTCGGGAGAAATGTGTTCAATTAGTCCTATGGCTCGTTACGACTCGATTAAATATAGCATGTGAATCAATTTGTCAAGTTTCATGCAAGATACAAGTATAGAAACAAGTTAGGAAGATTTCACAATCATTTGGTTAAGTTTGACAAAAAGTCGAACTTCGGTCAGTCAAAGTCAACAAAAAGTCAACACGTTCGGGTCAGGTCCCGAACTATTTTTCTGAGGTTTTTAATCATATATGAGCATGTTAGAACAAGTTACATGTGAATCGGAGGTGCGTAGCATAGCAAACATTATTCAAAAATTGACAAAGTTGGACAGACCACTTTGGCGCGCCGCGCGGGTATATGGCGCGCCGCGCCATTACCTGTGCAGAGAATTCTGGCAGTTTTCACACTCAAGCACGAATCCAACTTCAAATACCCATAAATCCTAAACCGTAAACATCCAAAACAAGTATATTATTTCGTTGGAAAGGTATTTTGACAAGGAATACAACTAACCACTTTTCATCAAGCAAAAACATCATTTACAATAGCCGAAATCTCGTCAAGTGGTCATTAAATGTTCAAAACCATCGTTTCAAGTTTACAAAACGCATTTTAAGATTCGGGAATGCAATTCACACATATGATATGCCGTTTTGAAGGTAATGAAACATACAATACAACTAATCACTAACTAATAACATTTCATGGCATTCAAAGCATCAAAATTTCCTTTTAGAGTTCATCAAACCCTAATCAAGAATCACAAAACCAATAATCATGTTAATGATGTTTTCCAAATCAACCTACACATCAAATTGATGCTAAAGATGCTAGTAACACTTTTAAAACATAAACTTTAACAATTTAACAACATTAACTCATCCAAAATTAAGGATTAAGCACACCCATTTCAAATGTTCAAACTAGTTACTCAAAACAATGAATCGAGCAAACAAAACATATATTCATGTTATACACGAGCCATAGACACTAACTAACACCATTTCAAGTCAAAAACACGAATTTAGAGAAATATAGAGTTTTTAGAAACTTTACCCCAAGCTATGAAATTGGTAGAAAATCGAAGAGGATGAAGAGAGGATCACGAAAATGTAATTTGTTTTGATGTTTGCTTCTCCAGTCGGATTTAGATGATGAATTTGTGAGTTGGGTGTTTATGGTTCAAAAATGGAAGAGAGAAAGGAGGTAGAAGGAGAAGAGGAAAAATGAATGGATGAGATGGGGAGGTGGTGACTAGTCACCAAACATTTGGCTAAATGCCAAGATTAGTCCCTCAAGTTTGTTGTCGGGTGCGGGAATTAACCAAACGAATATTTCAAAAACGCTCGAGTAAACGAGTGATGTTATAATTAAATAAAGGGAAAATTAAGAACGTTGGTCAACGGAAACTACGAATTTAAATAACGAAAGGTATTATTAAAAAAAAAGATAGTGTTAAAAATAAATTTAACGGAAAAACGCGGGATGTTACATTACCTACACCTTAAAAGAAATTTCGTCCCGAAATTTAGTTGGAAGTAGTAGTCGTTGTTTCTTCCTCGAGATCTTGCGTTGTCGGTTCTACGAATAAGTGAAGGTACTCCCTCGGGTATTTCAACGAACTTCGACAGTCGCGATTTTACGTTGGTTTAAAGTTTGGTTTCACGATTTATAGTTTCAACCGGTCCTCCTTGGAAGTGAGGTTTATCATTGATAGTATGTTCATCGAAGAGGATAACAAGTTCTTGTCTCGCAAGACACGCCTTTAAGTTTGATACACAGAATGTAGGATGAACGGAATTTGTTTGAGTCGGAAGTTCGAAGCGGTAAGCAACGGGCACAACACACCCCAAAATTTCAAAAGGACTAAAAATATCACGGATTTAGCTTTCTACGCTTACGAAATGGACTACACCTTTTCAAGGTGCGACTTTTAACGTTACGCGGTTTTCCACATGGAATTTGAAAAGTTTACGTCTAACAGTGGCATAGCTCCTTTGGCGACTACTGTCGTCTCGAGCCTTTCTGAGGTTAAAGAAGTTTCTTGGTTGTTCCATGAATTAGCTCGGGTTCGGTGGTTTGATTATCATTAACTTGGTTCTACAAGAGGAGAATGACGTTTCCGGTCATATAAGATTTCAAAAGGTCTGACGTTAAGACTTGAATGATAACCATCGGCGTAAGAGAATTTAGTAAAGACAATGACTTTTCTCAAGAAATTTTGAAGTCGATAACACGAATTCGTTTTATGATTTCCAAGGTTTGAATCGTATGTTTGTTTGGCCCTTCGAGATGCGTTAATGTGTTGTACTCATGTTTAAACGTGGTCCGGAGGCTTTTCGAAAAGCACTCCGAAATCTAGAAGTGAAACAAGAATCTCGATCTGAAATGAGGTACATTTCTGTAAGGTATGTTTGAACGGGTACATCAGGACTCGAAAACGTTAGTTAGAACAAATTTCTCAAGAAATTTGCGTCGCGAAAGATTTATCTGTTTCCAAAAATGTTTGTCGGAGCAAGTTCTCATCGGTTTCTGAAAACGTTCGTCGGGGCTATTCACCCTCGAGGCGAGTACTAGTATAACGTGAAGAGTCTATCTCTCCATTGAAAATTTAGGTAGAAGGTTTCTTTATACGAAAGTACGAGTGTAATGCGGGAGAAGTTTCCGCCTCGATATGAGCATAACAAGCATATCGTAGTTCGTCGATAAAACTGTGCGAAAACGAGATAGTATACACGTGTAACATATGTTTGAAATTGAAAGAATTTGTCATTCCTTCGGAAGCATGGGTATGGTTCGACAATAATCGAAGATGTGTCCCTGGTATGGTTGTTTTCAACATTCTCGGAGTTTTTGGATATTCAAACAAGAAAAATGAAGTCATGTACATGGCACATGGTGGTGATTAGGTTGATCGAGTCCAATCACCATCACGAGTCATTAGAACTTTGGTATGGCTTACCGTAATATAACCACGTTGATCGAGTGTCGTTATATTACGCTAACTCATACCTCCAGTCCCACATCACTCCATAACATCAAGTTCGTGTAACTGTGAAGATCTAGAATGAACAAAGTGTAATGACGTCTCAAACGTGACTCGTATTAAATCGAAAGAATTTCTGCAACTCTAAAGAAGGGTTCCCCGAGGGAAGTGTATAAATGTTTGTTCACGTCAATGCGGTTCGAGTCAGACAATAATGTATTCAGGTATGAAAAGAGTAAGAGTCATGGTAACGAGTAGCACGCAACCGTAGTGATAAATGTTGATGATGATACTCACCTAGAGTAGTGATGGTAGTAACACCAAAAAGTAGATAGTAAGAAACACCAGTGGGAAAGTGATAGTAAGTTGAAACGGTGGCAAATAACAATCCGGGAGACAGAGTTCCCGAACAAGTGTGACTAATGAAGTCGTCGTCATCCATACGTGTATGAATCTTGAATTTACGTGTGTTACCAGAAAGTGGCAGAATACGGATTCGTATGATGAAAGCTTGGTACCATCAAGAAGTTTGCCTAAGAATGATTCAAGTATAATGCACAAGTAGTCAAGTAAGTGCTATCTATAGCAAATGTATATCAGAATGCAATGGCTAACTATCCGGTTGTAGTCTAGATTCACTAATGCGTCCCAACGACTCTGTCAGACACACTAATGCACATCCTAGTTCCCTACAACCAACGCTCTGATACCATCTGTGGCGACCCGACCAAAATCGTCATTGACAGCGTCGCTAACTGAGGTCCCGAAACGTGTTCGTAGTCCCTATATGAGACTCGTTTGACCAAAATTATGTCGCATTCTTTTGAAACGTATCATGCTTGCAAAGTTTAGTTTACAAAACCGTTCGACAACAATTTTAAGTTTGCAAAAGTATAAATTATAAATGAGGTGACTTGCGACATAATTAGTTTAAAATTACGGTTGCTATAAATAGCGTAATTATGTAAACAATATGTTTGAATTCAAAGGTGCTATCACTAGCGTATGTATGTATGCTTGACCCCAAGCAAGAAATCAGAGTGTATGCATGCATGCTTGAATCCAAGTAAGTATGAGTGTACGCGGAAGCATGTATCAAATAGCCAAGTATGAACCTGAGAAACATATAGAAAACTGTCAACGAAAAACGTTGGTGAAATCATAGGTGTTTTAGTAAACGTTGTATTTGAACCACAAGATTTAGTATAAGATGATTATCAAAATCATTTGCATTCCAAAGTTGTTATTTGTTTCGCGGGCACCCAATTATCAAACTTAACTGTTTTGCACCCTTTGCGTAGTGTTAGAACATACACTAGACCCGAAAATATATTTCATCCGCTAACGGTAGCGAACCGTCCGAATGAGGCTCGTCAAGCCCATGTGATCACATAATATAAGTTCACGTTTACACCCTGCAAGTGTAACTAATGATAATTGAATTGAGGATTTTCGTTCAAACCCGTACGTGGAATGTTCGTTTTCGTACTTGTGTTCAATGTATAAAAGTATGATACGTATATGTTTCTCATCCCATAGTTTAAAGCATAAAAGTTGTTTGAAAGATGGGACTATGATCTCACCTCGAGTGCACGAGTATAAAATTACTTCACAAAGTAAATGTGTGCATGATAGTTGCTGAGCCTTGACCTAAACAAATAAGTTGTATCAATTAACCGGTTACGTCACAAGGTCGGGCGAAATGTGTTCAATTAGTCCTATGGCTCGTTACGACTCGATTAAATATAGCATGTGAATCAATTTGTCAAGTTTCATGCAAGATACAAGTATAGAAACAAGTTAGGAAGATTTCACAATCATTTGGTTAAGTTTGACAAAAAGTCGAACTTCGATCGGTCAAAGTCAACAAAAAGTCAACACGTTCGGGTCGGGTCCCGAACTATTTTTCTGAGGTTTTTAATCATATATGAGCATGTTAGAACAAGTTACATGTGAATCGGAGGTGCGTAGCATAGCAAACATTATTCAAAAATCGACAAAGTTGGACAGACCACTTTGGCGCGCCGCGCGGGTATATGGCGCGCCGCGCCATTACCTGTGCAGAGAATTCTGGCAGTTTTCACACTCAAGCACGAATCCAACTTCAAATACCCATAAATCCTAAACTGTAAACATCCAAAACAAGTATCTTATATCGTTGGAAAGGTATTTTGACAAGGAATACAACTAACCACTTTTCATCAAGCAAAAACATCATTTACAATAGCCAAAATCTCGTCAAGTGGTCATTAAATGTTCAAAACCATCGTTTCAAGTTTACAAAACGCATTTTAAGATTCGGGAATGCAATTCACACATATGATATGCCATTTTGAAGGTAATGAAACATACAATACAACTAATCACTAACTAATAACATTTCATGGCATTCAAAGCATCAAAATTTCCTTTTAGAGTTCATCAAACCCTAATCAAGAATCACAAAACCAATAATCATGTTAATGATGTTTTCCAAATCAACCTACACATCAAATTGATGCTAAAGATGCTAGTAACACTTTTAAAACATAAACTTTAATAATTTAACAACATTAACTCGTCCAAAATTAAGGATTAAGCACACCCATTTCAAATGTTCAAACTAGTTACTCAAAACAACGAATCGAGCAAACAAAACATATATTCATGTTATACACGAGCCATAGACACTAACTAACACCATTTCAAGTCAAAAACACGAATTTAGAGAAATCTAGAGTTTTTAGAAACTTTATCCCAAGCTATGAAATTGGTACCAAATCGAAGAGGATGAAGAGAGGATCACGAAAATGTAATTTGTTTTGATGTTTGCTTCTCCAATCGGATTTAGATGATGAATTTGTGAGTTGGGTGTTTATGGTTCAAAAATGGAAGAGAGAAAGGAGGTAGAAGGAGAAGAGGAAAAATGAATGGATGAGATGGGGAGGTGGTGACTAGTCACCAAACATTTGGCCAAATGCCAAGATTAGTCCCTCAAGTTTGTTGTAGGGTGCGGGAATTAACCAAACGAATATTTCAAAAACGCTCGAGTAAACGAGTGATGTTATAATTAAATAACGAGAAAATTAAGAACGTTGGTCAACGGAAACTACGAATTTAAATAACGAAAGGTATTATTAAAAAAAAAAAGATAGTGTTAAAAATAAATTTAACGGAAAAACGCGGGATGTTACAAACATAACTATATTTTTATGTAAAATACATAAAATGAATATATTTATGAAACATATAAGTTATTAATAAAAAGATGATATGACCAATAAATATATAAAAATTTGTTCAATTTCAATTATGCGTGTTAATATATATACAAATGATATAGGTTCGTGAATCCGAGGCCAACCCTACTTGTTCAATGTCGTTATATGTATTTTTACTACAAAATACATTACGTGAGTTTCATTACTCCCTTTTTAAATGCTTTTGAAATATATTTTGAATTGCGAATATATGCAAATGCTTTATTAACTGTTTTACAATATTTATATGCGTAAGTTCATTTGCTCCCTTTTACTCTTTACATTTTTGGGACTGAGAATACATGCGCTGTTTTTTACAACTGCTTTATTAAATGCCTATGAAATCTATATTTTTGGACTGAGATGCTTTTATAAATGTTTGACGAGATAGACACAAGCAAAACATTCCTTGAATGAATTATTATGCAGATAGAAGTTCTGCGGGTTATTGTTGAATTATGTGGACATGATAATTGCCACCATTGAATTATGTGGACATGATAATTGGCACCATTGAATTATGTGGACATGATAATTGCCACCATTGAATTATGTGGACATGATAATTACCACCAGTTGATGTGAATGTTATATATATCGAGAGAATGATTTTATACACAGGTTATGTGTATGTTATTTTTGTGCACAAGATATGTGTACAGTTACTATGATTTATGAAAATGGTTTCGTACACGAGAAAGATGTACTTATTTAAAAGATATAGCATGTACATTACAGGTGGGTATAGGATTCGGGCCCATTTGTACCATGTAGCATTTAAATTTTGTGGTCTATCAAAAAGATAAATTTTATTGTTTTAAGATAAACCTATGAACTCACCAACCTTTTGGTTGACACTTGAAAGCATGTTTATTCTCAGGTATGAAAGAAATCTTCCGCTGTGCATTTGCTCATTTTAAGGACATTACTTGGAGTCGATCATCGCTCTGGGATCAAATGTTGATGACTTCGTCCAGATGGATTAGGACGGGGCATTTCAGTTGGTATCAGAGCGGTGGTCTTAGTGAACCAGGTCTTGCATTTGTGTGTCTAACTGATAGTCGTTAGGATGCATTGGTAAGTCTGGACTTCGACCGTGTCTGCATGTCAAAAGTTTTGCTTATCATTTTTGTTGGAAATCATCTGTTTATCATCCTTAGGAAATTACCTGCTTATCATTCTTAGTCTAGACACATCTTACTGTAATGATTGCATGAATAGTGTATAGACAAAATTCGTATCTTAGTGTATCTGCTAATTCATATCTTAGCATATCTGTTACTGTAGACTTTGCCTGACAACTTCCGTAGATTCCTCCGTAACTTATGGGATTTTAGTATTATATATGCATATGTAAATTATGTATTGCAGGGTACTAATCTACATCCTATAATCTAATTCTTATCAAAAAATCCTTCATCGGATCGTACGAGATGAATCCCTTAACCAGTTCGAGTCCCTCAGATTCCGATAGCTATTCTGACATGGATATTCACCTAAGCTTCGAAAGCAGTGTCACCGGAATGAATTAATCAGTCAGCTATCCCCAATTCATCTGATAGGTTCGTAGTCTACTTAATCATTGGAGACAAGAATAAGGTGATCCTTTTCATCGACCGAATTCACCTCTTGGCGATGAACCTGAGACACTTACCGACGAACCTATTCGGAACACCATTTTCTCTCTCATTTATAAAGTATCTCGTCACGATTAAATACTATCTCAAATTCTAAACCTTATTCATTCGCCCGTTCTTACCGACAATCATCCCAGAGAAATGTGTCAACGAGCTTCGCGTTCGAGTTGTAGCTTTGGAACATATGGTGCAAAACGTACCAGCTTCAGCAACAGCACCAGCAACATCAATACCATCAACAATCCATGACTCAACATCTCATCCTATACCTCGTGGATAAACATCATTCTACGTATCGTTCTACATCAATTATCTTCGTTCTTCATGGCGATTATGTAATCTCTAATGTTTTAGAGATTATGTATTCTAGTTCGGACGTTAAACCAAATGAGATTAATATCATATTAACTCATTAAATCCATAATTACATCAGAAGAAAATATATATATGTAAGTATATTTTCATAAAGATTGTAATTAAAAATTCTTTTGTACAAAGTGTTAATGGTGAAAATATTTTAGCGGGTAGGTAATACCCGAGGAATATGTAGATTTCACATTAATAAGTTACACTGTACATTCTTCTAATATGATTCAACAGTCATTTACTATCCTACTTACATCCACAGCTATACGAATCCGTTCACCGCATAATAACCATTTCCATTCGATTTCATATTTGGATTTTGACTTATCAGAATTCAACAAGTGGCATAATGAAGAAAACATTGGACAAAATAAAATTTGTTAGAAATAAACAAATTAACTACGAGAAATTTTGTTAAGAATCCACGCTAACAAAATCCTTGCTAACTGTTCCTAGCTAACTGTTAATTCCGTATTACATTTTATTTTATCGCAATTTATTTATCACAATTTAATTATCGCAATTTTTTATCGCAGTTTATTTATCGCAATTTATATTCTTGCAATTTTATTTATCGTCATTTAATTTATGTTATTTACTTTACGCATTTAATTTATCGTCATTTAATTTCTGTTATTTATTTTACACACTTTAAATATCGGGATACGTATACAAGGTTTTGACATATCATATCGACGTATCTATATATATTATTTGGAATCACCATAGACACTCTATATGCAGTAATGATCGAGTTCTCTATACAGGGTTGAGGTTGATTCTATAATAATATATATACTTTGAGTTGTGATCGAGTCTGAGACATGTACATGGGTCATGATACGTATTAATTAATTCAAATATTATATATTAAACTATATGAATTATTGGATTGTTAACTGTGGACTATCGACTGTGGCCTAATAACATTGGACAATTAAAATGAATTAAAATATTGATTATAATATATGAAACTAAACAATTCTTCAAGTTTGCCACTTGATTTCATCTTAAACCTCATTTGTATCTTGATGATTACGATCTGCGTTCAAACCTTTCATGATTCTTAAAAAGCACCTCAATCGAGAGGATAAACCAACCACACTTCATCTAAGGAAGGAAAGATTGATGCATATAGTTATGCAACCGAAAATACTCGAAACCTAAGTAAACATTTAACACGTATCTGTGCTAGCTCCTCTGACGTTGTTATTACTGAAAATCACCTTGCAATCCCTTTCCAAATTAGCCAATTTTGTCACAGCTTCAACAATTCAACATCGACCTTTCATTCGTTTAAACTCTATTATAACTTTGATAAATAAGTTTGTCCTTCATTCGTTACCGGAGAACCATTTATATTCCACCACATTAGCAGTAAACTTACCAGCAACTTCATTACTCATTGGCTTAAGTCTTTTCGAAGAACCATTATAATTGTTCATTAAAATCTTATCATATATTAGTCTGCATCTTGTAACGAGTATTGTCATACCAACTACTGGGAATCAGCAATCAGTATTTTGAATCTCGCAACAATTCTACAACAACAGTTATATGTATACATATAACAATTATCTTCTAGAATTACGATCTTCCATTCCGAAACTCTGAAAAACACCCAGTATGCGAATCAATACTCGTAATGTTGAAAAAGCTGAATGAAGCAGCAAAAACCGTAAACGACCTTAACTGTCATAAGTTTGATGATAAAGAATAGTATGTTGGTAAAGCTCCGAAAAAGTTTGAAACAGAAAAACAGATTGAGCAAACTATGAAGGAGTCTCTGAACAAATTACAAGGCCTAAACTTGTACATTAAGAATCCTGATGATTCTGTTTCTGATGAAATCTTTAGAGAATACCTTGCTTCTGACACCAAACTCTTGCGGACAAATCTTTCTTCATCAACCTTCGATCTTAGAAATTCCAAAATATCATCATAAATATCTTCGATATTTCTGAGGATATTTTCATAAATATTCTTGTCCGAAATTATTTATCTATTTGTGCTATCTATATTATATCATAAAGGAAACTGTTTAGTTTCTATTTTCTGTAAACTGTCGAGTTTAAAATATGAATGATATTGAAGTAGTGTTGGAAGCTAATGCATGAGTTAGTATAATATAATGACACTTGATCAACGTGATTATATTACAGTAAGTCATGCTGAGTTTCTAATGGAACGTGATGATTCACATACCATAACGTCATCATGTGCCATGTTACACGACTCTTACATTCTAGCTGATCTATAGACATATCAAGAACATATTTTCTTAATAGTCCTATCTTTTCTCTTGAATTCTGGTAATTTAACCAATCAAGATCGTGCCATTTCGATTTCCTTCTTAGAACATTAGTCATGTTCATTCGAAACTTCATACCCACGAATTCTGGACCATTACTTAATGTGCTTAGTGGATAGAAGAGAAAATAGAGCATAAAGCTTCAAAGTGTAAATGGGGGTATAAATCGCAGTAAATAGGAGAAAGCATTAACTATGGATGACAATGATTATAGGAAACAGAAGCAAGGATTTTGAAATATAATGGAAGATATAACACCCAATAACAACACGGAGGTTACAAACCGTGGATATTAATACGAATAGCAATATAAAGACACGGTATAATAGTATCATCCAAAGTAATAGTAAAAGTAAAAAGATTTTTCTTGGTGAAAGATTGAAAGGAATAATGACAGAAATGATAATTAGGAAAATATCAAGGATTAGAACGGGATTAAGCATTTTCACGATTTTTTGGAGGTATGAACTAAGAAAGAAAGTATAGGAATGGTGAGAATAATGGAACGGAAAAGTATAATTTATAATGGGAATATCAGACAGAGAAGTCGAGGCAGATTACCGTATTTAATTATAGAGATCTTGATTTCCTTACTCGCCGAAGAATCAAATCTTTTAGATATCGAAGATTTTCTTTATATCCCCTGAATTCCGGAATTCAACCAAGACAACGTCAAAAGTTAATATGCATCTTATTTTCTAAATTCAACCCTGGCTACGTCAAAAGCTAAGACGAATCTTTATTTCTTCATTTCATTCTTTTGTGATAACTTCACTCACACTCTTCACAAAATCGAATTGTTTTATCCATATTACTCAATGAAGATAAAACTCTATTTATCAACTCATATTCGTCATGAAAATATTTTTATTGTTAGCCCTGACCACCCCACTCAAATTTCGGGAGGAAATTTCTTTAACGGGTAGGTACTGTAACGACCCGAGAATTTCCGATCAAATTTGAACTTAATCTTTATATGTTTCAGATACGATAAGCAAAGTCTGCAATGTTGAGTCTTAAAATGTTGAACTGTTTTCATACAATCAAATTAACTTCGACCATTTCCGACGATTCACGAACTATTACATATAAATAAATAAATACATATATATTTAAATATATAAATATATATATAATACTTTGAAATATAGTTGATTTAATATATGATTTAAATTATAAAATAATATAAGAGATAATAAAATTTATTATATAAAAATAAATCTATATATGTACATAAAAAGTATAATAAATATATTTTGTGATTTCGAAGTTATTTAGTAAACAACGGTAACGCTCAATTGTAATACGATTAATAGTAAACGAGTTAAAAAGGAACTTATGTGATTTTAAAATAAACGGTGATATGAAAATGAGTTATATAAGTTATAGGCTTATTAAAAGTATATTTAGGACCTAATTATTTAATTTTAATATTTTTTTATATTTTACCCATAAATGAGAGGGACAGCTGATGTAATTTTTATTTAGTAAATTAATGACTGAATTTTATACCATAATGAACAAAATAAATAAATATAGTTAATCTAAAAATTTAGGATTTTTGTGCATATTTGTATCCGCCCCTGATTCACAACGGAGTACGATACATTCCCCGGAAGACTGTCGGCAATATTAATTTAAAGGATCACACGTTTTCTTGTATGAACTAGTACTATATTATTATAATATAATAAATATTATGTAGTAAGTATTAATGTTTACTGTTTTTGGTTCAATGCACAACCACTATAACATTATGAATATATATTATAATATATATATATGTGTAGATGCTTGTATTAACCACCTTAAGTCTCAACCACCATAATCATCACCATATGGCTCACCACCACCGCCACCCTACACCACCACTACAACATTAAAACAACCACCATCATCATAGGTTATTTTTTTTTCTTGTGAACTACCAACGAACAACCACCTAAACCCACTTAGCATAATCACTTGATCACAACCATTAACCATAAATTAAACCCCATCGAACACACCTCCATCGGGTAGCACCAAATTCATCACCAACTTGCAACATCACCATCTTTAATTAATCCATCACCATGACCATCATAAGCACCGAAAATCATTAATCACCTACGGCCCTTTCAACTTATCATCATCCTCTATTTTTTTTCTACTTGGTGACAACCGCAACCCACTTCATCATAAAAATTCATAACCATCGTCACTGCTAAACACCTTGTTCCTGTTTCCGAATATGATCAACTATCACCTTTGTCGACACCCACCACCTTCTTGAACTTTTGCACGACAATTATGATTACCCAAAACCCATTTGTTCCAGTTGTTGCTCCACGAAACCCAAAGTATCATTTAAGTTTGCTACGGTTTCCTTGATTCAATTGTGTTCGAAGAACTCCCCAAACCCAACACTCACGTTCACCTTCACCACCTCCTTATGACCACCAAGTCAGTATGCGTTTGTCACAGGTAGTTATATATATATATATATATATATATATATATATATATATATATATATATATATATATATATATATATATATATATATATAGACATTGTGAATGAAACCTTTATATAATTGGAATATAAAATAACTCTTGTCTGCCATTAGTTAAAGTGGCACTAACTCACTAATTCTTATAATATAAAGTATATCGATACATCTGAATATGGAATCAATTAAATACAAAAAGTAGTAGGAAGCAATTAATTTGAAGTTATAACTGATACTAATGAAGATAGAGTTATACGATTGATTTTTTTTCCGGGAATTAGGAATGAGATGATGAAGGAATGAAAACAATTATGAATAGAGTAAGTTAAATGATGATGGGACGATTATGATCACGAAATGATGATGATGGCATAATGACGATAAGAATGAGATGATGATAAGATGATAAGATGAGCAATAAAAGGGTTAGATAACGACTAGTTCTAAGACTGGTTTATAATTTCCAAAACATATTAACCTGGCACCGACTTCTATTCTTATTAACTTGGGTCGTAGGTTTGATTCAATCATTGATTCAGTCCATGGGCCGAGATAAAAAGTAGTTTCATTTGGGCTGTGACCCAATTATTTTTCTGATGGGCCAACCAAAAACTGGACCGAGACTTGTTGAGGTTGTAGTCGTGATATAAGTATATAGAAGGATGATTGGAACGATTGAAATTTTTATAGAAGAAGAAGAAGAAAGCAGATACATAATCGGGTTAATTATAATTAGGATATGAGATAAAACATAAATGAATGAACAGTCGAATGGTTAGGGTGATTTTTGTGTTTACTTTAATCGGGAGGTCTTAGGTTCGATTCAAGGCTGCGACATATATTTTTTCTTCCTATTATCATGAAGAAGAAATAGGCAGAGAAATAAGAGTTATGAGGAATTGGGTATCATTTAATTTAGAAAAAAATCATAGGCAGATAGATGGTTAAGCGTGTGGCGAGTTAAGCTAGAGGTCAAGGGTTCGAGCTCGGACCGGGGCATTTAATTTTTATAAAGCTTGTTACATTGAGGTAGCTATTTTATTATTTTTACTATTATTATTATTATTATTATTATTATTATTATTATTATTATTATTATTATTATTATTATTATTATTATTATTATTATTATCATAAAAAGAGACAACTTTTACTTATTATTTATTAATGTTAATTTATCAAATAACTACTAGTTATATAAACCTATACTTAATACATAAAACATAACTATATTTTTATGTAAAATACATAAAATGAATATATTTATGAAACATATAAGTTATTACTACCTCCGTCCCTAAATTATTGTCCAGTATTCCATTTTGGGATGTCCCAAATTAATTGTCTACTTCCATAAATAGAAAGGAAAGGAGATATTTCATTGGTGGATCTGGAGAGAGAAGATATTTCATTGGTGGAGAAATAAAGTTAGTGGAATTTCCTAAAACTGTGTGTTTTTTGTCTGGGGACAATTAATCTGGGACGGAGGGAGTAATAAAAAGATGATATGACCAATAAATATATAAAAATTTGTTCAATTTCAATTATGCGTGTTAATATATATACAAATGATATAGGTTCGTGTATCCGAGGCCAACCCTACACTTGTTCAATGTCGTTATATGTATTTTTACTACAAAATACATTACGTGAGTTTCATTACTCCCTTTTTAAATGCTTTTGAAATATATTTTAAACTGCGAATACATACAAATGCTTTATTAACTGTTTTACAGTATTTATATGCGTGAGTTCATTTGCTCCCTTTTACTCTTTACATTTTTGGGACTGAGAATACATGCGCTGTTTTTTACAACTGCTTTATTAAATGCCTGTGAAATCTATATTTTTGGACTGCGATGCTTTTATAAATGTTTGACGAGATAGACAAAATGAAAACATTCCTCGAATGGATTATTATGCAGACAGAAGTTCTGCGGGTTATTGTTGAATTATGTGGACATGATAATTGCCACCATTGAATTATGTGGACATGATAATTGCCGCCATTGAATTATGTGGACATGATAATTGGCACCATTGAATTATGTGGACATGATAATTACCACCAGTTGATATGAATGTTATATATCGAGAGAATGATTTTATACACAGGTTATGTGTATGTTATTTTTGTGCACAAGATATGTGTACAGTTACTATGATTTATGAAAATGGTTTCGTACACGAGAAAGATGTACTGTATTTAAAAGATATAGCATGTACATTACAGATGGGTATAGGATTCGGGCCCATTTGTACCATGTAGCATTTAAATTTTGTGGTCTATCAAAATGATGAATTTTATTGTTTTAAGATAAACCTATGAACTCACCAACCTTTTGGTTGACACTTGAAAGCATGTTTATTCTCAGGTATGAAAGAAATCTTCCGCTGTGCATTTGCTCATTTTAAGGACATTACTTGGAGTCGATCATCGCACTGGGATCAAATGTTGATGACTTCGTCCAGATGGATTAGGACGGGGCATTTCAGGCGGGAGGTCACGATACTATTTGGGTTATCGTGAAGCCTCTCACTAAGTTCGCACACTTCTTACCGATAAGGGAAACTGATAAAATGGAGAAGTTGGCTCAGATCTACATTAAGGAAGTTGCCTCTAGGCATGGAATGCCTATATCCATTATAGCCGACCGCGATAGCAGATTTACTTCCAGGTTTCGGCAATCATTGCAGAAAGCAATGAGAACTCGTTTAGATATGAATACAGCATATCACCCACAAACGGATGGCCAGAGCGAACGAACTATTCAGACCTTTGAGGACATGTTGAGTGTGTCATTGATTTCAGAAACGGATGGGATAAGTAATTACCATTAGCTGAGTTCTCATACAATAACAGCTACCATGCGAGTATTAAAGTTGCACCTTTCGAGGCATTGTATGGAAGGAAGTGTAGATCTCCCGTTTGTTGGAGCGAGTTGGGAGATAGTCAGTTGACAGGTCCTGAGATTATTCAGGAGATAACTGAGAAAGTTCTACAGATTCAAGAACGATTGAGAACGGCTCGAAGTCGTCAAAAGAGTTACGTCGATGTTAGACGGAAGGACATAGAGTTCCAAGTTGGTGACAGGGTTATGCTTAAAGTATCACCTTGGAAGGGTGTTGTACGATTTGGAAAATGAGGTAAACTGAGTCCTAGATATGTTGGACCGTTTGAGATAACTGAAAGAGTTGGACCAGTAGCTTACAGATTGGAACTGCCACAAGCACTCAGCGGTATTCATGACGTTTTCCATGTATCCAATCTAAGGAAGTGCCTAGCCAATGATAATTAGATTACTCCTTTAGAGGAACTACGTATCGATGACAAACTTCATTTCATTAAGGAGCCTGTTGAAATCTTGGGCGGTGAGGTCAAGCAGTTGAAGCAAAGCAGAATTCCGATCGTTAGAGTTCGGTGGAACGCGAGAAGAGGACCAGAGTTGACGTGAGAGCGTGAAGACCAGATGAGGTTGAAGTATCCGCAATTGTTTCCCGAGGAAACTACTTCAGTGAACGATCATTAAAATTTCGGGATGAAATTTTTAATAACAGGTGGGTAATGTAACAACCCTGATTTGTCCCGTTACTTTCGTTAACCTTCCGTTAGTTTATTTAACGGCGATTATTTAACTTTTATGTGTTTACGTGTATTAAATGCATACTTGTTCTTTGGAGGGTTTTAATAATTAATATGTGTTGATATTAATTCAAATAAATATTTCGGATAATGAATTACGATAAAAACGATACGATTTTGATCATAGCTTTTTGAGCAACAAAACGCTCGGTTTTATTTTAATAATTAATTTTATTAATTATTAACTTTTTAAAATATTTAATTTATTGGGTTTTTAATAAATTAAGCAATTGGTTGCGTTTAACGATTGGGTTAGCGTTCCGGGCCTTCAGTACAACAAAACAGCACTTAAAACGGACCACGATTACACGGGATTGTAAAACGAGAGCCCGGGAACACTCCCACGGGGCCCATCGACCGACCCCTCCCCCTCACCCCCTTATATCTTTATTTTTGTAACTTTAGGGGCTTAAGTGTTAATTGTGGAATTAGGGTTTAATATAAATTAGAATGTAAACTTAAATTTGGCATAAACCCTTACAAGAAAAAGCTGCCAGTCGACTTCTTCCTCCCTCCCCAAAACCGTCGGCCACCACCACCATACTATCACCTTCAATTTTCACTTTTTGATAAAACCCTGAACACAAAAGTTGCAATTCCCGATCTCCTCTACGCGTTGGTGTATTTAATTTAGCGATCAAAGGTATATTTGCATGAACCCTAATTCTTAAAAATTTGATTTTTATAAAGTTTCATAGTTATGTTGTCAATTGCTCAAGTCTATACGCGTACGCGTTAATTGTAATCGTTATTTTGATTGTTTGATGCGCTAGGGTTTAAAAACGAATTTGTATTTGTTTGATCAGAAAAACTAAGTTTTTCAAATGTTAATTATGATATTATAATCAGATTCCTTGCGAAAAACTATTGAGTTTAGGCTTTGGATTCGCTTGATTTCGTTTCCGTATGATTAAGTTATGTCGATTTGAATTATCGTTGTGTTTTTGTTGCTTGATCAGAAATCTGGTATTGATAGAAAACCAATTGGCATGTGAGACTTATACATTTGGAAAGATAATTTAAAAACACTCAATTTAGACTAGGATATCATGTCGTTTGCTTATGTATAGCCCAAGATATGCTAGAATTAGTGTGAATGAAGTTTTATACAGTACTTACATGAAAATAACCTTGTATGATACAATGTGTTAACTTCTGTGAATAAAGCTTTGTATATTTGAAAATTAGACAAAAATTACTTCATCTTTCATGTAGATATTATAGGTTAATTGTATCTAGATCTTCAGATAATCATATGCGAATGTGACTAACTAAATGGGAATCGAATCTGTAAATTGCTCACGGTTTTGTACTTTGTGAATTTTGTATATTGTTTGAGCATGTATGCTTCTGGGAAATGAAACTTAACGTGATATTTGACTTGTTGTTAGTTTATGTTAATCTCTGAAACCTTATTCATTGGGCACAATAGAGCCATACTTTATGTGAATTCTGATTTGAGCTGAAAACTGAATGATCAACTTGCACGAATAAACTGTATAAATTGGCTAAACAAAAGTTGCTAGATTTTTTATATGTATTACTTTGATTTGTCCTTGGACTATGTCCATTGGTCTTGTATCAATTACATGTTCCTAACTCCGGTTATAGCCAAAATAAAATCAGTGTGAGGTCAGAAACTGACTTGGCAATCCCCAAATGTATCCCTTCTGATTCCTGACTTTTAATTGTCGTATGAGTCCCTGGCTGGAATTTTTGGAATTGATTTTAAGTCTATTTATGATATGGAGTTTTTCATATTTACTTGAATTTTGTACTATGAGATAATGTGCTAAGTATGCTACGTGTTCATAAATTTTGTGCATGACGATAAACTGAAATTGTGAAAATGATCATTCATGACCTAAAATGTATTGTTTGACTTAGGTTTGACTTATTGACCAATATTTGACATGAATCTACTGGTGTTGACTTTAGTTGACTACTTTGACCAAGATTGACTTTCGGTTTGACTTCGGTTGACTTGTTTGACTTGCATGATATAGTTGACTTTTACTTTGAAACGCGTCGAGTCGAGCAATATGACAACGTAGACTATGAAACCACACTTATATAAGATACATATATTGACCAACCTACATACGTATACTTAGGTTACATTACTCGAGTCTAAACCGTACAAGTCATTTGTCTTTCATTCCGAGCTTATTCAAAGGTGAGTCTACAGTCCCGCTTTTCACATGTTTTCAGGGATGAGAATACATGTTGTTATATTTACATTTTCAATTACTTTTATATTGACATGAGTACTACACATATGCATACTGAGTTTGTACACAAAGCCTCTAGGTTTAATACTTTTAATACCATCGGTGTAAGCACAATTTAGATGGACGGATCCGTTAGGTTGACAACCTCACCCACTATAAAAGCAGTGGTGCATTTATTTTGAACATTAGATACACTCGTACAGGTGTATAACATTTTAGGAGGTAAAGGCGGGTATAGTGGCATCTATACTCGGGTCATTGCTTGTATTCAGGTGCTCGGTGTATGCAACGATAGAATCTTGTGGTCAAGAAAACTAAACTATTTTCTGATAACTGTTTTTCTTCAGATACTGTTACATTACTTTAAACCTGTAGATTCACCAACTTTATTTGTTGACCTGTTTTTGCGTGTTGTTATTCTCAGGTCCTTAAGAGGTATGCTTCCGTCGTGTTTGCTGCATGACTGGCCGTGGAGTCAGCATTTGATTTTAAAGAACATTATTTACTTTCACATTTAAAACTTTAATACTGTTTAAAATACTGTTGGCTTGTGGTTACGATCACAATAGAGTTTCTATTTTGGGATTATTGACTTATGTTTTTGAAAGTTGATATTTTTAAATAAAATTAAATGTGATTGCTTTAAACGTCTCATATAGAGGGCGTAACTATTAACTGTGGGATCGGAATTAACACGCCGTCAGATGGTAATTTGGCGGGGTGTTAAAGTTCTACAAACTAATTTTGTCGTAAATAATTGTGCCGACGAATTCTGACCGACTCTAGATAAGATTTCATCAATCATGTCCCCGGGTAGGTCTTCTAAAATTTTTGGTTGTCTATCCTTAACATCCATTTTATGTTTTTATACTATAAAAATAGACGAGGGTTAGATTCATAAAATATACTTAACAAATAATACAAGCAATTTTTACATTTATCATAAAAGCACAAGCACACAATATTACATATATCACATCGCATGATTACAACTCTTTATTCCGACTCACTTATTTCTTCTTCTTCGGACTTGGCTTGTTTCGCTAATTTCCTAGGGATATATGGTGCTCCCCTAATACGAGCCGTCATTTTCACAAATGGTTTAGAAAAACTCTAGTGGCTTAGAGGTTCCCGGGTTATTGTTAACATTTAAGAAGTACGGGTGTTTACGATATATATAAAGTTCAACGGGGTTGTAATCAGGTTTCTCTATTTTGATACCTTTTCCCTTATTGTTTTCTTTTGCTATTTCAAATTGGGTCGAGGTAATTTCTATAACATCATCGGAATCCTCGTCGGGATCCGATTCATCAGAAAATTGGTAATTTTCCCAATATTTTGTTTCCTCGGCGGAAACACCATTGACAATTATTAACTTTGGTCCGTTGGTTGAGGATTTTCTTTTATTTAATCGTTTAACTGTAGGTATTAATATTTCTTCCTCCGAAACCTCTTCTTCTTCCGGTTCCTCCTCTTCTGGTTCCTCTTCTTCCGGTTCCTCCTCTTCCGGTTCCTCCTCGGGATTTTGTGAATCTTCCCAAAATATATTCGACTCTTCATTATTATTAGGTGAGTCGATGGGATTTGTACTAGAATTAGACATCTATCACACAATATCAAACACGTTAAGGGATTAATATATCACATAATATTTACATGTTAATAATATATAGTTTCCAACAAAAAGTGTTAAGCAATCATTTTTGAAGAAAACACGATCGAAGTCCAGACTCACTAATGCATCCTAACAACTCGGTAAGACACACTAATGCAAAATTCTGGTTCTCTATGACCAACGCTTGGATACCAACTGAAATGTCCCGTTCATATTGATTATAAACGTTCCATACTAATTGATTGCGTTGCGAGGTTTTGACCTCTATATGAGACGTTTTTCAAAGGCTGCATTCGATTTTAAAACAAACCATAACTTTTAAAATATTAAGACGATTATCAAATAATGATAATCTAAAATATAGCGTTTTCACACGACCATTACATAATGGTTTACAATAATATTACACATCAATATATGCCTTCGAATGCAGTTTTTAAACAATTTTATACAAGCATGCTGACTCCAACTCTTGTCCATAAATTAGCATGCAACAGCGGAAGCTCTTAATAATCACCTGAGAATAAACATGCTTTAAACGTCAACAAAAATGTTGGTGAGTTATAGGTTTAACCTATATATATCAAATCGTAATAATAGACCACAAGATTTCATCTTTCAATAACATACAATCTGTATAAAAATCATTCATATGTTGAACATCTGGTAACCAAAATTAACAAAATGCATATAGAATATCCCCAAAACAGAAATCCATCTGTATTAATAACTCGAAGTACTAAAGCATGCCATTTTCCAGTATGGGGGAGTTAGTGCCTGTAGATCTACCTTTAGGATTCGCGTCAATTAGGGTGTCTGTTTCCTAATTCTTAGGTTACCAAGCTAAAAGGGTGATATTCGGTATTCATAATCCAACATAGAATGTAATTTCAAGTACTTGTGTCTATTTTGTAAAACATTTACAAAACTGCATGTAATAAATATGTACATATTAGATGTAAAAGTGGGATTATAACTCACTTTCACAGATTTTTACTTTGCCATAAATAAGACTTGGCCACTGGTCAATTCACGAACCTATAATAAATATGTACATATGTATCAAAGTATGATCAAAATATAATTACAACATTTTTTATTACGTTTTAATGTTTTGAGTTTGTTAAGTCAGTAGTCCTCGTTAGTAACCTACAACTAGTTGTCCACAGTTAGATGTACAGAAATAAAGCAATATATATTATCTCGAATCAATCCACGACCTCGTGTATACAAGTCTCAGGCTAGATCACAACTCAAAGTATATACAATATTTTGGAATCAACCTCAACTCTGTATAGCTAACTCAAACATTACTGCATATAGAGTGTCTATGGTTGTTCCGAATATATATATATATATATATATATATATATATATATATATATATATATATATAGATGGGTCGATATGATATGTCAAAACATTATATTCGTGTCTATGGTATCCCAAGATTACATAATGTATGTTAGAATACATGTATAATACAATATAAGTTAGTTAAGTTATGATTTGTATAAATTTGTTACAAATTTCACGTAGCTACAACAAGCAAAATTATCCAATCTTGTTTTACCCATAACTTCTTCGTTTTAAATCCGTTTTGAGTGATTCAAGTTGCTATGATTTCATATTGAACTTAACTTTATGAATCTAAACATTAAAAGTATAAGTTTATAGTCGAAAATACAGGTTACAAGTCATTTTTGTAAAGGTAGTCATTTTAGTCGAAAGAACGACTTCTAGATGACCATTTTGGAAAACATACTTCCACTTTGAGTTTAACCATGATTTTTGGATATAGTTTCATGTTCAGAAGAAAAATTATTTTCCCAGAAGAATAGCTTTTAAATCAAAGTTTATCATAGTTTTTAATTATCCAAACCAAAACAGCCCCCGGTTTTACTACGACGGCGTATATCCGGTTTTACGGTGTTCTTCGTGTTTTCAAGTTTTAAATCATTAAGTTAGCATATCATATAGATATAGAACATGTGTCTAGTTGATTTTAAATGTCAAGTTATAAGGATTAACTTTGTTTGCGAACAAGTTTAGAATTAACTAAACTATGTTCTAGTGATTACATGTTCAAATCTTCGAATAAGATAGTTTTATATATGTGAATCGAATGATTTTATGAACATCATTACTACCTCAAGTTTAGTAGGTAAACCTACTGGAAGTGACAAAAATTGATCTAGCTTCAAAGGATTCTTGGATGACTTGAAAGTTCTTGAAGTAGAATCATGACATGAAAACAAGTTAATGTATGATTTCCACTCGAAATAAGAGAGTTATAGTTATAGAAATTGAATCAAAGTTTGAATATGAGTATTACCTTGTATTAGAAAGATATCGTACTGTAAATAAGAAAGATTTCTTGAGCTTAGATGATTACTTGGATTGGATTAGAAAGCTTGGAAGTAATCTTGCAAACTTGATAGTATTCTTGATTTTATGAAACTAGAACTTATAGAATTTATGAAGAACACTTAGAACTTGAAGATAGAACTTGAGAGAGATCAATTAGATGAAGAAAATTGAAGAATGAAAGTGTTTGTAGGTGTTTTTGGTCGTTGGTATATGTATTAGATATAAAGGATATGTAAGTTTGTTTTCATGTAAATAATTCATGAATGATTTACAATATTTTTTGTAATTTTGTAAGATATTTCATGATAGTTGCCAAATGATGGTTCCCACATGTTTAATGACTCACATGGGCTGCTAAGGAGCTGATGATTAAGTGTATATACCGATAGTATATACATCTTAGAAGCCGTGTATTGTACAAGTACGAATACGGGTGCATACGAGTAGAATTGTTGATGAAAATGAATGAGGATGTAATTGTAAGAATTTTTGTTAAGTAGAAGTACTTTGATATATGTCCTAAAGTCTTCCAAAAGTGTACTAATACATCTAAATACACTACACGTATTTACATTTTAACTGAGTCATTAAGTCATCGTTAGTCGTTATAATTAAGTGTTGTTTTGAAACCTTTAAGTTAACGATCTTGTTAAGTGTTGTTAACCCATTGTTTATTATATCTAATGAGATATTAAATTATTACATTATCATGATATGATGATGTATTAATATATCTTAATATTATATATATACATTTAAATGTCGTTACAACGATAATCGTTACATATATGTCTCGTTTCGAAATCCTTAAATTAGTAGTCTTGTTTTTACATATGTAGTTCATTGTTAATACACTTAATGATATGTTTACTTATCATTTATCATATTTAAACATAGTGTATCAATATCTTAATATGATTTATATGTATTTAGTAAGACGTTATTATAACGATAATCGTTATATATATCGTTTCGAGTTCCTTAATTCAATAAACTCATTTTTATGTATATCACTCATTGTTAATATACCTAGTGAGATACTTACTTATCACAATTTCATGTTAACCATATATATGTCTATATATATACATGTAATTTTTACGAATTTGTAACGTTCGTGAATCGCCGGTCAATTTGGGTGGTCAATTGTCTATATGAAACCTATTTCAATTAATCAAGTCTTAACAATTTTGATTGATTAACATGTTGGAAACATTTAATCATGTAAATATTAATTTCATTTAATATATATAAACATGGAAAAGTTCGGGTCACTACAATATCAAGGTTATAATAAGGTTGATTGGAACGAAAAATCAAATTTGACTTGCTGGAGCTGTGACAAAACTGACTATCTTGAACAGGAGTTGCAAAGTTATTTTTGGTAATAATAATGCTAAAAGAATTAGCACAGCTACGTGTTAAACATTTACTCAGTTTCCGAGAGTTTTTCAGGTGCATAACTATATGCATAAATTTTTCTTTCCGTAGATGAAGTGCGGGTGGTTCATCCTCTCGATTGAAGTGTTTTCAGGAATCATGAAAGGTTTGAGCGCAGATTGTAATCATCAAGATAAAAATGAGGTTTAAGATGAAATCAAGTGGCAAACTTGAAGAAATATTTAGTTTCATATGTTATAATCAATGTTTTAATTCATTTTAGATGTCCAATGTTAGTAGTCCATAGTTATTAGTCCACAGTTAGTAATTATAATTTTTGAATTAATTAATACGTATCGTGACCCATTGTATACATGTCTCATGTAGTGACCCGAACTTTTCCATGTTTATATATATTAAATGAAATTGATATTTACATGATTAAATGTTTCCAACATGTTAAGCAATCAAACTTGTTAAGACTTGATTATTTGAAATGAGTGTCATGTAGACAATTGACCACCCAAGTTGACCGGCGATTCACGAACGTTAAAACTTGTAAAAACTATATGATGTATATATATATATATATATATATATATATATATATATATATATATATATATATATATATATATATATATATATATATATATATATATATATATATATAGTTAACATGATACTATGACAAGTAAGTATATCACTAAGTATATTAACAATGAGTTATATACATAAAAATGAGACTACTAAATTAAGAAACTCGAAACGATATATATAACGATTATCGTTATAACAACATCTTACTAAATACATATGTATCATATTAAGATATTGTTACACTATATTTAACATGATAAAATGATAATTATATATATCATTAAGTATATTAACAATTAACTACATATGTAAAACAAGACTACTAACTTAAGAATTTCGAAACAATATATATACGTAACGATTATCGTTGTAATAGTATTTTAACATATATATATGATGTTAAGATATATTCATACACCATGTTATCATGTTAACATAACAATTTAACATTTCATTTAAGTATAATAACAATGAATTAATTACATTTAACAAGATCGTTAACTTAAAGGTTTCAAAACAACACTTACATGTAATGACTAACGATGACTTAACGACTCAGTTAAAATGTATATACATGTAGTGTATTTAGATGTATTAGTACACTTTTGGAAGACTTCATGACATATATCAAAGTACTTCTACTTAACAAAAATGCTTACAATTACATCATCATTCATTTTCATCAACAATTCTACTCGTATGCACCCGTATTCGTACTCGTACAATACACAACTTCTAGATGTATATACTATTAGTATATATGAAATGTCCCGTTCATATTGATTATAAAATTTCCATATTAATTGATTTCGTTGCGAGGTTTTGACCTCTATATGAGACGTTTTTCAAAGACTGCATTCATTTTTAAAACAACCATAACCTTTATTTTATCAACAAAGGTTTTAAAAATATTACGTAGATTATCAAATAATGATAATCTAAAATATACTGTTTACACATGACCATTACATAATGGTTTACAATATAAATATATTACATCGACATATGTTTCTTGAATGCAGTTTTTACACAATATCATACAAACATGGACTCCAAATCTTGTCCTTATTTTAGTATGCAACAGTGGAAGCTCTTAGTATTCACCTGAGAATAAACATGCTTTAAACGTCAACAAAAATATTGGTGAGTTATAGGTTTAACCTATATATATCAAATCGTAACAATAGACCACAAGATTTCATATTTCAATACACATCCCATACATAGAGATAAAAATCATTCATATGGTGAACACCTGGTAACCGACATTAACAAGATGCATATATAAGAATATCCCCATCATTCCGGGACACCCTTCGAATATGATATAAATTTCAAAGTACTAAAGCATCCGGTACTTTGGATGGGGTTTGTTAGGCCCAATAGATCTATCTTTAGGATTCGCGTCAATTAGGGTGTCTGTTCCCTAATTCTTAGATTACCAGACTTAATAAAAAGGGGCATATTCGATTTCGATAATTCAACCATAGAATGTAGTTTCACGTACTTGTGTCTATTTTGTAAATCATTTATAAAACCTGCATGTATTCTCATCCCAAAAATTTTAGATTTTAAAAGTGGGACTATAACTCACTTTCACAGATATTTCCTTCCTTGAAAATAAGACTTGGCCACCGATCGATTCACGAACCTATACAAATATGTACATATATATCAAAGTATGATCAAAATATAATTACAACCTTTTTTATTATGTTTTAAATATTTGAGTGTATTAAGTCAGCTGTCCTCGTGAGTAACCTACAACTAGTTGTCCACAGTTAGATGTACAGAAATAAATCGATATATATATTATCTTGAATCAATCCACAACCCAGTGTATACACATCTCAGGCTAGATCACAACTCAAAGTATATATATTTTTGGAATCAACCTCAACCCTGTATAGCTAACTCCAACATTACTGCATATAGAGTGTCTATGGTTGTTCCAAATAATATATATACATGGGTCGATATGATATGTCAAAACATTTGCGTACTTATCAATGGTATCCCAAGATTACATAATATATTAGAATACATGTATAATACAATATAATTTAGCTAGGATATGATTTATATAGATTTGTTAAACATTTCTCGTAGCTAAAAAGATCAAAAATATCCAATCTTGTTTTACCCATAACTCCTTCATTTTAAATCCGTTTTGAGTGAATCAAATTGATATGGTTTCATATTGAACTCTAATTTAAGAATCCAAACAGAAAAAGTATAGGTTTATAGCCGGAAATTTAAGTTACATGTCAATTACGAAAGAGGTAGTCATTTCCATCGAAAGAACGACATCTTGATGACCATTTTGAAAAACATACTTTTACTTTGAGTTTAACCAAGATTTTTGGATATAGTTTCATGTTCATATGAAAAATCATTTTCCCAGAATAACAACTTTTAAATCAAAGTTTATCATAGTTTTTAATTATCCAAACCAAAAAAGCCCCCAGTTTCACTACGACGGCGTATATCCGATCTTATGGTGTTCATCGTGTTTCCAGTTTTTAAATCATTAAGTTAGCATATCATATAGATATAGAACATGTGTTTAGTTGATTTTAAAAGTCAAGTTAGAAGGATTAAATTTTGTTTGCGAACAAGTTTAGAATTAACTAAACTATGTTCTAGGGATTACAAGTTTAAACCTTCGAATAATATTGCTTTATATGTATGAATTGAATGATGTTATGAACATTATTACTACCTCAAGTTTTCTGGATAAAACTACTAGAAATGAGAAAAATGGATCTAGCTTCAAAGTATCCTTGGATGGCTTGAAAGTTCTTGAAACAGAATCATGACACGAAAACAGTTCAAGTAAGATTTTCACTCGAAATAAGATTGTTATAGTTGTAGAAATTGAATCAAACTTTGAATATGAATATTACCTTGAATTAGAAAGATAACCTACTATAAATAAAAAAGGTTCCTTGATCTTAGATGATTACTTGGAATGGATTAGAAAGCTTGGAAGTAGACTTGCAAACTTGGAAGTATTCTTAATTTTTATGAAACTATACTTATGAAATTTATGAAGAACACTTAGAACTTGAAGATGGAACTTGAGAGAGATCAATTAGATGAAAAAAATTGAAGAATGAAAGTGTTTGTATTTGTTTTTAGTCGTTGGTATATGGATTAGATGTAAAGGATATGTAATTTTGTTTTCATGTAAATAAGTCATGAATGATTACTAATATTTTTGTAATTTTATGAGATATTTCATGTTAGTTTCCAAATGATGGTTCCCACATGTGTTAGATGACTCATATGGGCTGCTAAGAGCTGATCATTGGAGTGTATATACCAATAGTACATACATCTAAAAGCTGTGTATTGTACGAGTACGAATACGGGTGCATACGAGTAGAATTGTTGATGAAACTGAACGAGAATGTAATTGTAAGCATTTTTGTTAAGTAGAAGTAATTTGATATGTGTCTTGAAGTCTTTAAAAAGTGTAAGAATACATATCAAAGCTCAACATGTATATACATTCTAATGGAGTCGTTAAGTCTTCGTTAGTCGTTACATGTAAGTGTTGTTTTGAAACCTTTAAGTTAACGATCTCAATTAATGTTGTTAACCCAATGTTTATTATATCAAATGAGATATTAAATTATTATATTATCATGATATTATGATGTATGAATATCTCTTAATATGATATATACATTAAATATCATTACAAAGATAATCGTTACATATAAGTCTCGTTTCGTAATTCTTGAGTTAGTAGTCTTGTTTTTACATATGTAGTTCATTGTTAACACACTTAATGATATATTTAAATATCATTTTATCATGTTAAATATAGTGTATCAATATCTTAATATGATTCATATGTATTTAGTAGACGTTATCATAACGATAATCGTTATATATATCATTTCGAGTTTCTTAACTTAGTAATCTCATTTCTTATGTATATCACACATTGTTAATATACTTAGTGAGATACTTAATCATCATAATCTTATGTCAACCATATATATATATATATATATGTATATATATACCACAACATGTAGTTTTTACAATTTTGTAACGTTTGTGAATCGCCGGTCAACTTGGGTGATCAATTGTCTATATGAAACTTATTTCATTTAATAAAGTCTTAACAAGTTTGATTGCTTAACACGTTGAAAACATTTAGTCATGTAAATATCAATCTCAATTAATATATATAAACATGGAAAAGTTCTGGTCACTACAGTACCTACCCGTTAAATAAATTTCGTCCCGAAATTTTTAAGCTGTTGAAGGTGTTGACGAATCTTCTGGAAATAGATGCGGGTATTTCTTCTTTATCTGATCTTCACACTCCCAGGTGAACTCGGGTCCTCTACGAGCATTCCATAGAACCTTAATAATCAGTATCTTGTTTTGCTTAAGTCTCTTAACCTCACGATCCATTATTTCGATGGGTTCTTCAATGAATTGAAGTTTTTCATTGATTTGGATTTCGTCCAACGAAATAGTGAGATCTTCTTTAGCAAAACATTTCTTCAAATTCGAGGCGTGGAAAGTGTTATGTACAGCCGCGAGTTGTTGAGGTAGCTCCAGTTGGTAAGCTACTGGTCCGACACGATCTATAATCTTGAATGGTCCAATGTACCTTGGATTTAGTTTCCCCCGTTTACCAAATCGAACAACGCCTTTCCAAGGTGAAACCTTAAGCATGACCATTTCTCCAATTTCAAACTCTATATCTTTTCTTTTACTGTCCACGTAGCTCTTTTGTCGACTCTGGGCAGTTTTCAATCGTTGTTGAATTTGGATGATTTTCTTGGTAGTTTCTTGTATTATCTCCGGACCCGTAATCTGTCTATCTCCCACTTCATTCCAACAAATCGGAGACCTGCACTTTCTACCATAAAGTGACTCAAACGGCACCATCTCAATACTAGAATGATAACTGTTGTTGTAGGAAAATTCTGCTAACGGTAGGTGTCGATCCCAACTGTTTTCGAAATCAATAACACATGCTCGTAGCATATCTTCAAGCGTTTGTATCGTCCTTTTGCTCTGCCCATCAGTTTTTGAATGATAGGCAGTACTCATGTCTAGACGAGTCCCCAATGCTTGTTGCAATGTCTGGCAGAACCTTGAAACAAATCTACCATCCCTATCAGAGATAATAGAGATGGGTATTCCATGTCTGGAGACAACCTCCTTCAAATACAATCACGCCAACTTCTCCATTTTATCATCTTCTCTCATTGGCAGGAAGTGTGCTGACTTGGTGAGACGATCAACTATTACCCAAATAGTATCATAACCACTTGCAGTCTTTGGCAATTTAGTAATGAAACCCATGGTAATGTTTTCCCATTTCCATTCTGGGATTTCAGGTTGTTGTAGTAGACCTGATGGTTTATGATGTTTAGCTTTGACCTTAGAACACGTCAAATATTCTCTTACATATTTAGCAATATCGGCTTTCATACCCGTCCACCAAAAGTGTTTCTTGAGATCTTTATACATCTTCCCCGCTCCGGGATGTATTGAATATCTGGTTTTATGTGCTTCTTTAAGTACCATTTCTCTCACATCTCCAAACCTTGGTACCCAAATTCTATCAGCCCTATATCGGGTTCCGTCTTTTCAAATATTAAGATGTTTTTCTGATCCTTTGGGTATATCATTCTTCAACTTTCCTTCTTTTACAACCCCCTACTGTGCCTCCTTTATTTGAGTAGTAAGATTATATTCATAGCTTTTACCCCGTATAGGTTCTCTTTCCTTTCTACTCAAAGCGTTGGCTACCACATTCGCCTTCCTCGGGTGGTATCGAATCTCAAAATCATAATCATTCAACAGTTCAATCCACCTGCGTTGTCTCATATTCAGTTGCTTCTGATTAAATATATGTTGGAGACTTTTGTGGTCGGTATATATAATACTTTTGACCCCATATAAATAATGCCTCCAAGTCTTCAATGCAAAAACAACCGCACCCAATTCCAAATCGTGAGTTGTATAATTTTGCTCGTGAATCTTGAATTGTCTAGATGCATAAGCAATCACCTTCGTTCGTTGCATTAATACACAACCGCGACCTTGCTTTGATGCGTCACAATAAATCATAAAATCATCATTCCCTTCAGGCAATGACAATATAGGTGCCGTAGTTAGATTTTTCTTCAATAACTGAAATGCCTTCTCTTGTTCATCCTTCCATTTAAATTTCTTCCCTTTATGCGTTAATGCAGTCAAGGGTTTTGCTATTTTGGAGAAATCTTGGATGAATCTTCTGTAGTAACCAGCCAATCCTAAAAATTGACGCATATGCTTCGGAGTTTTGGGGTTTCCCACTTTTCATTGGTTTCGATCTTTGCCGGGTCCACTTGGATACCTTCTTTGTTCACTATGTGACCGAGGAATTGAACTTCTTCCAACCAAAATGCACACTTTGAAAACTTAGCGTACAGTTTTTCTCTCCTCAATACTTCTAGCACTTTTCTCAAATGTTCTTCGTGCTCTTGATCATTCTTTGAGTAAATAAGTATGTCATCGATAAAAACAATGACAAACTTGTCAAGATATGGCCCATAAACTCGGTTCATAAGGTCCATGAACACAGCTGTTGCGTTAGTCAATCCAAACGGCATAACCATAAACTCGTAATGACCATAACGCGTCCTAAAAGCAGATTTTGGAATATCATCCTCCTTTACTCGCATTTGATGATATCCAGAACGTAAATCGATTTTTGAATAAACCGACGAGCCTTGTAGTTGATCAAATAAGTCGTCAATTCTCGGCAGTGGATAACGGTTTTTGATGGTAAGTTTATTCAACTCTCTGTAGTCAATACACAACCTAAATGTACCATCCTTCTTCTTGAAAAACAAAACAGGAGCTCCCCATGGTGATGTGCTTTGTCGAATGAAACCACGTTCTAATAGTTCTTGCAGTTGGCTTTGCAGTTCTTTCATCTCGCTGGGTGCGAGTCTGTAAGGAGCACGAGCTATTGGTGCAGCTCCTGGTACAAGATCTATTTGAAATTCAACAAATCGATGTAGAGGTAGTCCCGGTAATTCTTTCGGAAATACATCTGGAAATTCTTTTGCGACGGGAACATCATTGATGCTCTTTTCTTCAGTTTGTACTTTCTCGACGTGTGCTAGAACAGCATAGCAACCTTTTCTTATTAGTTTTTGTGCCTTCAAATTACTAATAAGATGTAGCTTCGTGTTGCCCTTTTCTCCGTACACCATTAAGGGATCTCTTTCTTCTCGTATAATGCGAATTGCATTTTTGTAACATACGATCTCTGCTTTCATCTCCTTCAGCCAGTCCATGCCAACTATTACATCAAAACTCCCTAACTCTACTGGTATCAAATCATTCTTAAATATTTTGCTACTCAGTTTAATTTCTCGATTCCGCCATATATAATCTGCTGAAATTAATATACCGTTTGCTAATTCGAGTAAAAATTTACTATCAACGGTGTCAATGGACAACTTAATTTAGCACAAAAATCTCTACTCATATAGCTTCTATCCGCACCTGAATCAAATAAAACATAAGCAGATTTATTATTAATAAGAAACGTACCCGTAACAAGTTCCGGGTCTTCCTGTGCCTCTGCCGCATTAATATTGAAAACTCTTCTGCGGCCTTGTCCATTCGTGTTCTCTTGGTTCGGGCAATTTCTAATAATGTGGCCCGGTTTTCCACATTTATAACAAACTACATTGGCATAACTTGCTCCGACACTACTTGTTCCGCCATTACTCATTCCGACACCATTTATTCCTTTCGTTCTATTAACCCCTGGTCCGTAGACCTCACACTTCACCGTGCTATGACCATTTCTTTTACACTTGTTGCAAAATTTGGTGCAAAACCCCGAGTGATACTTTTCACACCTTTGGCATAGCTGCTTCTGATTGTTGTTGTTGTTGTTGTTGTTGCGGTTGTTATTGTTGTTAGGATGATTGTTGTAGTTGTTGTTGTTGTTGTTGTTGTAGTTGTTATGCCGTTTGTTGTAGTTGCGATTGATGTTGCTATTGTTGGGATAGTTGTTGTTGTTTTAGTGACTCTTATCACCGTTTTCCTCCCACTTTCTTTTGACTAACTTCACATTGGCCTCTTCGGCCGCCTGTTCTTTAATTCTTCCCTCAATCTGGTTCACTAGTTTGTGAGCCATTCTACATGCCTTTTGCATGGAGGCAGGCTCGTGTGAACTTATATCTTCTTGGATTCTCTCCGGTAACCCTTTCAAAAACGCGTTGATCTTCTCTTCCTCATCTTCGAACGCTCTCGGACACAATAGGCACAATTCTATGAATCGTCTTTCGTACGAAGTAATATCGAATCCCTGTGTTCGTAACCCTCTAAGTTCTGACTTGAGCTTATTGACCTCGGTTCTGGGACGGCACTTCTCGTTCATCAAGTGCTTGAATGCTGACCACGGTAGCGCGTAAGCAGCATCTTGTCCCACTTGCTCTAGATAGGTATTCCACCATGTTAACGCAATACCTGTGAAGGTATGCGTAGCATACTTCACTTTGTCTCCTTCAGCACACTTACTTATGGCAAACACCGATTCAACTTTCTCGGTCCACCATTTCAATACGATTGGTCCTTCATGTCCCATCAAATTTGGAAGGTTTGCAGGCAGTGAATTCCTTGTAGGAGCATCCTACACGATTTCTTGCACCGTTAGCTGTATTGCTAGATTCAGAGTTATTGTTGGTATGTAGCGCGGCCTGTACTGCGGCTATGTTTGAAGCAATAAAGGCACGAAATTCCTCTTCGCTCATATTCAAGGTGTGTCGAGTAGTCGGTGCCATTTCCTTCAAAATAGTCAAATGAAACAATTTAATCATACAGAATATTAAGAGTAGTCAATAGTATCTCATAGCATAATATGAACTCATTTATAAAAGATTTTTCTTCATATTAGCGTTTTATAATTTTAAATTCGGGTACTACCTACCCGTTAAGTTCATACTTAGTAGCTAATATACAATTCAACTACTACAATTCCATATGAAAAACTGATTATAATAATATATCACATACAAATATTCTTCAAACTTACAACTTCGCTATATTACATATAACATGAAATATATTACACTATGATATAAAACAGTTTTGAAGATAAATCTAGTTAATACGCAAGTTGTTCAGCAAAGGAAATAAAGACACGTAATTCATAAGTCCAGAAACAAGTCATGCATTTCAATTTTACTAAGACGACTTCCCATCCTTGGTCTTGTGGAAAATAACCGTTATGACCATTAGCTAGGCAGTATGTTGTAATGTCGTCAAAAGGAAGAGGGTTTTGTAATGTCCAACAACCTTATAATAATCTAAAAACCTTGTTTCTCACCCCAACTACTGAATCCGTCACTTGTGGAAAAGTTTTCTTTAAAAGCTGCAATCCGATGTTCTTTTTCTCACTTTGGTAAGAAGCAAACATCACTAACCCGTAAGCATAACATGCTTCTTTATGTTGCATGTTAGAAGCTCTTTCTAATTCACGAAATCCTATGTTGGGATATGTTGAGTCAAAATAGGTTCTTAACCCGTAGCGTAAAATTGCATTTAGGTTCTCCGCATTTAATGCTTTAAAGAAAACACGGCGTAACTTAAAGTCTCCCCAATGTGATATACCCCACCTATCAACGGAAAGCCTTTTATAAACTAAGGCATTTCTCGAAAGTCTTTCAAATGTTTGACAAGTTAATTTCGCCATAACTAAATGTGCTGATGAATTCTAACCAACTCTAGACAAGATTTCCTCAATCATATCCTCTGGTAGGTCTTCTAAAATATTCGGCTGTCTACCCTTAACGTCCATTTTGTTTTTATACTGTAAAATAGACAAGGATTAGATTTGTAATAACAAACAATACAAGCAATTTTTACATAGAACATAAAAGTACAAGCACACTACAATACATTTATTACACAACATGCTCACACCCCTTTAATCTGAATCACTGGTTTCTTCTTCTATGGACTTGGTTCTTTTTCAAAATCTTCTAGGGATATATGATGTTCCTCTAATACGAGTCATCGTTTTCCACATTGTTTTAGAAAAACCTGGTGGTTTAGAGGTTCCCGGGTTATTGTCACGATATTGAAAATACGGGTGTTGACGGTACATATAAAGTTCATCGGGGTCGGAATCAGATTTCTCTATTTTGATGCCTTTTCCCTTATTATTTTCTTTTGCCTCATTAAATTAGGTTGGGGTAATTTCTATAACATCATCAGAATCCTCATCAGGATCCGATTCATCGGAAAATTGGTAATTTTCCCAATATTTTGCTTCCTTAGCGGAAACACCATTGACCATTATTAACTTTGGTCCATTGGTTGAGGATTTTATTTTATTTGATCGGTATTCTGTGGTTCCTACTATTCCCCCCCTCCGGAACCTCTTCTTCTTCCGGTTCCTCTTCTTCCGGTTCCATTTCCTCTTCTTCCGGTTCTTCGGGAACTTGTGAATCTTGCCAATATATATTCGACTCTTTGTTATTATTAGGTGAGTCAATGGGATTTGTGCTAGAGGTAGACATCTATCACACAATATCAAACATGTTAAGAGATTAATATATCACATAATATTTACATGTTAATAATATATAGTTTCCAACAAAAATGTTAAGCACTCATTTTTAAAGAAAACACGGTCGAAGTCCAGACTCACTAATGCATCCTAACAAACTCGATAAGACACACTAATGCAAATTTTCTGGTTCTCTAAGACCAACACTCGGATACCAACTGAAATGTCCCGTTCATATTGATTATAAACGTTCTATATTAATTGATTTCGTTGCGAGGTTTTGACCTCTATATGAGACATTTTTCAAAGACTGCATTCATTTTTAAAACAACCATAACCTTTATTTTATCAATAAAGGTTTTAAAAACATTACGTAGATTATCAAATAATGATAATCTAAAATATACTGTTTACACACGACCATTACATAATGGTTTACAATAGAAATATATTACATCAACATATGTTTCTTGAATGCAGTTTTTACACAATATCATACAAACCTGGACTCCAAATCTTGTCCTTATTTTAGTATGCAACAGCGGAAGCTCTTAGTATTTACCTGAGAATAAACATGCTTTAAACGTCAACAAAAATGTTTGTGAGTTATAGGTTTAACCTATATATACCAAATCGTAACAATAGACCACAAGATTTCATATTTCAATACACATTCCATACATAGAGATAAAAATCATTCATATGGTGAACACCTGGTAACCGACATTAACAAGATGCATATATAAGAATATCCCCATCATTCCGGGACACCCTTCGGATATGATATAAATTTCAAAGTACTAAAGCATCCGGTACTTTGGATGGGGTTTGTTAGGCCCAATAGATCTATCTTTAGGATTCGCGTCAATTAGTGTGCCTGTTCCCTAATTCTTATATTACCAGACTTAATAAAAATGGGGCATATTCGATTTCGATAATTCAACCATAGAATGTAGTTTCACGTACTTGTGTCTATTTTGTAAATCATTTATAAAACCTGCATGTATTCTCATCCCAAAAATATTAGATTTTAAAAGTGGGACTATAACTCACTTTCACAGATATTTCCTTCGTCAGAAATAAGACTTGGCCACCGTTCGATTCACGAACCTATACAAATATGTACATATATATCAAAGTATGATCAAAATATAATTACAACCATTTTTATTATGTTTTAAAGATTTGAGTGTATTAAGTCAGCTGTCCTCGTTAGTAACCTACAACTATTTGTCCACAGTTAGATGTACAGAAATAAATCGATATATATATTATCTTGAATCAATCCACAACCCAGTGTATACACATCTCAGGCTAGATCACAACTCAAAGTATATATATTTTTGGAATCAACCTCAACCCTGTATAGCTAACTCCAACATTACTGCATATAGAATGTCTATGGTTGTTCCAAATAATATATATACATGGGTCGATATGATATGTCAAAACATTTGCATACGTGTCTATGGTATTCCAAGATTACATAATATATTAGAATACATATATAATACAATATAAGTTAGCTAGGATATGATTTGTATAGATTTGTTAAACATTTCCCGTAGCTAAAAAGATCAAAAATATCTAATCTTGTTTTACCCATAACTTCTTCATTTTAAATCCGTTTTGAGTGAATCAAATTGCTATGGTTTCATATTGAACTCTAATTTAAGAATCCAAACAGAAAAAGTATAGGTTTATAGTCTAAAATTTAAGTTACATGTCAATTACTAAAGAGGTAGTCATTTTCGTCGAAAGAACGACATCTTGATGACCATTTTGAAAAGGGTAGTGATATCTACACAATCAATTTTTACAAATACACAACCAAACATGTTTTTCAGTGTTGTACTGTACAATACTGTAAAACATGTTTGGTTGTGTATTTGTAAAAATTGGTTTTTGTAGATATCATCACCCTTTTGAAAAACATACTTTCACTTTGAGTTTAACCAAGATTTTTGGATATAGTTTCATATTCATATGAAAAATCATTTTCCCAGAAGAAAAACTTTTAAATCAAAGTTAATCATAGTTTTTAATTATCCAAACCAAAACAGCCCCCGGTTTCACTACGACGGCGTATATCCGATCTTATGGTGTTCATCGTGTTTCCAGGTTTTAAATCATTAAGTTAGCATATCATATAGATATAGAACATGTGTTTAGTTGATTTTAAAAGTCAAGTTAGAAGGATTAACTTTTCCAAACTTGTTCTAGTGATTACAAGTTTAAACCTTCGAATAAGATAGCTTTATATGTATGAATTGAATGATGTTATGAACATCATTACTACCTAAAGTTTTCTGGATAAAACTACTGGAAATGAGAAAAATGGATCTAGCTTCAAAGTATCTTTGGATGGCTTGAAAGTTCTTGAAACAGAATCATGACACGAAAACAGTTCAAGTAAGATTTTCACTCGAAATATGATTGTTATAGTTGTAGAAATTGAATCAAAGTTTGAATATGAATATTACCTTGAATTATAAAGATAACCTACTGTAAATAACAAATGTTCCTTGATCTTAAATGATTACTTGGAATGGATTAGAAAGCTTGGAAGTAGACTTGCAAACTTGGAAGTATTCTTGATTTTTATGAAACTATAATTATGGAATTTATGAAGAACACTTAGAACTTGAAGATGGAACTTGAGAGAGATCAATTAGATGAAGAAAATTGAAGAATGAAAGTGTTTGTAGGTGTTTTTGGTCGTTGGTATATGGATTAGATATAAAGGATACGTGATTTTGTTTTCATGCAAATAAGTCATGAATGATTACTAATATTTTTGTAATTTTATGAGATATTTCATGCTAGTTGCCAAATCATGGTTCCCATATGTGTTAGGTGAGTCACATGGGCTACTAAGAGCTGATCATTGGAGTGTATATACCAATATTACATACATCTAAAAGCTTTGTATTGTATGAGTACGAATACGGGTGCATACGAGTAGAATTGTTGATGAAACTGAACGAGGATGTAATTGTAAGCATTTTTGTTAAGTAGAAGTACTTTGATATGTGTCTTGAAGTCTTTAAAAAGTATAAGAATAAGAATACATATTAAAACACAACATGTATATACATTCTAATGGAGTCGTTAAGTCTTCGTTAGTCGTTACATGTAAGTGTTGTTTTGAAACCTTTAAGTTAACGATATCAATTAATGTTGTTAACCCAATGTTTATTATATCAAATGAGATGTTAAATTATTATATTATCATGATATTATGATGTATGAATATCTCTTAATATGATATATACATTAAAATATCGTTACAACGATAATCGTTACATATAAGTCTCGTTTCGTAATTCTTGAGTTAGTAGTGTTGTTTTTACATATGTAGTTCATTGTTAACACACTTAATGATATATTTAAATATCATTTTATCATGTCAAATATAGTGTATCAATATCTTAATATGATACATATGTATTTAGTAGACGGTATCATAACGATAATCGTTATATATATCATTTCGAGTTTCTTAACTTAGTAATCTCATTTCTTATGTATATCACACATTGTTAATATACTTACTCATCATAATCTTATGTCAACCATATATATATATGTCTATATATACCACAACATGTAGTTTTTACAATTTTGTAACGTTCGTGAATCGCCGGTCAACTTGGGTGATCAATTGTCTATATGAAACTTATTTCATTTAATCAAGTCTTAACAAGTTTGATTGCTTAACACGTTGGAAATATTTAGTCATGTAAATATCAATCTCAATTAATATATATAAACATGGAAAAGTTCGGGTCACTATAATATACACTTCAATGATCAGCTCCTTAGCAGCCCATGTGAATCATTAAACATGTGGGATCAATCATTTGGCAAGTAGAATGAAATATCTCACAAAATTACAAAAAAATATTATAAATCATTCATGAATTATTTGCATGAAAACAAACTTACACATCCATTATATGTAATCCATATACCAACGACCAAAAACACCTACAAACACTTTCATTCTTCAATTTTCTTCATATAATTGATCTCTCTCAAGTTCTATCTTCATGTTCTAAGTGTTCTTCATATATTCTATAAGTTCTAGTTTCATAAAACCAAGAACACTTTCAAGTTTGCAAGATTACTTCCAAGCTTTCTAATCCATTCCAAGTAATCATCCAAGATCAAGAAACCTTTGTTACTTACAGTAGGTTATCTCTCTAATTCAAGGTAATACTCATATTCAAACTTTGATTCAATTTCTATAACTATAACAATCTTAATTCGAGCAGAAATCTTACTTGAACTTGTTTTCGTGTCATGATTCTACTTCAAGAACTTTCAAGCCATCCAAGAATCTTTTGAAGCTAGATCATTTCTTGTCACTTCCAGTAGGTTTACCTACTAAACTTAAGGTAGTAATGATGTTCATAACATCATTCGATTCATACATATAAAGCTATCTTATTCGAAGATTTAAACTTGTAATCACTAGAACATAGTTTAGTTAATTCTAAACTTGTTTGAAAATAAAGTTAATCCTTCTAACTTGACTTTTAAAATCAACTAAACACATGTTCTATATCTATATGATATGCTAACTTAATGATTTAAAACCTGAAAACACGAAGAACACCGTAAAACGGGACATACGCCGTCGTAGTAACACTGCGGGCTGTTTTGGGTTTGATAATTAAAAACTATGATAAACTTTGATTTAAAAGTTGTTCTTCTGGGAAAATGATTTTTCTTATGAACATGAAACTATATCCAAAAATCATGGTTAAACTCAAAGTGGAAGTATGTTTTTCAAAATGGTCATCAAGTTGTCGTTCTTACGATGGAAATGACTACCTCTTTAGTAAATGACTTGTAACCTGTATTTTCGACTATAAACTTATACTTTTTCTATTTAGTTTCATAAATTATAGTTAATTATGAAACTATAACAACTTGAATCACTCAAAACCTTGAATCACTCAAAACGGATTTAAAACGAAGAAGTTATGGGTAAAATAAAATTGGAAAATTTTACTTGTTGTAGCTACGAAAATTTTATAACAAATCTACACTAATCATATCCTAGCTAACTTATATTGTATTATACATGTATTCTAACCTATATTATGTAATCTTGGGATACCATAGACACGTATACAATGTTTTGACATATCATATCGACCCATCTATATATATTATTTGGAATAACCATAGACACTCTATATGCTGTAATGTTCGAGTTCGCTATACAGGGTTGAGGTTGATTCCAAAAATATATATACTTTGAGTTGTGATCTAGCCTGAGAAGTGTATACACTGGGTCATGGATTGATTCAAGATAATATATATTGATTTATTTCTATACATCTAACTGTGGACAACTAGTTGTAGGTTACTAACGAGGACTGCTAACCTAACAAACTTAAATCATTAAAACTTAATAAATGTGGTGAATACACTTTTATCATACTTTGATATATGTACATATTTGATATAGGTTTGTGAATCGACCAGTGGTCAAGTCTTACTTCCGGCAAAGTAAAAAATCTGTGAAAGTGAGTTATAGTCCGACTTTTACAATCTAATATTTTTTTGGGATGAGAATACATGCATCTTTATAAATGTTTTACAAAATAGACACAAGTATGCAAAACTGCATTCTATGGTTGGATTATTAAACCGAATATTGCCCTTCAAGTCTGGTAATCTAAGAATTAAGGAAATGGCCCCTAATTGACGTGAATCCTAAAGATAGATCTATTGGGCTTAACAACCCCCATTCAGGTTTTGGATGGTTTAGTACTTCGAGATTATTCTACAGACGAGAGGTTCTGTTTTGGGGATATTCTATGCATTAAGTTAACGTCGGTTACCAGGTGTTCAACATATGAATGATTTTTATCTCTATGCAGTTTGCAAAATGCCTGATATGAGATGTGTTATAAAAATGAAATCTTGTGGTCTATTATTATGATTTGATAATATATAGGTTAAACCAATAACTCACCAACATTTTTGTTGACGTTTTAAGTATGTTTATTCTCAGGTGATTATTAAGAGCTTCCGCTGTTGCATACTAAAATAAGGACAAGATTTGGAGTCCATGCTTGTATGATATTGTGTAAAAACTACATTCAAGAAACTTATTTTTGATGTAATATATTCTTATTGTAAACCATTATGTAATGGTCGTGTGTAAACGGTATTTTTTAGATTATCATTATTTGATAATCTACGTAATACTTTTTAAACCTTTATCGATAAAATAAAGGTTATGGTTGTTTTAAAAATGAATGCAGTCTTTGAAAAACATCTTATAGAGGTCAAAACCTTGCGACGAAATCAATTAATTTGGAACGTTTATAATCAATATGAACGGGACATTTCATCTCAGACTCGATCACAACTCAAAGTATATATATTATTTAAGAATCAACCTCAACCCTGTATAGCGAACTCGAGCATTACAGCATATAGAGTGTCTATGGTTATTCCAAATAATATATATAGATGACGTCAATATGATATGTCAAAACATTGTATATGTGTCCCGATTTATACGACGATATTTAAAGTGCATAAAATAAATAACAGAAATTAAATGACGATAAATAAAATTGCGAGAATTAAAATTGCGATAAATAAATTGCGATAAATAAAATGTAATACGAAATTAACAGTTAGCTATGATTTTGTTAGCGTGGATTCTTAACAAAATTCCTCATAGTTAATTTGTCTGTTTCTAACAAATTTTATTTTGTCACATGTTTTCTTCATTATGCCACTTGTTGAATTCTGATAGGTCAAAATCCAAATATGAAATTGAATAAAAATGGTCATTCTGCGGTGAACGGATAAGTATATCAGTGGTTGTAAGTAGGATAGTAAATGACTATTGAATCAGATTATAAGAATGTAGAGAGTAACTTATTAATGTGAAATCTAAATATTCATCGGGTATTACCTACCCGTTAAAATATTTTCACCATTAACAGTTTGTACAAAAGAATTTTTAATTACAATCTTTATGAAAACATATATACATATATATTTTCTTCAGATGTAATCATGGATTTAATGAGTTAAAATGATATTAAACTCATCTGGTTTACCGTTAGAACTAGAATATATAATCTCTAAAACATTAGAGATTACATAATCGCCGTGTCGAACGGAGATAAATGATGTAGAACGTCATGTAGAACGATGATTATGCTCGAGGTACAGATTGTGATGTTGAGGCGTGTGTTGTTTTGGTTTGTGTTGTGGCTGGTGGTACTGTTGATTCTGGTGACGCTGTTGGTGCTTGTAAGTTGTGCATCGCACTCTCCAAAGCTACGACTCGAGCGCGATTTTCGTTGACTTCTTCTATTACTCCGGGATGGTTGACGGTTGGAACGAGCAGATGAATAAGGTTTCGAATTTGAGATAATATATAATCATGGCGAGATATTCGGGAAATGATGGTGAAAATGGTGTTTCGGACTAGTTTGCCAGCAAGTGCTTCAGATTCTTCGCCAAGAGTGCAGGTTGCTGGGTGGAAAGGATCGCCTTTTTCTCGTCTCCATTGATTAAGTCAACTACGAACCCATCCCCAATTTATTCAGAATTAAAGATGACAATCCATTCGGGTTACAATGCTTTTGGTGCTCAGGTGAATATCCATATCAGAATAACTGTCAGAATAACTATTGGAATAGTTAACGGAATCCGAGGGACTCAAACTGGTTGAAGGATCCATCTCGTACGATTAGATGGAGGATTTTCGATATGAATTAGATTAGTATCCTACAATACATAATTTACATATGCATATATAATACTAAAATCCCATAAGTTACGGAGGAATCTACAGAAGCTGCCAGGCAAAGTCTATAGTAACAGATACACTAAAATATGAATTTTTGTCTATACACTATTCATGCAATCAATGCAGTAAGATGTGTCTAGACTAAGAATGATAAGCAGATAATTTTCCGATAAGAAATGATAAGCAGATAATTTTCCGATAAGAAATGATAAGCAAAACTTTTGACAAGCAGACACGGTCGAAGTTCAAATTCACTAATGCATCTTAACAACTATCACCTATAACGACCCGTCCTAATCCATCTGGACGAATACATTACATTTGGTTACATCGCGAGGTACTTGACCTCTATATGATACATTTTACAAACATTGCATTCATTTTTAAAAGATAAACTTTTATTACATCGAAAGTTGACGGCATGCATATCATTTCATAATATATCCAACTATAATTGACTTAATAATAATCTTGATGAACTCAACGACTCGAATGCAACGTATTTTGAAATATGTCATGAATGACTCCAAGTAATATCTCTAAAATGAGAAAATGCACAGCGGAAGATTTCTTTCATACCTGAGAATAAACATGCTTACAAGTGTCAACCAAAAGGTTGTTGAGTTCATAGGTTTATCGTAATCAATCATTTCTATAATTTTAATAGACCACAAGATTTCTATTTTCATTTTTCATAAACATCATCTCATATTAGGCATTTCGCACAACTGCATAGAGATAAAAATCATTCATATGGATTGAACACCTGGTAACCGACATTAACATAATGCATATAGAATATCCCCAAAACAGAAATCCATCTGTATTAATAACTCGAAGTACTAAAGCATACCATTTTCTAGTATGGGGTGTTAGTGCTCGTAGATCTACCTTTAGGATTCTCATCAATTAGAGTGTCTGTTCCCTAATTCTTAGGCTACCAAGCTAAAAGGGGGGATATTCGATTCGGTAATCCAATCATAGAATGTAGTTTCGATTACTTGTGTCTATTTCGTAAAATATTTATAAAAGCAGCGCATGTATTCTCAGTCCCAAAAATATATATTGTAAAAGCATTTAAAAAGGGAGCAAATGAAACTCTCTCTACAATATTTTGTAGTAAAAATATTCATACGACGAAACTGAACAATGCAGGGTTGGCCTTGGATTCACGAACATATATCATTCATATATATATTAAAACATATACTTGTAATTGAATAAATATATATATATTTTTTTTATTATTAGTGATGTAATCTATATATTTAATAATTTATAAGCTTCATTATTTATTTATATATTTTTATTATATATATATATATATATATATATATATATATATATATATATATATATATATATATATATATATATATATATATATATATATATAATGTTAATATGGTTAAGTTATGTGTACTAACTATATTTATATATAAAATCTTTATTTTTATACTTATGCCCTTAATAACGTTATTAGAGCTTTTATTTTAGTAGTCGTAATTATTGTTATAATAATGATATAAATATTACTGATAATAATAATAATGATAGTAAAATAATAATTTTAATAAAAATGATAAAAATGATGACAAATTTTTAATAACCACTATACTTTTAATAATAGTCATATTAATAATAACAATAATCATATTTTTAATAATTCTTATGTTTACTACTACTAATAATAATAGTACTAAAAGTGATACTAATGCTAATATTTATGAAAACAATAATAAATTTTATTATTTTTATAATAATTATAATAATAATAATAATCATAATCTTAAAAATGATAATAACACGAAAATGATAAAATCAATAATAATAATTATATAAATAATACTTATACTTATACCAATGATAATAATGATTCTAATATTTGTAAGTATGGTAATAATGATAATAATAATAATTATAATTATAATTATAATCATAACAATAACAATACTAATAATAATAATAATAATAATAATAATAATAATAATAATAATAATAATAATAATAATAATAATAATAATAATAATAATAATAATAATAATAATAATAATAATAATAATAATAATAATAATAATAAAAATTATAAGATAACTACCTCAAAGATAAAGCCCTTAAAAAAAATTACACCCCTGCCGAGTCTCGAACCCAAGACCTCTCGCTTAACCCGAAACACACAACACCACTCAGCTGTCTTTGATTTCCTGATTTAAAACACCTTTTTATTATATAAAAACTGTATCTATTATCTGTTTCCTATTTCTTCTCATTTATCTTCGTATTCAAATAGACCAGAAGCAATCCAATCATAACAACTAGTTTATGATTTGAAATTATGATTTTTAAACGAATCATGAATCTTCAGTTGTGGTGTATGAATCATTAGAAAGAAAAATAAAAAAATTAATTATAAAAACTGCAGTAGTAGCACTTACGCGATGAACACTCAAAACTTAAACATCAAAATCGATTTCAAGACTGTTTTGGCCCAAAATTTCTACATGGATTGTGTTTAAAATCACTCCTATAAACTTTTGAAATCATCAATTGATTCATAAACTCAAAAATGAACACGAATTTCTTCATGAACACAAAGTTTGACTTTTGAAATTTGAAGTTTGACTTAAAAATTCGGATTAAATAATAGGAATTGGAAGATGAAATTTTTCAGATAGCTTACATAAGTCATTCCTAACAATACCACATTATTACTTTCTGAAAATTGTTTTGAATTTGAAGGATTGAACAAAAAGTACACGAACAGAGGTTCTTGAGCTTTAACTCCAAATTTCTGGTTTTATTTCTCAATTACAGTACCGGTTATCGGTATATATAAGTTGTAAACGAATAATTGAAGCTATCAAAGATATTACAATCGATTTGTTTGTATTAAGAGTTGATTTGGACGTGTAGCAGGATTTATACAGTAAATATTCGATTCTGAAGATAAAAGAAATAAAAAAAAAAGTGTGATTACGATGGCTAACAGAATTCATTCTATTATGGAACTTGAATTGACCAAGATCAGACAGGATCCAAAATTATAAGCAGGAGGTGAAGAAAAAGGTTTAAAACCGATTGATTTCAGATTTTGTTAATAATTTTATATATATATATATATATATATATATATATATATATATATATATATATATATATATATATATAATATTAATAATTAATATATATAAATACATTAATAATAAATATGCTGTAATATAATAATAAAGTAATAATATTGTTAATATTAATAATATTTATCATAATAATAACAATAATATTTAGAACAAGGATAATAATAATAATACTAATAATTCTTAATAATAATGGTGATAACAATATCTAATAATAATACAGATATTAATCATAATAATTGAAATTATAACTTTACTACTAGTTACAATAATAATGATATTAACAATGATAACAAAAATATTAATAATAGTAATAATAATATAACAAATCAAATGTATCAATTTCATACGATATTTTATATATAGTAATATTAATAGTACTGATACTAATATTAAATAATTATTCTAATAATATTAATGAAAGTAATAATAATCTTATTATAACAACTATATTTTAATTTGTTAATAATATATTATTAATTATGTGATATTTAATAATCATATACATAATAACTTTTATTGATTCTTTATTATTTATAAAGTCATATATCTTATAATATACATATAGTAATTATACATAGAAATCATATATCTATATATATATATTTATTTTAAATTACACTTAATTATTTTGTATCTTATTTCACATTTTTAATATTATTTTATCATTTCAAGTTATTACATATATTTGCAACTATATATATATATATATATATATATATTTACATAATTATTTACAAATAATTGTTCGTGAATCGTCGGGGATGATCAAAGGTTAATTGAATTCATGAAACAATTCAAAATTTTGAGACTCAATATTACAGACTTTGCTTATCGTGTCGATTTCATATTAAGATCAAGTTTAAATTTGGTCGGAAATTTACGGGTCGTCACAGATTCTGAATAGACAACAACACCACATACCCCCGATGCTAGAGCAACACGACTACGTGAATACACTAGACGGCTCATCTATAGGAGCGACCCGGTAAGGTGGCGTATTAACGATCCTTTAGGTGTAAACTTTCTTAAGTATAGCTAGAATAAAAGTCATATCGTAATCGAGAGACGTGATGTGTTCTGATGCTTTCTTTAATGGTTGGTAAAAGATTGGTTAGGTTCTTATTTAAAAGAAATTCAGCCATGATGAACAGCATGGCCAGATTTACAAGTGTAAACTCCATGAACACGTTCAGTATCCTAACGGTCCAATCCTTTATGAGATAAACAAACAGTTCCCGACTTATCTAAAGAATCCCTCAAGCGAAGTGCAATGCATGAGACTGCGTTATGGTGTAAATGTACATTATCCACAGTGAAACCGTTTCCATGGCCATACGTAACAGAGGCATAGAGTACTACAACCGGTGTGCTTCCTCATATACATGTGATGTTTAAATGCTACTGACTATAGTGGCATAGTGATATAACCGAAACGGACAGCTTTCTTTATGCGGTGTCGTTAGGCCGTAAGGCATCAGAATCAGCTATCGAGAGGTGAAGCAATAGTTTCAAATTTATATTTAGCGGGGCTTAAATCGTACTACTCCTTTTTATGGTGAGTAAGGGAATGATGATCTAGGGTCGAATTTTTAAGATATCAGTAGAATCGAACCGATAATTATAACTTAAGATAATCCTAAAGTGAAGGCGTAGTTGTATATTACCTAAATTTAGGTTTTCTGGTTTATAAAATAAAGTAAAGTAAATGCGATAAAATTTGTAATTCAGATAAGGTTAAAGCAAGTGCATACTATGATTTCGTTAGTTACTTTGCCGGGATTATGGAATGCTGGCTCATGAATAGGTATTGACCTTGTATTCACTACACTGGTCCTACCGCCCCTGTCATAAGACATGTCACTAGGCAATGTGTTACGCTAGAAGATTCTGAATAGACAACATCCATTACCCCCGACGCCCGTGCAGTCTAAGTACAAGCATACACGTTCAATTGGCTCATCCAATTGAGCGACTCGGTTGGATGACGTATTAACATTCCCCAAAGGTCTAAACTTTCTTAAGCACAATGAAGTACAAGGTATGTCATATCCGAGAGACGTGATGTTTTTAGATGCTTTCGTTAATGATTCGGTTTAAAAAGATAGTTAGGCCCTTAAAAAAGAGTTCAACCATAAAGAACATCATGGCCAAATCAGTTTGACTTCCATGAACACGTTCAGTTATCCTAATGGTCCAATCCTTTATGTGTTTAAACAAACAGTTCCTTAATTAACTAAGAATCCCTCAAGTTGGGTGCAATGCTTGAGACCACGTTATGTTGAAGTGTACTAATCAGCACTGATGTGGTTCCATGGCCTTACTTAGCAGAGGTACAGCTTACAACAACCGTTGTGCTTCAGCATGCATGTACGAAGTTTATATGCTTGGTGACTACACTAGAATGGTCTATGACCGACAATGTACTATGGGCCTAGTTTGATTTTTCACTACGAAAGAGTCCTCAGTCAGAATCCAAGGCCCGGTGTACTTACTACAACTGATGTGCCTCAGTCAAACTTATGTTGTATCTGATAAACTTCTCTTACAAAGGGGTGACACAGATAGTGTACTCTGAATTAGGGTTCGTGACTTTCCAATAACAGAGCCGATAACTACGTTCTATTAGTTGGAAAAGCGATTGACTTTAAAGCATAATCGAAAACCATCTCGAAAACATACACAAACCATAACAATTTTTCGGCATTATAACTAACTACATCATAGCATACACTAAAGATAACTACTCGCTAATCATGGTAACAATATCACAAATCATAATAATGAAAGACATTATATAAAGACAAAGTAGATTAAACAAGTTTCGAATACAAGAGTGACAACTTCAAACTCCAGGCCGCTCCTAATACAATCTTCGACGTTCTTCTCCAGGTACTAGGTTACCCGCACGGAGTCGAAGACCTTGAAAGTATGACTAATATTGTAGAAAGAGAGAGAGAGAGAGAGAGAGAGAGAGAGAGTGAGTGAGTGAGAGAGAGAGAAGTGAATTGAAGTGTGTCTAAAAACGGATGACAAATTCCCTTTAAATAGACTTGGTTTTTGCTGGCATAAGGCTGGCAGGCCGTTTGACAAGCCGTTTGGCCTGGTCGTTTGCTTGGAAGGCCGTTTTTGATGTGGGAAAGCCGTTATGGCAGGCCTTATGGCTCCCTGCTTTGCTCTTTTGCTTTGATCGTTTTGCTTGTTCCCGAGGTCGTAACTTTTCTTTCACCGTTTTTGCTCTAAAATCTTCGTTTTACCTCTGATTCTCTTGATTCTTTTTGCACCGGCTTTGTAATTACTCGATCTTCCTTTTTAACCAACAACGAGAGTATTTTGGCGATAAAGCTTGCAACTTTATTGTTTTTAGGTCTCAATATAGGGGTAAAAATGTGACTTTTTAGCCGATATCAAATATCTCACACTTAGGCTTTGCTTGTCCTCAAGCAAACTTTCGTTTTTAACTTCAACAAATCTTTTTGGAGGTTCCTTTCTATTGGCCTAAGAGGTTTGCTTTTTATTATAAAAGCGAAAAATAAGGTAAGTTATCTGTGTTAGGTTTGAAACTATATCTGCAAGCATGCAAGGTGGTTTCATGACTTAGGCTAGCTTTCACTGGTCACTCAAATCACACAAGTATTTAGGGTTCCTTGTAGATATAAGAAATGAATTCACTCATAGCCAGTCACGTGGTACCCATCGTCATAGGCTTGATAAAGACTCAAATCCTTGCCACTAATGTGAAAACGATAATAACCATAGCTTCTAGGTCATTTGTCAATTTAGAAGGATGAACAGGAATTTTGGAGTGGTGGTGAAGTTGTTTTAAAGGGTTTGAAAGGGTGAGATAGTCTTTATAAAGACTTTTATTTTGAATTTGAAAATGAAAGATAGATATGAGTGCTGATATTTTTAGAAGAACTTTCTAACTCTTCTCCTTTTGGAGTAATAGGCATTCTTCGGTCAAGTTCTCCTTCGGTGTTTCTCTTTATGATTTCCGCTCCTTTTCTCAGAACTTTGAAAAAAAATTTGGAGATTTTATATCTAGAAACTTTCTACAGGTAAACTTTGTGCCAGACCTTTGCCTGATACTTGAGAAGTTTATAACATCGGGTTTTCAGAAGGAATCTCATTTTCTAAATTTTTCGCGTGATAGTAAAGATGATGTGAATGATGTGGTAGAGGTGGTGGAAGGTGTGAAGGGTTTTCTTTAACAAATGGCTAGCTCTTCTGATTATACCTATATCACATTTCGTTACTCGGAAATGCATATCTAAAGCAAGTTCTGATTTTGAGCACAGACATCGGCACTCTCAACGAAAAATAAAGAAGCATTACAGATGAATGCTTATATGGTCTTATTTGGGCGCCTCACCATAATCAATTTAGGTCGATAATGCCTAGTTATGCAATGCTCTATTAGAGATTCGGTTCGTCCCAACAAGATTTCTTCCTTACTTAAGCCCTAATTTTTATTTACAAACGTTTTTGGTTTTCGAAAGTACTTTTTCGGAAAGGTTTTCCTTTGTTAAAAATTTTGAAATTTGGCTTAAGAACTAGGATTCTTTGTAATGTGGTTATTAATACAGTATAAAACGATTATACCAACATCCCACACTTAGACGAACATTGTCCCAATGTTCCTAGTGTATCCCACACTTAGCAGTTTTAAGTAAAGATTTTTAAGAATATTTGTCTAGTGTTATATTTGGGTTGGAATCCCACACTTAGTGACAAGCTAGGATGTGGCTTTATTTTAACTTTGAGCTAGTAACGAGTGGAAAGGAACGAGTACTCCCCAATGGATTGTCGTGGTTTCTTGTGAAGAAACTGGCTAGCTTGTGAAGGCAGGTTGTTTTAGCAATCTTGGAAGTTACGCCCTTTATTGATCGGTTCATTTGTCATCCTTTATTCTTCTACTCTACTTTATTGCACGGGTTGCCTCCCGACAAGCGCTTTTGTTTAGGGTAGTTAGCTCAACCATAATGATGCCTAATGAGAAGACATTCCCCTCTGGTAGTTGTAATAGTAGTTTTCTTGAGGGAACGCGAGTCTTGGTGGATAGATTCGGAGAAATTTTTGGACCAAGAGTGGTATAAGATCCGGTATTTCTCTTGAAGATCTTCTGAAGGAGAGATAATGTGCGGTTTCAGCTCATGACAAATCTTGAAGTCCGATGAGAACATGGTCTACGGCTCTGCTAATTGATCCATGAATGTCAATCATCGAAGCCGTGCTTGTGGTGATTGTTTCTCTGTCGGGATGTTCATTTCGGAGGTCTTCAAATAATATTAAAATTTCTATCTTCAGTATTTCAAAACTTTCTGAACGGTGGTCTCCACAGTAGGAGTCTGAAGCTTTGCGCAAATTTGTTAAGAGGAGAATCTGGAAAGAAGTGAAAAGCAAACCTGCCAAGCATTAATGTCACTGTCTTTGAATATATCTACCGAAATCTAGCTTTGAATGTGAAACTAGGATCCATGGATTGTGGAAGATACGTGCTAACTGCTTCGTAACAAAGGTGGCAATGTTAACTCGGTCTGGTTCCAAATGTAAGAAAGGATTGTTATGTCTACCTTCTTCTGCTACTACGTCTCGTAATTCCTTGATAATCAGGTCAGCGTGGTGATCAACCGTTACGTAAATCACTAGTATATCTGGTGTGCATTTAAAATAATTTTTCTCTAAGAGAACGAAGAGGCTGTGAATATCTTCGATCATTTGCGAGTCAGATTGATAAGTCGGGCATCCAGTGGAAAGAACCATATGCTTCCCGATGAGAGTCAGTAGTGCTCGTTGGGTTGTTGAGAACGGAAGTGTAGATTCGGCTAAGGCGTTGTAAACCTTAGAGTAAATTATCTTCTGATCTCTAAAAAAATCTTGTCTCGAGAATAGTGCGAACCACTGAATTGTGCTCTCGTTGCCTTTCTTCATGGTAGATATGATCGTGAAGAGTATTGATAAAGTCTTAAATGCGCCCTTCTAAGATTTCAACATTATCATCTTCTATAGGTAGATAGAGGTTATATTCATCTTCAATAGCCTTGATTCTCTCCTTTAAACAAGGTGTGAAAATGATAGTTGATCTACGGATGGATTCAAGAATATCTTCAAATTCATCGGTATCATTGACGAAGGTTATCATGTTGGCGTGGTTAGATATGACCGGTATCTCTGTGAGATCTAAAGAAGAGTCCAGCTCCTCTTGATATGGTGCGGGTGGAGAATATGAATCATCCAGAATGTCTTCATTTTGCTCTTCTTCCTCGTCATCATCGGTATAGCTTTCATCTGTAGATTCGTTTGATGAACGGGCTTCTTCAGTTTATGGTGCTTCACTTTGATACTTGCTGGGTCAATCACTATATCTTTAACTTCGGCAACCTTGTCAGCTGTCTTTTTGAATCGAATAATTAAAATGCGATCCTCCGTCTCTAGCCTCAATAATTATTCGTGACAATTGTGATTTTCTTCTAAGCTTAGAGAGGGTACTATCGCAGTTTTCTCTACGTCTCGCATTTCCTCTTCCTCCTCAGATTCTTCCTCTTCGTCTATTTCTTTGCTGGGGTCCTCTTTTTCCATTTCTGAGTCATCAGCAGACTTTGATTCGACTCCCATTTCGATAACATCGGTTGGTGGTGGGGACTCATCATCGGAAGTGATCTGTCCGGTGGAAATAACAAGTATCCCAGCCTATCCAGAAAGATCGGTAGGTCAGTCAATTGTGAAGGTGACGCTTTCCCCATGTGATCGTAAGATCAAGGTTTTATTGTACACATCAATGACAGTCCTAGCCTTGTTCATGAAAGGTCTTCCTAATACTATCAGCGTATGTAGTTCTTCTTTAATATCCATCACTACGAAATCCGTAGGATACAAGAATTTGTCGAATTTCACTAAGACGTTCTCAACTATTCCCTTATGATATCGAATTGTGTGATTGAAAGATAGATTGTCTTTTTTGGTTGGTGACAAGTCTCCTTGCTCTAATCTCTTATAGATAGAATAGGGAATTAGGTTGATACTTTCTCCTAAATCTGCTAGCACATGATTAGTTCCAGATTGGTAGATTGAACATGAGAAAATGAATCAGCCCATATCTCCTAGTTTCTTCGGTAGAGAGTTTCTGAGCAATGCCGAGAACGATTCACTCAGTGGAATTTTGTTGGAATCTGGTATGCTTTTCTTTGTAGAGAGAAGCCTTCAAATGTATCTCTTCTGGTTGCGAACTTTGGACATGGTGCCCATGAATATTCCGTCAAGTTTGTAGGTATCAAGCTTGGATGGTTCTTTCAGTAGCCTTCCAAGATAAGATACATGAACTGGAGTTTGAGTGGGCAGCTTCTGAGTATATGTTGATTTGTTATTGAGCCTAGCTGACCTTCTCGGTGGTCGGGTTTCAAGGCATTGTAATAACTGTCCGAGCTGCGTTTCTAGACTTTTGAGCAAAGCCAATTGGTTTCGCATGAGTATCTCTGTCTTGTCCTGTTTAGAAGCGGTTCTCTGATTTAGATGTTGTTGTTCTTGAATGAATTGAGTCAACTTATCCACAGTCTCAAGAGCAGGGTTGGTTACTTTCGTAATTTGGGTATTAGGAGAATTTTCCTCAAGTGGTGGTCTAGTGAGTGGAATGTGACAACCCGAAAATTTCCGAACAAATTTAAACTTGATCTTTATATGTTTCCGACACGAGAAGCAAAGTCTGTAATGTTGAAATCTCAAAAACTTTGAACTATGTTTATGTATTCAATTACCCATTGACTATGCTCGACGATTTACGAACTATTATGTGTATAGATATGTATTATAATATATAGTTATATAAATTGGAAAACGTTAACAAAGTATTAAACGTATAAAACTTTACATAAACGTATTTGTTTTAATATGTTTATTGATGAAATTAAAAGAAAATATCAAATGATTGATTTATCAGATACATTGTATGATTACGAGTCCCTGTTAAGAGGTCCACTATGATTTAAGGAAATCTGTTCCTTTTAACGGTATTCAGAATAATTAGTAAAGTAATTTACAAGTAAGAACAAAAGTGTCAATTAACGGGAACTAGACATGGGTTAGTGGAGATTCCCGTTTGATTTTCAATTTATGCTTTACAATAATTGTCTCATGACTTTTGATAAGATAAACTATTAAACTTGTATATTAATTAATGTGGAAGTAAAATTGTGGAAAATAGAGAACTTAGAAAATGGATATCGACAAGTTAAGTAAATTAACATTTTACATTAAAATGATTTTTCACGCTTATCTAACCTTCGGATTTTTATCTTACGCTTCACCAGGAAACGGTAATTTAAAAACTTGAAAACCTGTTATGAGTTGTAAACGATCTTACTTTTCTAAAACATTTTTTTTGGCATAACGATTTCCATTATCTTAACCTTTTATCAAAATGATTCCTAATTATATTTAGCTTTGAAAAACAAAGTTTCATATTTACTTAATTTAGTTTCAAACATACTAACAACGTTTTCAGTTAAAAAGAGCTTTTTATTTAAAATGTTTTATAAAGTAACTTGATTATGTATATAAAAATTTGAAGAACTTAATTAAAGCTTGGTGTTATAAATTTACAAATATATTTTATTGTTTCAAAAAGAAAAAGTATTACTAAATGATAATTTCGAAACAAATATAAATTATATAATGACCTAAAAAATATAATTAGTTTTGAAAAACTATATAATGTTAAATAAATATTTCAAATATATATATTTCGAAATGAATATATATACATTTTTTTAATATTAATTTAGTTATAAAACGTTTTGAGTCAAAAGGATACTATTATATATATATATATATATATATATATATATATATATATATATATATATATATATATATATATATATATATATACATATATATATATATATATATATGTGTGTGTGTGTGTGTGTATATATATATATGTATATATATATATATGTATATGTATATGTATATATAACGAGACGATAATTTATAGAAGCAAATGACCAAAAGATTCAAATGATTAATTTACACTTTAAGTGAGATAGTTTTTCATTGATTTGAGTCTTGTCATATATAAAGGTACGTTACACAAAACATAAAGTATCAGTTTTCTAAGTGTACGAAAATGAGTTCGAGAAACCGGAAACGGGACATTGGTCGAGTGACAACGTACAAATCATCGGAACAAAATTTACAGGTTAACTATGCATGTAAATATAATATAATATTTAATTAATTATATAAATTAAATATATTATATATTAAAATTATATATTAAAATATATAAAACTGTCAGCATCCCACATTTTTAATCATGGATGAGCTGGGACAGGTACCTCCGCGATTGCGGAGGTTTATGCCTACAAAGTACCACGATTGCGGAGTGATCAAATCCAGATATGTCCTATAAAGGTCGAGGTTTTCTGCTGAATCCATATCCATCCTTCTATATAATACTCCGTAACATATTTATATTTATATTCATATTATTATTATTATTATTATTATTATTATTATTATTATTATTATTATTATTATTATTATTATTATTATTATTATTATTATTATTATTATTATTATTATTAGTATATTATTATTAATATTAGTATATACATAAAATACTACGACGAAGTTATGAGCATGTTATTTCAAAACGAGTTTTATGAGCGGGATAGAGCTAAGGAAATTATGGGTTATTGCTTTGGAGGTTATGGGTATGATTCGAGGGTATGCTCGTGAGGTCAATATAGTGTTTATCGTCTCCGTTGCGTCTTCGTACTTTCCTGCAATATTGAATCTCAATATTGATACGTGAGCACTCATAACTTAACTTTTATATATTATTAGTGTATCCCTGACTAGTGCTCGAGTATATAGAATTATGCATGCTTGTACGTTTGATATTGTCGTTAGATAGGTTATGATGAATCTTGAATTAGATACATATGCTACAGAGATAAGGTGTATGATATGCATGTCATTGGAAAGCAAGCAAAAAATTAAGAACTTTTCATTTAGAACTCTTGTGATTTCGATGAACGGATTAAAAGTTATGGTCAACTGAATTATTATTAATTTTAGTATTATTATTGTTAAAATGATTATTATTACTATCGTCGTTGTTATCATCATTATTATTATTATTATTTAAAAAAATTATTATTATTATTATCATTATCATTATCATTATCAATATAAATATTATCATCGTTATTGTTATTATTAATATTATCATAATTATAACTAAGTTATTATTATTATTATTATTATTATTATTATTATTATTATTAGTATTAGTTTTATCATTATAGTAATTATTAGTAGTATCATCAGTGTCATTATAATTATTATATTTAGTATCACTATCATTAAAACTAATATTAGTATCATTTAATTATTATGATTGTTATTATTATTATTATTATTATTATTATTATTATTATTATTATTATTATTATTATTATTATTATTATTATGAATGCGATATAAAAGAGTACTAAAAGCTATTAAACGAATCAATTAGGAAAATAATGAGTATAAGTATCATGATGAAATAAAATAGTGTAAGTATTGATTTAGATAAAAATATCATTTTCATTATTTTTATCACTATTATTATTATTAAAAGTATTATTAATATTAAAAACTATCATTTTTACAAAAATTATTATTCTTAATAGGAATATCATTGTTAATATAAAATTTCATTATTATTATTAATAAGAATTATCATTTTATCATAATACGATTTATAGTAAATATAAATATTGTTATTTTTATTAGTAAAATAATAATAATTATTATTACAAAATAATACAACTTTTACTTCTTATTTTTATTATCAATATTATTTTTTCAAATAAATATGTGATACAAAGATATTTTTCTACATGTAATATAGTTACATTTATAAAACCTATCTTTATATTTTATGATATTAAATGAACTTTATAAATTTTAGTACTTAAGATATATAAAAGTATATTTTTATCATATATATATTTTAATATAAATTTTTGTATTAATAAATGACTTTTATTATTTACTCTAATATATTAAACGACTATATTTAAGTTATATAATAATCATGTATAGGTTTTGAAAGTCATTTTGGTCAAGTTGACTTTTGTTGACTTTTGCATAGACTCGAGCATTAGGATTGTGATACACTATGACTTGACCTAAATTGCAAGACAGATATTGACCAACATATAAATATATATAATTAATATAGATTTGTGAATCCGAAGCCAACCTTGCAGTTGTTCAATGACGTCATATGTATTTTTACTACGAAATACAGTATTGTGAGTTTCATTTGCTCCCTTTTTAAATGTATTTTTACTGCGCTTTTATAAATGTTTGACGTAATAGACACAAGTAATTGAACTACATTCTATGGTTGAATGATCGAAGCCGAATATGCCCCTTTTTGCTTGGTAACCTAAGAATTTGTAAACCAGTCTACTAATTGACGCGAATCCTAAAGATAGATCTATTGGCCTCAACAAACCCCATCCGTTATAGCGGATGCTTTAGTACTTCGATGTTTTTTTTATCATGTCCGATGGATGTCCCAGAATGATGGAGATATTCTTATATGCATCTTGTTAATGTCGGTTACCAGGTGTTCAATCCATTTGAATGATTTTTGCATGCATGATATTTATGAGAAATGGAAACGAAATTCTTGTGGTCTATTAAAAAGATGGAAATGAATGATTATGATAAACTAATGAACTCACCAACCTTTTAGTTGACACTTTTAAGCATGTTTATTCTCAGGTATGAAAGAAATCTTCCGCTGTGCATTTGTTCATTTTAAGGATATTACTTGAAGTCATTCATGGCATATATCGAAAGACGTTGCATTCGAGTCATTGAGTTCATCAAGATTATTATTAAGTCAATTTATAGTTGGATAGTGGATATTATGAAATGGTATGCATGCCTGTCAATTGTCGATGTAAAGAAAGTTTGTCTTTTAAAAACGAATGTAATGTTTGTAAAATGTATCCTATAGAGGTCAAATACCTCGCGATGTAATCAACTATTGTGAATCGTTTATAATGTATATGAATGGATCCTTTCAGTTGGTATCAGAGCGGTTGTCTTAGTGAACTAGGCCTGCATTAGTGTGTCTAACTGATAAGTCTTTAAGATGCATTAGTTAGTCTGAACTTTGACCGTGTCTACATGTCAAAAAGTTTTGCTTATCATTTCTTGTCGAAAATTACCTGCTTATCATTCTTAGTCTAGACACATCTTACTGCATTGATTGCATAAATAGTCTATAGACAAAATTCATATTTTAGCGTATCTGCTAATATCTTAGCGTATCTGTTACTATAAACTTTGCTTAACATATCCCGTAAATTCCTCCGTAATCTACGAAACTTTTTACTCTATATATAAATAGATATTCTATGTAAGTAGAATACCATCCAATAGCCAGAAATCATTTCATATTGAAAAATCTTTTATTCAATCGTACGAAATGGAATTCGTCATTAGTTCAAATCCCTCGAATTCCGCAATAGAATCTCGTTCAAGCTCCGAAAGCAGTGTGACCTAAATGGATTAACCAAGTAGCCATCATCTATTCTGGATGAATTGGGGATGGATTCTTAGCCTACTTAATCATTGGAGACATGAAGAAGGCGATCCTTCCTATCCACCACATTGTCCCCTTGGCGAAGAACCTGAAGCACTTATCGGCGAACCTGTTCGAAACACCATTTTCTCTCTCATTTCCAGAGTATCTCGTCACGATTATATAATACATCAAATTCTAGATTTTATTTATCCGCTCGTCCGAACTGACAATCACCCCGGTGTAATAGAAGAAGTCAACGAGCTTCGCGCTTGGGTGGTGGCTTTGGAGAATATGGTGCAAAGGTTACAAACACCAGCAGCAACACCAGCAGTGTAGTGACCCGAAATTTTCCATGTTTATATATATTAATTGAGATTGATATTTACATGACTAAATGTTTCCAACGTGTTAAGAAATCAAGCTTGTTAAGACTTGATTAAATGAAATAAGTTTCATATAGACAATTGATCACCCAAGTTGACCGGCGATTCACGAACGTTACAAAATTATGAAAACTACATGTTGTGGTATATATAGACATATATATATGGTTGACATGAGTTTATGATGAGTAAGTATCTCACTAAGTATATTAACAATGTGTGATATACATAATAAATGAGTTATATACATAAAAATGAGACTATTAAATTAAGAAACTCGAAAATGATATATATAACGATTATCGTTATAACAACGTCTTACTAGGTACATATGAATCATATTAAGATATTGATACACTTGGTTAATTATGTTAAATGATAAGTAAATATATCATTAACTGTATTAACAATGAACTACATATGTAAAAATAAGACTACTAACTTAATGATTTCGAAACGAGACATATATGTAACGATTATCGTTGTAACGACATTTAACTGTATATATATCATACTAAGATATATTATATATCATAACATCATGATAATGTAACAATTTAACATCTCATTTGATATAATAAACATTGGGTTAACAACATTAATTGAGATCGTTAACTTAAAGGTTTCAAAACAATATTTACATGTAACGACTAACGATGACTTAACGACTCAGTTAAAATGTATATACATGTAGTGTTTTAATATGTATTCATACACTTTTGAAAAACTTCAAGAAACTTATCAAAATATTTCTACTTAACAAAAATGCTTACAATTACATCCTCGTTCAGTTTCATCAACAATTCTACACGTATGCACCCGTATTCATACTCGTAAAATACACAGCTTTTAGATGTATGTACTATTGGTATATACACTCCAATGATCAGCTCTTAGCAGCCCATGTGAGTCACCTAACACATTTTGGAACCATCATTTGGCAACTAGCATGAAATATCTCATAGAATTACAAAAATATTAGTAATCATTCATGACTTATTTACATGAAAACAAAATTACATATCCTTTATATCTAATCCATATACCAACGACCAAAAACACCTACAAACACTTTCATTCTTCAATTTTCTTCATCTAATTGATCTCTCTTAAGTTCCATCTTCAAGTTCTAAGTGTTCTTCATAAATTCCATAAGTATAGTTTCATAAAAATCAAGAATACTTCCAAGTTTGCAAGTCTACTTCCAAGCTTTCTAATCCATTCCAAGTAATCATCTAAGATCAAGAAACCTTTTTTATTTATAGTAGGTTATATTTCTAATTCAAGGTAATATTCATATTCAAACTTTGATTCAATTTCTACAACTATAACAATCTTATTTCGAGTGAAAATCTTACTTGAATTGTTTTCGTGTCATGATTCTACTTCAAGAACTTTCAAGCCATCCAAGGATCCTTTGAAGCTAGATCTATTTTTCTCAATTCCAGTAGTTTTATACAGAAAACTTGAGGTAGTAATGATGTTCATAACATCATTCGATTCCTACATATAAAGCTATCTTATTCGAAGGTTTAAACTTGTAATCACTAGAACATAGTTTAGTTAATTCTAAACTTGTTCACAATCAAAAGTTAATCCTTCTAACTTGACTTTTAAAATCAATTAAAAACATGTTCTATATCTATGACCAAGACATGATCAAAATAAGATATTATTATTATTATTATTATTATTATTATTATTATTATTATTATTATTATTATTATTATTATTATTATTATTATTATTATTATTATTATTATTATTATTATTATTATTATTATTATTATTATTAAATGTTATGAAAATCATGATTATTATTATTATTAAGTATTAGAATTATAATTATTATTGGTATTATTATTATTAAGTATTACAAACATTAGTTATTAGTATTATTATTATTACTACTACAAGTATTAGTCACCCATTTTTATTATCACAACCCTAGTTACAATTAGGTTTATTATTAACGAAAGTATTTTATTAAGATTACCATTAATAATAAGATCGTTATAATTATTATTATCAAAATATGTATTATTATTAAATAATATGATTATTAATATTATCCTTATTAATCTTAAAAACTACCTTTTCAAGCAGATAAATATTTTGTACATAAAAAATATACTTATTACGTATACTATAAATATATTAAAATTTCACATAACTATATATATATATATATATATATATATATATATATATATATATATATATATATATATATATATATATATATATATATATATATATATATATCAAATTTACTAATATTATAAAAAAATAAAAAAACTTACAAATAACAAACTATTAATTTTAAATATAACATTAAACAAGTATGTATATATTAATATAATTACATAAATAATAATTAATTTGAATATAAACATAAATTAATATATAATATATAAATTAAGATATAATAAACTGTTCGATTACGATTATACGTTTTAATATATACATACCAATGATATAGTTTCGTGAATCCGAGGCCTACCCTGCATTGTTCAATGTCGTCATATGTATTTTTACTACAAAATACAGTACTGTGAGTTTCATTACTCCCTTTTTAAATGCTTTTGCAATATATATTTTTGGGACTGAGAATACATGCGCTGCTTTTATAAATGATTTACAAAATAGACACAAGTACGTGAAACTACATTCTATGGTTGAATTATCGAAATCGAATATGCCCCTTTTTATTAAGTCTGGTAATCTAAGAATTAGGGAACAGACACCCTAATTGACGCGAATCCTAAAGATAGATCTATTGGGCCTAACAAACCCCATCCAAAGTACCGGATGTTTTAGTACTTCGAAATTTATATCATATCCGAAGGGTGTCCCGGAATGATGGGGATATTCTTATATATGCATCTTGTTAATGTCGGTTACCAGGTGTTCACCATATGAATAATTTTTATCTCTATTTATGGGATGTGTATTGAAATATGAAATCTTGTGGTCTATTAAAATGATGGAAATGATTATTTATGTTAAACTAATGAACTCACCAACCTTTTTGGTTGACACTTTAAAGCATGTTTATTCTCAGGTATGAAAAAAATCTTCCGCTGTGCATTTGCTCATTTTAGAGATATTACTTGGAGTCATTCAAGACATATTTCAAAAGACGTTGCATTCGAGTCATTACATTCATCAAGATTATTATCAAGTCATTTATAGTTGGATTTTAAGATATGGTATGCATACTGTCAACGTTCGATGAAAAGAAAGTTTGTATTTTAAAAAACGAATGCAATGTTGTAAAATGTATCATATAGAGGTCAAATACCTCGCGATGAAATCAACTGTTGTGAATCGTTTGTAATCGATATGGACTTCGTCCGGATGGTTTAGGACGGGTCTCTACAGTTGGTATCAGAGCGGTGGTCTTAGCGAACCGGGTCTTGCATTAGTGTATCTAACTGATAGTCGTTAGGATGCATTAGTGAGTCTGGACTTCGACCGTGTCTCCATGTCAAAAGTTTTGCTTATTATTTTTGTCGGAATTCATCTGCTTATCATCCTTAGGAAATTACGTGCTCATTATTCTTAGTCTAGACACGTTTTACTACATTGATTGCATGAATAGTGTATAGACAAATCCATATCTTAGCATATCTGTTACTATAGACTTTATCTGACACGTTTCATTAATTTTCTCCGTAATTCACTGGATCTTTGGAAGTATGTATAGATATTCTATATATAATTAGAATATCATTCGATATTCGAAAAATCATTTCATATCAAAACTCTTTAACTGATCGTGAGAGATGGATCCTACACCTAGCTTGGATTCCATTAGTTCCGGAAGCGATTTCGAGATGTATATTGAAGCAGACTCCGAAGTCTATGAATCAGAAGTGCCTCAACCATTTAATTATTTTTCTTTTTGGAGGAGATGGGGGTGGGTCTGAGGCTTACTCACTCGATGGAGAAATGAAGAAGGCGAGCCCTACTGCGAACCAAACTTACCTCCTAACATCGGAGAAAATGATGTACTCACCGGTGAACCTATGCGCAACACTGTATTCACCCTTCTTGCTAAAGTTTTCCACCTCGAAGGTCGCATTACTGCAATCTCATAAAATATTCAACCTCTACTTCCGGATACCAATCGAAGGGAAATATTAGAAGAAGTTAGGGAACTTCGAATTGATAATCAAGATCTATCGCATCAGATGAGTGGATGGATAGAAATGATAGAGGGTAGGATAGAAAACCTGACAAGAATGGTGCATGATCTACAAGCTATACTTACTACACTAACATTATCACCAACCTCAGCACCAACAACACTTGTAGCACCGACAACAACAGTACCACCATCAGCAGCACCGACAGCATAACCAGTACCAACAACAACAACAACATCATCACACATCTCAACCTCGCAATCTATACCTCAAGCATAATCATCATTATACGTACCGTTCTACATCAATTATCTTCGTTCTTCATGGAAATTATGTAATCTCAAAGGTTTTAGAGATTATGTACTCTAGTTCTAGCCGAAAATCTGATGAGTTTAATATCACATTGACTCATTAAACCCATGATTACGTCTGAAGAAAATATATATGTATATATGTTTTCATAAAGATTGTAATTAAAAAGTTTTATTGTACAAACTGTTAATGGTGAAAATATTTTAACGGGTATGTAATACCCGATGAATATTTAGACTCTACATTAATAAGTTACACTGTACATTTTTTGAATCTGATTCAACGATCATTTACTATCCTACTTACATCCACAGACATACGAATTCGTTCACCACAGAATAACCATTTTCATTCAAATTTCATATTTGGATTTTGACCTATCAGAATCCAACAAGTGGCATAATGAAGAAAACATTGGACAAAATAAAATTTGTTAGAAACAAGCAAATTAATTTTGAGAAAATTTGTTAAGAATCCACGCTAACTGTTCCTAGCTAACTGTTAATTCCGTATTACCTTTTATTTATCGCATTTTATTTATCGCAATTTTAATTCTCACAATTTTATTTATCGTTATTTAATTTCTGTTATTTATTTACGCACTTTAAATATCGGGACACGTATACAAGGTTTTGACATATCATATCGACGCATCTATATATATTATTTGGAATCACCATAGACACTCTATATGCAGTAATGATCAAGTTCTCTATACAGGGTTGAGGTTGATTCTACAATAATATATATAGTTTAAGTTTTGATCGAGTCCGAGACATGTACACGGGTCATGATACGTATTAATTAATTCGAATATTATATATTAAATTATATATGAATTATTGGACTGTCAACTGTGGACGATCAAATATGGACTGCCGACATTGGACAATTAAAATGAATTAAAATAACGATTATAACATATGAAACTAAACAATTCTCCAAGTTTTCCACTTGATTTCATCTTAAACTTCATTTGAATCTTGACAATTCCAATCTGCGTTCAAACCTTTCATGATTCTTGTAAAACACCTCAATTGAGAGGATGAACCAACCATACTTCATCTACGGGAGAAAAGATTGATTCATATAATTGTACACCTGAAAACACTCGGAACCTGAGTAAAAGTTTAACACGTATCTGTGCTAATTCTTTTAGTGTTATTATTGTAGTGACCCGAACTTTTCCATGTTTATATATATTAATTGAGATTGACATTTACATGATTAAATGTTTCCAACATGTTAAGCAATCAAACTTGTTAAGACTTGATTAATTGAAATATGTTTCATATAGACAATTGACCACCCAAGTTGATCGGTGATTCACGAACGTTAAAACTTGTAAAAACTATATGATGACATATATATGGATATATATATATATATGGTTAACATGATACTATGATAAGAAAACATATCATAAAGTATATTAACAATGAACTACATATGTAAAAACAAGACTACTAACTTAATGATTTTTAAACGAGACATATATGTAACGATTATCGTTGTAAAGACATTTAATGTATATATATCATATTAAGAGATATTCATACATGATAATATCATGATAATATAATAATTTAAAATCTCATTTGATATTATAAACATTGGGTTAACAACATTTAACAAGATCGTTAACCTAAAGGTTTCAAAACAACACTTACATGTAACGACTAACGATGACTTAACGACTCAGTTAAAATGTATATACATGTAGTGTTTTAATATGTATTTATACACTTTTGAAAGACTTCAATACACTTATCAAAATACTTCTACTTAACAAAAATTCTTACAATTACATCCTCGTTCAGTTTCATCAATAATTCTACTCGTATGCACCCGTATTCGTACTCGTACAATACACAGCTTTTAGATGTATGTACTATTGGTATATACACTCCAATGATCAGCTCTTAGCAGCCCATGTGAGTCACCTAACACATGTGGGAACCATCATTTGGCAACTAGCATGAAATATCTCATAAAATTACAAAAATATGAGTAATCATTCATGACTTATTTACATGAAAACAAAATAACATATCCTTTATATCTAATCCATACACCAACGACCAAAAACACCTACAAACACTTTCATTCTTCAATTTTCTTCATCTAATTGATCTCTCTCAAGTTCTATCTTCAAGTTCTAAGTGTTCTTCATAAATTCCAAAAGTTCTAGTTTCATAAAATCAAGAATACTTTCAAGTTTGCTAGCTCACTTCCAATCTTGTAAGGTGATCATCCAACCTCAAGAAATCTTTGTTTCTTACAGTAGGTTATCATTCTAATACAAGGTAATAATCATATTCAAACTTTGGTTCAATTTCTATAACTATAACAATCTTATTTCAAGTGATGATCTTACTTGAACTTGTTTTCGTGTCATGATTCTGCTTCAAGAACTTCGAGCCATCCAAGGATCCATTGAAGCTAGATCCATTTTTCTCTTTTCCAGTAGGTTTATCCAAGGAAATTAAGGTAGTAATGATGTTCATAACATCATTCGATTCATACATATAAAGCTATCTTATTCGAAGGTTTAAACTTGTAATCACTAGAACATAGTTTAGTTAATTCTAAACTTGTTCGCAAACAAAAGTTAATCCTTCTAACTTGACTTTTAAAATCAACTAAACACATGTTCTATATCTATATGATATGCTAACTTAATGATTTAAAACCTGGAAACACGAAAAACACCGTAAAACCGGATTTACGCCGTCGTAGTAACACCGCGGGCTGTTTTGGGTTAGTTAATTAAAAACTATGATAAACTTTGATTTAAAAGTTGTTATTCTGAGAAAATGATTTTTATTATGAACATGAAACTATATCCAAAAATTATGGTTAAACTCAAAGTGGAAGTATGTTTTCTAAAATGGTCATCTAGACGTCGTTCTTTCGACTGAAATGACTACCTTTACAAAAACGACTTGTAACTTATTTTTCCGACTATAAACCTATACTTTTCTGTTTAGATTCATAAAATAGAGTTCAATATGAAACCATAGCAATTTGATTCACTCAAAACGGATTTAAAATGAAGAAGTTATGGGTAAAACAAGATTGGATAATTTTTCTCATTTTAGCTACGTGAAAATTGGTAACAAATCTATTCCAACCATAACTTAATCAACTTGTATTGTATATTATGTAATCTTGAGATACCATAGACACGTATACAATGTTTCGACCTATCATGTCGACACATCTATATATATTTCGGAACAACCATAGACACTCTATATGTGAATGTTGGAGTTAGCTATACAGGGTTGAGGTTGATTCCAAAATATATATAGTTTGAGTTGTGATCAATACTGAGATACGTATACACTGGGTCGTGGATTGATTCAAGATAATATTTATCGATTTATTTCTGTACATCTAACTGTGGACAACTAGTTATAGGTTACTAACGAGGACAGCTGACTTAATAAACTTAAAACATCAAAATATATTAAAAGTGTTGTAAATATATTTTGAACATACTTTAATATATATGTATATGTATATATTGTTATAGGTTCGTGAATCAACAGTGGCCAAGTCTTACTTCCCGACGAAGTAAAAATCTGTGAAAGTGAGTTATAGTCCCACTTTTAAAATCTAATATTTTTGGGATGAGAATACATGCAGGTTTTATAAATGATTTACAAAATAGACACAAGTACGTGAAACTACATTCTATGGTTGAATTATCGAAATCGAATATGCCCCTTTTTATTAAGTCTGGTAATCTAAGAATTAGGGAACAGACACCCTAATTGACGCGAATCCTAAAGATAGATCTATTGGGCCTAACAAACCCCATCCAAAGTACCGGATGCTTTAGTACTTCGAAATTTATATCATATCCGAAGGGTGTCCCGGAATGATGGGGATATTCTTATATATGCATCTTGTTATTGTCGGGTACCAGGTGTTCACCATATGAATGATTTTTATCTCTATGTATGGGATGTGTATTGAAATATGAAATCTTGTGGTCTATTGTTATGATTTGATATATATAGGTTAAACCTATAACTCACCAACATTTTTGTTGACGTTTAAAGCATGTTTATTCTCAGGTGAATATTAAGAGCTTCCGCTGTTGCATACTAAAATAAGGACAAGATTTGGAGTCCATGTTTGTATGATATTGTGTAAAAACTGCATTCAAGAAACTGATTTCGATGTAACATATTTGTATTGTAAACCATTATGTAATGGTCGTGTGTAAACAGGATATTTTAGATTATCATTATTTGATAATCTACGTAAAGCTTTTTAAACCTTTATTTATGAAATAAAGGTTATGGTTTGTTTTAAAAATGAATGCAGTCTTTGAAAAACGTCTCATATAGAGGTCAAAACCTCGCAACGAAATCAATTAATATGGAACGTTTTTAATCAATAAGAACGGGACATTTCAGTTGGTATCAGAGCGTTGGTCTTAGAGAACCAGAAAATTTGCATTAGTGTGTCTTATCGAGTTTGTTAGGATGCATTAGTGAGTCTGGACTTCGACCGTGTTTTCTTTAAAAATGATTGCTTAACATTTTGGTTGGAAACTATATATTTTTAACATATGAATATTATGTGATATATTAATCTCTTAACGTGTTTGATATTATGTGATAGATGTCTACCTCTAGAACAAGTCCCATTGACTCACCTAATAATAATGAAGAGTCAAATGTAAATTGGAATGATTTGTGGACTGATTCACAAGTTCCCGAAGAGGAACCGGAAGAAGAGTCGGAACCGGAAGAAGAATCGGAACCGGAAGAAGAATCGGAACCGGATGAAGAAATAGAACTGGTGGGGGAAATAATAAAACGGTTAAGTAAAAGAAAATCCTCAACCAACCGACCAAGGTTAATTATGGTCAATGGTGTTTCCGCCAAGGAAGCAAAATATTGGGAGGATTACCAATTCTCCGATGAATCGGATTCCGACGAGAATTCCGATGATGTTATAGAAATTACCCCAACTGAATTTAAAAAGGCAAAAGAAAATAATAAGGGAAAGGGCATAAAAATAGAGAAATCTAATTCCAACCCCGATGAACTTTATATGTATCGTCAACCCCCGAAGTCCTTAAGTTGTAACAATGACCCGGGAACCTCTAAACCACCAGGTTTTTCTAAACCAATGTGGATCACGACGGCTCGTATTAGGGGAACATCATATATCCCTAGAAACTTGGCAAAACGAACTAAAACCGAAGAAGAAGAAACAAGCGAGTCGGAATAAGATAGTTGTATTCGTGTGGTGTAATATATGTAATATAGTGTGCTTATGCTTTATGATATATGTAAAAATTGCTTGTATTAATAAGTATTTTTTTATGAAACTAACTCTTGTCTATTTTACAGTTTAAAAACACAAAATGGATAGACAACCCAATATTTTAAGAGACCTACCCGGAGACATGATTGATGAAATCTTGTCTAGAGTCGGCCAGAATTCTTCGGCACAACTATTTAAGGCGAGATCAGTTTGTAAGACATTCGAAGAACGTTCCAAGAATGTCTTGGTTTATAAGAGACTTTCGTTTGAAAGATGGGGGATATCACATTGGGAAACCCATAAGTTACGATGTGTTTACTTTGACGCATATATTGCGGGGAACCCAAATGCTATTTTACGCAACGGGTTAAGAAATTATTTTGACTCAATATATCCGAATATTGGACTTCGTGATTTAGAAAAAGCGGCTAACATGCAACATAAAGAAGCATGTTATGCTTACGGATTAGTAATGTTCGCTTCTCACCAAAGTGAGAACAAGAACATCGGGCTACAACTATTAAACAAAACGTTTCCACAAGTGACGGAGTCGGTAATTGGGGTAAGAAATGAGGTTTTTAGATTATTACGGGACTGTTGGACATTACGTAACCCTCGTCCCTTTGATGACGTTACAACACGCTGTCTTATCAACGGCCATAACGGTTATGTTGCACAAGACCAAGGATGGGAAGTAGTCCTAGTAAAACCAGAATGCATGACTTGTTTCTGGACGTATGAATTACGTGTCTTTATTGCCTTTGCCGAACGACTTGTGTACTAGCTAGAATTGTCTTCAAAACTATCTTGTATCAAAGTTATTGTGTGCTATATTTCATGCTTTATGTAAAATAAGCGGTATTGTAAGTTTGTAAAATATTGTATAAAAGTTTGAACGCGAAATATTATTACAATCAGTTTTTCATATAGAATTGTAGTAGTTGAATTGTATATTAGCTACTAAGTATGAACTTAACGGGTAGGTATTACCCGAATTTAAACTTATAAAACGCTAATATGAAGAAAAAGCTTTTATAAATGAGTTCATATTATGCTACGAAATACTATTAACTACTCTTAATATTCTGTATGATTAACTTGTTCCATTTAACTATTTTGAAGGAAATGGCACCGACTACTCGACACACCGTGAATATGAATGAAGAGGAATTCCGTACTTTTCTAGCTTCAAACATAGCCGCAGTACAGGCTGCGCTACATACCAACAATAACCTTGGATCTAGCAGTACAGGAAATCGTGTAGGATGCACCTACAAAGAATTCACTGCCTGCAAACCTTTGGAATTTGATGGAACCGAAGGACCGATCGGATTGAAACGGTGGACCGAGAAGGTTGAATCGGTGTTTGCCATAAGTAAGTGTACTGAAGAGGACAAAGTGAAGTACGCTACGCATACCTTCACAGGTTCTGCGTTAACATGGTGGAATACCTATCTAGAGCAAGTGGGACAAGATGATGCGTACGCACTACCGTGGTCAGCATTCAAGCACTTGATGAACGAGAAGTACCGTCCCAGAACCGAGGTCAATAAGCTTAAGACAGAACTTAGAGGGTTACGAACCCAAGGATTTGATATTACCACGTACGAAAGACGATTCACAGAATTGTGCCTATTGTGTCCGGGAGCATTCGAAGATGAGGAAGAGAAGATCGACGCGTTTGTGAAAGGATTACCGGAAAGAATCCAAGAAGATATAAGTTCACACGAGCCCGCCTCCATACAACAGGCATGTAGAATGGCTCACAAACTCGTGAACCAAATTGAAGAAAGAATTAAAGAACAGACTGCTGAAGAGGCTAATGTGAAGCAAGTCAAAAGAAAGTGGGAGGAAAACGGTGATAAGAATCACCAATACAACAACAACAGCAATTACAACAATAATCGCAACAATTATCCCAACAATCGCAACATCAATCGCAACTACAACAAACGGCCCAACAACAACAACAACAACAACAGCAGCAACTACAACAATCATCCCAACAACAATAATAACCGCAACAACAACAACAATCAGAAGCAGCTATGCCAAAGGTGTGAAAAGAATCACTCGGGGTTCTGCACCAAATTTTGCAACAAGTGTAAAAGAAATGGTCATAGCGCGGCGAAGTGTGAGGTCTACGGACCAGGGGTTAATAGAACGAAAGGAACAAATGGTGTCGGAACGAGTAATGGCGGAGCAAGTAGTGTCGGAGCAAGTTATGCCAATGTAGTTTGTTATAAATGTGGAAAACCAGGCCACATTATTAGAAATTGCCCGAACCAGGAGAACACGAATGGACAAGGCCGTGGAAGAGTTTTCAATATTAATGCGGTAGAGGCACAGGAAGACCCGGAGCTTGTTACGGGTACGTTTCTTATTGACAATAAATCTGCTTACGTTTTATTTGATTCGGGTGCGGATAGAAGCTATATGAGTAGAGATTTTTGTGCTAAATTAAGTTGTCCATTGACGCCTTTGGATAGTAAATTTTTACTCGAATTAGCAAATGGTAAATTAATTTCAGCAGATAATATATGTCGGAATCGAGAAATTAAACTGGTTAGCGAAACATTTAAGATTGATTTGATACCAGTAGAGTTAGGGAGTTTTGATGTGATAATCGGTATGGACTGGTTGAAAGAAGTGAAAGCGGAGATCGTTTGTTACAAAAATGCAATTCGCATTATACGAGAAAAAAGAAAACCCTTAATGGTGTACGGAGAAAAGGGCAACACGAAGCTACATCTTATTAGTAATTTGAAGGCACAAAAACTAATAAGAAAAGGTTGCTATGCTGTTCTAGCACACGTCGAGAAAGTACAAACTGAAGAAAAGAGCATCAATGATGTTCCCGTCGCAAAAGAATTTCCCGATGTATTTCCGAAAGAATTACCGGGATTACCCCCACATCGATCCGTTGAATTTCAAATAGATCTTGTACCAGGAGCTGCACCAATAGCTCGTGCTCCTTACAGACTCGCACCCAGCGAGATGAAAGAACTACAAAGCCAATTACAAGAACTTTTAGAGCGTGGTTTCATTCGACCAAGCACATCACCGTGGGGAGCTCCTGTTTTGTTTGTCAAGAAGAAAGATGGTACATTCAGGTTGTGTATCGACTACCGAGAGTTGAACAAACTTACCATCAAGAACCGCTACCCACTACCGAGAATCGACGACTTATTTGATCAACTACAAGGCTCGTCTATTTATTCAAAGATTGACTTACGTTCCGGGTATCATCAAATGCGGGTGAAAGAAGATGATATTCCAAAGACTGCTTTTAGAACACGTTACGGTCATTACGAGTTTATGGTCATGCCGTTTGGTTTAACTAATGCACCAGCTGTGTTCATGGACCTTATGAACCGAGTGTGTGGACCATACCTTGACAAGTTTGTCATTGTTTTCATTGATGACATACTTATTTACTCAAAGAATGACCAAGAACACGGTGAACATTTGAGAAAGGTGTTAGAAGTATTGAGGAAGGAAGAATTGTACGCTAAGTTTTCAAAGTGTGCATTTTAGTTGGAAGAAGTTCAATTCCTCGGTCACATAGTGAACAAAGAAGGTATTAAGGTGGATCCGGCAAAGATAGAAACTGTTGAAAAGTGGGAAACCCCGAAAACTCCGAAACACATACGCCAGTTTTTAGGACTAGCTGGTTACTACAGAAGGTTCATCCAAGACTTTTCCAGAATAGCAAAACCCTTGACTGCATTAACGCATAAAGGGAAGAAATTTGAATGGAATGATGAACAAGAGAAAGCGTTTCAGTTATTGAAGAAAAAGCTAACTACGGCACCTATATTGTCATTGCCTGAAGGGAATGATGATTTTGTGATTTATTGTGACGCATCAAAGCAAGGTCTCGGTTGTGTATTAATGCAACGAACGAAGGTGATTGCTTATGCGTCTAGACAATTGAAGATTCACGAACAAAATTATACGACGCATGATTTGGAATTAGGCGCGGTTGTTTTTGCATTAAAGACTTGGAGGCACTACTTATATGGGGTCAAAAGTATTATATATACCGACCACAAAAGTCTTCAACACATATTTAATCAGAAACAACTGAATATGAGGCAGCGTAGGTGGATTGAATTATTGAATGATTATGACTTTGAGATTCGTTACCACCCGGGGAAGGCAAATGTAGTAGCCGATGCCTTGAGCAGGAAGGACAGAGAACCCATTCGAGTAAAATCTATGAATATAATGATTCATAATAACCTTACTACTCAAATAAAGGAGGCGCAACAAGGAGTTTTAAAAGAGGGAAATTTAAAGGATGAAATACCCAAAGGATCAGAGAAGCATCTTAATATTCGGGAAGACGGAACCCGTTATAGGGCTGAAAGGATTTGGGTACCAAAATTTGGAGATATGAGAGAAATGGTACTTAGAGAAGCTCATAAAACCAGATACTCAATACATCCTGGAACGGGGAAGATGTACAAGGATCTCAAGAAACATTTTTGGTGGCCGGGTATGAAAGCCGATGTTGCTAAATACGTGGGAGAATGTTTGACATGTTCTAAGGTCAAAGCTGAGCATCAGAAACCATCAGGTCTACTTCAACAACCCGAAATCCCGGAATGGAAATGGGAAAACATTACCATGGATTTCATCACTAAATTGCCAAGGACTGCAAGTGGTTTTGATACTATTTGGGTAATAGTTGATCGTCTCACCAAATCAGCACACTTCCTACCAATAAGAGAAGATGACAAGATGGAGAAGTTAGCACGACTGTATTTGAAGGAAGTCGTCTCCAGACATGGAATACCAATCTCTATTATCTCTGATAGGGATGGCAGATTTATTTCAAGATTCTGGCAGACATTACAGCAAGCATTAGGAACTCGTCTAGACATGAGTACTGCCTATCATCCACAAACTGATGGGCAGAGCGAAAGGACGATACAAACGCTTGAAGACATGCTACGAGCATGTGTTATTGATTTCGGAAACAGTTGGGATCGACATCTACCGTTAGCAGAATTTTCCTACAACAACAGCTACCATTCAAGCATTGAGATGGCGCCGTTTGAAGCACTTTATGGTAGAAAGTGCAGGTCTCCGATTTGTTGGAGTGAAGTGGGGGATAGACAGATTACGGGTCCGGAGATTATACAAGAAACTACCGAGAAGATCATCCAAATTCAACAACGGTTGAAAACCGCCCAAAGTCGACAAAAGAGCTACGCTGACATTAAAAGAAAAGATATAGAATTTGAAATTGGAGAGATGGTCATGCTTAAAGTTGCACCTTGGAAAGGCGTTGTTCGATTTGGTAAATGAGGGAAATTAAATCCAAGGTATATTGGACCATTCAAGATTATTGATCGTGTCGGACCAGTAGCTTACCGACTAGAGTTACCTCAACAACTCGCGGCTGTACATAACACTTTCCACGTCTCGAATTTAAAGAAATGTTTTGCTAAAAAGGATCTCACTATTCCGTTAGATGAAATCCAAATCAACGAAAAACTTCAATTCATCGAAGAACCCGTCGAAATAATGGATCGTGAGGTTAAAAGACTTAAGCAAAACAAGATACCAATTGTTAAGGTTCGATGGAATGCTCGTAGAGGACCCAAGTTCACCTGGGAGCGTGAAGATCAGATGAAGAAGAAATACCCGCATCTATTTCCAGAAGATTCGTCAACACCTTCAACAGCTTAAAATTTCGGGACGAAATTTATTTAACGGGTAGGTACTGTAGTGACCCGAACTTTTCCATGTTTATATATATTAATTGAGATTGACATTTACATGATTAAATGTTTCCAACATGTTAAGCAATCAAACTTGTTAAGACTTGATTAATTGAAATATGTTTCATATAGACAATTGACCACCCAAGTTGATCGGTGATTCACGAACGTTAAAACTTGTAAAAACTATATGATGACATATATATGGATATATATATATATATGGTTAACATGATACTATGATAAGAAAACATATCATAAAGTATATTAACAATGAACTACATATGTAAAAACAAGACTACTAACTTAATGATTTTTAAACGAGACATATATGTAACGATTATCGTTGTAAAGACATTTAATGTATATATATCATATTAAGAGATATTCATACATGATAATATCATGATAATATAATAATTTAAAATCTCATTTGATATTATAAACATTGGGTTAACAACATTTAACAAGATCGTTAACCTAAAGGTTTCAAAACAACACTTACATGTAACGACTAACGATGACTTAACGACTCAGTTAAAATGTATATACATGTAGTGTTTTAATATGTATTTATACACTTTTGAAAGACTTCAATACACTTATCAAAATACTTCTACTTAACAAAAATTCTTACAATTACATCCTCGTTCAGTTTCATCAACAATTCTACTCGTATGCACCCGTATTCGTACTCGTACAATACACAGCTTTTAGATGTATGTACTATTGGTATATACACTCCAATGATCAGCTCTTAGCAGCCCATGTGAGTCACCTAACACATGTGGGAACCATCATTTGGCAACTAGCATGAAATATCTCATAAAATTACAAAAATATGAGTAATCATTCATGACTTATTTACATGAAAACAAAATAACATATCCTTTATATCTAATCCATACACCAACGACCAAAAACACCTACAAACACTTTCATTCTTCAATTTTCTTCATCTAATTGATCTCTCTCAAGTTCTATCTTCAAGTTCTAAGTGTTCTTCATAAATTCCAAAAGTTCTAGTTTCATAAAATCAAGAATACTTTCAAGTTTGCTAGCTCACTTCCAATCTTGTAAGGTGATCATCCAACCTCAAGAAATCTTTGTTTCATACAGTAGGTTATCATTCTAATACAAGGTAATAATCATATTCAAACTTTGGTTCAATTTCTATAACTATAACAATCTTATTTCAAGTGATGATCTTACTTGAACTTGTTTTCGTGTCATGATTCTGCTTCAAGAACTTCGAGCCATCCAAGGATCCATTGAAGCTAGATCCATTTTTCTCTTTTCCAGTAGGTTTATCCAAGGAAATTAAGGTAGTAATGATGTTCATAACATCATTCGATTCATACATATAAAGCTATCTTATTCGAAGGTTTAAACTTGTAATCACTAGAACATAGTTTAGTTAATTCTAAACTTGTTCGCAAACAAAAGTTAATCCTTCTAACTTGACTTTTAAAATCAACTAAACACATGTTCTATATCTATATGATATGCTAACTTAATGATTTAAAACCTGGAAACACGAAAAACACCGTAAAACCGGATTTACGCCGTCGTAGTAACACCGCGGGCTGTTTTGGGTTAGTTAATTAAAAACTATGATAAACTTTGATTTAAAAGTTGTTATTCTGAGAAAATGATTTTTATTATGAACATGAAACTATATCCAAAAATTATGGTTAAACTCAAAGTGGAAGTATGTTTTCTAAAATGGTCATCTAGACGTCGTTCTTTCGACTGAAATGACTACCTTTACAAAAACGACTTGTAACTTATTTTTCCGACTATAAACCTATACTTTTCTATTTAGATTCATAAAATAGAGTTCAATATGAAACCATAGCAATTTGATTCACTCAAAACGGATTTAAAATGAAGAAGTTATGGGTAAAACAAGATTGGATAATATTTCTCATTTTAGCTACGTGAAAATTGGTAACAAATCTATTCCAACCATAACTTAATCAACTTGTATTGTATATTATGTAATCTTGAGATACCATAGACACGTATACAATGTTTCGACCTATCATGTCGACACATCTATATATATTTCGGAACAACCATAGACACTCTATATGTGAATGTTGGAGTTAGCTATACAGGGTTGAGGTTGATTCCAAAATATATATAGTTTGAGTTGTGATCAATACTGAGATACGTATACACTAGGTCGTGGATTGATTCAAGATAATATTTATCGATTTATTTCTGTACATCTAACTGTGGACAACTAGTTATAGGTTACTAACGAGGACAGCTGACTTAATAAACTTAAAACATCAAAATATATTAAAAGTGTTGTAAATATATTTTGAACATACTTTAATATATATGTATATGTATATATTGTTATAGGTTCGTGAATTAACAGTGGCCAAGTCTTACTTCCCGACGAAGTAAAAATCTGTGAAAGTGAGTTATAGTCCCACTTTTAAAATCTAATATTTTTGGGATGAGAATGCATGCAGGTTTTATAAATGATTTACAAAATAGACACAAGTACGTGAAACTACATTCTATGGTTGAATTATCGAAATCGAATATGCCCCTTTTTATTAAGTCTGGTAATCTAAGGATTAGGGAACAGACACCCTAATTGACGCGAATCCTAAAGATAGATCTATTGGGCCTAACAAACCCCATCCAAAGTACCGGATGCTTTAGTACTTCGAAATTTATATCATATCCGAAGGGTGTCCCGGAATGATGGGGATATTCTTATATATGCATCTTGTTATTGTCGGTTACCAGGTGTTCACCATATGAATGATTTTTATCTCTATGTATGGGATGTGTATTGAAATATGAAATCTTGTGGTCTATTGTTATGATTTGATATATATAGGTTAAACCTATAACTCACCAACATTTTTGTTGACGTTTAAAGCATGTTTATTCTCAGGTGAATATTAAGAGCTTCCGCTGTTGCATACTAAAATAAGGACAAGATTTGGAGTCCATGTTTGTATGATATTGTGTAAAAACTGCATTCAAGAAACTGATTTCGATGTAACATATTTGTATTGTAAACCATTATGTAATGGTCGTGTGTAAACAGGATATTTTAGATTATCATTATTTGATAATCTACGTAAAGCTTTTTAAACCTTTATTTATGAAATAAAGGTTATGGTTTGTTTTAAAAATAAATGCAGTCTTTGAAAAACGTCTCATATAGAGGTCAAAACCTCGCAACGAAATCAATTAATATGGAACGTTTTTAATCAATAAGAACGGGACATTTCAATTATTACCCAAAATAACTTGGTGATTCCTTTCAAAGTAGCAAATTTTGTCACAACTCCAGCAAGTCAACTTCGACTGTTCGTTTGAAACAATCTTATTATAACTTTGTTATATATGCGTGCTCTTTATTGTTACCGGGGAACCTTTTATATTCCACCATATTACCAACAGACGTACCAGCAACCTCGTTGCTTCTTGGCTTAAATCTCTCTGATAAAATAATTATATTTATTCATTTAAACCCTATCATATACTCATCCGCATCTTGTAATGAGAACTGTCATACCAATTACCGGGAATCAGCAATCAGTACTTTGAAAATTCACAGCATACCTACATCAACATTTATATGTATAACATTTATCTCTTAGAATTATGATCTTTCATTCTGAAATTTTGAAAAGCACTCAGTCTACAAATCAATACTCTGAATGTTGAAAAAGCTGAATGAAGCAGCATAAACCGTAGACAACCGTAAACAACTTTAATCATCAGAAGTTAATGATAAAGAATAGTATGTTGGAAAAGCTCAAAAAAGTTGGAACTGAAAAATGGATTGAGCTAACCACGAAGGAGACCAAAGACAAATACAAGAACCATACCCTATATTCAAAGAATCCAGGTAATTCTGGATCCAATGAAACCTTCAACGTATATCTGGCTCCGTACTCATGTTAAAATCTTGCGGAAAATCTTTCTTCATCAACCATCGATATTGGAAATTCCAAGATATCATTATAAATATCCACCATATTTCTGAAGATATTTTCATAACTATTCTTATCTGAAATCATTAATCTCTTCGTGCTATCAGTGTTACATTATATAGAAACTGTTAGTTTCTATATTCTGTAAACTTTCGAGCTTAAAATATGAATGTTATTGAAGTAATGATTGAGAACTGATGCATGAGTTAGTATAATATAATGACACTTGATCAACATGATTATATTTTAGTAAGTCATGCTGAGTTTCTAATGGAACGTGATGATTCACAGATTATAACGTCATCATGTGCCATGTTACACGACTCTTACGTTCTGTCTAATCTATAAACATATCAAGAACATATTTTTCTTGATAGTCCTATCTTTCCTTGAATTCTTGTAACTTGACAAGTCAGATTGTGCTATTACCGTTTCTTTCTTAGGACATTAACAATATTCATTCTGAAATTCATATCTGCGAATTCTGGACCATTACAAGAGATGTTTAATTGCAAGAAGAAGAAACGAAAGAATGAAGCTCCGAATTGAAAATGGGAGTATAAATCGTAACAAATAGAGAGAACATTAACTGTGGATGACAATGATTATAGAAAACATAAATAGGGACATTGAAATATAAGGGGGATATAAAGCCCAAAAATAACACAGAAATTACAGACCGTGTATATCAATGTTTATCGCAACATAAAGACACGGGAGAATTAAAAACACTATAACTCCAAGGGCGATGTAGAAGAAAACATATTCCTCTGGTGGAATTTGCAAAAGGAGAATGATTGTGGCGATAGTCAGGATAAGGAAAAGGATCAGAACTGGATTAAGCATTTTCACAATCTTTTAGATGTAAGAATTAAGAAAGAAGGTATAGGAATGGTGAAAATAATGGAACGGAAAAAGTTTAAGTTATAATGGAAATATCAGACAGAGTAATCAAGGCAGATCACCATATTTAATTATAGAGATCTTAATTTCCTTATTCGTCGGAGAATAAAATCTCTCAGATTTCGAAGATTTTCTTTAAATCCCTTGAATTCCGGAATTCAACTAAGACACTATCAAAAGTTAAGACGCACCTGATTTTCTAAATTCCATCGTGACTACGTTAAAAGTTAAATCTCTATCTCAATCTGTTGAGACAGCTTCACTCGTACGCTTCACCTAATCAAATTATTTTATCTGTATTATTCAATAATGATAAAACTCTATTTATCAGCTCATATTCGTCAGGAAAATATATTTATTGTTAGCCATGATGACCTCACTCAAATTTCGAGACGAAATTTCTTTAACGGGAAGGTACTGTGATGACCCGAGAATTTCCGACCAAATTTAAACTTGAATCTTATATGATCTCGACACGATAAGCAAAGCCTGTTAGGTTGAGTCTCAAAAAGTTTGAACTGTTCCATGTATACATTTACTCTTCGACTATTCCCGACGATTCACGAACAATTTGTTGTATTTGTAAATATAAATAAGAGTACATAAAAAGTTGACATAATAAAATATAATCTAATCATTTGAATTGAATTGAATATTTAAAATAACACATAAAATAATTAAGTTGCTATTCAAATGAATATATACATATATACTATAATATATAATAAATATTCAAGATATATTATCATACAATATATTATCAATATGACATAAATAATAATATATAATAGTAACATATTTAATTTAATTACAAGTATAAACATAATTGTTATATCTTATTATTATTATTATCTACATTATTATTGATATTAATATTAATATCTGTAATATTAATATTATTTTTCCGATATAAAACATTTAGATTTGTAAGTAGTATACATATAAATTGTTATTTTTTTATGCAACTTATGATTATTATCATTTATGTTATTATTATTTTTATTAATATCATTATCATTATTAATATTAATATAAATAAATATTATTATCCTTGTATTTATATTATTATTAATGATATTAAAAGTATTATTATTATTAATATATTTATTAAAAATAAATTATGTAATTATACATAAATTATATATATAATTACACAGATATATCCAAGGTTTGTTATCTATCTTTTTCCACTTTATCTTTTTTTCTGTTCTTTCCCCTTACCCGTGAGCAGATACTGTCGACTCCCAATAATACCTCAAACAATCGACCTCTATTGTTTACACACGTTTAGATATCGATGTGTACCACTGCAAACCGAATTAAGGGAAGTCGAAACTGAATTGAAGATTACAACTGATATATATATTTTTTTTCTTCTTTCTGTGTACGCTTAATTTTTTTTCTCTTATTTCAATTTCGAATCAGTTTCCAAAAACTAATAATGCAGTTACCTTACGAATCTTCCATTCAAACTATCTCTAAAATCTCGGGTTCTAATTCATTCTAACGAGCAAGAATTGTCGAGTCAAAGTTTCGGTTTTAAAAGTCAAATAATTTTTCTTGGATCAAATTCACGTTTGTGTTGCTGTTTCCGATTAATTTGCTGATTCCTTAGGTTTATATACAAGATTTGAGTACTAGTTCATGTAGAAATTTCGGTGTAAAACGTTACCCAACTCATAAATCAAATTTTTTTTAATATTAATGACGACAGCAGCAGCTTATGCTGTTCTTTTTATTTTTTTATTATTTTGTGTTTGACTAATTGGAATAATTATTACAAGCGTATACATCTGTTTATGAAAATTTAAAAACCAAACGAACCTTTGATCGTTATGATTAAATTGGTGGTGACGTGTGATTTTGTGGAAGAAGAAGGAAGAATAAGATAACAGATAGGCAGAGTATAAATAAATTTAAGTTGGGTTAAAATCAGGAAAAACATAAATGGAGGAGTGGTGTAAGGGTGCTTGTAAGATAACAGGAGGTTGTGGGTTCGAACCCGGGCTGAGCCGGGCTGTGCTGTTTTTTTTTTTTTAGAAACCTATCACCATGAGGTAGTTATTTCATTTTTATTTACTTTATTTCTTTATTATTATTATTATTATTAATATTATTATTATCTTTGTTATTAATTATTGTTATCATTATGTTATTTATTGTTATTAATATCTTATTTGTCATTATGAGTTAGATTATTATCATTACTAAGTGTTATTATCATTTATAATAAAAATGATTGTAAGGATTATAAATATGTACATATTGATTATAAATACAAATATGAAAATGGGTAAAACTATGACCAAGACATGATCTAAATAAGATATTATTATTATTATTATTATTATTATTATTATTATTATTATTATTATTATTATTATTATTATTATTATTATTATTATTATTATTATTATTATTATTATTATTATTATTATTAAATGTTATGAAAATCATGATTATTATTATTATTAAGTATTAGAATTATAATTATTATTGGTATTATTATTATTAAGTATTAAAACATTAGTTATTAGTATTATTATTATTACTACTACAAGTATTAGTTACCCATTTTTATTATCACAACCCTAGTTACAATTAGGTTTATTATTAACGAAAGTATTTTATTAAGATTACCATTAATAATAAGATCGTTATAATTATTATTATCAAAATATATATTATTATTAAATAATATGATTTGATTAGTAATATTATCCTTATTAATCTTAAAAACTACCTTTTCAAGCAGATAAATATTTTGTACATAAAAAATATACTTATTACGTATACTATAAATATATTAAAATTTCACATAACTATATATATATATATATATATATATATATATATATATATATATATATATATATATATATATATATATATATATATATATATATCAAATTTACTAATATTATAAAAAAAATACTTACAAATAACAAACTATCGATTTTAAATATAACATTAAATAAGTATGTATATATTAATATAATTACATAAATAATAATTAATTTGAATATAAACACAAATTAATATATAATATATAAATTAAGATATAATAAACCGTTCAATTACGATTATACGTTTTAATATATACATACCAATGATATAGGTTCGTGAATCCGAGGCCTACCCTGCATTGTTCAATGTCGTCATATGTATTTTTACTACAAAATACAGTACTGTGAGTTTCATTACTCCCTTTTTAAATGCTTTTGCAATATATATTTTTGGGACTGAGAATACATGCGCTGCTTTTATAAATGATTTACAAAATAGACACAAGTACGTGAAACTACATTCTATGGTTGAATTATCAAAATCGAATATGCCCCTTTTTATTAAGTCTGGTAATCTAAGAATTAAGGAACAGACACCCTAATTGACGCGAATCCTAAAGATAGATCTATTGGGCCTAACAAATCCCATCCAAAGTACCGGATGCTTTATTACTTCGAAATTTATATCATATCCGAAGGGTGTCCCAGAATGATGAGGATATTCTTATATATGCATCTTGTTAATGTCGGTTACCAGGTGTTCACCATATGAATGATTTTTATCTCTATGTATGGGATGTGTATTGTGAAATGTCCCGTTCTTATTGATTAAAAACGTTCCATATTAATTGATTTCGTTGCGAGGTTTTGACCTCTATATGAGACGTTTTTCAAAGACTGCATTCATTTTTAAAACAAACCATAACCTTTATTTCATAAATAAAGGTTTAAAAAGCTTTACGTAGATTATCAAATAATGATAATCTAAAATATCCTGTTTACACACGACCATTACATAATGGTTTACAATACAAATATGTTACATCGAAATCAGTTTCTTGAATGCAGTTTTTACACAATATCATACAAACATGGAATCCAAATCTTGTCCTTATTTTAGTATGCAACAGCGGAAGCTCTTAATATTCACCTGAGAATAAACATGCTTTAAACGTCAACAAAAATGTTGGTGAGTTATAGGTTTAACCTATATATATCAAATCATAACAATAGACCACAAGATTTCATATTTCAATACACATCCCATACATAGAGATAAAAATCATTCATATGGTGAACACCTGGTAACCGACAATAACAAGATGCATATATAAGAATATCCCCATCATTCCGGGACACCCTTCGGATATGATATAAATTTCGAAGTACTAAAGCATCCGGTACTTTGGATGGGGTTTGTTAGGCCCAATAGATCTATCTTTAGTATTCGCGTCAATTAGGGTGTCTGTTCCCTAATTCTTAGATTACCAGACTTAATAAAAAGGGGCATATTCGATTTCGATAATTCAACCATAGAATGTAGTTTCACGTACTTGTGTCTATTTTGTAAATCATTTATAAAACCTGCATGCATTCTCATCCCAAAAATATTAGATTTTAAAAGTGGGACTATAACTCACTTTCACAGATTTTTACTTCGTCGGGAAGTAAGACTTGGCCACTGTTGATTCACGAACCTATAACAATATATACATATACATATATATTAAAGTATGTTCAAAATATATTTACAACACTTTTAATATATTTTGATGTTTTAAGTTTATTAAGTCAGCTGTCCTCGTTAGTAACCTATAACTAGTTGTCCACAGTTAGATGTACATAAATAAATCGATAAATATTATCTTGAATCAATCCACGACCCAGTGTATACGTATCTCAGTATTGATCACAACTCAAACTATATATATTTTGGAATCAACCTCAACCCTGTATAGCTAACTCCAACATTCACATATAGAGTGTCTATGGTTGTTCCGAAATATATATAGATGTGTCGACATGATAGGTCGAAACATTGTATACGTGTCTATGGTATCTCAAGATTACATAATATACAATACAAGTTGATTAAGTTATGGTTGGAATAGATTTGTTACCAATTTTCACGTAGCTAAAATGAGAAAAATTATCCAATCTTGTTTTACCCATAACTTCTTCATTTTAAATCCGTTTTGAGTGAATCAAATTGCTATGGTTTCATATTGAACTCTATTTTATGAATCTTAACAGAAAAGTATAGGTTTATAGTCGGAAAAATAAGTTACAAGTCGTTTTTGTAAAGGTAGTCATTTCAGTCGAAAGAACGACGTCTAGATGACCATTTTAGAAAACATACTTCCACTTTGAGTTTAACCATAATTTTTGGATATAGTTTCATGTTCATAATAAAAATCATTTTCTCAGAATAACAACTTTTAAATCAAAGTTTATCATAGTTTTTAATTAACTAACCCAAAACAGCCCGCGGTGTTACTACGACGGCGTAAATCCGGTTTTACGGTGTTTTTCGTGTTTCCAGGTTTTAAATCATTAAGTTAGCATATCATATAGATATAGAACATGTGTTTAGTTGATTTTAAAAGTCAAGTTAGAAGGATTAACTTTTGTTTGCGAACAAGTTTAGAATTAACTAAACTATGTTCTAGTGATTACAAGTTTAAACCTTCGAATAAGATAGCTTTATATGTATGAATCGAATGATGTTATGAACATCATTACTACCTTAATTTCCTTGGATAAACCTACTGGAAAAGAGAAAAATGGATCTAGCTTCAATGGATCCTTGGATGGCTCGAAGTTCTTGAAGCAGAATCATGACACGAAAACAAGTTCAAGTAAGATCATCACTTGAAATAAGATTGTTATAGTTATAGAAATTGAACCAAAGTTTGAATATGATTATTACCTTGTATTAGAATGATAACCTACTGTAAGAAACAAAGATTTCTTGAGGTTGGATGATCACCTTACAAGATTGGAAGTGAGCTAGCAAACTTGAAAGTATTCTTGATTTTATGAAACTAGAACTTTTGGAATTTATGAAGAACACTTAGAACTTGAAGATAGAACTTGAGAGAGATCAATTAGATGAAGAAAATTGAAGAATGAAAGTGTTTGTAGGTGTTTTTGGTCGTTGGTGTATGGATTAGATATAAAGGATATGTTATTTTGTTTTCATGTAAATAAGTCATGAATGATTACTCATATTTTTGTAATTTTATGAGATATTTCATGCTAGTTGCCAAATGATGGTTCCCACATGTGTTAGGTGACTCACATGGGCTGCTAAGAGCTGATCATTGGAGTGTATATACCAATAGTACATACATCTAAAAGCTGTGTATTGTACGAGTACGAATACGGGTGCATACGAGTAGAATTGTTGATGAAACTGAACGAGGATGTAATTGTAAGAATTTTTGTTAAGTAGAAGTATTTTGATAAGTGTATTTAAGTCTTTCAAAAGTGTATAAATACATATTAAAACACTACATGTATATACATTTTAACTGAGTCGTTAAGTCATCGTTAGTCGTTACATGTAAGTGTTGTGTTGAAACCTTTAGGTTAACGATCTTGTTAAATGTTGTTAACCCAATGTTTATAATATCAAATGAGATTTTAAATTATTATATTATCATGATATTATCATGTATGAATATCTCTTAATATGATATATATACATTAAATGTCTTTACGACGATAATCGTTACATATATGTCTCGTTTAAAAATCATTAAGTTAGTAGTCTTGTTTTTACATATGTAGTTCATTGTTAATATACTTTATGATATGTTTTCTTATCATAGTATCATGTTAACCATATATATATATATATATCCATATATATGTCATCATATAGTTTTTACAAGTTTTAACGTTCGTGAATCACCGATCAACTTGGGTGGTCAATTGTCTATATGAAACATATTTCAATTAATCAAGTCTTAACAAGTTTGATTGCTTAACATGTTGGAAACATTTAATCATGTAAATGTCAATCTCAATTAATATATATAAACATGGAAAAGTTCGGGTCACTACAGTACCTACCCGTTAAATAAATTTCGTCCCGAAATTTTAAGCTGTTGAAGGTGTTGACGAATCTTCTGGAAATAGATGCGGGTATTTCTTCTTCATCTGATCTTCACGCTCCCAGGTGAACTCGGGTCCTCTACGAGCATTCCATCGAACCTTAACAATTGGTATCTTGTTTTGCTTAAGTCTTTTAACCTCACGATCCATTATTTCGACGGGTTCTTCGATGAATTGAAGTTTTTCGTTGATTTGGATTTCATCTAACGGAATAGTGAGATCTTTTTTAGCAAAACATTTCTTTAAATTCGAGACGTGGAAAGTGTTATGTACAGCCGCGAGTTGTTGAGGTAACTCTAGTCGGTAAGCTACTGGTCCGACACGATCAATAATCTTGAATGGTCCAATATACCTTGGATTTAATTTCCCTCGTTTACCAAATCGAACAACGCCTTTCCAAGGTGCAACTTTAAGCATGACCATCTCTCCAATTTCAAATTCTATATCTTTTCTTTTATTGTCAGCGTAGCTCTTTTGTCGACTTTGGGCGGTTTTCAACCGTTGTTGAATTTGGATGATCTTCTCGGTAGTTTCTTGTATAATCTCCGGACCCGTAATCTGTCTATCCCCCACTTCACTCCAACAAATCGGAGACCTGCACTTTCTACCATAAAGTGCTTGAAACGGCGCCATCTCAATGCTTGAATGGTAGCTGTTGTTGTAGGAAAATTCTGCTAACGGTAGATGTCGATCCCAACTGTTTCCGAAATCAATAACACATGCTCGTAGCATGTCTTCAAGCGTTTGTATCGTCCTTTCGCTCTGCCCATCAGTTTGTGGATGATAGGCAGTACTCATGTCTAGACGAGTTCCTAATGCTTGCTGTAATGTCTGCCAGAATCTTGAAATAAATCTGCCATCCCTATCAGAGATAATAGAGATTGGTATTCCATGTCTGGAGACGACTTCCTTCAAATACAGTCGTGCTAACTTCTCCATCTTGTCATCTTCTCTTATTGGTAGGAAGTGTGCTGATTTGGTGAGACGATCAACTATTACCCAAATAGTATCAAAACCACTTGCAGTCCTTGGCAATTTAGTGATGAAATCCATGGTAATGTTTTCCCATTTCCATTCCGGGATTTCGGGTTGTTGAAGTAGACCTGATGGTTTCTGATGCTCAGCTTTGACCTTAGAACATGTCAAACATTCTCCCACGTATTTAGCAACATCGGCTTTCATACCCGGCCACCAAAAATGTTTCTTGAGATCCTTGTACATCTTCCCCGTTCCAGGATGTATTGAGTATCTGGTTTTATGAGCTTCTCTAAGTACCATTTCTCTCATATCTCCAAATTTTGGTACCCAAATCCTTTCAGCCCTATACCGGGTTCCGTCTTCCCGAATATTAAGATGCTTCTCTGATCCTTTGGGTATTTCATCCTTTAAATTTCCCTCTTTTAAAACTCCTTGTTGCGCCTCCTTTATTTGAGTAGTAAGGTTATTATGAATCATTATATTCATAGATTTTACTCGAATGGGTTCTCTGTCCTTCCTGCTCAAGGCATCGGCTACTACATTTGCCTTCCCCGGGTGGTAACGAATCTCAAAGTCATAATCTTTCAATAATTCAATCCACCTACGCTGCCTCATATTCAGTTGTTTCTGATTAAATATGTGTTGAAGACTTTTGTGGTCGGTATATATAATACTTTTGACCCCATATAAGTAGTGCCTCCAAGTCTTTAATGCAAAAACAACCGCGCCTAATTCCAAATCATGCGTCGTATAATTTTGTTCGTGAATCTTCAATTGTCTAGACGCATAAGCAATCACCTTCGTTCGTTGCATTAATACACAACCGAGACCTTGCTTTGATGCGTCACAATAAATCACAAAATCATCATTCCCTTCAGGCAATGACAATATAGGTGCCGTAGTTAGCTTTTTCTTCAATAACTGAAACGCTTTCTCTTGTTCATCATTCCATTCAAATTTCTTCCCTTTATGCGTTAATGCAGTCAAGGGTTTTGCTATTCTGGAAAAGTCTTGGATGAACCTTCTGTAGTAACCAGCTAGTCCTAAAAACTGGCGTATGTGTTTCGGAGTTTTCGGGGTTTCCCACTTTTCAACAGTTTCTATCTTTGCCGGATCCACCTTAATACCTTCTTTGTTCACTATGTGACCGAGGAATTGAACTTCTTCCAACCAAAATGCACACTTTGAAAACTTAGCGTACAATTCTTCCTTCCTCAATACTTCTAACACCTTTCTCAAATGTTCACCGTGTTCTTGGTCATTCTTTGAGTAAATAAGTATGTCATCAATGAAAACAATGACAAACTTGTCAAGGTATGGTCCACACACTCGGTTCATAAGGTCCATGAACATAGCTGGTGCATTAGTTAAACCAAACGGCATGACCATAAACTCGTAATGACCGTAACGTGTTCTAAAAGCAGTCTTTGGAATATCATCTTCTTTCACCCGCATTTGATGATACCCGGAACGTAAGTCAATCTTTGAATAAATAGACGAGCCTTGTAGTTGATCAAATAAGTCTTCGATTCTCGGTAGTGGGTAGCGGTTCTTGATGGTAAGTTTGTTCAACTCTCGGTAGTCGATACACAACCTGAATGTACCATCTTTCTTCTTGACAAACAAAACAGGAGCTCCCCACGGTGATGTGCTTGGTCGAATGAAACCACGCTCTAAAAGTTCTTGTAATTGGCTTTGTAGTTCTTTCATCTCGCTGGGTGCGAGTCTGTAAGGAGCACGAGCTATTGGTGCAGCTCCTGGTACAAGATCTATTTGAAATTCAACGGATCGATGTGGGGGTAATCCCGGTAATTCTTTCGGAAATACATCGGGAAATTCTTTTACGACGGGAACATCATTGATGCTCTTTTCTTCAGTTTGTACTTTCTCGACGTGTGCTAGAACAGCATAGCAACCTTTTCTTATTAGTTTTTGTGCCTTCAAATTACTAATAAGATGTAGCTTCGTGTTGCCCTTTTCTCCGTACACCATTAAGGGTTTTCCTTTTTCTCGTATAATGCGAATTGCATTTTTGTAACAAACGATCTCCGCTTTCACTTCTTTCAACCAGTCCATACCGATTATCACATCAAAACTCCCTAACTCTACTGGTATCAAATCAATCTTAAATGTTTCGCTAACCAGTTTAATTTCTCGATTCCGACATATATTATCTGCTGAAATTAATTTACCATTTGCTAATTCGAGTAAAAATTTACTATCCAAAGGCGTCAATGGACAACTTAATTTAGCACAAAAATCTCTACTCATATAGCTTCTATCCGCACCCGAATCAAATAAAACGTAAGCAGATTTATTGTCAATAAGAAACGTACCCGTAACAAGCTCCGGGTCTTCCTGTGCCTCTACCGCATTAATATTGAAAACTCTTCCACGGCCTTGTCCATTCGTGTTCTCCTGGTTCGGGCAATTTCTAATAATGTGGCCTGGTTTTCCACATTTATAACAAACTACATTGGCATAACTTGCTCCGACACTACTTGCTCTGCCATTACTCGTTCCGACACCATTTGTTCCTTTCGTTCTATTAACCCCTGGTCCGTAGACCTCACACTTCGCCGCGCTATGACCATTTCTTTTACACTTGTTGCAAAATTTGGTGCAGAACCCTGAGTGATTCTTTTCACACCTTTGGCATAGCTGCTTCTGATTGTTGTTGTTGTTGCGGTTATTATTGTTGTTGGGATGATTGTTGTAGTTGCTGCTGTTGTTGTTGTTGTTGTTGTTGGGCCGTTTGTTGTAGTTGCGATTGATGTTGCGATTGTTGGGATAATTGTTGCGATTATTGTTGTAATTGCTGTTGTTGTTGTATTGGTGATTCTTATCACCGTTTTCCTCCCACTTTCTTTTGACTTGCTTCACATTAGCCTCTTCAGCAGTCTGTTCTTTAATTCTTTCTTCAATTTGGTTCACGAGTTTGTGAGCCATTCTACATGCCTGTTGTATGGAGGCGGGCTCGTGTGAACTTATATCTTCTTGGATTCTTTCCGGTAATCCTTTCACAAACGCGTCGATCTTCTCTTCCTCATCTTCGAATGCTCCCGGACACAATAGGCACAATTCTGTGAATCGTCTTTCGTACGTGGTAATATCAAATCCTTGGGTTCGTAACCCTCTAAGTTCTGTCTTGAGCTTATTGACCTCGGTTCTGGGACGGTACTTCTCGTTCATCAAGTGCTTGAATGCTGACCACGGTAGTGCGTACGCATCATCTTGTCCCACTTGCTCTAGATAGGTATTCCACCATGTTAACGCAGAACCTGTGAAGGTATGCGTAGCGTACTTCACTTTGTCCTCTTCAGTACACTTACTTATGGCAAACACCGATTCAACCTTCTCGGTCCACCGTTTCAATCCGATCGGTCCTTCGGTTCCATCAAATTCCAAAGGTTTGCAGGCAGTGAATTCTTTGTAGGTGCATCCTACACGATTTCCTGTACTGCTAGATCCAAGGTTATTGTTGGTATGTAGCGCAGCCTGTACTGCGGCTATGTTTGAAGCTAGAAAAGTACGGAATTCCTCTTCATTCATATTCACGGTGTGTCGAGTAGTCGGTGCCATTTCCTTCAAAATAGTTAAATGGAACAAGTTAATCATACAGAATATTAAGAGTAGTTAATAGTATTTCGTAGCATAATATGAACTCATTTATAAAAGCTTTTTCTTCATATTAGCGTTTTATAAGTTTAAATTCGGGTAATACCTACCCGTTAAGTTCATACTTAGTAGCTAATATACAATTCAACTACTACAATTCTATATGAAAAACTGATTGTAATAATATTTCGCGTTCAAACTTTTATACAATATTTTACAAACTTACAATACCGCTTATTTTACATAAAGCATGAAATATAGCACACAATAACTTTGATACAAGATAGTTTTGAAGACAATTCTAGCTAGTACACAAGTCGTTCGGCAAAGGCAATAAAGACACGTAATTCATACGTCCAGAAACAAGTCATGCATTCTGGTTTTACTAGGACTACTTCCCATCCTTGGTCTTGTGCAACATAACCGTTATGGCCGTTGATAAGACAGCGTGTTGTAACGTCATCAAAGGGACGAGGGTTACGTAATGTCCAACAGTCCCGTAATAATCTAAAAACCTCATTTCTTACCCCAATTACCGACTCCGTCACTTGTGGAAACGTTTTGTTTAATAGTTGTAGCCCGATGTTCTTGTTCTCACTTTGGTGAGAAGCGAACATTACTAATCCGTAAGCATAACATGCTTCTTTATGTTGCATGTTAGCCGCTTTTTCTAAATCACGAAGTCCAATATTCGGATATATTGAGTCAAAATAATTTCTTAACCCGTTGCGTAAAATAGCATTTGGGTTCCCCGCAATATATGCGTCAAAGTAAACACATCGTAACTTATGGGTTTCCCAATGTGATATCCCCCATCTTTCAAACGAAAGTCTCTTATAAACCAAGACATTCTTGGAACGTTCTTCGAATGTCTTACAAACTGATCTCGCCTTAAATAGTTGTGCCGAAGAATTCTGGCCGACTCTAGACAAGATTTCATCAATCATGTCTCCGGGTAGGTCTCTTAAAATATTGGGTTGTCTATCCATTTTGTGTTTTTAAACTGTAAAATAGACAAGAGTTAGTTTCATAAAAAAATACTTATTAATACAAGCAATTTTTACATATATCATAAAGCATAAGCACACTATATTACATATATTACACCACACGAATACAACTATCTTATTCCGACTCGCTTGTTTCTTCTTCTTCGGTTTTAGTTCGTTTTGCCAAGTTTCTAGGGATATATGATGTTCCCCTAATACGAGCCGTCGTGATCCACATTGGTTTAGAAAAACCTGGTGGTTTAGAGGTTCCCGGGTCATTGTTACAACTTAAGGACTTCGGGGGTTGACGATACATATAAAGTTCATCGGGGTTGGAATTAGATTTCTCTATTTTTATGCCCTTTCCCTTATTATTTTCTTTTGCCTTTTTAAATTCAGTTGGGGTAATTTCTATAACATCATCGGAATTCTCGTCGGAATCCGATTCATCGGAGAATTGGTAATCCTCCCAATATTTTGCTTCCTTGGCGGAAACACCATTGACCATAATTAACCTTGGTCGGTTGGTTGAGGATTTTCTTTTACTTAACCGTTTTATTATTTCCCCCACTGGTTCTATTTCTTCATCCGGTTCCGATTCTTCTTCCGGTTCCGATTCTTCTTCCGGTTCCGACTCTTCTTCCGGTTCCTCTTCGGGAACTTGTGAATCAGTCCACAAATCATTCCAATTTACATTTGACTCTTCATTATTATTAGGTGAGTCAATGGGACTTGTTCTAGAGGTAGACATCCATCACATAATATCAAACACGTTAAGAGATTAATATATCACATAATATTCATATGTTAAAAATATATAGTTTCCAACCAAAATGTTAAGCAATCATTTTTAAAGAAAACACAGTCGAAGTCCAGACTCACTAATGCATCCTAACAAACTCGATAAGACACACTAATGCAAATTTTCTGGTTCTCTAAGACCAACGCTCTGATACCAACTGAAATGTCCCATTCTTATTGATTAAAAACGTTCCATATTAATTGATTTCGTTGCGAGGTTTTGACCTCTATATGAGACGTTTTTCAAAGACTGCATTCATTTTTAAAACAAACCATAACCTTTATTTCATAAATAAAGGTTTAAAAAGCTTTACGTAGATTATCAAATAATGATAATCTAAAATATCCTGTTTACACACGACCATTACATAATGGTTTACAATACAAATATGTTACATCGAAATCAGTTTCTTGAATGCAGTTTTTACACAATATCATACAAACATGGACTCCAAATCTTGTCCTTATTTTAGTATGCAACAGCGGAAGCTCTTAATATTCACCTGAGAATAAACATGCTTTAAACGTCAACAAAAATGTTGGTGAGTTATAGGTTTAACCTATATATATCAAATCATAACAATAGACCACAAGATTTCATATTTCAATACACATCCCATACATAGAGATAAAAATCATTCATATGGTGAACACCTGGTAATCGACAATAACAAGATGCATATATAAGAATATCCCCATCATTCCGGGACACCCTTCGGATATGATATAAATTTCGAAGTACTAAAGCATCCGGTACTTTGGATGGGGTTTGTTAGGCCCAATAGATCTATCTTTAGGATTCGCGTCAATTAGGGTGTCTATTCCCTAATTCTTAGATTACCAGACTTAATAAAAAGGGGCATATTCGATTTCGATAATTCAACCATAGAATGTAGTTTCACGTACTTGTGTCTATTTTGTAAATCATTTATAAAACCTGCATGCATTCTCATCCCAAAAATATTAGATTTTAAAAGTGGGACTATAACTCACTTTCACAGATTTTTACTTCGTCGGGAAGTAAGACTTGGCCACTATTGATTCACGAACCTATAACAATATATACATATACATATATATTAAAGTATGTTCAAAATATATTTACAACACTTTTAATATATTTTGATGTTTTAAGCTTATTAAGTCAGCTGTCCTCGTTAGTAACCTATAACTAGTTGTCCACAGTTAGATGTACAGAAATAAATCGATAAATATTATCTTGAATCAATCCACGACCCAGTGTATACGTATCTCAGTATTGATCACAACTCAAACTATATATATTTTGGAATCAACCTCAACCCTGTATAGCTAACTCCAACATTCACATATAGAGTGTCTATGGTTGTTCCGAAATATATATAGATGTGTCGACATGATAGGTCGAAACATTGTATACGTGTCTATGGTATCTCAAGATTACATAATATACAATACAAGTTGATTAAGTTATGGTTGGAATAGATTTGTTACCAATTTTCACGTAGCTAAAATGAGAAAAATTATCCAATCTTGTTTTACCCATAACTTCTTCATTTTAAATCCGTTTTGAGTGAATCAAATTGCTATGGTTTCATATTGAACTCTATTTTATGAATCTAAACATAAAAGTATAGGTTTATAGTCGGAAAAATAAGTTACAAGTCGTTTTTGTAAAGGTAGTCATTTCAGTCGAAAGAACGACGTCTAGATGACCATTTTAGAAAACATACTTCCACTTTGAGTTTAACCATAATTTTTGGATATAGTTTCATGTTCATAATAAAAATCATTTTCTCAGAATAACAACTTTTAAATCAAAGTTTATCATAGTTTTTAATTAACTAACCCAAAACAGCCCGCGGTGTTACTACGACGGCGTAAATCCGGTTTTACGGTGTTTTTCGTGTTTCCAGGTTTTAAATCATTAAGTTAGCATATCATATAGATATAGAACATGTGTTTAGTTGATTTTAAAAGTCAAGTTAGAAGGATTAACTTTTGTTTGCGAACAAGTTTAGAATTAACTAAACTATGTTCTAGTGATTACAAGTTTAAACCTTCGAATAAGATAGCTTTATATGTATGAATCGAATGATGTTATGAACATCATTACTACCTTAATTTCCTTGGATAAACCTACTGGAAAAGAGAAAAATGGATCTAGCTTCAATGGATCCTTGGATGGCTCGAAGTTCTTGAAGCAGAATCATGACACGAAAACAAGTTCAAGTAAGATCATCACTTGAAATATTGTTATAGTTATAGAAATTGAACCAAAGTTTGAATATGATTATTACCTTGTATTAGAATGATAACCTACTGTAAGAAACAAAGATTTCTTGAGGTTGGATGATCACCTTACAAGATTGGAAGTGAGCTAGCAAACTTGAAAGTATTCTTGATTTTATGAAACTAGAACTTTTGGAATTTATGAAGAACACTTAGAACTTGAAGATAGAACTTGAGAGAGATCAATTAGATGAAGAAAATTGAAGAATGAAAGTGTTTGTAGGTGTTTTTGGTCGTTGGTGTATGGATTAGATATAAAGGATATGTTATTTTGTTTTCATGTAAATAAGTCATGAATGATTACTCATATTTTTGTAATTTTATGAGATATTTCATGCTAGTTGCCAAATGATGGTTCCCACATGTGTTAGGTGACTCACATGGGCTGCTAAGAGCTGATCATTGGAGTGTATATACCAATAGTACATACATCTAAAAGCTGTGTATTGTACGAGTACGAATACGGGTGCATACGAGTAGAATTGTTGATGAAACTGAACGAGGATGTAATTGTAAGAATTTTTGTTAAGTAGAAGTATTTTGATAAGTGTATTGAAGTCTTTCAAAAGTGTATAAATACATATTAAAACACTACATGTATATACATTTTAACTGAGTCGTTAAGTCATCGTTAGTCGTTACATGTAAGTGTTGTTTTGAAACCTTTAGGTTAACGATCTTGTTAAATGTTGTTAACCCAATGTTTATAATATCAAATGAGATTTTAAATTATTATATTATCATGATATTATCATGTATGAATATCTCTTAATATGATATATATACATTAAATGTCTTTACAACGATAATCGTTACATATATGTCTCGTTTAAAAATCATTAAGTTAGTAGTCTTGTTTTTACATATGTAGTTCATTGTTAATATACTTTATGATATGTTTTCTTATCATAGTATCATGTTAACCATATATATATATATATCCATATATATGTCATCATATAGTTTTTACAAGTTTTAACGTTCGTGAATCACCGATCAACTTGGGTGGTCAATTGTCTATATGAAACATATTTCAATTAATCAATTCTTAACAAGTTTGATTGCTTAACATGTTGGAAACATTTAATCATGTAAATGTCAATCTCAATTAATATATATAAACATGGAAAAGTTCGGGTCACTACATATTGAAATATGAAATCTTGTGGTCTATTAAAATGATGGAAATGATTATTTATGTTAAACTAATGAACTCACCAACCTTTTTTGTTGACACTTTAAAGCATGTTTATTCTCATGTATGAAAGAAATCTTCCGCTGTGCATTTGCTCATTTTAGAGATATTACTTGGAGTCATTCATGACATATTTCAAAAGACGCTGCATTCGAGTCATTGCGTTCATCGAGATTATTATCAACTCATTTATAGTTGGATTTTAAGATGTGGTATGCATACTGTCAACGTTCGATGAAAAGAAAGTTTGTCTTTTAAAAAAACGAATGCAATGTTGTAAAATGTATCATATAGAGGTCAAATACCTCTCGATGAAATCAACTGTTGTGAATCATTTGTAATCGATATGGACTTCGTCCGGATGGTTTAGGATGGGTCTCTACAGACATGTGTTATGACAAGGGTGTTTAAGACCAGTGTAATGAATGCAAGGTCACTACCTATTCATGAGCCAGCTTTCCATAATCCTGGCAATGTAACTGACGAAACCATAGTATGCACTTGCCTTAACCTTATCTGAATTACAAATTTTATCGCATTTACTTTATTTTACCTTATAAACTAGAAAACCCAAAATTAGGTAATAAACCACTACTTCTTCACTTTAGGATTATCCTAAGCTTTAATTATAGGTTTGATTATACTAATATCTTAAAAATACGACCCTAGGTCATACTTCCCTTACTCACCATAATAAGGAGTAGTACGATTTAGGCCCCGCTAAATATAAATTTAAAACTATTGCTCTCACCTCTCGATAGCTGATTCTGACGCCTTGCGGCCTAATGACACTGCATAAATCAAACCATCTGTTTCTGTCATATCAATGATATATGTTATTATTTTGGCCAGAAAACACTCGAAGAAATAACATTAATTGATAAATATTCCTGATAACATTCATCGTGATGCATGTTATTCTTCGAGCATTTTTCATCTTCTGTGAAGTTTTTTTTTTTCAAAATTTAGCCCGCTTTAGAATTTAGGTTATAGGGTTTAATGTTTTCCTAAACCCTAAACTTTAAGTCATTCGTGTTAAAAATTCAATCTAAACCCTTAACCTTAATATCTAAAACCTAATTTCTAAACCCTAGAAAAAACGCTCGAAGAATAACATGCATCACGATGAATGTTATCAGAAACATTTATCAATGAATGTTAAATTACTTAACATAACCCACCACCGTAAACGATTTGACTTTACCACCACCATAAAGCGGCATGTATGATTTTAGCAAAAACCTCAACAAGACCCAAATTCTTAAAAGTGGTTATATATTAAATCATAGACTTTGGTTTTGATGTTGATGGTAAAGTCAAATCGTTTACGGTCACTACTACATAAATAAGAATGCAAACCCCTCTTCCAAACCTGTTTTATAAATTTGGCGAAAAACCGGTTTCGAAAGAGAATGGAGACCGATTTCGATTTAAGGGAACTGGAGACCAGTTTTTTAAGAAAACCGGTTCCGAAGGTCGATTTTTCAAACCGGTTTGTGTACAAAAACCGGATTAAGTTTACAAACCTGATTTTAAAAAAAAAAAAAACCGGTTTCGATCTGTTTTGCAACGGCTCCAAAATAGTAGCTGCATCTGCACCTTCTTCACCTCCCTTTTAATGTTCTCATTCCCGATCAACACACATATTTACTCCCCAATCAATTTCAAACACCATCATCATTAAATTTCTAAATCCCCATTCAATTACACACACATTTACTTCATCCTCAATCAACTTACACATTCATTTATTTTACTCATTGATATAATTTTAACAACAATAAATTCCATTTCAAGAGATTTATTAAGGTATATTCCATTTCTCTTTTATTATGTATATTTTTAATATTCATTGTATTTTAATGTTATTTATCTATTTAAGTAGTATGTATTTTGAATGTGTTAGTAGGTTAAAAATTAATTTTTTAATTTTAATGTAGTTAATTGAAGATTATTTATCATCATGTTCAAGTTTAAAGTTCTCGTTGACTCGTCGCCACGAATCTTAAACAAACATAAGGTATATATTTTTTTAAAACTTAAGTCATTCATGTATGATTTGTTGCTAGCATTAAGTTCATATACTATCATATATTATGCCACCTACAAGAATTATGTATACATGTGTCTAGCTTGTTAATTTGTTTTATATGTATATGTATAGATGGAACATAGAAAATGGATGTACAAGATACCACGTCATAGTCATGAGTATCTTTCAAAGTTGTCTGAATTTATAAAAGTTGCCGACGCGGATCGAGTGAAAAAACAAAAAGAGAAAGCCCCATGTTCGTGTAAAAAATATCAAAATTTCAATAGTTACGCGGACCTTAGTTTAATTAGCCAACATTTAATAGTAAACGGCTTTGTAAATGAGTATGATTGTTGGTCATGGCATGGAGAAACATTAGTAAATGATAACAATAATGTTACTTATGAACGTAGTGATGATGTTAATGATGAAAATATTGATTCGCTCAATGAAAGAAATATTGATTCAGACAGTGATGGTTATCTTGATAATTTAGACGATATGTTCCATGATTTGGAATGTAATATTGATGAAACTAATTATGAAAAGTTTCAACAAGTTTTAACCGACTCAGAAATACCATATATGACGGTTGTACGAAGTTTACCAAATTATCGACCATCTTAAAGTTGGTAAATTCAAAAGCGAACAACAATTGGAGCGATAAAAGTTTCACGACTCTTTTAAAATTATTGCACGAAATGCTACCTAAAGAAAACGAGCTACCCGTTTCATATTATCGAGCAAAAATTTTTTTGTGTCCAATGGGATTGGAAGTTGAAAGAATACATGCATGTCCCAATGATTGTATACTATATAGAAATGAGAATAAAGACTTGCATGAATGTTATGTATGTGGTGCGTCAAGTACAAGCAAAAAAACAAACGGAAGTTGAAAGTGACGTGATAAAAAATGACCCTCCCGCGAAACTATTGTGGTATTTTCCCATCATTCCAAGATTAAAACGATTAATTGCGAGTTGCGTTGGCATGCCGAAGAGCGTAAAAATGATGAAAATCTGAGATATGTGGCAGATTCTCCTCAATGGATGAATATTGATAATATATATACAGAATTTGGAAATGAGGTTAGAAATATAAAAGTTGGACTTAGTTCTGATGGTATTAATCCTTTCAAAAACATGAGCAGCCGTCATAGCACTTGGCCGGTTCTTTTATGTATATATAATCTCCCACCATGGTTATGCATGAAACGCAAATACATGATGATGTCCTTGTTAATCCAGGGTCCAAAACAACCTAGAAATGACATTGATGTGTATGTAGCACCGTTACTTGAAGACTTGCAAATGTTATGGAGTCCAGGTGTCCAAGTATATGATGCATATATAAAAGAGAACTTTAATTTGCAATGCATGATTTTTTATACCATAAGTGATTTTTCGGCTTATGGAAATTTATCGGGTTATAGTACCAAAGGGACGAAGGCGTGTCCTATTTGTGAAAGCGAAACATGTTCGTTATAGTTAAAAAATTGGAAGAAACCAGTATTTATGGGACATCAAAAATCACTTCTAATAAGTCATCCATATCGTATGATGGGAAAGTTGATTGATGGTAATGATGAGGTTGATAGTCTACGTGCACCGTTGGATGGGGAAGCTACATTTGCCAAGGTTGAAAGCATTAACATTGTGTTTGGAAAAAGCAATATAAGTCGAGAGAAAGGGATTTGGAAAAAACGTTCTATTTTTTGTGTTCTACCGTACTGGAAATATTTACATGTCCGGCATTGTATTGATGTTATGCATATTGAAAAAAATGTTTGTGACAGCTTGATAGGTTTGTTATTGAATATTCCGGGGAAGACAAAAGATGGACTTAATGTTCGAAATGACATAGCCGAAATGAAAATCCGAAGTGAGCTTCATCCGAAGAATAAAGAAGTAGGAAAACGACTGTAGTGACCCGAACTTTTCCATGTTTATATATATTAATTGAGATTGATATTTACATGATTAAATGTTTCCAACATGTTAAGCAATCAAACTTGTTAAGACTTGATTAATTGAAATAGGTTTCATATAGACAATTGACCACCCAAGTTGACCGGTGATTCACGAACGTTAAAACTTGTAAAAAAACTATATGATGACATATATATGGTTATATATATAGTTAACATGATATTATGATAAGTAAACATATCATTAATTATATTAACAATGAACTACATATGTAAAAACAAGACTACTAACTTAATGATTTTGAAACGAGACATATATGTAACGTTTATCGTTGTAACGACATTTAATGTATATATATCATATTAAGAGATATTCGTACATCATAATATCATGATAATATAATAATTTAAAATCTCTTTTGATATTATAAACATTGGGTTAACAACATTTAACAAGATCGTTAACCTAAAGGTTTCAAAACAACACTTACATGTAACGACTAACGATGACTTAACGACTCAGTTAAAATGTATATACATGTAGTGTTTTAATATGTATTTATACACTTTTGAAAGACTTCAATACACTTATCAAAATACTTCTACTTAACAAAAATGCTTACAATTACATTCTCGTTCAGTTTCATCAACAATTCTACTCGTATGCACCCGTATTCGTACTCGTACAATACACAGCTTTTAGATGTATGTACTATTGGTATATACACTCCAATGATCAGCTCTTAGCAGCCCATGTGAGTCACCTAACACATGTGGGAACCATCATTTGGTAACTAGCATGAAATATCTCATAAGATTACAAAAATATGAGTAATCATTCATGACTTATTTACATGAAAACAAAATTACATATCCCTTATATCTAATCCATACACCAACGACCAAAAACACCTACAAACACTTTCATTCTTCAATTTTCTTCATCTAATTGAACTCTCTCAAGTTCTATCTTCAAGTTCTAAGTGTTCTTCATAAATTCCAAAAGTTCTAGTTTCATAAAATCAAGAATACTTTCAAGTTTGCTAGCTCACTTCCAATCTTGTAAGGTGATCATCCAACCTCAAGAAATCTTTGTTTCTTACAGTAGGTTATCATTCTAATACAAGGTAATAATCATATTCAAACTTTGGTTCAATTTCTATAACTATAACAATCTTATTTCAAGTGATGATCTTACTTGAACTTGTTTTCGTGTCATGATTTTGCTTCAAGAACTTTGAGCCATCCAAGGATCCATTGAAGCTAGATCCATTTTTCTCTTTTCCAGTAGGTTCATCCAAGGAACTTAAGGTAGTAATGATGTTCATAACATCATTCGATTCATACATATAAAGCTATCTTATTCGAAGGTTTAAACTTGTAATCACTAGAACATAGTTTAGTTAATTCTAAACTTGTTCGCAAACAAAAGTTAATCCTTCTAACTTGATTTTTAAAATCAACTAAACACATGTTCTATATCTATATGATATGCTAACTTAATGATTTAAAACCTGGAAACACGAAAAACACCGTAAAACCGGATTTACGCCGTCGTAGTAACACCGCGGGCTGTTTTGGGTTAGTTAATTAAAAACTATGATAAACTTTGATTTAAAAGTTGTTATTCTGAGAAAATGATTTTTATTATGAACATGAAACTATATCCAAAAATTATGGTTAAACTCAAAGTGGAAGTATGTTTTCTAAAATGGTCATCTAGACGTCGTTCTTTCGACTGAAATGACTACCTTTACAAAAACGACTTGTAACTTATTTTTCCGACTAGAAACCTATACTTTTTTTGTTTAGATTCATAAAATAGAGTTCAATATGAAACCATAGCAATTTGATTCACTCAAAACGGATTTAAAATGAAGAAGTTATGGGTAAAACAAGATTGGATAATTTTTCTCATTTTAGCTACGTGAAAATTGGTAACAAATCTATTCCAACCATAACTTAATCAACTTGTATTATATATTATGTAATCTTGAGATACCATAGACACGTATACAATGTTTCGACCTATCATGTCGACACATCTATATATATTTCGGAACAACCATAGACACTCTATATGTGAATGTTGGAGTTAGCTATACAGGGTTGAGGTTGATTCCAAAATATATATAGTTTGAGTTGTGATCAATACTGAGATACGTATACACTGGGTCGTGGATTGATTCAAGATAATATTTATCGATTTATTTCTGTACATCTAACTGTGGACAACTAGTTGTAGGTTACTAACGAGGACAGCTGACTTAATAAACTTAAAACATCAAAATATATTAAAAGTGTTGTAAATATATTTTGAACATACTTTGATATATATGTATATATTGTTATAGGTTCGTGAATCAACCAGTGGCCAAGTCTTACTTCCCGACGAAGTAAAAATCTGTGAAAGTGAGTTATAGTCCCACTTTTAAAATCTAATATTTTTGGGATGAGAATACATGCAGGTTTTATAAATGATTTACAAAATAGACACAAGTACGTGAAACTACATTCTATGGTTGAATTATCGAAATCGAATATGCCCCTTTTTTATTAAGTCTGGTAATCTAAGAATTAGGGAACAGACACCCTAATTGACGCGAATCCTAAAGATAGATCTATTGGGCCTAACAAACCCCATCCAAAGTACCGGATGCTTTAGTACTTCGAAATTTATATCATATCCGAAGGGTGTCCCGGAATGATGGGGATATTCTTATATATGCATCTTGTTATTGTCGGTTACCAGGTGTTCACCATATGAATGATTTTTATCTCTATGTATGGGATGTGTATTGAAATATGAAATCTTGTGGTCTATTGTTACGATTTGATATATATAGGTTAAACCTATAACTCACCAACATTTTTGTTGACGTTTTAAGCATGTTTATTCTCAGGTGATTATTAAGAGCTTCCGCTGTCGCATACTTAAATAAGGACGAGATTTGGAGTCCATGCTTGTATGATATTGTGTAAAAACTGCATTCAAGAAACTTATTTTGTTGTAACATATTTGTATTGTAAACCATTATGTAATGGTCGTGTGTAAACAGGATATTTTAGATTATCATTATTTGATAATCTACGTAAAGCTTTTTAAACCTTTATTGATGAAATAAAGGTTATGGTTTGTTTTAAAATGAATGCAGTCTTTGAAAAACGTCTCATATAGAGGTCAAAACCTCGCAACGAAATCAATTAATATGGAACGTTTTTAATCAATAAGAACGGGACATTTCAGTTGGTATCCGAGCGTTGGTCTTAGAGAACCAGGATTTTGCATTAGTGTGTCTTATCGAGTTTGTTAGGATGCATTAGTGAGTCTGGACTTCGACCGTGTTTACTTGAAAAATGATTGCTTAACAAATTTTGTTGGAAACTATATATTTTTAACATGTGAATATTATGTGATATATTAATCTCTTAACGCGTTTGATATTATGTGATAGATGTCTACCTCTAGAACAAGTTCCATTGACTCACCTAATAATAATGAAGAGTTAAATGTAAATTGGAATGATTCGTGGACTGATTCACAAGTTCCCGAAGAGGAACCAGAAGAAGAGTCGGAACCGGAAGAAGAATCGGAACCGGATGAAGAAATAGAACCGGTGGGGAAAATAATAAAACGATTAAGTAAAAGAAAATCCTCAACCAACCGACCAAGGTTAATTATGGTCAATGGTGTTTCCGCTAAGGAAGCAAAATATTGGGAGGATTACCAATTCTCCGATGAATCGGATTCTGACGAGAATTCCGATGATGTTATAGAAATTACCCCAACTGAATTTAAAAAGGCAAAAGAAAATAATAAGGGAAAGAACATAAAAATAGAGAAATCTAATTTCAACCCCGATGAACTTTATATGTATCGTCAACCCCCGAAGTCCTTAAGTTGTAACAATGACCCGGGAACCTCTAAACCACCAGGTTTTTCTAAACCAATGTGGATAACGACGGCTCGTATTAGGGGAACATCATATATCCCTAGAAACTTGGCAAAACGAACCAAAACCGAAGAAGAAGAAACAAGCGAGTCGGAATAAGATAGTTGTATTCGTGTGGCGTAATATATGTAATATAGTGTGCTTATGCTTTATGATATATGTAAAAATTGCTTGTATTAATAAGTATTTTTTTTTTATGAATCTAACCATTGTCTATTTTACAGTTTAAAAACACAAAATGGATAGACAACCCAATATTTTAAGAGACCTACCCGGAGACATGATTGATGAAATCTTGTCTAGAGTCGGCCAGAATTCTTCGGCACAACTATTTAAGGCGAGATCAGTTTGTAAGACATTCGAAGAACGTTCCAAGAATGTCTTGGTTTATAAGAGACTTTCGTTTGAAAGATGGGGGATATCACATTGGGAAACCCATAAGTTACGATGTGTTTACTTTGACGCATATATTGCGGGGAACCCAAATGCTATTTTACGCAACGGGTTAAGAAATTATTTTGACTCAATATATCCGAATATTGGACTTCGTGATTTAGAAAAAGTGGCTAACATGCAACATAAAGAAGCATGTTATGCTTACGGATTAGTAATGTTCGCTTCTCACCAAAGTGAGAACAAGAAAATCGGGCTACAACTATTAAACAAAACGTTTCCACAAGTGACGGAGTCGGTAATTGGGGTAAGAAATGAGGTTTTTAGATTATTACGGGACTGTTGGACATTACGTAACCCTCGTCCCTTTGATGACGTTACAACATGCTGTCTTATCAACGGCCATAACGGTTATGTTGCACAAGACCAAGGATGGGAAGTAGTCCTAGTAAAACCAGAATGCATGACTTGTTTCTGGACGTATGAATTACGTGTCTTTATTGCCTTTGCTGAACGACTTGTGTACTAGCTAGAATTGTCTTCACAACTATCTTGTATCAAAGTTATTGTGTGCTATATTTCATGCTTTATGTAAAATAAGCGGTATTGTAAGTTTGTAAAATATTGTATAAAAGTTTGAACGCGAAATATTATTATAATCAGTTTTTCATATAGAATTGTAGTAGTTGAATTGTATATTAGCTACTAAGTATGAACTTAACGGGTAGGTACTACCCGAATTTAAACTTATAAAACGCTAATATGAAGAAAAAGCTTTTATAAATGAGTTCATATTATGCTACGAAATACTATTAACTACTCTTAATATTCTGTATGATTAACTTGTTCCATTTAACTATTTTGAAGGAAATGGCACCGACTACTCGACACACCGTGAATATGAATGAAGAGGAATTCCGTACTTTTCTAGCTTCAAACATAGCCGCAGTACAGGCTGCGCTACATACCAACAATAACCTTGGATCTAGCAGTACAGGAAATCGTGTAGGATGCACCTACAAAGAATTCACTGCCTGCAAACCTTTGGAATTTGATGGAACCGAAGGACCGATCGGATTGAAAAGGTGGACCGAGAAGGTTGAATCGGTGTTTGCCATAAGTAAGTGTACTGAAGAGGACAAAGTGAAGTACGCTACGCATACCTTCACAGGTTCTGCGTTAACATGGTGGAATACCTATCTAGAGCAAGTGGGACAAGATGATGCGTACGCACTACCGTGGTCAGCATTCAAGCACTTGATGAACGAGAAGTACCGTCCCAGAACCGAGGTCAATAAGCTCAAGACAGAACTTAGAGGGTTACGAACCCAAGGATTTGATATTACCACGTACGAAAGACGATTCACAGAATTGTGCCTATTGTGTCCGGGAGCATTCGAAGATGAGGAAGAGAAGATCGACGCGTTTGTGAAAGGATTACCGGAAAGAATCCAAGAAGATATAAGTTCACATGAGCCTGCCTCCATACAACAGGCATGTAGAATGGCTCACAAACTAGTGAACCAGATTGAAGAAAGAATTAAAGAACAGACTGCTGAAGAGGCCAATGTGAAGCAAGTCAAAAGAAAGTGGGAGGAAAACGGTGATAAGAATCACCAATACAACAACAACAGCAATTACAACAATAATCGCAACAATTATCCCAACAATCGCAACATCAATCGCAACTACAACAAACGGCCCAACAACAACAACAACAACAACAACAACAACAGCAACTACAACAATCATCCCAACAACAATAATAACCGCAACAACAACAACAATCAGAAGCAACTATGCCAAAGGTGTGAAAAGAATCACTCGGGGTTCTGCACCAAATTTTGCAACAAGTGTAAAAGAAATGGTCATAGCGCGGCGAAGTGTGAGGTCTACGGACCAGGGGTTAATAGAACGAAAGGAACAAATGGTGTCGGAACGAGTAATGGCGGAGCAAGTAGTGTCGGAGCAAGTTATGCCAATGTAGTTTGTTATAAATGTGGAAAACCAGACCACATTATTAGAAATTGCCCGAACCAGGAGAACACGAATGGACAAGGCCGTGGAAGAGTTTTCAATATTAATGCGGTAGAGGCACAGGAAGACCCGAAGCTTGTTACGGGTACGTTTCTTATTGACAATAAATCTGCTTACGTTTTATTTGATTCGGGTGCGGATAGAAGCTATATGAGTAGAGATTTTTGTGCTAAATTAAGTTGTCCATTGACGCCTTTGGATAGTAAATTTTTACTCGAATTAGCAAATGGTAAATTAATTTCAGCAGATAATATATGTCGGAATCGAGAAATTAAACTGGTTAGCGAAACATTTAAGATTGATTTGATACCAGTAGAGTTAGGGAGTTTTGATGTGATAATCGGTATGGACTGGTTGAAAGAAGTGAAAGCGGAGATCGTTTGTTACAAAAATGCAATTCGCATTATACGAGAAAAAGGAAAACCCTTAATGGTGTACGGAGAAAAGGGCAACACGAAGCTACATCTTATTAGTAATTTGAAGGCACAAAAACTAATAAGAAAAGGTTGCTATGCTGTTCTAGCACACGTCGAGAAAGTACAAACTGAAGAAAAGAGCATCAATGATGTTCCCATTGCAAAAGAATTTCCCGATGTATTTCCGAAAGAATTACCGGGATTACCCCCACATCGATCCGTTGAATTTCAAATAGATCTTGTACCAGGAGCTGCACCAATAGCTCGTGCTCCTTACAGACTCGCACCCAGCGAGATGAAAGAACTGCAAAGCCAATTACAAGAACTTTTAGAGCGTGGTTTCATTCGACCAAGCACATCACCGTGGGGAGCTCCTGTTTTGTTTGTCAAGAAGAAAGATGGTGCATTCAGGTTGTGTATCGACTACCGAGAGTTGAACAAACTTACCATCAAGAACCGCTACCCACTACCGAGAATCGACGACTTATTTGATCAACTACAAGGCTCGTCTGTTTATTCAAAGATTGACTTACGTTCCGGGTATCATCAAATGCGGGTGAAAGAAGATGATATTCCAAAGACTGCTTTCAGAACACGTTACGGTCATTACGAGTTTATGGTCATGCCGTTTGGTTTAACTAATGCACCAGCTGTGTTTATGGACCTTATGAACCGAGTGTGTGGACCATACCTTGACAAGTTTGTCATTGTTTTCATTGATGACATACTTATTTACTCAAAGAATGACCAAGAACACGGTGAACATTTGAGAAAGGTGTTAGAAGTATTGAGGAAGGAAGAATTGTACGCTAAGTTTTCAAAGTGTGCATTTTGGTTGGAAGAAGTTCAATTCCTCGGTCACATAGTGAACAAAGAAGGTATTAAGGTGGATCCGGCAAAGATAGAAACTGTTGAAAAGTGGGAAACCCCGAAAACTCCGAAACACATACGTCAGTTTTTAGGACTAGCTGGTTACTACAGAAGGTTCATCCAAGACTTTTCCAGAATAGCAAAACCCTTGACTGCATTAACGCATAAAGGGAAGAAATTTGAATGGAATGATGAACAAGAGAAAGCGTTTCAGTTATTGAAGAAAAAGCTAACTACGGCACCTATATTGTCATTGCCTGAAGGGAATGATGATTTTGTGATTTATTGTGACGCATCAAAGCAAGGTCTCGGTTGTGTATTAATGCAACGAACGAAGGTGATTGCTTATGCGTCTAGACAATTGAAGATTCACGAACAAAATTATACGACGCATGATTTGGAATTAGGCGCGGTTGTTTTTGCATTAAAGACTTGGAGGCACTACTTATATGGGGTCAAAAGTATTATATATACCGACCACAAAAGTCTTCAACACATATTTAATCAGAAACAACTGAATATGAGGCAGCGTAGGTGGATTGAATTATTGAATGATTACGATTTTGAGATTCGTTACCACCCGGGGAAGGCAAATGTGGTAGCCGATGCCTTGAGCAGGAAGGATAGAGAACCCATTCGAGTAAAATCTATGAATATAATGATTCATAATAACATTACTACTCAAATAAAGGAGGCGCAACAAGGAGTTTTAAAAGAGGGAAATTTAAAGGATGAAATACCCAAAGGATCGGAGAAACATCTTAATATTCGGGAAGACGGAACCCGGTATAGGGCTGAAAGGATTTGGGTACCAAAATTTGGAGATATGAGAGAAATGGTACTTAGAGAAGCTCATAAAACCAGATACTCAATACATCCTGGAACGGGGAAGATGTACAAGGATCTCAAGAAACATTTTTGGTGGCCGGGTATGAAAGCCGATGTTGCTAAATACGTAGGAGAATGTTTGACGTGTTCTAAGGTCAAAGCTGAGCATCAGAAACCATCAGGTCTACTTCAACAACCCGAAATCCCGGAATGGAAATGGGAAAACATTACCATGGATTTCATCACTAAATTGCCAAGGACTGCAAGTGGTTTTGATACTATTTGGGTAATAGTTGATCGTCTCACCAAATCAGCACACTTCCTACCAATAAGAGAAGATGACAAGATGGAGAAGTTAGCACGACTGTATTTGAAGGAAGTCGTCTCCAGACATGGAATACCAATCTCTATTATCTCTGATAGGGATGGCAGATTTATTTCAAGATTCTGGCAGACATTACAGCAAGCATTAGGAACTCGTCTAGACATGAGTACTGCCTATCATCCACAAACTGATGGGCAGAGCGAAAGGACGATACAAACGCTTGAAGACATGCTACGAGCATGTGTTATTGATTTCGGAAACAGTTGGGATCGACATCTACCGTTAGCAGAATTTTCCTACAACAACAGCTACCATTCAAGCATTGAGATGGCGCCGTTTGAAGCACTTTATGGTAGAAAGTGCAGGTCTCCAATTTGTTGGAGTGAGTTGGGGGATAGACAGATTACGGGTCCGGAGATTATACAAGAAACTACCGAGAAGATCATCCAAATTCAACAACGGTTGAAAACCGCCCAAAGTCGACAAAAGAGCTACGCTGACATTAAAAGAAAAGATATAGAATTTGAAATTGGAGAGATGGTCATGCTTAAAGTTTCACCTTGGAAAGGCGTTGTTCGATTTGGTAAACGAGGGAAATTAAATCCAAGGTATATTGGACCATTCAAGATTATTGATCGTGTCGGACCAGTAGCTTACCGACTTGAGTTACCTCAACAACTCGCGGCTGTACATAACACTTTCCACGTCTCAAATTTGAAGAAATGTTTTGCTAAAGAAGATCTCACTATTCCGTTAGATGAAATCCAAATCAACGAAAAACTCCAATTCATCGAAGAACCCGTCGAAATAATGGATCGTGAGGTTAAAAGACTTAAGCAAAACAAGATACCAATTGTTAAGGTTCGATGGAATGCTCGTAGAGGACCCGAGTTCACCTGGGAGCGTGAAGATCAGATGAAGAAGAAATACCCGCATCTATTTCCAGAAGATTCGTCAACACCTTCAACGGCTTAAAATTTCGGGACGAAATTTATTTAACGGGTAGGTACTGTAGTGACCCGAACTTTTCCATGTTTATATATATTAATTGAGATTGATATTTACATGATTAAATGTTTCCAACATGTTAAGCAATCAAACTTGTTAAGACTTGATTAATTGAAATAGGTTTCATATAGACAATTGACCACCCAAGTTGACCGGTGATTCACGAACGTTAAAACTTGTAAAAAAACTATATGATGACATATATATGGTTATATATATAGTTAACATGATATTATGATAAGTAAACATATCATTAATTATATTAACAATGAACTACATATGTAAAAACAAGACTACTAACTTAATGATTTTGAAACGAGACATATATGTAACGTTTATCGTTGTAACGACATTTAATGTATATATATCATATTAAGAGATATTCGTACATCATAATATCATGATAATATAATAATTTAAAATCTCTTTTGATATTATAAACATTGGGTTAACAACATTTAACAAGATCGTTAACCTAAAGGTTTCAAAACAACACTTACATGTAACGACTAACGATGACTTAACGACTCAGTTAAAATGTATATACATGTAGTGTTTTAATATGTATTTATACACTTTTGAAAGACTTCAATACACTTATCAAAATACTTCTACTTAACAAAAATGCTTACAATTACATTCTCGTTCAGTTTCATCAACAATTCTACTCGTATGCACCCGTATTCGTACTCGTACAATACACAGCTTTTAGATGTATGTACTATTGGTATATACACTCCAATGATCAGCTCTTAGCAGCCCATGTGAGTCACCTAACACATGTGGGAACCATCATTTGGCAACTAGCATGAAATATCTCATAAGATTACAAAAATATGAGTAATCATTCATGACTTATTTACATGAAAACAAAATTACATATCCCTTATATCTAATCCATACACCAACGACCAAAAACACCTAAAAACACTTTCATTCTTCAATTTTCTTCATCTAATTGAACTCTCTCAAGTTCTATCTTCAAGTTCTAAGTGTTCTTCATAAATTCCAAAAGTTCTAGTTTCATAAAATCAAGAATACTTTCAAGTTTGCTAGCTCACTTCCAATCTTGTAAGGTGATCATCCAACCTCAAGAAATCTTTGTTTCTTACAGTAGGTTATCATTCTAATACAAGGTAATAATCATATTCAAACTTTGGTTCAATTTCTATAACTATAACAATCTTATTTCAAGTGATGATCTTACTTGAACTTGTTTTCGTGTCATGATTTTGCTTCAAGAACTTTGAGCCATCCAAGGATCCATTGAAGCTAGATCCATTTTTCTCTTTTCCAGTAGGTTCATCCAAGGAACTTAAGGTAGTAATGATGTTCATAACATCATTCGATTCATACATATAAAGCTATCTTATTCGAAGGTTTAAACTTGTAATCACTAGAACATAGTTTAGTTAATTCTAAACTTGTTCGCAAACAAAAGTTAATCCTTCTAACTTGACTTTTAAAATCAAATAAACACATGTTCTATATCTATATGATATGCTAACTTAATGATTTAAAACCTGGAAACACGAAAAACACCGTAAAACCGGATTTACGCCGTCGTAGTAACACCGCGGGCTGTTTTGGGTTAGTTAATTAAAAACTATGATAAACTTTGATTTAAAAGTTGTTATTCTGAGAAAATGATTTTTATTATGAACATGAAACTATATCCAAAAATTATGGTTAAACTCAAAGTGGAAGTATGTTTTCTAAAATGGTCATCTAGACGTCGTTCTTTCGACTGAAATGACTACCTTTACAAAAACGACTTGTAACTTATTTTTCCGACTAGAAACCTATACTTTTTTTGTTTAGATTCATAAAATAGAGTTCAATATGAAACCATAGCAATTTGATTCACTCAAAACGGATTTAAAATGAAGAAGTTATGGGTAAAACAAGATTGGATAATTTTTCTCATTTTAGCTACGTGAAAATTGGTAACAAATCTATTCCAACCATAACTTAATCAACTTGTATTATATATTATGTAATCTTGAGATACCATAGACACGTATACAATGTTTCGACCTATCATGTCGACACATCTATATATATTTCGGAACAACCATAGACACTCTATATGTGAATGTTGGAGTTAGCTATACAGGGTTGAGGTTGATTCCAAAATATATATAGTTTGAGTTGTGATCAATACTGAGATACGTATACACTGGGTCGTGGATTGATTCAAGATAATATTTATCGATTTATTTCTGTACATCTAACTGTGGACAACTAGTTGTAGGTTACTAACGAGGACAGCTGACTTAATAAACTTAAAACATCAAAATATATTAAAAGTGTTGTAAATATATTTTGAACATACTTTGATATATATGTATATATTGTTATAGGTTCGTGAATCAACCAGTGGCCAAGTCTTACTTCCCGACGAAGTAAAAATCTGTGAAAGTGAGTTATAGTCCCACTTTTAAAATCTAATATTTTTGGGATGAGAATACATGCAGGTTTTATAAATGATTTACAAAATAGACACAAGTACGTGAAACTACATTCTATGGTTGAATTATCGAAATCGAATATGCCCCTTTTTTATTAAGTCTGGTAATCTAAGAATTAGGGAACAGACACCCTAATTGACGCGAATCCTAAAGATAGATCTATTGGGCCTAACAAACCCCATCCAAAGTACCGGATGCTTTAGTACTTCGAAATTTATATCATATCCGAAGGGTGTCCCGGAATGATGGGGATATTCTTATATATGCATCTTGTTATTGTCGGTTACCAGGTGTTCACCATATGAATGATTTTTATCTCTATGTATGGGATGTGTATTGAAATATGAAATCTTGTGGTCTATTGTTACGATTTGATATATATAGGTTAAACCTATAACTCACCAACATTTTTGTTGACGTTTTAAGCATGTTTATTCTCAGGTGATTATTAAGAGCTTCCGCTGTCGCATACTTAAATAAGGACGAGATTTGGAGTCCATGCTTGTATGATATTGTGTAAAAACTGCATTCAAGAAACTTATTTTGTTGTAACATATTTGTATTGTAAACCATTATGTAATGGTCGTGTGTAAACAGGATATTTTAGATTATCATTATTTGATAATCTACGTAAAGCTTTTTAAACCTTTATTGATGAAATAAAGGTTATGGTTTGTTTTAAAATGAATGCAGTCTTTGAAAAACGTCTCATATAGAGGTCAAAACCTCGCAACGAAATCAATTAATATGGAACGTTTTTAATCAATAAGAACGGGACATTTCAACGACCTTATTTGCCCGTCGCTTGTTATACCCTATCAAAGGCCGAAAAAAGAAAATTTTGTCAATGCATACATGGTGTTAAAGTTCTGTCCGGCTATTCTGCTAACATCAAGAGTTTGGTCTCAATGAAAGACAATAAACTTATTGGTATGAAGTCTCATGATTATCATGTTTTGATGACCCAATTGCAATTCGTGGAATACTTCCTGACCGAATCCGACATACAATCACAAAGCTCTGCTAGTTTTTTAATGTGATCCATTTAAAAGTGATTGATCCTGCTGTTTTTGATACATGGCAAAGTGATATTATCCTTACTCTTTGTCAACTTGAAATGTGCTTTCCACCTTCCTTTTCTGATATAATGGTCTACCTCGTATCTCATATTGTGTATGAAATAAAGGCTTATGGTCCTGTATTCTTATGATACATGTATCTGTTTGAGAGATACATGGGGTTCCTAAAAGGTTATGTGAGGAATAAGAGTCGACCAGAAGGGAGTATTATTGAAGGATATGCTTCTGAGGAGGTGATTGATATTTGTAATGACTATTTGGAGGGTGTGAGGAGTATTGGTGTACCTGAGCCTCGACACCAAGGTAGACTTGAAGGAGTTGAAACAATAGGGAAAAAAAAATTCTGTTTATGCTGACTATTCAGCAAGCACATTTTATAGTTCTCCAACACATGGTTTCAATTGCTCCATACATACAACAACACATGGCGCTATTAAAATCTAAGAATCGCGACAGGAATGATATGTGGTTGTCAACTCAACTTAACAAAAGTTTTACATCATGGTTGAAAGAAAGAGTAAAAAAAGGCAGATGTTGTGGACAAATCGGTAAAAATGTTGGGGTCCGATCCGAGTATCATAGTGACAAAATATCAAGGGTACGACATTAACGGGTATACGTTTTACACTAAACAACAAGACGCAAAGAGCACCTTATAAAATAGCGGAGTTACACTTATAGCCTCAACGAGAAAATTCATTAAAGGGAACCGTGATGCAAGGTCGAGGATAGCAAAAAAATGCTTACTACAGTGTTATACAAGAAATTTGGGAATTGGATTATAATACCTTCACTATACCATTGTTCAAATGTAAATGGGTTGAAAAATCAAAAGGGTGTTAAAGTTGATAAAGATGATTTCACAATCGTCGACCTTTCTACTGATGGCTACACCTCAGAACCATTTATTCTCGCTAAACAGGCCACCCAAGTATTCTTTGTTGAAAACCCAAAAGATTTAAAATGACACATTGTTTTGCACGGTAAACGTCGAATACTTGGAGTTGACACTGTTGTGGACTAGGAAGAGTACGATCAATTTGACGAGTTACCACCATTTTATGTTGGTATTACACCAACAAATGGCGTGATTGATGATACAAGAACCGATCATAATGAAGTTATAAGGATCGATGAACGTCGCCCGAAAAAAAGAAAAGAAAGGTATTTATGATTGTTGATTTACAAATAATATTGTATAAATAATATATTATATACTATAATAATTATTATTATTAATGTTTAAAAAGATTATATAGTAATATTTATTATTAATAATTATTTATTAATATCAATATCAATATTAATATTTAAATTTATATTGATTTATTTCAATATAGCGGGGAAAAAGAAGGGCCACCGCCAAAACAAAAAATTAAGCGAGCTTCAGTCTTTCACTCTTCCTCTTCATCTATTCAATTCCTCAATTCAATTCACTCCTAGCTTCAGTCGTCGCTTCGATCTTCCTCTTCCTCATCTACTCTTTCACTCCTAGCTAGCTTCATTATTCCTCTTCCTCTTCTGTTGCAACCCTAACTGCAAACCCTAATTGCACTAGAGTTTATGTTTTACCAATTTCAAAGTCTAACTACAAACCCTAATTGTCACAGAGTTACCAGGCCGCTTCAGCATCAATTCAGTGACTTTAGTTGTCTTTGACCTAGCTCTCCATTACAATGGTAATTATGTTCTACCAATTTGTAAAAATTAGTGTGAAATTGTTGATTTTGCTCAAAATTGTTGATTTTGTTAACTATTGCATGTCTATAAATTTTACTGTTGTTGCTACTCTTTATAATAACTATATATGTTGCTACTGTATTTTACTGCTGTTGAGACTAAACACATTAGTTGTGTTAATTTGGCTGGTATATTATAAAAAATAGTGTTAGGGTTTATCAATTAGTGCTACAATTTAATTCTAAAACAATTAGACAGAAGCATAAGCCTTTGTGTTACTACTGCTATTTTTTTTTCTAATATTAGTCTTTGTGTTACTAATGCTATTATTTCTGCTGTTGCTACTGCCACTATTTTTGCTAATATTAGTCTTTGTGTTCATGTATATTTTAGGATTTAAATAACTGTGAAGATGAAAGGGGTGAGGAATATATAAACAGCAATAGTGACTCCAAAGATGAAAAGTATAAGGAGGCCAATGAATTTGATGGTATTGATCTTGAAATAGGACAACAAAGTACAAGTACACATAGAGGCATAACCACTTTAACCAAGTGGACCGGAGTAAGGGCGATCGAGTTCAATGACATAGGTCAACTGATTGGAAACTACATTTATGGATTATTGCAGTGTGGTGACAAAGAGAGTGGTTTCAATTTGTAAGAGTACTTGGAAGCAATTCAATAATGATGATAGAGATGAACTTTGGGCTGCAATCAAGCTATAGTATATAAATAATTATCGTAGTGTTTATTGTATCAGTTTATAATTTTACTAAGTTTTGATATTTTTTATTTGAGTTGTAAAATTTTTTTTAGAATATTAAAGACGATACAAGAAAAAAAGAAGTGCTTAAGCTATGTAATGCAGCTTGGAAAAGATCCAAAACAATGCTTCATAATAAATAGGTATATATGATGTATTTAGGTGTTAAAAATGAATATTTACGATATTATTTTGTGATATGGGTAAATATGTTTATTTAAAGGTTAGTAATGGACATATATGATATTAATTCATTTAAGTGGGTATATATGTGATTTACAATGTTAGGAAGGTTATATATGTTAAAAGTATTGTTTAATATTTCAATTTTCATGATACAGCCATCAACTCCAATTTCATCACACGGTAAACAGCAAGCCTCGTTGTCAAAGAAGGGTGCATCAAAAAAGGAATCAAGTGAACATGCATCCAGAAAAAAACAAGCCTCGTTGTCCAAGAGTTCAAATGAACTCAGGGAATTCCATGCTAGATATTATGAGGAAGTTAAAAACCGTCCCCAAAATGTGAAACAACTTTATAAAGAATGGATGAAAAGAGTAAATTCACTCACTGCTGGGATAACATTTAAGAATGATCAAAAAGTATTTGGCAATGACGATAGTCCTTATTCCACAATGATGCCTGATGATATCATGGGGTTGATGACAAATAGATGGCTTAATATATCAATTATCACTTGGTTCTTGGTGTAAGTAATTTATTTTTTATAATATTATGTTGTGTATAAATGTTATATGATAATATATATTATAATCATCATGTATATGTGTAGGGTTTGCTATAAACTTCAACAGAAATCAACTCTTAGACCACATAGATGCGCCTTTGTAAACCCATATATGATCTCCGAAGATATATGTGCTAAGGCACCCGAGCGAGTAGTTGGTCACATCAAGTCGATAATCCACGATCGCGAGAAATTTTACATTTTACCATATCATCAAGGGTAGGTACCATATGCCTTTAACCTTTTAAATTATACTACTTTTATGTAACTTGTGTATATTAGCTAAAAGGTTTTCAATTCGTTAGAAATCGTTGGACCATGTTTATTATATCTTTTCACAAGAAACGTGGATACATTTTGGATTCAATAAAGGGTACTATGGTTTCACGGGATTATCTACTAACCAAACTTGTGAATAAGTAAGTTTTTATCTTATAGTTCATAACTTGTTTGTTGATTAAAACCTAAAAAAAAAAATTTGTTGCGTCTTTTTTAGGGCTATTAGATGTCTTATGTGGGATTTACCTTTGGTAAGTAACCTTTATTATGGTTAAATAGTTGTTTAATGGCTTTAATATTCGGCACTGTTTTTATTTTCATACCTTTTGAATGTAATGTTTTTACCCTTCGTTTTAAGTTTTAGACATTATTAAAACTGTTGTTGTTACCCTTTGACTGCTAGTGTTTTTAACTGCTACTGTTTTTATCCTGATTTGTAATATTTTTATGTTTTCTTTTTAGTGTCAACAACAAAGAAGCGATTCGGAGTGGGTTTAGTGACCCGAACTTTTCCATATTTATATATATATTAAATGAAATTGATATTTACATGATTAAATGTTTCCAACATCTTAAGCAATCAAACTTGTTAAGACTTGATTAATTAAAATGAGATTCATGTAGACAATTGACCACCCGAGTTGACCGGCGATTCACGAACGTTAAAACTTGTAAAAACTATATGATATATATATATATATATATATAGTTAACATGATATTATGATATGTAAGTATCTCACTAGGTATATTAACAATGAGTTATATACATAAAAAATGAGATTACTAAGTTGAGAAACTCGAAACGATATATATAACGATTATCATTATTACAACGCCTTACTAAATACATATGTATCATATTAAGGTATTGTTACACTATATTTAACATGATAAAATTATAATTATATATATCATTATGTATGTTAACAATGAACTACATATGTAAAACAAGACTAATAACTTATGGATTTCGAAACGAGACATATATGTAACGATTATCGTTGTTACAGCATTTTAATGTATATATATAATATTAAAATATATTCATACATCATAATATCATGATAATGTAATAATTTAATATCTCATTAGATATAATAAACAATGGGTTAACTACATTAAATGTGATCGTTAACTTAAAGGTTTCAAAACAACACTTATATGTAACGACTAACGATGACTTAACGACTCAGTTAAAATGTATATACATGTAGTATTTTAAGATGTATTCATACACTTTTGAAAGACTTCAAGACACATATCAATGTACTTCTACTTATCAAAAATGGTTACAATTGCATTCTCATTCATTTTCATCAACAATTCTACTCGTATGCACCCGTATTCGTACTCGTACAATACCCAGCTTCTAAATGTATTTACTATTGATATATACACTTCAATGATCAGCTCTTAGCAGCCCTTGTGAGTAACCTAACCATGTCAGAACCATCATTTAACATCTAGCATGAAATATCTCATAAAATTACAAACTAATGTGACCTTAAATGCCATCCCATATTCACGTGAAAGATGGAGTACACAAACACACTTTGATTTCCATTTTTATGCATCAAATTAGTCTCTTTCAATTATTCTCTTAGTGTTCTAAGTGTTCTTTATCATTTCCTTCATAATCTAGCTTAATCTAGGTAACCTAGATCAACATACAAAACAACTATTCAAGAAAACTTCAAGTTTGCAAGTCTACTTTCAAGCTTTCTAATCCATTTCAAGCAATCATATAGGATCAATAACCCTTTGTTATTTATAGTAGGTTATCTCTCTAATTCAAGGTAATACTCATATTCAAACTTTGGTTCAAATTCTATAATTATAACAATCTTATTTCGAGTGGAAATCTTACTTGAACTTGTTTTCATGTCATGATTCTACTTCAAGAACTTTCTAGCCATCCAAGAATCCTTTGAAGCTAGATCAATTTTTGTCACTTCCAGTAGGTTTACCTACTAAATTTGAGGTAGAAATGATGTTCATAACATCATTTGATTCATATATATATAACAATCTTATTCGAAGATTTAAACTTGTAATCACTAGAACATAGTTTAGTTAATTCTAAACTTGTTCGCAAAAAAAGTTAATCCTTCTAACTTAAATTTTTTAAAATCAACTAAACACATGTTCTATATCTATATGATATGCTAACTTAATGATTTAAAACTTGGAAACACGAAAAACACCGTAAATCCGGACATACGCCGTTGTAGTAACACCGCGGGCTGTTTTGGGTATGATATTTAAAAACTATGATAAACTTTGATTTAAAAGTTTTTCTTTTTTGAAAATTATTTTTCTTATGAACATGAAACTATATCCAAAAATCATGGTTAAACTCAAAGTGGAAGTATGTTTTTCAAAATGGTCATCAAGATGTCGTTCTTTCGACGGAAATGGCTACCTCTTTAAAAAATGACTTGTAACCTGTATTTCTGACTATAAACTTATACTTTTTCTGTTAGGTTTCATAAATTTTAGTTCATTATGAAACCATAGCAACTTGAATCACTCAAAACGGATTTGAAACGAAGAAATGACGGGTAAAACAAAATTGGATAAACTTGCTAGTTTTAGCTACAAAAATTTTGTAACAAATCTAGACTAAACATATCCTAACTAATTTATATTGTATTATACATATTATGTAGTCTTGGGATACCATAGACATGTATACAATGTTTTGACATATCATATCGACCCATCTATATATATTATTTGGAACAACCATAGACACTCTATATGCAGTAATGCTGGAGTTAGCTATACAGGGTTGAGGTTGATTCCAAAATAATATATAGACTTTGAGTTGTGATCTAGCATGAGACTTGTATACACTGGGTCGTGGATTGATTCGAGATAATATTGATTTATTTATGTACATCTGACTGTGGATAACTAGTTGTAGATTACTAACGTTGGACTGCTAACTTAACAAACTTAAATCATTAAAACATAATAAAAAATGTTGTGAATATATTTCGATCATAATTTGATATATATGTACATATTTGTTATAGGTTCGTAAATCGACCAGTGGCCAAGTCTTACTTCCCGACAAAGTAAAAATCTGTGAAAGTGAGTTATAGTTCCACTTTTAAAATCTAATATTTTTGGGATGAGAATACATGCAGTTTTATAAATATTTTACGACATAGACACAAGTAATCGAAACTACATTCTATGGGTGAATGATCGAAGCCGAATATGCCCCTTTTTGCTTGGTAGCCTAAGAATTAGTAAACCGATCTACTAAATGATGTGAATCCTAAAGATAGATCTATTGGGCCTAACAAACCCCATCCATGGTTGCGAATGCTTTAGTTCTTCGATGTTGTTTTATCATCTCCGATGGATGTCCCGGAATGATAGGGGATATTCTTATATGCATCTTGTTAATGTCGGTTACCAGGTGTTCAATCCATATGAATGATTTTTATGCATGCATGTTGTTTACAAGAAATGGAAATATGAAATCTTGTGGTCTATTATTACGAATTGATAAATATATAGGTTAAACCTATAACTCACCAACATTTTTGTTGACATTTAAAGCATGTTTATTCTCAGGTGATTATTAAGAGCTTCCGCTGTTGTATGCTAATTTATGGACAAGAGTTGGAGTCAGCATGCTTGTATAATATTGTTTAAAAACTGCATCCGAAGATTTAAGTTAATATGTAATATTATTTTAAACCATTATGTAATAATCATGTGAAAGCGCTATATTTTAGATTATCATTATTTGATAATCGTCATAATATTTTTAAACCTTTATCGATAAAATAAAGGTTATGGTTTGTTTTAAAATCGAATGCGGTCTTTGAAAAACGTCTCATATAGAGGTCAAATCCTCGCAACTAAATCAATTAATATGGAACGTTTATAATCGATATGAACGGGACATTTCAGTGTGGGTATTACATTATGAAATGGATACATCAATTCATTTTCTATGAGCAATATCAATTTGACAATAACGTAAGTTTAATGACTTGACCAATTTTGATTGATATAGACTTTATTTTACAAAATGTCAAATGACATGTCTTCACGACTTGTCAAATGTATTTAAGGATGTTGACTAATTTGAATTTTTTTTACCATTATATGATGAACAACTTCTTCGACAATTATGTCAAAAATCATTGTATTTTAGATTATATTGATGATGGTTTTGTTGTTATTTAAATGGGTTAAAAGGTACGGGTTAAAATTGGCTTAAAAGGGAACGAGTTAAAGGTACTCGAGTTGCATGCAATGTGTGTGAATCATATGATGTATAAATCAGCTTTGGTTATAAAAAAAATAAAAAATAAAAAAAAATAAAAGAAAAGATTGCCATTGTATTTGTCTTTGTTTAGCTAGTAACATTGTCAATAATATTGTTCTAAATGACTTTAATGATTTTGATTTGACTAATATTGTCCTTTTATTTCTTGTTGTCTTTATAGGTTACTTGGAATACTATGAGATCATTTAGTGAGATTGAGTTGAATGAGGTTCTTGACTCTTGGATTTCGGCTACCATATCACTAGTTAAGTAAACATTGATATTTAATATGCCTTTTTGTCTAGCGGTATTTGTGATGATATCAATGTAATCTTAGATTGAGGTTCTTTACATTAGTTATGCTTTTGTGATGATAAACTAATGTAAACAAGTTATGCTTTTGTGATAATAAGTGATGATACATGTGGTAAATTGTATATATACATATTTGTGTGTAGATTGTGGTAAAAATAGATATAGCAGATATTTTACAGGGTTCTATATCATAGTTAAAAAACTGGAGAATCAAAATCGGTTTTTGCATAAAACAGGTTACCAAACTGTGCTTTAAACAAAATATATAAAAAAAATACATTCCAAACCAGTTTTAACAAAGAAACAGGTTTCCATACTTCAGATTCCAAACCCTTTTTTTTAAAAGAACCGGTTCCGAAGATATATTTAAAAAAAAAAGACATAGGAACTGTTTTTATATTAGAAACAGGTTTCCTTCTTACGAATGCAAACCTTTTTTTTAAGAAAAATGTTTTCGGATATTATCTTTCGGAACCGGTTTTAAAATCGGTCTCGAGTTTCCAAACCCCTACCAATCGAAGCTGGTTTTAGAACCGGTTTCGAAGCCCAAAAAAACCAGTTTCTATTTCCTGTTTTCGTAGTAGTGGGTGGTAGGTTATGTGTTAAGTAATTTAAAATACTTCGTAGTATGTACTCTTATTTTAAAAATTCATGGTGCTACCTTACAACAACAAGATCCAATCCCTCAAAAGTGGGGATGTTGATACCTTAGTTTAATAAACAGTGGCGTCTTTTGAAGGGCCCAAAATTTTTAATGCATATATATATATATATATATATATATATATATATATATATATATATATATATATATATATATATATATATATATATATATATATATATATATATGTATGTTCATGTGAGAATGTTCTTGTTTTTAAAAATGGTGAGAACACATAGGAACCACTCATTTAATTAACAAATAAAAAATAAAAAATGAAATATTTTAGTTTTCCTAAAAAATATCATACGTTCATAAAATAAAAAATATGCATTCTCTTTAATTTAATACAAAATAAATTATATTTACAATAAACAAACACATTTGTACTTGAGGATGCGGAAAAATTTCCATATTTCGTTGTGCTTGTGTATATGTATGCATATGTATCTAGGATGCATATTCACTTATTAAAAACACACGTATTAATATAATATTAAGGATTACATGATATTTAAGTTAATTTTGTACACACATGCATTGCATCCTTTACAAAATGATTAATTTTAAAATGTAGCATCCATTTTAACTGATATGTGGTTATCGTTAGGGATGCAAATGTTGCATCCACTTTAACAAGTATGTGATTGTCGTTCATACGAGGATGCTTCTTTTCATTTACTTTATATAGTTTTGCATCTTTTTAAAATTTATGGATGCATCTCAATCTCAAACATAAAAAAATATTACATCCTAATATTAAATAATCAAAAATAGAAATAAATTTATTTATTCATGAAAGAATCATATGATTATGGGATCTATAAATAAGTTGCAACCACAATAATATTGATATAGAATACAACAGATACATGGATGAATATTTTGATTCATTTAAAAACACCAAAATGATGAAATTGAATGTGGGTATTGGACGGTTATAAATTTGGTCGTATTTTTAGGTGCATATATCACAAATACACTTTTTTAATATAAAAAAATTTAATTTAAATTTAAAACTAGCAGTTGAGAATTGTTCTCAAGAAAACTTAAAATGAGAACATTCTCACATGATTACATTTATATATATATATATATATATATATATATATATATATATATATATATATATATATATATATATATATATATATATATATATATAGTGGTAGGATCAAGAGGGAAGTAACTAATCGGGGGGAAGCGGGGTGGAGCAAAAACTTTTTTTTTCATTTTTTGAAAAAACTTTGTTCACGAACATTATAGATGGGATGAAAATATTAACATTTAGTAGAGACACTTTGTGATAAATGTTTTTATTTTGGCGGGAAAATGCTCGAAGTAGTAATATATAACAATTATAGTGTTTTTCAAGCGTATGTTGAGGTTTTAGCTATTGGGGTTTAGATATTAGGGTTTAGATATTAGAGTTTATAGGGTTTAGATATTAGGGTATAGAAATTTAGGGTTTAGAGTTTAGATTTAGGATTTAGATTGAGTTTTTAACACGAACGGTTTAGAGTTTAGGGTTTAGGGTTTAGGGTTTAGGATTTGGTGTTTTGGGAAACCCAAAACACCAAACCCTAAACCCTAAACTCTAAATCGGGCTAAATTTTACTTCACAAAACATGAAAAAAAAACGTTCATATTCTTCACGAACAATATTATCTTGAATGTTATTTTTGTCGATCGTTTTCCCGCCTAAATAATAACATTCATCACGAAGTGTCTCTTCTAAATGTTCATATTTTCGTGTGATCTTGATGCCGGAAAAAAAAATTCCAAAAAAAACGAAAATTTTTTTTTGCTTCCCCCCGCTTCCCCCCGATTGGTTACTTCCCCATTGATCATGCCCCTATATATATATATATATATATATATATATATATATATATATATATATATATATATATATATATATATATATAGAAATGTAATCATGTGAGAATGTTCTCACTTTAAGTTTTCATGAGAACAATTCTCAACCACTAATTTTAAATTTAAATTAAATTGTTTGATATTAAAAAGTGTATTTGTCATATATGCCCCTAAATACGGCCAAATTTATAACCGTCCAATACCCACATTCAATTTCATCATTTTGGTGTTTTTAAATGAATCAAAATATGTCATACTCCCAAATAGGGTCGGGGAAATATGACTTCACAATATCACAACAAAAGTATGTATAAACCAGAATGACTCTAAATGAGACGTTTTATAATAAAATTTGAATTTTACAGCGGAAACATAATAATGTTTTACATAATGACATTTGTATGTAAATAACAAATGATAAGTCTAATATGTGGACTCCAATGCAACAGCTAACTAAGCATCATAGGGAAGCACACAAGCTAATCTTCACCTGAGACAAACATGCTTAAAATGTTAACACAATGGTTGAGTGAACATCATAGGTTTAACAATCATAATAAGTTTTAGACCACAAGATTTAGTTCAAAACATCAAAATATCAATATGCAATGAGTTATAATATCGAACTAAACATTAACCCCTGACACTATACGGGTGTCGGCAATCATTATTATGTACCCCCTTGACGATCACGCCAATGGGTAGAGTGTAACATCCCGCATTTTTCTGTTAAATTATTTTAACGCCCGTCTTTTTTTAGATATTATCTTTCTTTATCTAAATTCGTATCTTTCGTTAACTAACGTTCTTAATAATTCCGTTTTTCGATTATAACATCTCCCGTTTATTCTCGCGTATTTAAATTAATTCATTTGGTTAATTCATGCACCCGCTTTAAACTTGAGGGACCGAAGTTGGCTAGTGGTCAAACTAGTTGACTACGTCAACTAGTCAACCCACCATCTCATCCACTCATTCACTTCTTCTCCTACTTCCCTCCTTTTTCTCTCTAGTCAGCAAGAACACCATTTTAACATCTTCAAAGATTCATCATCCATTTCCAATCTAGCAATCAAACATCAAAACAAATTGTACTTTTGGAATCCTTGCATCTTCCTCTACGTTTTGGTACCAATTTCACTACTTGGGGTAAAGTTTCTAAAAACTCTAGATTTCTCTAATTAGATTTATAGACTTGAAATGGTGTTAGTTAGTGTCTATGGTTCAAGTCTAACATGAATATGTGATTTGTTTGCTCGATTTGTTGTTTTGGAGTAACTAGCATGAACACTTAAAATGGATTAGTTTAATTCTTGATTTTGGTTGATCAAATATTGTTTAAATGTTAAAGTTCATGTATTAAATGTGTTACTAGTATCATTAGTTTCGTTTTGGTATCTAGGTTGATTTAGAAAAGCTTCATTTACAAAATTATTGAATTCATGATTCTTGGTTAGGGTTTGATGAACTTTAAAAGGGATTTTTGATGCATTGAATGCTATGAAATGTTGTTAGTAAGTATTTAGTTGCAATGTATGTTTAATTACCTTCAAAACGGCATATCGTATATGTAAATTCGATTCCCGAATCATGAAATGCATTTTATGAACTTGAAACTTGGATAATGAACTTTTAACGATCATTCGATGGGGTTTTTGTTTTTGTAAATGATGTTTTTGTTTGATGAAATATGTTTAGTTATATTCCTCGTCAAAACACCTTTCCAACGATATAAGATACGTGTTTTGAATGGTTACGGTTCATAAGTTATGGTTGTTTGAAGTTGGATTTGTGCATTAAGTGTTCAAACTGCCCAGATTTGCTGATCAGATAGTCTGAACGCCGCTCAAGGGCTTGGAGCGCCGCTCTGGGCCCTGGCTATCCAAATATGCACATTTTTGTTTAAATCTAACTATGCTACGCACCCCCGATTAACATGACACTTGGCCAACATGCTTATATATAATTAAAAACCTCAGAAAAATTATCCGAGACCCGACCCGAATGTGTTGACTTTTTTGTTGACTTTGACTTGACCAAAGTTGACTTTTGTTCAAACTTAACCAATACTTGTTTAAACCGTTCTAATCTTCTTGTATACTTTGTAGTGACCTGAACTTTTCCATGTTTATATATATTAAATGAAATTGTTATTTACATGATTAAGTGTTCCCAACATGTTAAGCAATCAAACTTGTTAAGACTTGATTAATTGAAATAGGTTTCATATAGACAATTGACCACCCAAGTTGACCAGCGTTTCACGAACGTTAAAACTTATAAAAACTATATGATGACATATATATGGATATATATATAATTAAAATAATATTATGATAAGTAAGTATCTCATTAGGTATTTTAACAATGAGTTATATACATAAAAATGAGTCTATTGAATTAAGAAACTTGAAAACGATATATATAACGATTATCGTTATAACAACGTCTTACTAAGTACATATGAATCATATTAAGATATTGATACACTTGGTTAAATATGTTAAATGATAGGTAAATATATCATTAAGAGTATTAACAATGAACTACATATGTAAAAACAAGACTACTAACTTAAGGATTTCGAAACGAGACATATATGTAACGATTATCGTTGTAACGACATTTAACTGTATATATATCATACTAAGATATATTAATATATCATAATATCAAGATAATGTAATAATTTAACATCTCTTTAGATATAATAAACAATGGGTTAACAACGTTTAACAAGATCGTTAACCTAAAGGTTTCAAAACAACATTTACATGTAACGACTAACGATGACTTAACGACTCAGTTAAAATGTATTTACATGTAGTGTTTTAATATGTATTCATACACTTATGAAAGACTTCAAGACACTTATCAAAGTACTTCTACTTAACAAAAATTCTTACAATTACATCCTCATTCAATTTCATCAACAATTCTACTCGTATGCACCCGTATTCGTACTCGTACAATACCCATCTTCTAAATGTATTTACTATTGGTATATACACTTCAATGATCAGCTTTTAGCAGCCCATGTGAGTCACCTAACCATGTGGGAACCATCATTTAACATCTAGCATGAAATATCTCACAAGATTACAAACTAATGAAGACTATATTGCCACCCCTAATTCACGTGAAGAAGGAGTACCACAAACACTTTCACTTTGCAATTTTCTTGAACCAAACTACTCTCTCTCAAGTGTTCTTCCATTTTTCTAAGTGTTCTTCATCATCTTCAATAAAATCTAGCTCAATCTAGTTCATAAATCTATACATAAACCAAGTTATAAAACAAATACTCAAGAACACACCAACAACACTTCCAAGTTTGCTAGCTTACTTCCAATCTTGTAAATCCACTTTGAGTGATCATCCAACCTCAAGAAATCTTTCTTATTTACAGTAAGGTATCTTTCTAATATATGGTAATACTCATATTCAAACTTTGATTCAATTTCTATAACTTTAACAATCTTATTTCGAGTGAAAATCTTACTTGAACTTATTTTCGTGTCACGATTTTGCTTCAAGAACTTTCAAGCCATCCAAGGATCCTTTGAAGCTAGATCTATTTTTCTCATTTCCAGTAGGTTTATCCACAAAACCTGAGGTAGTAATGATGTTCATAACATCATTTGATTCATATATATATATATATATATATAAAACTACCTTATTCAAAGGTTTAAACTTGTAATCACTAGAACATAGTTTAGTTAATTCTAAATTTGTTCGCAAACAAAAGTTAATCCTTCTAACTGGACTTTTAAAATCAACTAGACACATGTTCTATATCTATATGATATGCTAACTTAATGATTTAAAACCTGAAAACACGAAAAACACCGTAAAACCGGATATACGCCGTCGTAGTAATATCGCGGGCCGTTTTAGGTTAGTTAATTAAAAACTATGTTAAACTTTGATTTAAAAGTTGTTCTTCTGAGAAAATGATTTTTCTTATGAACATGAAACTATATCAAAAATCATGGTTAAACTCAAAGTGGAAGTATGTTTTTCAAAATGGTCATCTAGACGTCGCTCTTTCGACTGAAATGACTACCTTTATAAAAACAACTTGTAACCTATATTTCTGACTATAAACATATACTTTTTCTGTTTAGATTCATAAACTTAAGTTCAATATGAAACCATAGCAACTTGAAACACTCAAAACGGATTTAAAACGAAGAAGTTATGGGTAAAACAAGATTGGATAAATTTTCTTGTTGTAGTTACGTGAAAATTGGTAACCAATCTATATTAATCTTATCCTAGCTAACTCATATTGTATTATACATGTATTCTAATATATTATGTAATCTTGGGATACCATAGACACGTATACAAATATTTTGACATATCATATCGACCCATCTATATATATTATTTGGAACAACCATAGACACTCTATATCTGTAATGTTGGAGTTAGCTATACAGGGTTGAGGTTGATTCTAAAAATATATATACTTTGAGTTGTGATCTAGCTTGAGACGTGTATACACTGGGTCGTGGATTGGGTCAAGATAATATATATCAATTTATTTCTGTACATCTAACTATGGACAACTAGTTGTATGTTACTAACGAGGACAACTGACTTAATAAACTTAAAAACATTAAAACGTATTAAAAATGTTGTAAAAATATTTTGAACATACTTTGATATATATGTACATATTTGTTATAGGTTCGTGAATCGACCAGTGGCCAAGTCTTACTTCCCGACGAAGTAAAAATCTGTGAAAGTGAGTTATAGTCCCACTTTTATAATCTAATATTTTTGGGATGAGAATACATGTAGCTTTATAAATGTTTTACAAAATAGACACAACTACATGAAACTACTTTCTATGGTTGAATGATCAAAGCCGAATATGCCCCTTTTACTTGGTAACCTAAGAATTAGTAAACCAGTTTACTAATTGACGTGAATCCTAAAGATAGATCTATTGGGCCCAACAAACCCCATCCGTTGTAGCGGATGCTTTAGTACTTCGATGTTGTTTTATCAAGTCTGATGGATGTCCCGGAATGATAGGTGATATTCTTATATGCATCTTGTTAATGTTGGTTAACAGGTGTTCACCATATGAATGATTTTTATCTCTATGTATGGGATGTATATTGAAATATGAAATCTTGTGGTCTATTATCATGATTTGATAAATATATAGGTTAAACCTATAACTCACCAATATTTTTGTTGACGTTTAAAGCATGTTTATTCTCAAGTGATTATTAAGAGCTTCAGCTATTGCATGCTAATATATGGACAAATTTGGAGTCAGCATGCTTGTATAATATTGTTTAAAACTGCATTCGAAATTTACTTTGTTATAACATATTAATATTGTAAACCAATATGTATTGGTAGTGTGTAAGTGTGATATTTTTAGATTATCATTTCTGATAATTTAGGTGGTGTCCTTTTAACCTTGTCGATAAAATAAAGGTTATGATTTTTTTTAAAAGCGAATGCAGTCTTTGAAAAACGTCTCATATAGAGGTCAAAACCTCGCAACGAAATCAATTAATATGGAACGTTTATAATCGATATGAACGGGACATTTCAGTTCGTATTCGAGCGTTGGTCTTAGAGAACCATAAATTTGCATTAGTGTGTACGGACTTCGATCGTGTTTTCTCTAAAAACGATTGCTTAACACTTTTGTTGGAAACTATATATATTATTAACATGTAAATATTATGTGATATATTAACCTCTTAATGTGTTTGATATTGTGTGATAGATGTCTACCACTAGTACAAATCCCATCGACTCACCTAATAATAATGAAGAGATGAATATACTTTGGGAAGATTCACAAATTCCCGAAGAGGAACCGGAAGAGGAGCTACCAGAAGAAGAGGAACCGGAAGAAGAGGAACCGGAAGAAGAGGAACCGGAAGAAGAGGAACCGGAAGAGGAGGAACCGGAAGAAGAAGAGGTTCCAGAGGAAGAAATATTGATACCTACTGTAAATCGATTAAATAAAATAAAATCCTCAACCAAAGGACCAAAGTCAATAATGGTCAATGGTGTTTCCGCCAAGGAAGCAAAATATTGGGAAGATTACCAATTTTCTGATGAATTGGATCTCGATGAGGATTTCGATGATGTTATAAAAATTACCTCGACCCAATTTAATAAAGCAAAAGAAAATAATAAGGGAAAAGGTATAAAAATAGAGAAACCTGATTCCAACCCCGATGAACTTTATATGTATCGGCAACGTCCGTATTTACTAAAGTGTAACAATAACCCGAGAACCTCTAAACCACCAGGTTTTTCTAAACCATTGTGGAAAACGACAGCTTGTATTAGAGGAACACCATATATCCCTAGAAAATTAGAAAAACGAACCAAGTCCGAAGAAGAAGAAACCAGTGATTCAGATTAGAGGGTTGTAATCATGTTGTGTATTATATGTATTGTAGTGTACTTGTACTTTTATGTTCTATGTAAAAATTGCTTGTATTGTTTGTTAATTATCTTTTACGAATCTAATCCTTGTCTATTTTACAGTATAAAAAAAATATGGACGTTAAGGGTAGACAACCGAATATTTTAGAAGACCTACCAGAGGATATGATTGAGGAAATCTTATCTAGAGTCGGTCAGAATTCATCAGCACATTTAGTTATGGCGAAATTAACTTGTCAAACATTTGAAAGACTTTCCAGAAATTCCTTAGTTAATAAAAGGCGTTCCTTTGATAGGTGGGGTATATCACATTGGGGAGACCGTAAGTTACATCATTTTTTCTTTAAAGCGTTAAATGCGGGGAACCCAAATGCAATTTTACACTACGGGTTAAGAACCTATTTTGACTCAACATATCCCAACATAGGATTTCGTGAGTTAGAAAGAGCTTCTAACATGCAACATAAAGAAGCATCTTATGATTACGGGTTAGTGATGTTCGCTTTTTACTAAAGTGAGAAAAAGAACATTGGATTACAACTTTGAAATAAAACCTTCCCACAAGTGACGGATTCAGTAGTTGGGGTGAGAAATAAGGTTTTTAGATTATTACGGGGCTGTTAGACATTACGAAACCCTCTTCCTTTTGACGACATTACAACATGTTGTCTAGCTAATGGTCATAACGGTTACTTTCCACAAGATCAAGGATGGGAAGTCGTCTTAGTAAAACCTGAATGCATGACCTGTTTCTGGACTTATGAATTACGTGTCTTTATTTCTTTTGCTGAACAACTTGCGTATTAACTAGAATTGCCTTCATAGCTGCCGAGTAGCAAAGTTATTATGTGCTATATTTCATCCTATATGTATTATAGCGGTATTGTAAGTTTGTAAAATATTGTATAAAGTTTGAACGCGAAATATTATTGTAATAAGTTTTTCATATAGAATCGTAGTAGTTGAATTGTATAATAGCTGCTAAGTATGAACTTAACGGGTAGGAATTACCCGAATTAAAACTATAAAATGCTAATATGAAGAAAAAGCTTTTATAAATAAGTTCATATTATGCTATGAAATACTATTGACTACTCTTAAATTCTATATGATTAACTTAATTCTTTTGGCTATTTTGAAGGAAATGGCACCGGCGGCTCGTCACCACTTGAACATGAGTGAGGAAGACTTCTGTGTTTTCCTTGCAGGAAACATAGCCGCAGTACAGGCTGCAATGCAAAATAACAATAACTTTGGATCTAGCAGTGGAACTAATTTCACAAGAAATCGTCTAGGATGCTCCTACAAAGAATTCACTGCCTGCAAACCTTTGGAATTTGATGGAACCGAAGGACCAATTGGATTGAAACGGCGGACTGAGAAGGTCGAATCGGTGTTTGCCATAAGTAAGTGTACTGAAGAGGACAAAGTTAAGTACGCTACGCATACCTTCATAGGTACGGCGTGAACGTGGTGGAATACCTATCTCGAGCAGGTAGGACAAGATACTGCTTACGCACTACCATGGTCAGCATTCAAGCAATTGATGAACGAACAGTATCGTCCCAGGAACGAGGTCAATAAGCTCAAGGTAGAGCTTAGAGGATTACGAACGCAAGGTTTCAATATCACCACGTACGTACGACGATTCACAGAATTGTGCCTATTGTGTCCCAGAACGTTTGAAGATGAAGAAGAGAAGATCGACGCATTTGTAAAAGGGTTACCGGAAAGAATTCAAGAAGATGTGAGTTCACACGAGCCCGCCTCCATACAAAAGGCAAGTCGAATGGCCCACAAATTAGTGAACCAGATCAAAGGAAGGATTAAAGAGCAGGCAACCGAAGAGGCTAACGTGAAACAAGTCAAGAGAAAGTGGGAAGAAACCAATGACAAGACTCACCAATACAACAACAACAATCACAACCACAATCGCAACAACTATCCCAATAACCGCAACATCAATCGCAACAACAACTTTAACAAACGTCCCAACAACAACTACAATAACCAGCCCAACAATAATAACAATAACAACAACAACAATAACAATCCTAACAACAATCTCAATAACAACAATGGCAACAAAAACCAAAAACAGCCATGCCAAAGATGTGAAGAGCATTACCTGGGGTTCTACAAGACATTTTGTAATAGGTGTAAAAGAAATGGTCATAGCGCGAAGAAGTGCGAAATCTACGGACCAATGCATAACAGAACTAAAGGAACAAATAATGTCAGAACAAATAATACCGACATAGTTTGTTTTGGATGTGGAAAACCGGGCCACTTTAGTAGAAATTTCCCGAATCAGGGGAATACTAATGGGCAAGGCTGTGGAAGAGTTTTCAATATTAATACGGCAGAAGCGCAGGAAGACCCGGAGCTTGTTACGGGTACGTTTCTCATTGACAATAAATCTGCTTATGTTTTATTTGATTCGGGTGCGGATAGAAGCTATATGAGTAGAGATTTTTGTGCTAAACTAAGTTGTTCACCGACGCCCTTGGATAATAAATTTTTACTCGAATTAGCAAACGGTAAATTAATTACAGCAGATAATATATGTCAGAATCGAGAAATTAAACTGGTTAGCGAAACATTTTAGATTGAATTGATACCAGTAGAGTTAGGGAGTTTTGATGTGATAATCGGTATGGACTGGTTGAAAGAAGTGAAATCAGAGATCGTTTGTTACAAAAATGCAATTCGCATTATACGAGAAAAAGGAAAACCCTTAATGGTGTACGGAGAAAAGAGCAACGTGAAGTTAAATCATATTAGTAACCTGAAGGTACAAAAACTAATAAGAAAAGGTTGCTATTCTGTGCTAACGCACATCGAGAAAGTCAATTTCGAAGAAAAGAACATCAATGATGTTCCCGTCGCAAAAGAATTTCTCGATGTATTTTCGAAAGAATTACCGGGACTACCTCCACACCGATCCGTTGAATTTCAAATAGACCTTGTACCGGGAGCTGCACCAATAGCTCATGCTCCATACAGACTCGCACCTAGCGAAATGAAGGAACTTCAGAGCCAATTACAAGAACTTTTAGAGCGTGGTTTCATTCGACCAAGCACATCACTGTGGGGAGCACCTATTTTGTTTGTCAAGAAGAAGGATGGTACATTTAGGTTATGTATCGACTACCGAGAGTTGAATAAACTTACCATCAAGAACTGCTACTCACTACCGAGAATCGATGACTTATTTGATCAACTACAAGGCTCGTCGGTTTATTCAAAGATTGATTTACGTTTTGGGTATCATCAAATGCGGGTGAAGGAGGATGATATTCCAAAGACTGCTTTTAGGACGCGTTACGGTCATTACGAGTTTATGGTTATGCCGTTTGGATTGACGAACGCACCAGCTGTGTTCATGGACCTCATGAACCGAGTGTGTGGGCCATATCTTGACAAGTTTGTCATTGTTTTCATCGATGACATACTTATTTACTCGAAGAATGATCAAGAGCATGAAGAACATTTAAGAAAAGTGCTAGAGTTGCTGACAAAAGAAAAACTGTACGGTAAGTTTTCAAAGTATGCATTTTGGTTGGAAGAAGTTCAATTTCTCGGTCACATAGTGAACAAAGAAGGTATTCAGGTGGATCCAGCAAAGATTGAAACCGTTGAAAAATGGGAAACCCCGAAAACTTCGAAGCATATACGCCAATATTTAGGACTAGCTGGTTACTACAGAAGGTTCATCCAAGATTTTTCTAGAATAGTAAAACCCTTGACTGCATTAACGCATAAAAGGAGGAAATTTGAATGGAAGGATGAATAAGAGAAAGCGTTTCAATTGTTAAAGAAAAAGTTAACTACGGTACCTATATTGTCATTACCTGAAGGGAATGATGAATTTGTGATATATTGTGACGCTTCAAAGCAAGGTCTCGGTTGTGTATTAATGCAACGAACGAAGGTAATTGCTTATGCGTCTAGACAATTGAAGATTCACGAGCAGAATTATACGACGCATGATTTGGAATTAGGCGCGGTTGTTTTTGCATTAAATACTTGGAGGCACTACTTATATGGGGTCAAAAGTATTATATATACCGACCACAAAAGTCTTCAACACATATTTAATCAGAAACAACTGAACATGAGGCAGCGCAGGTGGATTGAATTGTTGAATGATTACGACTTTGAGATTCGTTACCACCTGGGGAAGGTAAATGTGGTAGCCGGCGCTTTGATTAGAAAGGACAGAGAACCCATTCGAGTAAAAGCTATGAATATAATGATTCACAATAATCTTAATACTCAAATAAAGGAGGCGCAACAAGGAGTTTTAAAAGAGGGAAATTTAAAGGATGAAATACCCAAAGGATCGAAGAAGCATCTTAATATTTGGGAAGACGGAACCAGGTATAGGGCTGAAAGAATTTGGGTACCAAAATTTGGAGATATGAGAGAAATGGTACTTAGAGAAGCTCATAAAACCAGATACTCAATACACCCTGGTCTCAAGAAACAGTTTTGGTGGCCGGGTAAGAGAGCCGATGTTGCTAAATACGTAGGAGAATGTTTGACGTGTTCTAAGGTCAAATCTGAGCATCAGAAACCATCAGGTCTACTTCAACAACTCGAAATCCTGGAATGGAAATGGGAAAACATTACCATGGATTTCGTCACTAAATTGCCAAGGACTGCAAGTGGTTTTGATACTATTTGGGTAATAGTTGATCGTCTCACCAAATCAGCACATTTCCTGCCAATAAGAGAAGATGAAAAGATGGAGAAGTTAGTATGACTGTACTTGAAGGATGTCGTCTCCAGACATGGAATACCAATCTATATTATCTCTGATAGGGATGGCAGATTTATTTCAAGATTCTGGCAGACATTACAGCAAGCATTAGGAACTTGTCTAGACATGAGTACTACTTATCATCCACAAACTGATGGGCAGAGCGAAAGGACGATACAAATGCTTGAAGACATGCTACGAGCATATGTTATTGATTTCGAAAACAGTTGGGATCGACACCTTCTGGTAGCAGAATTTTCCTACAACAATAGCTTCCATTCAAGCATTGAGATGAGGTCATTTGAAGAACTCTATGGTATAAAGTGCAGGTCTCCGATTTGTTGGAGTGAAGTGGAGGATAGACAGATTACGGGTTCGGAGATAATACAAGAAACTACAGAGAAGATCATGCAAATTCAACAACGGTTGAAAACCGCCCAAAATAGACAAAAGAGCTACGTTGACATTAAAAGAAAAGATATAGAGTTCGAAATTGGAGAGATGGTCATGCTTAAAGTTGCACCTTGGAAAGGTGTTGTTCGATTTGGTAAACGAGGGAAATTAAATCCAAGGTATATTGGACCATTCAAGATTATTGATCGTGTCGGACCAGTAGCTTACCAACTTGAGTTACCTCAACAACTCGCGACAACTCGCGGCTGTACATAACACTTTCCACGTCTCGAATTTGAAGAAATGTTTTGCTAAAGAAGATCTCACTATTTCATTAGACGAAATCCAAATCAACGAAAAACTTCAATTCGTCGAAGAACCCGTCAAAATAATGGATCGTGAGGTTAAAAGACTTAAGAAAAATAAAATACCAATTGTTAAGGTTCGATGGAATGCTCATAGAGGACCCGAGATCACCTGGGAATGAGAAGATTAGATGAAGAAGAAATACCCGCACTTATTTCCAAAAGATACGACAACACCTCCAACTGCTTAAAATTTCGGGACGAAATTAATTTAACGGGTAGGTACTGTAGTCACCCGAACTTTTTCATGTTTATATATATTAAATGAAATTGTTATTTACATGATTAAGTGTTTCCAACATGTTAAGTAATCAAACTTGTTAAGACTTGATTAATTGAAATAGGTTTCATATAGACAATTGACCACCCAAGTTGACCGGCGTTTCACGAACGTTAAAACTTGTAAAAACTATATGATGACATATATATGGATATATATAGTTAACATGATATTATTATAAGTAAGTATCTCATTAGGTATTTTAACAATGAGTTATATACATAAAAATGAGTCTATTGAATTAAGAAACTCGAAAACGATATATATAACGATTATCGTTATAACAACGTCTTACTAAGTACATATGAATCATATTAAGATATTGATACACTTGGTTAAATATGTTAAATGATAGGTAAATATATCATTAAGTGTATTAACAATGAACTACATATGTAAAAACAAGACTACTAACTTAAGGATTTCAAAACGAGACATATATGTAACGATTATCGTTGTAACAACATTTAACTGTATATATATCATACTAAGATATATTAATATATCATAATATCATGATAATTTAATAATTTAACATCTCTTTAGATATAATAAACAATGGGTTAACAACGTTTAACAAGATCGTTAACCTAAAGGTTTCAAAACAACATTTACATGTAACGACTAACGATGACTTAACGACTCAGTTAAAATGTATTTACATGTAGTATTTTAACATGTATTCACACACTTTTGAAAGACTTCAAGACACTTATCAAAGTACTTCTACTTAACAAAAATGCTTACAATCACATCCTCATTCAATCTCATCAACAATTCTACTCGTACGCACTCGTATTCGTACTCGTACAATACCCAGCTTCTAAATGTATTTACTATTGGTATATACACTTCAATGATCAGCTCTTAGCAGACCATGTGAGTCACCTAACCATGTGGGAACCATTATTTAACATCTAGCATGAAATATCTCACAAGATTACAAACTAATGAAGACTATATTGCCACCCCTAATTCACGTGAAGATGGAGTACCACAAACACTTTCACTTTGCAATTTTCTTGAACCAAACTACTCTCTCTCAAGAGTTCTTCCATTGTTCTAAGTGTTCTTCATCATCTTCAATAAAATATAGCTCAATCTAGTTCATAAATCCATACAGAAACCAAGTTATAAAAAAAATACTCAAGAACAAACCAACAACACTTCCAAGTTTGCTAGCTTACTTACAATCTTGCAAATCCACTTTGAGTGAACATCCAACCTCAAGAAATCTTTCTTATTTATAGTAAGATATCTTTCTAATATAAGGTAATACTCATATTCAAACTTTGATTCAATTTCTATAACTTTATCAATCTTATTTCGAGTGGAAATCTTACTTGAACTTGTTTTCGTGTCATGATTTTACTTCAAGAACTTTCAATCCATCCAAGGATCCTTTGAAGCTAGATCTATTTTTCTCATTTCCAGTAGGTTTATCCACAAAACATGAGGTAGTAATGATGTTCATAACATCATTCGATTCATATATATATATATATATATATATATATATATATATATATATACATATATATATATATATATACATATATATATATATATATATATATATATATATATATATATATATATATATAAAACTACTTTATTCGAAGGTTTAAACTTGTAATCACTAGAACATAGTTTAGTTAATTCTAAACTTGTTCGCAAACAAAAGTTAATCCTTCTAACTTGACTTTTAAAATCAACTAGACATATGTTCTATATCTATATGATATGCTAACTTAATGATTTAAAACCTGAAAACACGAAAAACACCGTAAAACCGGATATACACCGTCATAGTAACACCGAGGGCTGTTTTGGGTTAGTTAATTAAAAACTATGTTAAACATTGATTTAAAAGTTGTTATTCTGGGAAAAATGATTTTTCTTATGGACATGAAAATATATCTAAAAATCATGGTTAAACTCAAAGTGGAAGTATGTTTTTCAAAATGGTAATCTAGATGTCGTTCTTTCGACTGAAATGACTCGCTTTACAAAAATGACTTGTAACCTGTATTTCTGAATATAAACTTCTAGTTTTTCTGTTTATATTCATAAACTTAAGTTCAATATGAAACCATAGCAACTTGAAACACTCAAAACGGATTTAAAACGAAGAAGTTATGGGTAAAACAAGATTGGATAAATTTTCTTGTTGTAGCTACGTGAAAATTGGTAACAAATCTATATTAATCTTATCCTAGCTAACTCATATTGTATTATACATGTAATCTAATATATTATGTAATCTTTGGATACCATAGACACGTATGCAAATGTTTTGACATATCATATCGACCCATCTATATATATTATTTGGAACAACCATAGACACTCTATATGCAGTAATGTTGGAGTTAGCTATACAGGGTTGAGGTTGATTCCAAAAATATATATACTTTGAGTTATGATTTAGCCTGAGACATGTATACACTGGGTCGTAGATTGGGTCAAGATAATATATATCAATTTATTTCTGTACATCTAACTATGGACAACTAGTTGTAGGTTACTAACGAGAACAGCTGACTTAATAAACTTAAAAACATTAAAACGTATTAAAAATGTTGTAAAAATATTTTGAACATACTTTGATATATATGTACATATTTGTTTTAGGTTCGTGAATCGACCAGTGGTCAAGTCATACTTCCCGACGAAGTAAAAATCTGTGAAAGTGAGTTATAGTCCCACTTTAAAATCTAATATTTTTGGGATGAGAATACATGCGGCTTTATAAATGTTTTACAAAATAGACACAAGTACATGAAACTACTTTTTATGGTTGAACGATCGAAGTCGAATATGCCCCTTTTACTTGGTAACCTAAGAATTAGTAAACCAGTCTACTAATTGACGCGAATCCTAAAGATAGATCTATTGGGCCCAATAAACCCCATCCGTTGTAGCGGATGTTTTAGTACTTCGATGTTGTTTTATCATGTCCGATGGATGTCTCGGAATGATAGGGGATATTCTTATATGCATCTTGTTAATGTCGGTTACCAGGTGTTCACCATATGAATGATTTTTATCTCTATGTATGGGATGTATATTGAAATATGAAATCTTGTGGTCTATTATCATGATTTGATAAATATATAGGTTAAACCTATAACTCACCAACATTTTTGTTGACGTTTAAAGCATGTTTATTCTCAGGTGATTATTAAGAGCTTCCGCTGTTGCATGCTAATATATGGACAAGATTTGGAGTCAGCATGCTTGTATAATATTGTTTAAAACTACATTCGAAATTTATTTTGTTGTAACATATTAATATTGTAAACCAATATGTATTGGTAGTGTGTAAGTGTGATATTTTTAGATTATCATTTCTGATGATTTAGGTGGTGTCCTTTTAACCTTGTCGATAAAATAAAGGTTATGATTTGTTTTAAAAAACGAATGCAATATTTGAAAAATGTCTCATATAGAGGTCAAAACCTCACAACGAAATCAATTAATATGGAATGTTTATAATCAATATGAACGGGACATTTCATACTTGATTCTTACATGAAACTTGACAACTTGATTCACATGCTTTATAATCGAGTCATAATGAGCCATGGGACTAATTGAACAACTTTGACCAATCGTGTTTACCATTATTGATACAACCTACTTATTTAGGTCAAGACTAGCATTTGTTCTAGCACACGTTTACTTGTGAAGTACTTTTATACTCTTGCACTCAAGGTAAGATCATAGTCCCACTTTTACTCTTTTATACTTACATTTGGGATGAGAAAACATAAACGTTTCGTTTTACAAAGTGAACACAAGTACGAAAACAAGCATTCTACGTACGAGTTAGAACAAAAAATGTCTCAATTCAATTATCATTAGTTACACTTGCAGGATGTAAGTGAGAACTTATGTTGTGTGGCCATACGGGTTTGACAAACCCTCATTCGGACGGTTCGCTACCGTTAAGCGAATGAAATATATTTTTGGGTATAAGTGTAGGTTCTAACACTTCATTTATGGGGGTTCGTGGAAAGTTAAGCCTTGATAATTGGGTGCTCGTGATATCAACTTTTAGAATGTATTACTATTATTTCAACGTCATAAATCTTGTGGTTTAACTTACTTACTTACTTGCTTACTAAACCTATGATTTCACCAATGTTTTCATTGACAGATTTTCTATATTTTTCCCAGGACCTTGAACGCTAAGTGATACATGCTTCTGCACTATATTTTGATTACTTGCTTGGGGTCAACCATGCATGCATACGTTATGGATAGCATCTTTGGATTTAAACTTAAAGCATACATACTTATGCTATTTATAGCAACTGTGATTTCCAACTTATTATGTCGCAAGTGATTTCATTTATCCTTTATAACTTTTGTAAACTTAAACGTGTTGTCGAACTGTTTGGTAATCAAAACTTTGTAAGTCTTGTACGTTTCAAATGAATGCGGCACAATTTTGGTTAAACGCGTCTCATTTAGGGACTATGACCATGCAACGGGACCTAAGTTAACGACACCGTCAATGACGATTTTATCGGGTCGTTACATAGAGACGTTACTCTCAATAGGCCTATTCACAATAATTAAGCTTGTAAAATTCCAATTCCAGCAATTAACGATATTATGGCGGGGATTTGCATGTAACAATAAATACATGTTTAATAAAAGTCTCACGAAGTTGCATATCAATTAGTTTAGGTACTTGTGTCTAAATTGTAAATCATTTAAAAGCAAGCATGTGTCTCACCCCAAAAGTTGTAAAAAAGTTAATAAATAGTAAAAATGTGGCTATGAAGTTCACCTTAGTAGCAAGTAAGATATTCCACGCAAGAAAGTATGAATGGAGTATGGAATCGGAGATCTCAACCTAGAGATATAACGTTTGATTAGTTAATGTCTAACTGGCATAAAGTTTATTTATTAATATAGCAAACTATATTAACAGTGACGGTTTTCGAGAAAAGTTCCTATTCTCAAAAGTTTCTATTTTTGGAAACCTACTATTTATGGAAAGCTTCCACTTATAGTAAGTTTCTAGTTTAAGAAGTTCGGGTTATAATTCTTAACAAAGATGTTGTACAATCTTGCTCAAACTTTGTTGCTATCATACAAGTCACTCGAATGATCAGTTGTTACTGGGCACCCAGGATTCTTGACCAGAATCTAAGTCATGGCATTCGAGATCCATAAGCGGTTCCCATAAGGCAACAAGGATCACCCTAGGCCACAAGTAGCGGTGATGTTTGTAGTCTTTGTATGTTATCTTTAATTATAACCTTCACTTTATAAGTTTATACACATAACAAATTACTAATGTACTTATTAATTATTTATATAGGTGATATTATACTTAGTGTAATTAAAGTGTTACTATATAGTTAGGTTTATAGGTTATAATAATAATAATAGTATTACTCTTTAATTAATTACTATTATGAAATCTTATCAATATATGTGTTTCATATATAAATACACCTATATGATATATATATATATATATATATATATATATATATATATATATATATATATATATATATATATATATATTCTTTATTCTTATAATACATGTATATGTTTATAGCTACATGATATATGTACATGTTACTCGCAAGTGTTACATATATAATTAGAAAGGTGATACATATATATACTCTTATATTACTTTTCTTTTATGGTTTACTAACTTTATATACTTACACATACACACACACGTACATATACATACATACACATATATATATATACACATATGTATATATTTTCATATACACACACACATATATCTACAATTTACACATGTATATACGTACGTATGCATGCATGCATGTGTATATTATTATCATTATTATTCACTAATCCTCTTTCTTATATTACAACCAATCCCATTAATCATAATCATAACCTATTAAGTTATTAATATTCATAATCCTTAACTCTTAATCATCTTTATCTCATTAATCATTAACACATAAAATCATAATCTTTAACTTATCAAACTAGTTTTATGATCATCATAAGTTCCTAAACCTTTAATCATCAATCTTAATAATTATTTATAATACTTTTAATTCAATCATGCTCAACCTTATTAATCATATTCATAACTAGTTCATGATCATAATTTAACAACCTTAATCTTATAATTATAATACTTCATTTATTTAACTAGCTTATTAATCATTAATCATAATCATTCATAATATCTTTAACCTTATTCATAACTTTTAAACATTATCATTATCTATACTAGATTCACGATCATACATAATTCATTCTTGATTATATTAACTAGTTCATAAATTAATAAATTAACCATAATACTTATAACTTAGCATGATTAATCTTATTAACATAATAACTAATCATATTCATTACAGTTATTCATACAACAATCACAATTCATAATCTTAACTTATTAATCTAAAACAACTGAAGTGTATAATTAACACTAGGGTTCTAGATATACCTTAGAGGATTAAGATCAAGAAGAGAAGTGATGAATATGGACTGAACAGGAACTGAAACCCAGCTGAAAACATACGACCCAAACAAGTTTCTTGGGTCTATTTTTGTCACACAAACAAGCAGAAAACAGCAGCAAAATAAATCGATCTTGGGGCTGTTTTAGTGGCGACAAACTATAGCAGGAGAGGGCTGTTGGTGGTGGTCGAATAACACAGCAAATCAGGAGTGAAACAAGCAGGAACAAAGGCTGTTGAGTGGCGTACTAGGCTGCAAAAAAAGCAGCAGCTAATCGAACCAAAAAGGTGGTGATATGGGTCGGTTTTGGTGAGGTTTGTAGTCGATTAGGGTGGAGGTTTGGAAGGCAGATACAGTCAACTAAATTTGCAGGTTAATGGTGTAGAGACCCGAACTTTTCCATGTTTATAAATTAAATGAAAACTATATTTACATGATTAAATGTTTCCAACATGTTAAGCAATCAAACTTGTTAAGACTTGATTATTTGAAATGAGTTTCATGTGGACAATTGACCACCCAAGTTGACCGACGATTCACGAACATTAAAACTTGTAAAAACTACATGGTGATACATATATATATATATATATATATATATATATATATATATATATATATATATATATATATATATATATATATATATATATATATAGTTAACATGATATTATGATAAGTAAGTATTTCACTAGGTATATTAACAATGAGTTACATATATAAAAATGAGACTATTGAACTAAGAAACTCAAAACGATATATATATATAACGATTTTCGTTATAACAACGTCTTACTAAATACATATGAATCATATTAAGATATTGATACATTATGTATAACATGATAAAATGATAATTAAATATATCATTAAGTGTATTAACAATGAACTACATATGTAAAACAAGACTACTAACTTAAGGATTTCGAAACAAACTATATATGTAACGATTATCGTTGTAACGATGTTTTAAAATATATATATCATATTAATATATATATTCATACATCATGTTATCATAATAATATGATAATTTAACATCTCATTAGATATAATAAACAATGGGTTAACAACGTTAAATGATATCGTTATCTTAAAGGTTTTAAAACAACACTTACAGGTAACTACTAACGATGACTTAACGACTCAGTTAAAATGTATATACATGTAGTGTATTAAGATGTGTTAGTACACTTTTTAAAGACTTCAAGACACATATCAAAGTACTTCTAGTTAGCAAAAATGCTCACAATTACATTCTCGTTCATTTTTATCAACAATTCTACTCGTATGCACCCGTATTCGTACTCGTACAATACACAACTTTTAGATGTATTTACTATTGGTATGTACACTCCAATTATCAGCTCTTAGTAGCCCTTGTGAGTCACCTAAACATGTGGGAACCATAAATTAACATCTAGCATGAAATATCTCACAAAATTACAAACTAACGGAGCCTTTATGCAGACTTGCAAGTTCATGTGAATGGTACTCATCACAAACACATTATCATTCAATTTTTATACATCAAATTAATCGCTCTCAAATTCTCTCTTGATGTTCTAAGTGTTCTTCATCATATTCAACAAAATCTAGCTCAATCTAATTCATAAATCCTAACCTAGATCAACTTTCAAACCAACTACTCAAGAACACATCAAGAACACTTTCAAGTTTACAAGTCTACTTCTAAGCTTTCTAATCCATTCCATGTAATCATCTAAGATCAGAAACCTCTGTTATTTATAGTAGGTTATCATTCTAATTCAAGGTAACACTTATATTCAAACTTTGATTCGATTTCTATAACTATAAACTATCTTAATTCGAGTAAAAATCTTACTTGAACTTGTTTTCATGTCATGATTCTACTTCAAGAACTTTCAAGCCTTCCAAGATCCTTTGAAGCTAGATCATTTCTTGTCACTTCTAGTAGTTTTACCTACTAAAATTGAGGTAGTAATGATGTTCATTACATCATTCGATTCATATATATATAACTATCTTATTCGAAGATTTAAACTCGTAATCACTAGAACATAGTTTAGTTAATTCTAAACTTGTTCGCAAATAAAGTTAATCCTTCTAAATTAACTTTTAAAATCAACTAAACACATGTTCTATATCTATATGATATGCTAACTTATTGATTTAAAACCTTAAAATGCGAAGAACATCGTAAAATCAAACATATGTCGTGGTAGTGAAACCAGGGGCTGTTTTGGGTTAGATAATTAAAAACTATGATAAACCTTGATTTAAAAGTTTTTCTTCTGAGAAAATGATATTTCATATGAACATGAAACTATATCTAAAAATCATGGTTAAACTCAAAGTGGAAGTATGTTTTTCAAAATGGTCATCAAGATGTCGTTCTTTCGACGGAAATGACTATCTCTTTCAAAAACGACTTGTAACTTATATTTTTGACTATAAACCTATACGTTTTCTATTTAGATTATTAATATTTGGTTCGGTATGAAACCATAGCAATTGGATTCACTCAAAACGGATTTAAAACAAAAAAATTATGGGTAAAACAAAATTTGATATTTTTGCTTGTTTTAGCTACGTGAAACTTTTTAACAAATCTATACTAACCATAACTTAACTATCTTATATTGTATTATACATGTATTCTAACATATATTATGTAACCTTGATAGACCATAGACACATATACAATGTTTTGACATATCATATCGACGTCATCTATATATATTATTTGGAATAACCATAAACACTCTATATGCGGTAATGTTCGAATTAGCTATACAGGTTTGAGGTTGATTCCTAATAATATATATACTTTGAGTTGTGATCAAGTCTGAGACTTATATACACTGGGTCGTGGATTGATTCGAGATAATATCTATATTGATTTATTTCTGTACTACTAACTGTGGACAACTAACTGTGGACAACTAACGTTGGACTGTTAACTTAACAAACTTAAATCGTTAAAACGTAATAAAATATGTTGTGAATATATTTCTATCATACTTTGATATATGTATATATATTTGTTATAGGTTCATGAATCGACCCGTGGCCAAGTCTTATTTTTCTGACGAAGTGAAAATAAGTGAAAGTGAGTTATAGTCCCACTTTTAAAATCTAATATATTTTTTGGGATGAGAATACATGCAGTTTTATAAATATTTTACAAAATAGATACAAGTACATGAAACTACATTCTATGGTTGAATGATCAGAGCCGAATATGCCCCTTTTTGCTTGGTAGCCTAAGAATTAGTAAACCAGTCTACTAATTGACGCGAATCCTAAAGATAGATCTATTGGGCCCAACAAACCCCATCCGTTGTTGTGGAACAACGGATGCTTTAGTACTTCGAAATTATCATGTCCGAAGGATGTCCTGGAATGATGGGGATATTCTATATGCATCTTGTTAATGTCGGTTACCAGGTGTTCACCATATGACTGAATTTTTATGCAGATTGCTATTATGCATGCATGTTGTTTATGAGAAATGGAAATATGAAATCGTGTGGTCTATTAATACGATTTGATAAATATATTGGTTAAACCTATAACGTACCAACATTTTTTGTTGACGTTTTAAGCATGTTTATTCTAAGGTGATTGTTAAGAGCTTCTGCTGTTGCATACTAAATTAAGGACAAGATTTGAAGTCCAAGCTTGTATAATATTGTTTAAAAACTGCATTCGAGAGTTTACTTTGTTGTAACATATTAATTATTGTAAACCATTATGTAATGGTCGTGTGTAAGCGTGAAATGTTAGATTATCAATACTTGATAATCTAGGTTATGCCCTTTAAACCTTTGTCGATAAAATAAAGGTTATGGTTTGTTTTAAAAACGAATCCAGTCTTTGAAAAACGTCTCATATAGAGGTCAAAACCTCGCAACGAAATCAATTAATATGAAACGTTTATAATCGATATAAACGTGACATTTCAGTTGGTATCAGAGCGTTGGTCTTAGAGAACCAGAAAATTTCATTAGTGTGTCTAACCAAGTTTGCTAGGATGCATTAGTGAGTCTGGACTTCGACCGTGTTTATTTGAAAAACGATTGCTTAACACTTTTGTTGGAAACTATATATTTTTACATGTAAATATTTTGTGGTATATTACTAATGTGTTAGTTAATTTGTGATAGATGTCTACTTCCAGTACCAATCCCATCGACTCACCTGATAACAATGAAGAGTCGAATATATTATGAGAAGATTCACAAATTCTCGAAGAGGAACCAGAAGAAGAGGAACCGGAAGAAGAAGAGGTTCCGGAGGAAGAAATATTAATAACAACAGAAAAACGATTAAATAAAAGAAAATCATCAACAAATGGTCCAAAGCTAAAAAGGGTTTGTGGTGTCTCTGCGAAGGAGGGAAAATATTGGGAAAATTACCAATTTTCTGATGAATCGGATCCCGATGAGGATTCCGATGATGTTATAGAAATTACCCCGACCTAATTTAAGAAAGCAAAAGAAAATAATAAGGGAAAATGCATCAAAATAGAGAAACCTGATTCCAACCGCGATGAACTTTATGTTAACATGAAGTACCCTGATAGAGTGTATCGTAAACACCCGTATTTCTTAAATTTTAACTATAACCCGGGAACATCTAAACCACCAGGTTTTTCTAGATCATTTATGAAAACGACGGCTCGTATTAGAGGTGCACCATGTATCCCTAGGAAATTAGCTAAACGAACTAAGTCCGAGGAGGAATAAACAAGCTAGTGGAAATAAAGAGTTGTAATCATGCTGTGTAATATATGTGTTATAGTGTGCTTGTACTTTTATGTTGTATGTAAAAATTGCTTATATTATTTGTTAATTATCTTTTACGAATCTAATCCTCGTTTATTTTACAGTATAAAAATACAAAATGAATGTTAAGGATAGACGACCAAATATTTTAGAAGACATACCAAGGGATATGATTGATGAAATATTGTCTAAAGTTGGTCAGAATTCATCGGCACAATTATTTACAGTGAAATTAGTGTGTCGAACATTTGAAAGACGTTCCAGGCATGCCTTAGTTTATAAAAGGCTTTCCTTTGAGAGATGGGGTATATCACATTGGGGAGACCTTAAGTTACGCCGTGTTTTCTTTAAGGCATTAAATACGGGGAACCCAAATGCAATTTTACGCTACGGGTTGAGAGCCTATTTTGACTCCACATATCCCAACATAGGACTTTGTTCTTTAGAAAGAGCTTCCAACATGTAACTTAAAGAAGCATGTTATGTTTACGGGTTAGTGATGTTCGCTTCTCACCAAATTGAGAAAAAGAACATCGGATTGCAACTGTTAAATAAAACTTTCCCACAAGTGACGGATTCAATAGTTGGAGTGAGAGACATGATTTTTAGATTGTTACAGGACTGTTAGGCATTACGTAACCCTCGTCCTTTTGACCACAACGGTTATTTTCCACAAGACCAAGGATGGGAAATAATACTAGTAAAACCCGAATGCATGACTTGTTTCTGGACTTATGAATTACGTGTCTTTATTGCCTTTGTTGAACGACTTGCGTATTAACTAGAACTATCTTCGCAACTGTTTTCTATCAAAGTTATTGTGTGCTATATTTTATGCTATATCTAAAATAGCGGTATTGTACGTTTGTAAAATATTTTATAAAAATTTGAACGCGAAATAATATTGTATTCAGTTTTCATATAGAATTGTAGTTGAATTGTATATTAGCTACTAAGTATGAACTTAACGGATAGGTATTACCCGAATTAAAACTTATAAAACGCTTATATGAAGAAAAAACTTTTATAAATGAGTTCATATTATGCTACGAAATACTATTGACTACTCTTAATATTCTATATGATTAACTTAATTCTTTTGGCTATTTTTGAAGGAAATGGCACCGACTACTCGTCAGAACTTGAACATGAGCGAGGAAGACTTCCGTGTTTTCCTTGCAGCAAACATAGCCGCAGTACAGGCTTCGATGCAAAACAACAATAACTCTGGATCTAGCAGTGGAACTAATTCCACAAGAAATTGTGTAGGATGCTCCTACAAGGAATTCACTGCCTGTAAACCTTTGGAATTTGATGGAACCGAAGGACAAATCGGATTGAAATGGTGGACCGAGAAGGTCAAATCAGTGTTTGCCATAAGTAAATGTACTGAAGAAGATAGGGTAAAGTACGCCACTCATACCTTCAAAGGTACTGCATTAACATGGTGGAATACCTATCTCGAGCAAGTGGGACAAGATGATGCTTACGCATTACCGTGGTCAGCATTCAAACACATGATGACTGAGCAGTACCGTCCCAGAAACGAGATCAATAAACTCAAGGTAGAGCTTAGACAACTACGAACGCAAGGATTCGATATTACCACATATGAACGACGATTCACAGAGTTGTGCTTATTGTGTCAAAGAGTGTTCAAAGATGAAGAAGAGAAGATCGACACATTTGTAAAAAGGGTTACCAGAAAGGATATAAGAAGATGTGAGTTCACATGAGCCTGCCTCCATACAAAAGGCAAGTCGAATGGCTCACAAACTTATAAACCATATTGAGGGAAGAATGATAGAGCAGGCGGCTGAAGAGGCCAAAATGAAGCAAGTCAAGAGAAAGTGGGAAGAAACCAGTGACAAGGGTCACCAATACAATAACAACAACAATCACAATCACAACCGCAACAACTATCCCAACAACCGTAACATCAACCGCAACAACAAAAATCGCAACCCCAACAACAACTATAACAACCGTTTCAATAACAACAACAACCATAACAACAACCATCCCAACAATAATAACAACAAGAATCAGAAACAGCCATGCCAAAGGTGTGAAGAGTACCACCAGAATGGGTTCTGCAAGACATTTTGCACCAAGTGTAAAAGAAATGGCCATGGTGCGACGAAGTGTGAGGTCTACGGACCAATGAATAACATAAATAAAAGAACAAATAATGTCGTCGTAGTTTGTTTTGGATGTGGAAAACCGGGCCACTTTAATAGAAATTGCCCGAATCAGGGGAACAGTAATGGGCAGGGCCGTGGAAGAGTTTTCAACATCAATTCGGCAGAAGCGCAGGATGATCCGGAGCTTGTTACGGGTACATTTCTTATTGACGATAAATCTGCTTATGTTTTATTTGATTCGGGTGCGGATAGAAGCTATATGAGTGGAGTTTTTTGTGCCAAATTAAATTGTCCATTAATGCGTTTGGATAATAAATTTTTACTCGAATTAGCAAATGGTATACTAATTACGGAAGATAAAATATGTCGGGACCGAGAAATTAAACGGATTGGTGAAACGTTTAAGATTGACTTAATACCAGTCGAATTAGGGAGTTTTGACGTAATAATTTGCATGGACTGGTTGAAATGGGTGAGAGCAGAGGTCGTTTGCTAGAAAAATGTGATTCGCATTATGCGTGAAAAAGGAAAACCCTTAATGGTGTACGGAGAAAAGATCAATGCGAAGTTAAATCTTATTAGTAGCTTGAAGGCATAAAAACTAATAAGAAAAGGTTGCTATGATGTTCTAGCACACGTCGAGAAAGTACAAATTGAAGAAAGGAACATCAATGATGTTCCTGTCGTAAAAGAATTTCCCGATGTATTTTCGAAAGAATTACCGGGACTACCTCCACACCGATCCGTTGAATTTCAAATAGATGTTGTTCCGGGAGCTGCACCAATGGGTCATACTCCTTACAGACTCGTACCCAGTGAAATGAAGGAACTTCAGAGTTAATTACAAGAACTTTTAGAGCATGGTTTCATTCGACCAAGCACATCACCATGGGGAGCTCCTGTTTTGTTTGTCAAAAAGAAGGATGGTACATTCAGGTTGTGTATCGACTACCGAGAGTTGAACAAAGTCACCATCAAGAACCGCTACCCACTACCGAGAATCGACGACTTATTTAATCAACTACAAGGCTCTTCAGTTTATTCGAAGATCGATTTACGTTCTGGGTATCATCAAATGCGGGTGAAGGAGGATGATATTCCAAAGACTGCTTTTAGGACGCGTTACGGTCATTATGAGTTTATGGTGATGCCGTTTGGATTGACTAACGCACCAGCTGTGTTCATGGACCTCATGAACTGAGTGTGTAGACCATATCTTGACAAGTTTATCATTGTCTTCATCGATGACATACTTATTTACTCAAAGAATGATCAAGAGCACAGAGAACATTTGAGAAAAAGGCTAGAATTGTTGAGGAAAGAAAAATTGTACTCTAAGTTTTCAAAGTGTGCATTTTGGTTGAAAGAAGTTCAATTCCTCGGTCACGTAGTAAACAAGGAAGGTATTTAGGTGGATCCGTCAAAGATTGAAACCGTTGAAAACTGGGAAACCCCGAAAACTCCGAAGCATATACGCCAATTTTTAGGATTGGCTGGTTACTAAAGAAGATTCATCCAAGATTTTTCCAAAATAGCAAAACCCTTGACTGCATTAACGCATAAAGGGAAGAAATTTGAATGGAAGGATGAACAGGAGAAAGCGTTTCGGTTATTGAAGAAAAAGCTAACTACGGGACCTATATTGTCATTATCTGAAGGGAATGATGATTTTGTGATATATTGTGATGCCTCAAAGTAGGGTCTCGGATGTGTATTAATGCAATGAATGACGGTAATTGCTTATGCGTCCAGACAATTGAAGATTCACGAGAAAAATTATACGACTCACGATTTGGAATTGGGCGCTGTTGTTTTTGCATTAAAGACATGGATGCACTACTTATATGGGGTCAAAAGTATTATATATATATATCGATCACAAAAGTCTCCAACATATATTTGGTAAGAAACAGCTGAACATGAGGCAGCGTAGGTGGATTGAGTTGTTGAATGATTACGATTTTGAGATTCGTTACCACCCGGGAAAGGCGAATGTGGTAGCCGACGCTTTGAGTAGAAAGGACAGAGAACCTATGCGGGTAAACTAACGTTACTACTCAAATAAAGGAGGCGCAACATGAAGTTTTGAAAGAAGGAAATTTGAAGAATGAAATACCCAAAACATCGGAGAAACATCTTAATAATCAGGAAGACGGAACCCGATATAGGGATGAAAGAATTTGGGTACCAAAGTTTGGAGATGTGAGAGAAATGGTACTTAGGGAAGCACATAAAACCAGATACTCAATACATCCTGGAGCGGGAAAGATGTACAAAGATCTCAAGAAATACTTTTGGTGGCCGGGTATGAAAGCTGATATTGTTACATATGTAGGAGAATGGTTAACTTGTTCTAAAGTTAAAGCTGAACATCAGAAACCATCAGGTCTACTACAATAACCTGAAATCCCAGAATGGAAATGGGAAAACATTACCATGGATTTCATTACTAAATTGCCAAGGACTGCAAGTGGTTATGATACTATTTGAGTAATAGTCGATCGTCTCACCAAGTCAGCACACTTTCTACCAATGAGAGAAGATGATAAAATGGAGAAGTTAGCACGACTATACTTGAAGGAAGTCGTCTCCAGACATGGAATACCAATCTCTATTATCTCTGATAGGGATGATAGATTTATCTCAAGTTTTTGGCAGACGTTACAAGAAGCATTGGGAACTCGTCTAGACATGAGTACTGCCTATCATTCACAAACTGATGGGCATAGTGAAAGAACAATACAGACTCTTGAATACATGCTACGAGCATGTGTTATTGATTTTGGAAGCAGTTAGGATCGACATCTACCGTTAGCAGAATTTTTCTATAACAATAGTTACCACTCGAGTATCGAAATGGCACCGTTCGAAGCACTTTATGGTAGAAAGTGCAGGTCTCCGATTTGTTGGAGTGAAGTGGGAGATAGACAGATTACGGGTCCAGAGATAATCCAAGAAACTATCGAGAAAATCATTCAAATTCAACAACGATTGAAAGCCGCCCAAAGTCGACAAAAGAGTTACGCGGACCTTAAAAGAAAAGATATATAATTTGAAATTGGAGAAATGGTCATGTTTAAGGTTTCACCTTGGAAAGGCGTTGTTCGATTTGGTAAACGGGGGAAACTAAATCCAAGGTACATTGGGCCATTCAAGATTATAGATCGTGTCGGACTATTAGCCTACCGAATTGAATTACCTCAACAACTCACCAATGTACATAATACCTTTCACGTCTCGAATCTGAAGAAATGCTTAGCTAAAGAAGCTCTCATGATTCCTTTAGACGAAATCCAAATCAATGAAAAACTTCAACTCATTGAAGAACCTGTCGAAATAATGGATCGTGAGGTTAAAAGACTTCAGCAAAATTTCAGGAATGCCCGTAGAGGACCCGAGTTCACCTGGGAGCATGAAGATTAGATGAAGAAGAAATACACGCACTTATTTCCAGAAGATGCGTAAACACCTTCAATAGCTTAAAATTTCGGGACGACATTTATTTAGCGGGTAGGTACTGTAGTGACCCGAACTTTTCCATGTTTATATATTAAATAAAAACTATATTTACATGATTAAATGTTTCCAACATGTTAAGCAATCAAACTTGTTAAGACTTGATTATTTGAAATGAGTTTCATGTAGACAATTGATCACCCAAGTTGACCGGCGATTCACGAACGTTAAAACTTGTAAAAGGATATATATATATATATATATATATATATATATATATATATATATATAGTTAACATGATATTATGATAAGTAAGTATCTCACTAGGTATATTAACATTGAGTTATATACATAAAAATGAGACTATTGAATTAAGAAACTCAAAACGATATATATAACGATTTTCGTTATAACAACGTCTTACTAAATACATATGAATCATATTAAGATATTGATACATTATGTATAACATGATAAAATGATAATTAAATATATCATTAAGTGTATTAACAATGAACTACATATGTAAAACAAGAATACTAACTTAAGGATTTCGAAACAAACTATATATGTAACGATTATCGTTGTAACGATGTTTTAAAATATATATAACATATTAATATATATTCATACATCATGTTATCATAATAATTTGATAATTTAACATCTCATTAGATATAATAAACAATGGGTTAACAACGTTAAATGAGATCGTTAACTTAAATGTTTCAAAACAACACTTACAGGTAACGACTAACGATGACTTAACGACTCAGTTAAAATGTGTATACATGTAATGTATTAGTACACTTTTGAAAGACTTCAAGACACATATCAAAGTACTTCTACTTAGCAAAAATGATCACAATTACATTCTCGTTCATTTTCATCAACAATTCTACTCGTATGCACCCGTATTTGTACTCGTACAATACACAGCTTTTAGATGTATTTACTATTGGTATATACACTCCAATGATCAGCTCTTAGCAGCCCTTGTGAGTCACCTAAATATGTGGGAACCATCATTTAACATCTAGCATGAAATATCTCACAAAATTACAAACTTATGGAGCCTATATGGAGACTTGCAAGTTCACGTGAATGGTACTCATCACAAACACATTCTCATTCAATTTTTATGCATCAAATTAATCTCTCTCAAACTCTCTCTTGATGTTCTAAGTGTTCTTCATCATCTTCAACAAAATCTAGCTCAATCTAGTTCATAAATCCTAACCTAGATCAACTTTCAAACTAACTACTCAAGAACACATCAAGAATACTTTCAAGTTTACAAGTCTACTTCCAAGCTTTCTAAACCATCCCAAGTAATCATCTAAGATCAAGAAACCTCTGTTATTTATAGTAGGTTATAATTCTAATTCAAGGTAACACTTATATTCAAAATTTGATTCCATTTCTATAACTATAAACTATCTTAATTCGAGTAAAAATCTTACTTGAACGTGTTTTCATGTCATGATTCTACTTCAAGAACTTTCAAGCCATCCAAGATCCTTTGAAGATATATCATTTTTTGTCACTTCCAATAGGTTTACCTACTAAACTTGAGGTAGTAATGATGTTCATAACATCATTCGATTCAAATATGTATATAACTATCTTATTCGAAGATTTAAACTCATAATCACTAGAACATAGTTTAGTTAATTCTAAACTTGTTCGCAAACAAAGTTAATCCTTCTAAATTAACTTTTAAAATCAACTAAACACATGTTATATATCTATATGATATGCTAACTTAATGATTTAAAACATGGAAACGCGAAGAACACTGTAAAACCGGACATATGCTGCCGTAGTGAAACCGGGGGCTGTTTTGGGTTAGATAATTAAAAACTATGATAAACCTTGATTTAAAAGTTGTTCTTCTAGAAAAATGATATTTCATATGAACATGAAACTATATCCAAAAATCATGGTTAAATTCAAAGTGGAAGTATGTTTTTCAAAATGGTCATCAAGATGTCGTTCTTTCGACAGAAATGACTATCTCTTTCAAAAACGACTTGTAACTTATAATTCCGACTATAAACCTGTGACGACTCTTAAATTTCTGTCCAAATTTAAACTTAATCTTTATATGGTTTCAACACGATAAGGAAAGTCTGTAATGTTGAGTCTCGAAAATTTTGGAACTATGTTAATATATTTAGTTAACCATTGACTACCTCGATGATTCACGAACTATTTTCTGTAAATAAATATGTAAATAAATTTATAAATATAAGAATATATAATATTTTGAATAAATAAGATACACTTTAATTAATTAAAATTAAAAATGTAAAATAATAAACAGAATAATTTAGTACAATTAAAAAGAATATATATACATATAAATCTATATGTATACATACGATTTCAATAAATAATATATATAATATATAAATATTCAATATCAAATAAATGTGATCATAAGATATAAATTATAATTATTAATTATTACATAGTTAATGATATGTAATATCAACATATAAACTTACTTACAAACCTAAAATATTACATTATTATTATTATTATTAATATTATTGTTATTATTACCAATAAACATTATAATTAGTAATAAGAATATGATTTTAGCTATTATTTTGATATCATTAATATTATTATGATTCCTATTATTATTATTAGTATTTTTATTAATAATATTAAAAGTAGTAGTATTATTATTAAATTCATATTTATTAAATATACATATTAAGTATATAAATAAAATATATAGATAGACACAAAATCAGTTAGGTATCCATTCCAAATTCTGTACTGGCTGTTTAATCCTATCTCTAATTTGATTCCATGTCAAGAATCGATTTACCATACAAGTCCAAAATCAGTTACAACTTGTTATCTGCTTTATTTTTTTTCTCATCTGTACTTCTTGTCTGCCAAAAATTATCAAACATTGACTTCACAAATCAATTAACACCAAAATACTTTTAAATCATGAATGTACTTACATTATATATATCTATATCTTCAATTAAGAAGAATTTAATAGAAATAGAAAATCAGATATATATAAATACATATGCAGTTATATATATATATATATATATATATATATATATATATATATATATATATATATATATATATATATATATATATATATATATATATATATATATATATATATGTGTGTGTGTGTGTGTGTGTGTGTGTGTAAACACCGTATATACATATATAAACACAGAAGGGAATGTATTCTGTTTCCAATCCCTTTCAAGCTGTAGTTGATTGGTTTTCTTCATACAAATCAGAATCTAAAACACTAGGACAACTCCAAAATTTTGTTAACAATCGACATCGTTCTTTATTTTTGGTGTACGATTGATTCTTCCTGTCGAGCTCCATTTTTATAAAACTCAATCAATTCCAGTGTATATGATACCACTTGACTTTACCATATAAATTTTCAATCACCTTCATCCATAGAATCGTATTCCTTGCTTCCATATTAATCGAAGAGAAACCACAACTTCTCTTCTCTTGCTCAGCAACACCCATCGACTTACAATTTAATGTGGCTCATTCTTATCTTGTTATAATCATCAAACAAACACTCGAACCTCATCTTGATAATATAAAACCATATTTCACCAAACCACCACCATGGTTCACCATTTAACCATCACAACCCTAAAATGAACAAACGGCATTACCATGTTTCCTGTGTTCAATCACCGCCACCACTTACCACTATAACCACATCTCTCTTTTCTCCCTCTACCCATCTCTCCCACCTTTTCTTCATGAACCATCATTTACAAATGATTACTACTACACCCTCGTTGTTATTTGTTATTCTTGTAGCCGAGACACACCAAAAACACCATATTCTTCTTTGTATTCACAAACAAGAATTAAATCGATTAGGCTACTGCTATTTATTTTAAAGAATGATGAGTGGAGGTGCATGATGGCTTTAAAGATGAAATATAAATAATGAAGACTGCGTGATTCTTTTTCTTGTGCTCCGTATTTTTCATTGGTGGGGCTATCAACACATTCAAGTGGGTAGGGAAAAAGAGATCCATTTTTTGCATTATAATATGGACAACATGGGTCTTTGGTATGAATCATTTTTTCGATTAAAATAAAGAATGATGATGATACATTTAAAACTTAATGGACGATGAGGTGGCTTGTGCAGCTGTTCGCTTTTCTTTTCATTTTTTTTAAACGATTATGATTAGTATGATCATGGTAGACGTGGATCATTATGTCTGAAAATGATGTATCAGACAAAATATCATATACGTATTATGCAGATATTTCTAGTTACTAAGTTACTGGACTCCCTCATTAACATTGGGCCGAACCCATTCTGCTTTATATAAAGCTGAAAACATTCTGGTACGGGTGGGCCTCTAGACTACAACTTGTTGGGACTGATCAATATTAGACTTTCTATTTTCAATTTAAACCATTGAACCCACAATCACAAACTAAAGGAAACTTTTGAACTGCATTTTCGATTGCTGTTCTATTCCTTTAAATAACAGAAATAAGGATGATTATGATTTGATGGTGATGACTAAAGAAAATGATGATCATGTAAAACGATTATGATTCAATGATTACGGTTATGATTGTAATTCAATGATAAGATGAATCATGAATTTGATGGTGATTCGAAGTTGATGTGATAAAAAGGTGACGATGATGAGGTCGTTTATGATGATAGTGATTTGGATGATGGGTGAAAATTCTTATCGAACTAGATTAAATGAAGTCATAATGATTCGTATTTGTTAAAGGATTAAACGGGTGAGAAGTTACCAGAATGTAACTAATGGTTCACTGGTTTGGGTGCGGGGTTGTGAAACGAGAGGTCATGGGTTCGAGCCCGGTATCTGCCATTTTTTTTAGGAAAAGCTTTGAAGGTAGTTTATTATCAGATTAATATTATTATTGTTATTGGTATTATAATTATTATTACTATTATTATCATATTTAAAATATTTATTAATATTATTACAAGTATTACTAATATTATTATTATCATTAATATTACAATTATTATTATTATTATAAACTTTAATAGAAAAACTATGATTTAGTTATTATTATTGTTACTGTTATTATTATTACTATCATAATTATAATTATTATTATCAGTATTGTAATTATTAAATATTATTATTATAAGCAAATACAACTTTTATTACTAATGATAATATTATTATCTTACCCAATAAATATTATGTATATAAAGATATACTTATAAAAAAAAATATTACATATAAGTATGTATTAATCATAATAACAATTTTTATATAAATAGTCATATATAACAAATTAGGTATTTTTAATATAATACTAATCAAAAAAATATATATTGATATAATTATATAAATATTAATTAATTTAAATATATATACATAATTAAATATATATATATATATATATATATATATATATATATATATATATATATATATATGTGTGTGTGTGTGTGTGTGTGTGTGTGTGTGTGTGTGTGTGTGTATATATATATTAAGATATAATATATGAATTTAATCAATTACGATTATACGTTTTAATATACATATGTAAATGATATAGGTTCGTGAATCCGAGGCCAACCCTACATTTGTTCAATGTCGCCATATGTATTTTTACTACAACATACAGTATAGTGAGTTTCATTTGCTCCCTTTTTAAATGCTTTTGCAATATATATTTTTGGGAATGAGAATACATGCACTTTTATAAATGTTTGACGAAATAGGCACAAGTAATTGAACTACATTCTATGGTTGAATGATCGAAGCCGAATATGCCCCTTTTTGCTTGGTAACCTAAGAATTAGTAAACCAGTCTACTAATTGACGCGAATCCTAAAGATAGATCTATTGGGCCCAACAAACCTCATCCGTTGTAGCGAATTCTTTAGTACTTCGATGTTTTTTTATCATGTTCGATGGATGTCCCGTAATGATGGGGATATTCTTATATGCATCTTGTTAATGTCGGTTACCAGGTGTTCAATCCATATGAATAATTTTTATGCATGATGTTTATGAGAAATGGAAATATGAAATCTTGTGGTCTATTAAAATTATGAAATGATTATTTATGATAAACTAATGAACTCGTCAACCTTTTGGTTGACACTTTAAAGCATGTTTATTCTCAGGTATTAAAGAAATCTTCCGCTGTGCATTAGCTCATTTTAAGGATATTACTTGGAGTCATTCATGGCATATTTCGAAAGACATTGCATTCGAGTCATTGAGTTCATCAAGATTATCATTAAGTCAATTATAGTTGGGGGTATTATGAAATGGTATGCATGCCGTCAACTTTCGTTGTAAAGAAAGTTTGCGTTTTAAAAACGAATGCAATGTTTGTAAAATGTATCATATAGAGGAAAAATACCTCGCAATGTAACCAAATGTTATTATATTCGTATTTATGGATTAGGACGGGTCTTTACATGTGGTATCAGAGTGGTGGTCTTAGCGAACCAGGTCTTGTATTAGTGTGTCTAACTAGTAGTTGTTAGAATGCATTAATGAGTCTGGACTTCGACCATGTCTGCATGTCAAAAGTTTTGCTTATCATTTCTAGTCAGAAATCATCTGCTTATCATCCTTAGGAAATTACCTGCTTATCATTCTTAGTCTAGACACATCTTACTGCATTGATTGCATGAATAGTGTATAGACAAATTCATATCTTAGCGTATCTGCTAATCCATATCTTAGCGTATCTGTTACTGTATACTTAATCTGACACGTTTCCTTAATTCCCTCCATAATTTATGGGATCTTCTGTACTATAGACAGGTATTCTATGTAATTAGAATATCATCCAATATTCGAAAAACGTTTCACATCAAAAACCCTTTATCCAACCGTACCTGATGGAACTCACAACTAGTTCAAGTCCCTCAAATTCCGACAACTATTCCGACATGGATGTTCACTTAAACTCTGGAAGCAGCGTCACTAGAATGAATCAACCAATCAACCATCCCCAATTCATATGATGGGTTCGTAGTCTACTTAATCATTGGAGACAAGATGAAGGCGATCCCTTCCATCCAACACATTTTCCTCTTGACGAAGAACCTGAAGCACTTACCGGCGAACCTATCCGAAACACCATTTTCAGCCTCATTTCCAGGGTAGCTCATCATGATTATATTCTATCCAAAATTCTAAACCTTATTCATCCGCTCGTTCCGACCGACAATCATCCTGGAATAATGGAAGAAGTCAAAGAACTTCGCGCTCATGTAATCAACTTGGAAAATATGGTGCAAAACGTACCAGCTTCAGCAACATCACCGGCACCAATATCAGCACCAGTACCACCAACAACCCAAGTTTCAACATCATATGTCGCAACATCACAATCCATATCTCGAACTTAATCGTCGTTCTACGAATTGTTCTACATCATTTATCTTCGTTCTACATGACGATTATGTAATTTCTAATGTTTTAGAAATTATGTGTTCTAGTTCGAACGATAAATCAAATTAGATTAATATCATATTAACTCATTAACTCCATTATTACATCTAAAGAAAATATATATGTAAGTATATTTTCATAAAGATTGTAATTAAAAATTCTTTCGTACAAACTGTTAATGGTGAAAATATTTTAACGGGTAGGTAACACCCGAGGAATATTTATATTTCACATTAATAAGTTACACTCTAAATTATTCGAATCTGATTCAACAGTCATTTACTATCCTACTTATATCTGAGACGACCCGTCCTAATCCATAAGAACGAATACAATAACATTTGGTTACATCGCGAGGTACTTGACCTCTATATGATACATTTTACAAACATTGCATTCGTTTCTAAAAGACAAACTTTCATTTACATCAAAAGTTGACGGCATGCATATCATTTCATAATATATTCAACTATAATTGACTTAATAATAATCTTGATGAACTCAACGACTCGAATGCAACGTCTTTTGAAATATGTCATGAGTGCATCCAAGTAATATCTCTAGAATGAGCAAAATGCACAGCGGAAGGTTTCTTTAATACCTGAGAATAAACATGCTTTCAAGTGTCAACTAAAAGGTTGGTGAGTTCATTAGTTTATCATAATCATTTATTTCCATCATTTTAATAGACCACAAGATATTCATTTCTCATAAATATACGTCCCATGCATAGAGACAAAAATATCATTCATATGGATTGAACACCTGGTAACCAACCTTAACAAGATGCATATAGAATATCCCCATCATTCCGGGACACCCATCGGACAAGATAAAATCGAAGTACTAAAGCATTCCAAATTCCAGAATGGGGCTTGTTGGGCTCGATAGATCTATCTTTAGGATTCGCGTCAATTTGGGGGTATGTTCCCAAATTCTTAGGCTACCAAGCTAAAAAGGGGCATATTCGGCTTCGATCATTCAATCATATAATGTAGTTTTGATTACTTGTGTCTATTTCGTAAAACAGTTATAAAAGCGCATGTATTCTCAGCCCCAAAAATATATATTGCAAAAGCATTTAAAAAGGGAGCAAATGAAATTCACCATACGATATTTTGTACTAAAAATATGCATACGGCGGAACTGAACAATATAAGGTTGGCCTCAGATTCACGAACCTATATCAGTTGCATATATATTAAAACATATCCTATTTAATCAATTAAGTTTACTTATATTTTATAATTAATTAAATTTAGTATCTTTAAATATAATTATACTTATAATAAATATATGATTTATAATTTAATTAAAGTTTTATCAATATAAATGGTAATATATTAGTTAAAACATATTAGTATGTAATATTAGTTGACTTGTAATATATTTTTATATAGATAGCTTTGTTTGTTAAAAATAATAATTATAATAATAAAAATGATAATACTTTTAATAATAATATTAATACTAATAATAAAATGATAAAAATGTTATATGAAAATAATAACAATAAAAGTAGCAAAAATAATAGTAATAATAATAATAATAATGTTAGTAATGATGATAAAAATAATAATACTTATAATGATAATGAAAATAATAATTTTAATAAAAAATACTTTTGTTAATAATATTAATTTCAAAAATGATAATTTTAAGGATAATACTAATAATAATATTAATACTAATAATAATCCAAATGCTCATTTTAATGATGATAATAATAATAATAATAATAATAATAATAATAATAATAATAATAATAATAATAATAATAATAATAATAATAATAATAATAATAATAACAATAATAATAATAATAATAATAATAATAATAATAATAATAATAATAATAATAATAATAATAATAATAATAATAATAATAATAATAATAATAATAATAATAGTGATGGTAATAGTAATGCTACCTCAAAGAAGTTGTCCTTAAAAAAAATGCCCAAGTCTGGGTTTGAACCCGCGACGTCCCGCTAACCCGATAACAACCTAAACCCTTCGTCCATTCATATTCTTATGAATCAAATCGTAACGTACCCAATTATATATAACCCGTTATATATGTTTCTATTTCTTCTTCATTGACTTAACCTAACCATCATCCTCATCGAGATCATATTGATCATCATCCATAAATCATACGATCAATAACAACTTCTCATCATCTTAATATCTATCATGATTATAACTTAATCATTTCATTATCATCATTGTGATCATCATTATCACATTACTCCTTTGACACAAACTCATCATCATTATCGAATTTCTATCATCATTATCTTAATCGATCATCATCATCCTACAACATGCATCATTCATATCATCATAATATATACATCGTTATCATATCCTAATCGTCCTCATCTTCTTTATCAATTCAACCTTAGTATACAAAGTGTTGAGAAATATTGAGCCCAAATCATATATACCATCCCACTAACAAGACAAGCTTAAAAGAGTGAATTTACTAAGCCCGTTTAACAAATAAAGGAACCCACTTGAGTAGTAAATTAAATTACGGCCCAAGAGTGATTAAACAAAGTCCAGCTCGATAGCCTACTTGCTTTTAAAAAAACAAAATCATTTTCAAATAGACCCTACCAACTTTAACATCCCACTTATATAATTCCATTGAATAATCCGTTTGTTTTAACTTTAATTTCTAAAAGATTCAGTTGTGATTTGTTTAAACTATGATCCAAGAAATAGTCCAATCAAAAAGTTGTTAAATGACCCAAATTAGTTTAAGTTGAAATACGTGACCCGTCATGTAACTTGGATGTCTCCTCATCCCCTTTTTAGAACTCGACAGATTCACACAAAATTAAAGATCACAAGCCCCTCATCTTCTCATAAGACTCACCATCATCATCGTTACAACATCACCGTATAACCTTATGTTATCAACGTTAAAATAGAATAAAAAAATAGGAAAGTAGCCGTGGTATCAACAAACATCATCTTGGATCAATGTTAGCTTTTGGTAGTGGTCTGTAGGCCATGGTGATTCCCATCTAATCGTATATTAAAAAAATGAAGTGTGGGGTGGTAGGTCCGTGAATTGGAATCAAAGTCATCGTTTAATTTTATTATTGCTCCGCATGATGTTAACAAGCAGGTGTTTGGTTAAGTTTTAATGGGTTTTCATAATGGTAACAAAGGAGAAGATGGTTTGTGAGCCGGAGTGATGGTTAAGTAGATATATTTGATGATTTGATGATTGTAGTAATCGAATAATGGCTTCAATGGGTGGAAGGTGGCAAGAGTGGAAAGGGTGGTGTATGATGATGGTGATGATTATGGTCGATGGGTTATGAACCGAAGAAGAAGGAGAAGGTGACGGGTTTAGGTGGTTCAAATTAAAGAAGGTGGAGGGTGTCACGGTGGTGAGGTTAGTTGATCACGGTGTTTAAAGAGGAGATATAAGGTGAAGATTATGTGTTGTTTGTTAGTCATCGGACAAGATAAGGATAGAGAAGAAGAAAATAAGAGAGGTGGTGAGAGTGGAAATTGTTTGGGTTGTATTCTCATCTGCATAAATTGAGCAGGCAGAAACAAAGAAAAAGGGTTTTGTTGTGATACTTTCAAACGGAAACCGAAAGCAAGGTAGCTCGAAGTAGAAAAGGGTTATGGTTTTTGATGAAGATGAAGTGTTAGTGTTCGGTAGATACATACATAGAAATGTAGCTTGTTTAGATGCATGCATATATGCACTCATAAAAGTTAAACATAACAAAAACACAAACAGTGTATATCCAATCAACTTTTTAAATATGTATATTTATCTCTTTAAACGTGTGATATAAAATAGAAAGCAACCTTCAATTTGTAAATTATCTGCCGACAGTTTAATAGGGATAGTATTTTGTATTCCGTTGTTAATCAGTGGCGAATAAAAAGTCTTCGAAAAAATTCCAAATTTTTAGATTGACTATATTTATTTATTTTAGTTATTATGGAATAAAATTCGATCCTTAATTTGTTAAATAAATATTACATCAATTGTCCCTCTCAATTCTGGGAAAAAATATAAAAAGTGTTAAAATTAAATACCTAGATCATAAATACATTTTTAGTAAGCCTAAAATATATAGAACTCATTTTCGGATCACCGTTTATTTTAAAATCATATAAGTTCGAATTAAACTTCTCTAATTAATAATCGAAAAGTCTAACGAGTATTACAATCATTTAATATTTATTTATATACTTTATTTATATTTATAGATATATTTTAAATAATAATTATTATAATATCCTATTTTTATTTTTATTTTACATAATTAATAATAACAACATATAATACTTCAACATTACAGACTCTGCTTATCGTGTCAGAAATATATAAAGATTAAGTTTAAATTTGGTTGAAAATTTAGGGTCGTCACAACATCCACAGATATACGAATGTGTTCACTTCAGAATAACCATTTTCATTAAATTTCATATTTGGATTTTGACTTATCAGAATCCAACAAGTGGCATAGTGAAGAAAACATTGGACAAAATAAAATTTGTTAGACACAAACGAATTAACTATGAGAAATTTTGTTAAGAATCCACGCTAACAAAATCCTAGCTAACTGTTCCTAGCTAACTGTTAATTCCGTATTACATTTTATTTATCGCAATTTATTTATCGCAATTTTAATTCTCACAATTTTATTTATCGTCATTTAATTTCTGTTATTTATTTTACGTACTTTAAATATCGTCGTATAAATCGGGACACATATACAATGTTTTGACATATCATATTGACGTCAACTATATATATTATTTGGAATGAGCATAGACACTCTATATGCTGTAATGCTCGAGTTCACTATACAGGGTTGAGGTTGATTCTTAAATAATATATATACTTTGAGTTGTGATCGAGTCCGAGACATGTATACAATGGGTCACGATACGTATTAATTAATTAGAATATAATATATTAAACTATATATGAATTATTAAACTGCTAATTGTGGACTATCAACTGTGGACTACCAATATTGGACAATTAAAATGAATTAAAATATTGATTATAACATATGAAACTAAACATTTCTTCAAGTTTGCCACTTGATTTCATCTTAAACCTCATTTGTATCTTGACGATTATAACCTACGTTCAAACCTTTCATGATTCTTGAAAACACCTCAATAGAGAGGATGAACCAATCGCACTTCATCGACGGAAGAAAAGATTGATGCATATAGTTATGCACCTGAAAACACTCGAAACCTGAGTAAACGTTTAATACATATATGTGCTAGCTCCTTTGGTATTGTTATTACCAAAAATAACTTTGCAATCCGTTTCAAAGTAGCCAATTTTGTCACAGCTCCAGTAAATCAATTTCGACTTTTCATTCGGATTTGCCTTATTATAACCTTGATATATACGTTTGCCTTTTCGTCATCGTTACCGGGGAACCTTTTATACCCCATCACATTAGCAGTAAACTTACCAGCAACTTCATTACCTATTGGCTTAAGTCTCTCCGAAGAACTATTATATTTGTTTGTTAAAACCTATTCATATACTCATCCACATCTTATAACGAGAATTACCACATCAATTACCGGGAATTAGCAATCAGTATTTAGAAATCTCGCAGCATGTCTACATCAACAGTTATATGTATACATATAACCTTTATCTCTTAGAATAATGACCTTCAATTCTGAAATTCTGAAAAGCACCCAGTCTACAAATCAATACTCTGAATTTTGAAAAGTTGAATGAAGCAACAAAAACTATAAACGACCTTAACAGCCAAAAGTTTGAAGGAGGCTGTGGGCAAATCACAAAGACTAAACCTGCATTCAAAGAATCTAAATGATTCAGTATCTGCTGAAGTCATTAACAAATACCTTACTCCTGACTCTAAACCTTTACGGACAAATCTTCTCCATCATCCTTTGATGTTAGAAATTCTAAAATATCATCGTATCTTCATTATAAATATCCTCGATATTTCTGAAGATATTTTCATAACTATTCTTGTAGTGACCCGGAAAATTTTGACTAATTTTAAATCAAACTCTCGATACGATATTGTATTTTCAACACGATAAGCAAAGTCTTTAAGGTTGAGTCTCAAAAATTTTTGAACTATTTTCATACATTCATTTAGCTTTCGACTTTTCTCGACGATTCACGAACAATTAATTGTAAATAGATATGTGTACATATAAATATAAATTATAATTTGAAATATAATTTGAAGTATTATATGTTGTTGTTATTAAAATTAATTATGTAAAATAAAATAAAAATATGAAATGAATGGTAATAGGAATATAATGTCCACACCTAATGCATTGTTTTTACCTGGTTGATATTTTATAATATAATAATCTAATTATCACATCCTTTTAAAAAAAATTACATGTTATCACTTGCAATTCCGTATACAATGCTTGTAATATAACTATGACATCTATGAAATCTAATCTTTCAATCATCATTAATATTTTTCCACCGAATATATTTATTAACATTAGGATTCACCTTTTTATCGTTTGAATTAAAAACTTGGTTGACATAATGATGTTATCTAAATGATTGATCACCAACATGTAACCAACCCTCTATCCTCTCTGTTTTCTATTTATTCCAAACAAATACTAAGAGACAAACCCCATTACTTTCTGTTAGACATCTTAATCAAACCCATTAACCATTGTCTACCCACTAGATCAAAAGATTCACACGTTTTTCTTTCTTTTCTTAACATCACCTTTATATAATATAATTATTATTAAAGTGATTACCTTATTATTAGTATATTATGAATTATATACATATATAGGTAGTGTATGTATCAACAAATTCATCACCCCTAGTTACCCGATTATGATCACCTTCCCCTCTTTTTATATTTTTCATTCCATCTCTTCTTTTCCAAACCATCATACCATCGGTTTCTAAATGACTACAACTATCTCGCTGTTCAATCCACAAACCAATACCTTGAAATAACTTTAGTAAAATGCCAACTGCAACTTCTTCATTCCTACTACTGCACTTCTATTTCTTTTCCCAATTTATGTTACTACTATCGAGTGCTACTGCAGCTCCGGTTCTGTCACCAATACACAGCCGTCAACCACCCATTACAACCACCACCTGCAATCTTTACAGTCGCAAACCACCAAGAACCACCACTGTTGCAGCTGGGTTGCTGTTTCCTTCTTCCTGTTCCTGTCCGAAACCCAGCATGTTCGATCACCACTTGTTTTCACTTGACTGCTGCTATTTATGTACTGTTTTTTGCTGTTGTTAACGTAATGTTCTACTGCTACGTCACTGTAGCTACTACCATTCCTGTTGAGATCCAATGATGAAGAAGATGACAGGATGATGTTAAGGGACAGCTACTACTGCGTTTCTTTTTGTGGTTCTGTTCAACGAAAAGTTTAATGATAAGCAATAAATTAAATATTGATTACGTGTTATTTGATGATGCGTAAGGAATATTAACAAATGATGATGTTACAAGACGTGAAGAATGATGATGAACCGAACACTTTATTGCTGTTGTATATTATCTGTTTGTTGCTATTCTTCCCTGCTTATTTGGTAATAATAAATAAAGATAATATTAGTATATTGATATTAGGTGACAGCAATTAAAAGGTTGTTAATGATTGATGATAAATATATTGGATGATGACTTTATGATGATGGGATTATGATGTAATATGACAATGAATGTGTATGGTTACCAGCGAGTAAAACACTACCCTTCTGTTCCACTAAAATCCTACTAAGTGGGCTGATAATGCTAAAACCGAACATGTATTTCATAGCATTATTCCTCAAGAAAGACAAGCTTTTAGTTGCAATTGTTCTATTTACAAGTGATATTCGTTTAAATAATAAAAGGTGAAAACAAAAGACAGATTCGACGAATTGAAGACGCAAACGACCAAAAAGCTCAAAAGTACAAAAGACAATCAAAGAGGTTCCAATTATTGATAAGAAACGTCTCGAAATTACAAGAGTACAAGATTCAAAACGCAAAGTACAAAATATAAAATTGTACGCAAGGACGTTCGAAAATCCGGAACCGGGACCAGAGTCAACTCTCAACGCTCGACGCAACGGACTAAAAATTACAAGTCTACTATGCACAAGAATATAATATAATATATAAATAATTATATTAATTATTTATATTTTATATTTATATATAAAATCCGTCGGCAAGAAAGACTCCAAAATGACTGAGCTGTATTTTCAAACTCCGCGACTCGCGGAGTTTGAAGGCAAAAAATGCCGCGAGTCGCGGAGTATACCTGAACTCAATTCCCTATAAAGCCAACCGAATTCTGATCATTTTTAATCCATCTAATATCCATCTCTCTATCTATATCGTATATATTTATATTTATATTTTAATTTTAATTTTAATTTTAATTTTAATCCTAATAATAAGGGTATGTTAGCGAATGTTGTAAGGGTGTAAGTCGAAATTCTGTCCGTGTAACGCTACGCTATTTTTAATCATTGTAAGTTATGTTCAACCTTTTTAATTTAATGTCTCGTAGCTAAGTTATTATTATGCTTATTTAATCCGAAGTAATCATGATGTTGGGCTAATTACTAAAATTGGGTAATTGGGCTTTGTACCATAATTGGGGTTTGGACAAAAGAATGACACTTGTGGAAATTAGACTATGGGCTATTAATGGGCTTTATATTTGTTTAACTAAATGATAGTTTGTTAATGTTAATATAAAGATTTACAATTGGGCGTCCCTATAAATTACCATATACACTCGATCGGACACGATGGGCGGGGTATTTATATGTACGAATAATCGTTCATTTAACCGGACACGGGAATGGATTAATAGCCACTAGAATAATTAAAACAGGGGTGAAATTATGTACAAGGACACTTGGTATAATTGATAACAAAATATTAAAACCTTGGGTTACACTCAGTCGACATCCTGGTGTAATTATTAAACAAAGTATTAAAATCTTGTTACAGTTTAAGTCCCCAATTAGTTGGAATATTTAACTTCGGGTATAAGGATAATTTGACGAGGACACTCGCACTTTATATTTATGACTGATGGACTGTTATGGACAAAAACCAGAAGGACATATTAAATAATCCAGGACAAAGGACAATTAACCCATGGGCATAAAACTAAAATCAACACGTCAAACATCGTGATTACGGAAGTTTAAATAAGCATAATTCTTATATTTCATATTTAATTTCCTTTATTTTATATTTAATTGCACTTCTAATTATCCCATTTTTATTGTTATTGTATTTAATTGCACTTTTAATTATCGTACTTTTTAATTATCGCAGGTTTATTTTATCGCACTTTTATTATTCGCAATTTCATTATCGTTACGCTTTAATTTAAGTCTTGTATTTATTTTTATTTTACATTTGGTTTTAACTGCGACTAAAGTTTTAAAATCGACAAACCGGTCATTAAACGGTAAAAACCCCCCTTTATAATAATAATATTACTTATATATATATATTTGTATTTTTATAAAAGTAAACTAATATAGCGTTAAGCTTTGTTTAAAAAGATTCCCTGTAGAACGAACCGGACTTACTAAAAACTACACTACTATACGATTAGGTACACTACCTATAAGTGTTGTAGAAAGGTTTAAGTATATCCATTCTCTAAATAAATAAATATCTTGTGTAAAATTATATCGTATTTAATAGTATTTCCTGTAAAAATATAAGCTATTTTATATACTACTCTGCTAAAACATCAAGTATTTTTGGCGCCGCTGCTGGGGAACACTCTTAAACGCCGGAAGCGCAACGCTAATAAAAAAAAAGATTTTTAGTTTACTTTTATTAAAATTCGCTTTTGTAAAAATACGTTTTAAATATTCGAAAATATAAAAAGAAAAACAAAAATATAAGTATTTTTAAGATTTTATTAAATATTTAAGTTTTATAAAGTTTCTTTATTTTTATTTTATAAAAATATAAGTTTTATTTAAATATTTTGTTTTTCTTTAAAACATATAAAAAAAAATTTAATATATATAAATCTATTTTTAAGATATTTTTAAAGTTATAAAGTAGTTCTATTTTTATTTAAGTTTTTAAATATAAGTTTTTATTATATAAATATTTTATAAACAGAAAATATAAAAACAAAAAATAAAAAAAAAACAAAAATAAAAACGTCAAGTTTTAAACTGTACCTGAGTTGAATTTTGGATCCCCGCGACTCGCGGAGTTTGATGCTTTGAATACCGCAAGTCGCGGAGCTGTCTGACACGGGCCACACAGAACCCTAATCTGCATTAAATACGGAGTATTATTAATTATTATTAATTAATTTGTAATTAGGGTTAAATATTTAATTAATTTAGTATTTAATTTAAGTTTTAATTAATTTATGTATTTAGTTTAATTAGTTTAATTAATTTGTAAAATTAATAGTTTTAATAAATAAATAATATAAAAATAATATTTTTATAAAAATTGTACTTTTTACAACTTTTTGTATATTTTTATATTTTGTCCCTTTTTAATCGTTTTAGCGTAATATTTGTATTTTTCGCTCATATTTAGTTTTAAACTTAGTTTTTGCCATAGTTAATTTTACTTCTAGATTTTTAGGCTTTGCCGTAGAATTCCTTAAGTGCTTTTTCTTTAGACTAAGATTTAGGTACTTTAGAATTTTGCGACGCCTTTTTAAGTTTTAGTTTCTTTTTAAGTTATTTCCATTTGGGATATAGTTTTTCCTGTAAGCTTTAATATTTTTAGACACCTTTTACCTATGTATCAATTATCATTTCAATTAGTAATCTCAATTTGCGATTATAATTTTAAGTTAGTTGTAGTAATAAGGTTAGGTTAGTCAAGTATTTTTAAGTTTTATAAGTTTCTTTTATTTTTCCGTCACCTTTTATTTTTCAACCATTTTTCTTTTTCGACCTTTTTCGACGAGCTCTTTTTCTTTCTTATTTCTCGCTATTCTAGTTTTAGGACATAGATTTTTATTCTACATCTTATCTAAATTTCTTAAAATTACGAAAATTTATTTTAAGTGGTTAAATTAATAGACATCAAAATTTTCTGGTTCGTAGTAATAGTTGGATTTGTACGTGGACCGGGTTATTGGAGCCAAACAGTCCTCAATTATATTGAGACCAAACGAATCCTGCCCCTCTGCTGCATCTTTTGGCTATTCGAAACGTGGGCAAAATCAGAAAAGTCTATTGATTGGATAACTTATTATAATTTTTCTTTCCTTTTAAAAACTAATAGGATATTCAGTGAATGCACCGAGCAAGACGTTCACCACCTTTTGTACGTTCACCATCTGTAACTAGATCAAGACATTTAGCAAATATTACCGCCGTTGATTTTTCTTTAGAATCGTCATCCAGTCGACCAAGTACTCCAGTTCAAATTTCTGATAATCCATTTTTTGAACCCGACCTCACAATTGAGAATCCGGAGAATATTCAGGAACGGTTCGTAGATCATGAACCACTAAACTTTCCTCCGGAACCACCAATCATTCAAACAGAGATTGTTGAGGAACGAACCATTAAATCAGAATCCTCTAGTGATTCCAATTCAACAAATTCAATTATGGAGAATCTGGAACCTTTAAGTATGGAAGACCGAATGAGAGCTAAACGCACTGGCTAAGGTCACGCAATTACTCATCCAGACATTAATGTGCCAGATTATGAAATCAAAGGACAAATTCTACACATGGTGACTAATCAATGCCAATTTAGTGGTGCGCCGAAGGAAGATCCAAATGAACATCTACGTACCTTTAATAGGATCTGCACACTATTTAAAATTCGAGAAGTGGAGGATGAACAGATATATCTCATGTTATTTCCCTGGACTTTAAAGGGAGAAGCCAAAGATTGGTTGGAATCGTTACCTGAAGGGGCGATTGATACATGGGATGTTTTAGTTGAAAAATTTCTTAAACAATTCTTTCCTGCATCTAAAGCCGTAAGACTTCAAGCAGAAATTGTTACGTTCACACAGAAGGCGAATGAAACTCTATATGAGGCGTGGACAAGATATGGAAAGTTATTAAGAGGATGTCCGCAACATGGTTTAGACACCTGTCAAATAGTACAAATATTCTACCAAGGATGCGACATCACTACAAGGAAAGACATAGATATAGCAGCTGGTGGTTCTATTATGAAGAAAACCAAAACTGATGCTTACAAAATTATTGATAACACTGCTTCCCACTCACATGAGTGGCACCAAGAAAAAGATATCGTTAGATCATCTAAAGCAGCTAGAGCCGATTCTAGCCATGACTTAGATTCCATTTCCGTAAAGATAGATGCTGTCGAGAGACGGATGGAAAAGATGACTAAAGATATTCACTCAATACGAATTAGTTGTGAGCAGTGTGGAGGACCACATTTGACAAAAGATTGTCTCAGTAGTGAATTAACAATGGAACAAAGAGAGAATATTTCATACATAAACCAAAGGCCTGGAAATAATTATCAGAATAATTATCAACCGCCAAGACCGATTTACAATCAAAACCAGAACTATAACAGAAATATTCCATACAACAACCAACAAGGTCCTAGCAATCAACAAGTATTCAATAATACTTACAATCAGCAAAGACCTAATTTTCAAAACAAACCACCACAACAAACCGATGATAAAAAGCCGAATTTAGAAGATATGATGACGAAGCTAGTTGAAACTCAAACGCAGTTTTTCACATCTCAAAAACAAACTAATGAACAAAATGCTCAAGCATTTAGAAATCAACAAGCTTCTATTCAAAATCTGGAACAAGAAGTAAGTAACCTAGCAAGGTTAATAGGTGAAAGAAAACCGGGAAGTCTACCTAGTGATACAAATGCTAACCCCCGGAATGAAACAGCTAAAGCCATTACCACAATAAGTGGTACAACACTTAAACCACCTGAAATACCTGTAACTTCTGATGAAGCTATTCCTACTCCACAAGAACCACAACCTAATCAAGATAAGGAAAAAGAATCGGTAGTTGAAAAGGTTAATGAAGATAACACAGTTAAGGCTAAACCTTATGTTAAACCATACCAACCACCACTTCCTTACCCGAGTAAAATGAAGAAAGAGAAACTTGAAGCCGAGCAATCTAAATTCTTGGATATGTTTAAACAGATAAATGTAAATCTTCCTTTCATTGATGTGATTTCAGGAATGCCTAGATATGCTAAATTCTTGAAAGATCTAATCTCAAATAGAAAGAAAATGGAAGAACTCTCGGCTGTTACTATGAATGCTAATTGTTCAGCAGTGCTGTTGAATAAGATACCAGAAAAACTATCTGATCCAGAAAGTTTCACAATTCCATGTTTTCTGGGTAGTCTTAGTTCAATAGAAGCATTGGCAGACTTAGGTGCTAGTATAAATCTAATGCCATATTCACTATACGCTAAACTAGACCTTGGAGAATTGAAACCAACCAGAATAAGCATACAACTAGCCGATAGATCAATAAAATATCCTAGAGGGATAATGGAGAACATGCTAGTTAAAGTTGGTACTTTAGTATTTCCAGTAGATTTTGTTGTTCTGGACATGGAAGAAGATTCTCAAGTTCCTCTCATATTAGGAAGACCATTCTTAAACACGGCTAAAGCAATGATAGACGTGTTCGGTAAGAAATTGACCCTAAGTATAGAGGATGAGAGTGTTACCTTTTCAGTTGATAGAGCAATGCAACAACCACAATCTGCAGATGATACATGTTATTATATTCAAACTATAGATGCACATGCAGAATTATTAGAAGAATTTCCAGAATTACAAGGAACAGGAGAATGTTCTTTAGGAGAAGGTAATGAACCAATTGATGAAGCTGAAATGTTAGCTACACTTATAGCTAATGGATATGAACCAACAACAGAAGAAATTCAAATGCTAAAAGAAGAAGACAGATATCGATACAAATCATCGATAGAAGAACCTCCGAAATTAGAATTAAAGCCACTTCCAAACCATTTGGAATACGCTTATTTACATGGTGAATCTGAATTACCTGTAATAATATCGTCTTCTCTTACTGAAAATGAGAAATCACAACTCATTTCTGTGTTGAAAGCTCATAAACCAGCCATTGCATGGAAGATTCATGATATTAAAGGAATAAGTCCTTCGTATTGCACACATAAAATCCTTATGGAAGAAGGTCATAAAACGTATGTGCAACGCCAACGAAGACTAAATCCTAATATGCAAGATGTAGTTAAGAAAGAGATTATTAAACTGCTAGATGCAGGTTTAATTTATCCAATTTCTGATAGTCCATGGGTAAGCCCAGTTCAATGCGTGCCTAAGAAGGGTGGCATGACTGTCATTACAAATGAGAAAAATGAGCTTATTCCTACTAGGACTGTAACAGGATGGCGTGTGTGTATTGATTATAGAAAATTAAATGACGCCACCAGAAAAGATCACTTTCCCTTACCTTTCATTGATCAAATGTTGGAAAGATTAGCCGGAAATAGTTACTATTGTTTTCTAGATGGATTTTCAGGATATTTTCAAATTCCAATAGCACCCGAAGACCAAGAGAAAACCACATTCACGTGCCCTTATGGTACTTTTGCTTACAAACGCATGCCATTTGGACTTTGCAACGCCCCAGCAACCTTTCAAAGGTGTATGATGGCGATTTTTCACAACATGATAGAAGAATGCATGGAAGTTTTCATGGATGACTTTTCAGTCTTCGGTGATACATTTGAATCATGTCTAGCTAATCTTGAACGAATGCTTATTAGATGCGAACAATCAAATCTAGTACTTAATTGGGAGAAATGCCATTTCATGGTTAAAGAAGGCATCGTTCTTGGTCATAAAATTTCAAAAGAAGGAATTGAAGTGGATAGAGCTAAAGTAGATGTAATTGCTAAACTTCCACATCCCACCAATGTTAGAGGAGTTAGGAGTTTTCTATGGCATGTCGGTTTTTACCGACGTTTCATAAAAGATTTTTCTAAAATTGCCACTCCTATGAATAAACTCCTAGAAAAGGATGCTCCATTCATCTTTTCAGATGAGTGTATCAAATCTTTTAATATTCTTAAAGAGAAACTCACTAATGCGCCGATCATGATAACACCAAATTGGAATCTACCATTTGAACTAATGTGCGATGCAAGTAATTTTGCAATGGGAGCCGTTTTAGGACAAAGGATTGAAAAACGATTTCAACCTATATATTATGCTAGTAAGACGTTACAAGGAGCACAAACGAACTATACAACTACTGAAAAAGAACTCCTTGCTATTGTCTTTGCTTTTGACAAATTTCGATCATATCTCGTTCTAGCAAAAACGGTGGTCTATACCGACCATTCTGCTCTTAGATACCTATTTTCAAAACAAGATGCTAAACCAAGATTAATCCGTTGGATCTTACTCTTACAAGAGTTTGATATTGAAATCCGAGATAAAAGAGGAGCAGAAAATCTCGCCGCTGATCATCTTTCTCGTCTTGAAAATCCCGAATTAGAAGTTCTAAATGAATCGGTCATACAAGACAACTTTCCTGATGAATATCTATTGAAGATAGATTATAAAGAAATTCCATGGTTTGCAGACTATGCAAACTACTTAGTATGTGGATTCCTTGAAAAAGGATTATCGTACCAAAGACGAAAGAAATTCTTCAGTGATATAAAACACTATTTTTGGGAAGATCCACATTTGTTTAAAAGTTGTCCCGATGGAATAATACGCCGATGTGTATTTGGAGATGAAGATAGTAAAATTTTAAAACATTGCCACACAGGACCAACAGGAGGGCATTATGGGCCTCAACTAACAGCAAGAAAAGTTTATGATACTGGATTCTATTGGCCTACAATTTACAAAGACGCACACCTTCTTTGCAAATCCTGTGATGCTTGTCAAAGGGCCGGAAAAATAAGTCAACGTGATGAAATGCCACAAAATGTCATACAAGTATGTGAAGTATTTGACATTTGGGGTATTGACTTTATGGGTCCATTTCCAAAATCTCATAATAATCTATATATACTCGTAGCCATTGATTATGTATCTAAATGAGCGGAAGCACAAGCTCTCCCAACTAACGATGCACGAGTTGTAGTCAACTTTTTAAAACGTCTTTTTGCAAGGTTTGGAACACCGAAAGCTTTAATAAGTGATCGGGGGTACTCATTTTTGTAATAATCAACTTGAGAAAGTTCTTAAAAGATATGGAGTAACTCATAAAATCTCCACCGCATATCATCCACAAACAAGTGGACAAGTTGAAAATACCAACCGAGCTTTAAAACGTATTCTAGAGAAAACCGTAGGATCAAATCCGAAGGAATGGTCCATTAAATTGGAGGATGCACTCTGGGCTTTTAGAACAGCCTACAAAACTCCAATTGGAACCACACCTTTTAGACTTGTTTATGGAAAAGCATGTCATCTTCCAGTAGAAATTGAACACAAAGCATTTTGGGCTTTGAAGACATGTAATCTTGATTTACATGAAGCCGGACGTCTACGATTAAGTCAACTAAACGAATTAGAAGAATTAAGACATGAAGCATACGAAAATTCGTTAATCTATAAAGAAAGAACGAAGAAATGGCATGATAAAAGAATCAGAAGTTCAAAAGAATTTAAAGAAGGAGACAGAGTTCTTCTTTTCAATTCACGATTCAAGCTATTTCCTGGAAAATTGAAATCAAGATGGTCTGGACCATTCATAGTTAAAAGAGTTTTCCCATACGGAACGATAGAATTGATAAATTCAAATGGGATTGAATTTAAAGTTAATGGTCACAGAGTTAAACACTACATAGATAGTCCGATGGAAGTCGACAACGAAGTTAATCACAATTTCGACACCACAGCTAACTAAGTGTGGGGAGAATCAAGTCTTTAAAGGATAATATGTATTTCTGTTAGAGTTAGATTGTCTGTTTTCGTGTAGTTCTCGAAAATGGAACCCAAATGGTCTTTCCCTAGCAGATCCTAAAGAACTAGTCTTCTCCCCCCATTCTGAATTTTTATTTTTTTTAGGAAATGAAGACTGCCTGTGAACTAAACCATGGTCTAATGCTACACGCTTTGATCACTAAACGTAATAATGACACACTTTCGAGTGAAATAGTATCAGTAATCAGAGAAAGAATGGACGGAGTTAGAAAAGAATCCAGATGCGAAGATAATAAGTTACAATTTGGTAAAGGAAAATCAAAATCCGCAGTGAAAAGAAGAGCACGACACCTAGAAAGATGTCACAAATGCGGAAAATGGTCACATGGAGGTAAATGTTCAAATAATCAAACCTATTCAAACACCGAATTTGTTACTTTATGTAGAGACGGACCGTTCATATGTTTAGAAGAAAAGACACTGAATGCTCGAGGTTACGCCTATGTAGCTATGGAAAACCAATTAAACTGACTATCTTATGAATGGGATAGATCATATAACTAAGAAATCTATTTCACAGGTATGTCTGTACAGTTTTTATTTTATTTTTTTTTATTTTTAACCTTTTGATAATAAACGCTAATTTGTTCGCTATAAAGTATTAAATTGGTATTGAATAAAATTAGGTTTGGCGACCGAAATTATCGATATCATTCAAAAATTTATTACATCACTGCGAAATTTAACGTTTATTCTTAAGGTATAAATATCTTTAATCAATCAACCCAAAATATTTCAAAAATTCATCATGAGTTAAATTAGGTCTTGGAACCGAAATTACTTTACCGAAAAGAGGGGCGCATATTTTTGATAATATTTGATTGATTAAAGTGGGATAAAAAGCCAAAAAGATTTTTAATTTTATTTTTACCATGTTTTTAAAATTAATATATAAATCTTAAATTAATATTGTAATCTTTGTAAAAACAATATTTTTAAAATTGTAAATATTTGAAAAATTAATATAAGTTTGGTGTGAATTTATAATATGAATTTTTAAAATTAAGTTTGGTGTGACTTTTTAATTTTTAAAATATGAATTTTTAATTTTATGCATTTTAAATTTTAAGTTTGGTGTGAATTTTTAATATTAATTTTGAATTTTATATTTAAATTGTGTGAATTTAAAAACAAAAATTTACTTTATCTCATTAAGTTAAAAATATGATTTTTAAAATTCGTCGTAAGTTGAAGACTAGGTCTTTGAACCGAAATTGCTTTACCCAAGGGAGGGACGAGAACTTTTATTATCATTATTTTTAATCTTATTGAATTAAAGTATGCCAAAAACATAAAAAAAACCCAAAAATCTTAGCTTTTAAAACAATCGCTACAAAAAGAAAAATTTTAAAATTTTGTCGAAAGACGGACTAGGACATCGATCCGAAATGACCTCGTCCTAAATAACAAGGGAAACAAAATTTAAAATTAATTACTTAATTGTTTTAATTAATATAAAATATATATATATATATATATATATATATATATATATATATATATATATATATATATATATATATATATATATATATATATATATATATATATATATATATATATATATATATATATATATATATATAAACTCCGCGAGTCGCGGAGTTTGAAATGTAAATTCACCGCGACTCGCGGAGGATGAAAAAACCAGAAAAAAATATATACTGATCGATTTGATCAGTCCCAACACAGAAAAAAAAAACTGCGAAATAACCCTCGAAAAAACCCGCAAAAACACCCCCAAAATCACAATTTTTAACCGTTAATCATCAAATCTTTTACTAAAATCATGTTGAGAAGGATGCTATCAAGGAATTACTCAAGAAAAACGGTAAATTTCTACACCTAAACACCATTTAATCCGAAAATTAGTGTTCTTGAGCAATTTTTTCCCCAAATTGATTTTGATGCTTTTTAGTGTAATTATGCTTAAATTGTTTATGTATTATGCTTGTATAACCTAGATTGATGCTATTTAACATGATTAGAAGCCTTAAACTTCAAATTTTGAGTAATCTAGTGTTTGTGTTCTTGAGCAAATTTGGGGCTTTTTGATATAAATAGGTTATGGCCGATTTTTGTCATGAATTGTTGCTAAATTAAGTAGTGTAACATGTTTAGGTAGTTAAATGATCCAAACTTTGAGCCTAAACATGATATTGAGAATTAAAGTGGACTTTTTCAAGTCTAAAAATTCATGAACTTGATTTTTGAGAAATAATGCCATTTGAAACTTGTTTAATTGCTAGTAATGATTATTTTGACATGTTATTTGAGTTGAATGCTTATGAACTTGGCGAACATTTTCGTATATGCTTATTTGAAAAAGTGTAGATTTGATGAAAATATAAAAATGAGCTTAAGTTTGATATAAATTGATCATGTCATTGTAATTATTTTGATTGATGATTTTGCTGACACTAATGCATATTTGGATGCACAAAAATTGTGTTTGATGTGTTTTGCAGACTGAAAGGGGTGAATCTTCATCCCAAGCTCGCAATGCTCCTGCTGAGAATGCGGAACAACAGGAGGTGGATAACTACTACAAGCAAGATATACCTCATCCAGTCATGACATTTTCTGATATGCACTTGGAAGATTTGCATCCGAACCTGAGATTTGACAGACTTTGGATAGATTATCCAAAGTATCAAAGGGGGTTGCATACTCTTCATTCTAAAGTTGTTGAGGTACCTAGGGTCATATAATGGGGACCATTAAAAGCTATAGAATTAGCCGGGCTAATTAGGGAATTACTTGCACAGAGGTATGGTAATTCTACTTTTAATGACTGGGTACGTTTATTCACCATGCGTAGACCTGTATATAAAGTATGGTGTGAAGAATTGTTGTGTAGTATAGAATTAAATGATCGGGTAGCTAGTTTAACCGATCGATCTTTTATTAGATTTTTGTTAGGAGGTTCGATGCGCCACATGTCTTTACTAGACATGGCTCAGGCTTTACGTATATATACGCCTAAGGAGTTAGCATCTGCCGATTGTAGAGGGTTGATACTAAATGGTAGAAAGATAGATGAAAATTTTGATACACACGGTGTATGGAGTCAAATGACAAGCCATCGCCGATTCAAAGGGGGAAATTACTCTTATTTGGATATAGATAGAGCTGAATTAAGAGTGATTCATAGGTTTTTAGCTAATTCGATTACACAAAGAGGTAAGAACAAGGAAAAGGTAAATGAACAGGATTTGTTTTACCATATGTGTATTCGAGACCCACAAAGCGCTGTAAGTATACCTTATTGTGTGGGTTATTATTTATCAGCTATGGTAAGGGGGATGAGACCGCATAGCATAATGGGAGGTGGTATTTTTATTACTTTGATTGCTGAATATCTCGGTGCGGATATAAGTCGGGGGGGATTATTAGTCGAAGAACCAGAACCCCGCGATACTATAGGTTTAAATGTATACCATGGTGCGAAAGTTTTGAAGAGGCGAAATAACGACGCAGTACAATACCATGGTAGACATCCACAGGTTGAGAGAAACCAACAGCAAGGTAATGTAGAAGGGGGAAATGAAATGCAAGAAATGCAAAGGTTTATAGCTTCACAGGAGTACGAAAATGCTAGACAGAGAGCATTTGAAGATTGGCAAGTTCATCAAAACCAAATCATAGCTCATTGCCAACATATAGGTAGAAACTATATTCCTACTCCGAAACCCATATTCCCTTCCTGGTCTATAGAGATGCAACCACCGTATCCTACGTATAACCCTGCCGAAGCATTTTATAGCACCTATGGTTATGCATGGAACCCCTATTGGTACCAGTATCATCCCTAGTCTATTTAGTTTTATTTATTTTGTAATTTGTAATATTGATACGTTTAATACTTATGTTAATATTGTAATAGTTTTTATAATTTTCTAACTTTTATTCTTAGATTTTAATAATTTTTGAATGTGGGGTAATATACCAAACTTCAAAAATATGTATATATGTTTGCAGTTTATCTTATGTACACAACAGGGTAAAACAACGCATTTTCAAAGACTGGCATTAAGTTCAGCAAAAGCAACTAATTTTGACGACAAGATGCAAAATATATGTGAAATAACAACAAGACGGAATGAACAAATGATGTGCACCATTTATCATTCAGCAAACAAACGCCAATATATTTGGAAACTTTGGTAAAAATTTAATCATTTTCACACAAATCACCCTCAATAATTTAAATTGTTACTGATTTCTTGCAAATGAGGGCATTGCAAGATCTTAAGTGTGGGAAGGGGTTAAATTCTTTCGGATTTTAAAATTTTTTTAATTTATACACTTGGTTACCATTAGAAATACTAGTAAAGCAGTAGTTGTATTAGAATCTAGTGCTCTCTGATAATAAAGAACAGCCCTAGTCTTATATACTGACTAACCAATTCTAGTAAAAATTTTCAAAATTTTCAATTAAATGAACTCAAAATCATGTTTATACATATTTATGAACGATAAAACTAGGTTTTAACACCGAAATTATTGTAACCTCGGAAAGGACATAAATTGAGAAACAAACCAAAATGTTAAAATTCATTTAAAATGGAATAGAGGACGATAAAAAGGAAAATAAAAGCCAAGTGTGGGAAAATTTACCAAGTTATCTTAAACATATGTCACATATATCTGTAACAAATAACTAAAAATACTTTTGCTTTGGACTAAACTAAACTGTTTTACCTGATTTACTGTAAGAAAGATGGATCTACACGATGAATTAATTCCATCATTAAAAGGAAGTAAAGTCTTCCGAAAAAGAAACGCGCTTCTTGATTTAGGTCATGAAGTTGTCGTCCAGACCAGCTGTAGGTTGACAAAAAATCTAGAAAAGTCATCACTAAAATCAGCAGGAAATCCACGGACCTCATCATTAAATAGGGTCGCCAAGTGGTCAGATTTATCCTAACCATGAGAAGGATTTATCTCGTAAAATGAGGGGGCACCATGCAAATTAGCTGGATAAGACTAATGAATCAGATCCCCAAAAAGGATAATCTCCTTAAAAGATCAAAAATTAGCTTTTAAGCCTGATATTACTCAATCCTTGAGATTGACCTTAAAGATTGAGAATTACAAACTCATGGAATTCAATGATATCTAAACTCGAGCTTGAACGAGAAAATAGTTTGATCAAAATTACAAACCGATTTGTTTTCTGAAAACCCATTTTCAATGCGTTCATTACCATTGAACGTAAAATCCTAGGAATTCACCTGGAATTTATTAGGTCACCTGAACTAAATCGGGTGTCAACCGTAAGAACGGTGGTTGCATAGTGGTCAAAGACAGGACCTTGTGCCAGACCGAAAAATTATAAGGGTGAGCTTTACTATTGCTCCTACCAAGGATAGTAATTGCGTCCGACACGTTATAGACAATAATTAAAAGCATGTCAGGGTACATTGCCTTAACAGTTGCTTGTTCAACGCTTTCCTTTACAATCGGACGGTAGTTTACCGAAAGGTAATATACGGGACAAGTAAACTGTACGTATTGCTTTCCAAATACAAGGTTAGCAAGTGGGTGACACAAAACCATAAGTTTTGAGCTAAAATTTTCAAATCTGAAACCCACCAAAACCACAAAAATATTTTGCAAACACCGGTGAAGGGTTATTCCGGAAAACTTATCTAGGGTAAAAATTAGATTTAATTTTCAAAAGATCAAATGTTTTCATAAAGATCCAATTTCCTTAATGGATCTAAATTTTTATAGTCATGTGGGACTGTAAACCATATCGTTACTACCATTGTTTATACCGCCGTATAGAAATCACTGATGTACAAAGTGTGAAGAATAAAGAAGTGATTCTAGTATTTCAAGACGATATTGCTTGAGGACAAGCAACGCTCAAGTGTGGGAATATTTGATAATGCTAAAAACGAACATGTATTTCATAGCATTATTCCTCAAGAAAGACAAGCTTTTAGTTGCAATTGTTCTATTTACAAGTGATATTCGTTTAAATAATAAAAGGTGAAGACAAAAGACAGATTCGACGAATTGAAGATGCAAACAACCAAAAAGCTCAAAAGTACAAAAGACAATCAAAGAGGTTCCAATTATTGATAAGAAACGTCTCAAAATTACAAGAGTACAAGATTCAAAACGCAAAGTACAAAATATAAAATTGTACGCAAGGACGTTCGAAAATCCGGAACCGGGACCAGAGTCAACTCTCAACACTCGACGCAACGGACTAAAAATTACAAGTCTACTATGCACAAGAATATAATATAATATATAAATAATTATATTAATTATTTATATTTTATATTTATATATAAAATCCGTCGGCAAGAAAGACTCCAAAATGAGTGAGCTGTATTTTCAAACTCCGCGACTCGCGGAGTTTGAAGGCAAAAAATGCCGCGAGTCGCGGAGTATACCTGAACTCAATTCCCTATAAAGCCAACCGAATTCTGATCATTTTTAATCCATCTAATATCCATCTCTCTATCTATATCGTATATATTTATATTTATATTTATATTTTAATTTTAATTTTAATTTTAATTTTAATCCTAATAATAAGGGTATGTTAGCGAATGTTGTAAGGGTGTAAGTCGAAATTCTGTCCGTGTAACGCTACGCTATTTTTAATCATTGTAAGTTATGTTCAACCTTTTTAATTTAATGTCTCGTAGCTAAGTTATTATTATGCTTATTTAATCCGAAGTAATCATGATGTTGGGCTAATTACTAAAATTGGGTAATTGGGCTTTGTACCATAATTGGGGTTTGGAAAAAGAACGACACTTGTGGAAATTAGACTATGGGCTATTAATGGGCTTTATATTTGTTTAACTAAATGATAGTTTGTTAATGTTAATATAAAGATTTACAATTAGGCGTCCCTATAAATTACCATATACACTCGATCGGACACGATGGGCGGGGTATTTATATGTACGAATAATCGTTCATTTAACCGGACACGGGAATGGATTAATAGCCACTAGAATAATTAAAACAGGGGTGAAATTATGTACAAGGACACTTGGTATAATTGATAACAAAATATTAAAACCTTGGGTTACACTCAGTCGACATCCTGGTGTAATTATTAAACAAAGTATTAAAATCTTGTTACAGTTTAAGTCCCCATTAGTTGGAATATTTAACTTCGGGTATAAGGATAATTTGACGAGGACACTCGCACTTTATATTTATGACTGATGGACTGTTATGGACAAAAAAACCAGACGGACATATTAAATAATCCAGGACAAAGGACAATTAACCCATGGGCATAAAACTAAAATCAACACGTCAAACATCATGATTACGGAAGTTTAAATAAGCATAATTCTTTTATTTCATATTTAATTTCCTTTATTTTATATTTAAATGCACTTCTAGTTATCGCATTTTTATTGTTATTGTATTTAATTGCACTTTTAATTATCGTACTTTTTAATTATCGCAAGTTTATTTTATCACACTTTTATTATTCGCAATTTCATTATCGTTACGCTTTAATTTAAGTCTTGTATTTATTTTTATTTTACATTTGGTTTTAACTGCGACTAAAGTTTTAAAATCGACAAACCGGTCATTAAATGGTAAAAACCCCCCTTTATAATAATAATATTACTTATATATATATTTGTATTTTTTTAAAAGTAAACTAATATAGCGTTAAGCTTTGTTTAAAAAGATTCCCTGTGGAACGAACCGGACTTACTAAAAACTACACTACTATACGATTAGGTACACTTCCTATAAGTGTTGTAGCAAGGTTTAAGTATATCCATTCTCTAAATAAATAAATATCTTGTGTAAAATTGTATCGTATTTAATAGTATTTCCTGTAAAAATATAAGCTATTTTATATACTACTCTGCTAAAACATCATGGGCTTCGATTATTGGACTCCTATATAAATAAAGGGTTATTGTTCTTGGGTCGTGCCCCTATTGAATTATTGGACCGAGAGCACAGTTAAGCTGCTGTTGGGCCGCATGACATTAGTGTCTGTGATGAGGGCTAGAAACACAAATCGCAAACAATTGGTATTTTTAAATACATGTAAGTATCATTCAATTGCCGGTAAACTGTCTAATATATTTATGATCATAGGAAGATTTCGGTTATGATGTTGTTTATGATAATGATAACGAAATATGATGATGAGTTGCGATATATGATAATGATGAGGTGAAGATGAGGATTTGATATATAGTGATGCTAATACCGTTAGTTAGAATGCCTTTGATGATAATTAAGATAAAAGATGAAGAAGATTGATGTTAATGATCATGAAGTTAGATGAAGATGATGGTATGATTTAAGATTATTGATTATAATTCATGATTTCATATGATAAGTATAATGATAAATGATATTCGATATTATTATGAGGATACGATAGATGATATATAATTGATGATGATGAAGTGGTTAGGACATTTATGAGGATGTGATTCGATCGATATGATGATGAAGACTCACGAGTAGGATCATGAAAATAATCACGATCATAAGGCTTATGATGATGATAACGAGTTTGAATAAGAAGGAGAAAACAAATAATGTGTTAGATGATTTAGTTTGCGGATTTAAAACAGAAATGTACGCAGCGGAGCAGTGTTTTGGGCGAGTGTCGGGTTAGCGAGAGGTCGCGGGTTTGAGCCCGGGCGACGATAGTTTATTTTTTTAGCTTGTTTCCTTTAAAGGTAGTTTTATTACTATTTTTATTATATTATAAATATTATTATTATTATTATTATTATTATTATTATTATTATATTACTATTATTATTATTATAACAAATAAATATTTTGTATACAAAAATATACTTATATTATAATTATATTAATATTACCTATAAACATTTCTATTATGTACATACAAAATAAATACATACATAACATGTAATTTAAAATACAATATACATTAGAATTTAGTACAAATTATATATAAACTACAACACTAAATATATAAATAATATATAATTAATAGATGGGATTATTTGATTATCATTATATGTTTTAATATATATATAACTGATATAGGTTCGTGAATCCGAGGCCAACCCTACACTTGTTTAATGTCGTCATATGTATTTTTACTACAAAATACAGTATGGTGAGTTCATTTGATTTCCTTTTTACTCTTTACATTTTTGGGACTGAGAATACATGCACTACTTTTACAACTGCTTTATTAAATGCTTTTGAAATACATTTTGAACTGCGAATACATGAAATTCTTTTATAAATGTTTGACAAGATAGACACAAGCAAAACATTCCTCGAATGAATTATGTGACATGATAATTACCACCATTGAATTATGTGGACGTGATAATTGCCACAATTGATATGAATATTTTTCCCCTGATTATTATTGCTTGGTAACCTAAGAATTAGGGAACATCACTAATTTTGATAATTAGTGCATGCCTAATTGACGCGAATCCTAAAGGTAGCTATCGGGTTTAACACCCCCACCCAGAATGTTCACTAGATGGAAGGGCTAGTGGGCGTGATGTTTAGTACTTCAAAGTTTATATGATTATTATACACACGAAATGTTCTGTTTTGGGGATATTATTATGCGCATTATATGTGAAGGTCGGTTACCAAGCCAAGATATGAAAGCAATGAAAAGTGAAAGTTATGTATCGAGAGAATGATTTTATACACAGGTTATGTGTATGTTATTTTTTTTGTGCACGAGATATGTGTACGGTTATTAAGATTTATGAAAGATTATTTTGTACACGAGAAAGGTGTACTGTATTTAAAAGATATCGCATGTACATTACAGGTGGGTATAGGATTCGGGCCCATTTGTACCATGCAGCATTTAAATCTTGTGGTCTATCAAAATGATGAATTTTATTGTTTTAAGATAAACCTATGAACTCACCCACCTTTTGGTTGACACTTGAAAGCATGTTTATTCTCAGGTATGAAAAAAATCTTCCGCTGTGCATTTGCTCATTTTAAAGACATTACTTGGAGTCAATCATCGCAATGGGACCAAATGTTGAAGACTTCGTCCAGATGGATTAGGACGGGTCACTACAGGTGATATCAGAGCGGTGGTCTTAGCGAACCAGGTCTGCATTAGTGTGTCTAACTGATAAGTTGTTAGGATACATTAGTGAGTCTGGACTTCAACCTTGTCTGCATGTCAAAAGTTTGCTTATCATTTTCGTCGGAAAATTTCCTGCTTATCATTCTTAGTCTAGACACATCTTATTGCATTGATTCCATGAATAGTGTATAGACAAAATTCATATCTTAGTGTATCTGCTAATTCATATCTTAGCGTATCTGTTATTGTTACCTTTGCCTGACAGCTTCCGTAGATTCCTCCGTAACTTATGGGATTTTAGTATTATATATACATATGTAAATTATGTATTGCAAGGTAATATTCTACCTCCTATAATCTATTTCTTATTGAAAATCCTTCATCTGATCATTCGAGATGAATCCATCAACCAGTCCGAGTCCTCATATTCCGATAGCTATTCCGATAGTTATTCCAACAGCTATTCCGATATGAAGTTTCACTCGAGCTCCGAAAGCAGTGTCACCAGAATGAATCAACTAAATCAGCCATCCCCAATTCATCTAATGGGTTCGTAATTGACTTAATCAATGGAGACAAGAAGAAGGTGATCCCTTCCATCCACCACATTGCCCTCTTGGCAAAGAACCTGAAGCACTTACCGACGAACCTATCCGAAACACCATTTTCAGCCTCATTTCTCGAATATCTCGTCATGATTACATAATATCTTAGATTCTAAACCTTATTCATTCGCTCGTTCCAACCAACAATATCCCGGAATAATAGAAGAAGTTAACAAACTTCGCGCTCGAAAAATAAATTTGGAGAAAATGGTGCAAAATTTACCAGCTTCAGCAACACCACCGGCACCAACAGTACAACCAACAACCCAAGTTATTAACATCACATGCGTCAACATCTCATTCTGTACCTCGAGTACAATCTTCATTCCTACATATCGTTCTACATCATTTATCTTCGTACGACATGACGATTATGTAATCTCTAATGTTCTAGAGATTATATATTCTTGTTCTAACGGTAAATAAAATGAGTTTAATATCATATTTACTCATTAAATCCATGATTACATCTGAAGAAAATATATATGTAAGTATATTTTCATAAAGATTGTAATTAAAAATTCTTTTGTACAAACGATTAATGGTGAAAATATTTTAACGGGTAGGTAATACCCGAGAAATATTTAGATTTCACATTAATAAGTTACACTGTACATTCTTCAAATCTGATTCAACATTCATTTACTATCACACTTACATCTGCAGATATACGTGTCCATTCACAGCAGAATTACCATTTTCATTCAAAATTCATATTTGGATTTTGACTTATCAGAATCCAACAAGTGGCATAATGAAGAAAACATTGGACAAAATAAAATTTGTTAGAAACAAACAAATTAGCTATGAGAAATTTTGTTAAGAATCCACGCTAACTGTTCCTAGCTAACTGATTACCTTTTATTTATCGCAATTTTTTTATCGCAATTTATTTATCGCATTTTATTTATCGCAATTTTAATTCTCGCAATTTTATTTATTGTCATTTAATTTTCGTTATTTATTTTACGCACTTTAAATATCGGGACACGTATACAAGGTTTTGACATATCATATCGACGCATCTATATATATTATTTGAAATAACCATAGACACTCTATATGCAGTAATGATCGAGTTAGCTATACAGGGTTGAGGGTGATTCTCAAATAATATATATAAGTTGAGTTGTGATCGAGTCTGAGGCATGTACACTGGCCACGACACGTATTAATTAATTCGAATATTATATATTGCTAACTGTGGACTATCAACTGAGGAATACCAACATTGGACAATTAAAATGAATTAAAATATTGATTATAACATATGAAACTAAACAATTCTTCAAATTTGCCACTTGATTTCATCCTAAACTTCATTTGTATCTTGACAATTACGATCTGCGTTCAAACCTTTCATAATTCTTGAAAACACCTCACTCGAGAGGGTGAACTAACCGCACTTCATCTACGGAAGAAAAGATTTATGCATATAGTTATGCACCTGAAAAACTCTTGGAACCTGAGTAAAGGTTTAACACGTATCTGTGCTAGCTCCTTTGGTATTGTTATTACAGAAAATAACATTGCAATTCTTTTTCACAATAGTCAGTTTTGTCACAGCTCCAGCAAGTCAACTTCGACTTTTCGTTCGAAACAATCTTATTATAACCTTGATATATATGCGTGCTCTTTTATTGTTACCGGAGAATCTTTTATATTCCCCATATTACCAGCAGATGTACAAGCAACCTCGTTGCTCCTTGGTTTAAATCCCTTTGACAAATCACTATATTTATCTATTGAAGTCTTATCATGAACTCATCAGCATCTTGTAATGATAATTACCATACCAAATACCGGGAGGCATCAATCGATAATCTAGAATTCCTCAGCGATTCTACGACAACAATTATATATATATAAGTGTATATATATATATATATTCTATCTCCTAGATTTACAAAACTTCAATTCTGAATTTCTGAAAAGCGCTTTAGTCTATGAATCAGTTTTATGAGTTTTGAAAAAGCTGATGAAATCTTTAGCGAATACCTTGCTCCTTAATCTAAATCCTTGCGGTCGAATTTCTTCATCATCTTCTGATCTTAAATATTTTAAATTCTAAAGATATCATCGTATCTTTCGTTATAAATATCTTAGATATTTCTGAAGATACCTTCATAAATATCTTTATTCGAAATTATCTATCTCTTCGTGCTATCCGTGTTACGTCATAAAAGAAACTATATTAGTTTCTAAATTTCTTTAAAATTCGAGTTTGAATTATGAATGGTTTCTGGAGAAGTGTTGGGAATTGAAGCATGAGTTAGTATAATATAATGACGTCAGGCCAACGTGGTTATATTACAGTAAGTCATGCTGAATTTCTAATGGAACGTGATAATGGTTCACAGATATTGCCCTCATCATGTGCCATGATACATAACTCTTTCATTCTACTTAACCTCTAAACATATCAAGAGATTATTTTCTTGATAGTTCTATCCTTACCGAGATTCCAGCAGTTTGCTAATTAAACATGATATTACATTCTCTTTCTGATTAGAAGATTCCCTTAAATTCCTTGAATTCCGGAAATTCGCCATGACTACGTCAAAAGTTCAGACGAAATTTTTCACTCTTTTGTGATAGCTTCACTCGTACGCTTCACATGATCGAATCATTTTATCTATATTAATCAATAATGATAAAACTCTAACTCATATTCGTCATGAAAACATTTTTATTGTTAGCCATGACGACCTCACTCAAATTTCGGGACGAAATTTCTTTAACGGGTAGGTGCTGTAGTGACCCGGAAAATTTTGACTAATTTTAAATCAAACTCTCGATACGATATTGTATTTTCAACACGATAAGCAAAGTCTGTAAGGTTGAGTCTCAAATTTTTTTTAACTGTTTTCATACATTCATTTACCTTTCGACTTTTCCCGACGATTGACGAACAATTAATTGTAAATAGATATGTGTACATATAAATATAAATTATAATTTGAAATGTAATTTGAAGTATTATATGTTGTTGTTATTAAAATTAATTATGTAAAATAAAATAAAAATAGGAAATGAATGGTAATTGGAATATAATGACCACTCCTAATGCATTGTTTTTACCTAGTTGATATTTTATAATATAATTAATCTAATTATCACATCCTTTTAAAAAAAATTACATGTTATCACTTGCAATTCCGTATACAATGCTTGTAATATAACTATGAAATCTATGAAATCTAATCTTGCAATCATCATTAATATTTTTCCACCGAATATATTTATTATCATTAGGATTCACCTTTTTATCGTTTGAATTAAAAACTTGGTTGATATAATGATGTTATCTAAATGATTGATCACCAACATGTAACCAACCCTATATCCTCTCTGTTTTCTATTTATTCCAAACAAATACTAAGAGACAAACCCCATTACTTTCTGTTAGACATCTCAATCAAACCCATTAACCATTGTCTACCCACTAGATTAAAAGATTCACACGTTTTTCTTTCTTTTCTTAACATCACCTTTATATAATATAATTATTATTAAAGTGATTACCTTATTATTAGTATATATTATGAATTATATACATATATAGGTAGTGTATGTATCAACAAATTCATCACCCCTAGTTACCCGATTATGATCACCTTTCTCTCTCTTTATTTTTCTCATTCCATCTCTTCTTTTCCAAACCATCATACCATCGGTTTCTAAATGACTACAACTATCTCGCTGTTCGATCCACAAACCAACACCTTGAAACCACTTTAGTAAAACGCCAACTACAACTTCTTCATTCCTACTACTGCACTTCTATTTCTTTTCCCGATTTATGTTACTACTATCGAGTGCTACTGCAGCTCCGGTTCTGTCACCAATACACCGCCGTCAACCACCCATTACAACCACCACCTGCAATATTTACAGTCACAAACCACCAAGAACCACCACTGTTGCAGCTGTTTTGCTGTTTCCTTCTTCTTGTTCCTGTCCGAAACCCAACATGTTCGATCACCACTTGTTTTCACTCGACTGCTGCTATTTATGTACTGTTTTTGCTGCTGTTAACGTAATGTTCTACTGCTACCTCCCTGTAGCTACTACCATTCCTGTTGAGATCCAACGATGAAGAAGACGACATGATGATGTTAAGGGACAGCTACTGCTGCGTTTCTTTTTGTGGTTCTGTTCAACGAAAAGTTTATTGATAAGCAATAAATTAAATATTGATTACGTGTTATTTGATGATGCGTAAGGAATATTAACAAATGATGATGTTACATGAAGTGAAGAATGATGATGAACCGAATACTTTGTTGCTGTTGTATATTATCAGTTTGTTGCTACTCTTCCCTGCTTATTCGGTAATAATAAATAAAGATAATATTAGTATATTGATATTATGTGACAGCAATTAAAAGGTTGTTAATGATTGATGATAAATATATTGGATGATGACTTTATGATGATGGGATTATGATGTAATATGACAATGAATGTGTATGGTTACCAGCGAGTAAAACGGTACCCTTCTGTTCCACTAAAATCCTACTAAGTGGGCTTCGATTATTGGACTCCTATATAAATAAAGGGGTATTGTTCTTGGTCGTGCCCCTATTGAATTATTGGGCCGAGAGCACAGTTAAGCTGCTGTTGGGCCGCATGACATTAGTGTCTGTGATCGGGCTAGAAAAACAAATCGCAAACAATTGGTATTTTTAAATACATGTAAGTATCATTCAATTGCCGGTGAACTGTCTAATATATTTATGATCATAGGAAGAATTCGGTTATGATGTTGTTTATGATAATGATAACGAAATATGATGATGAGTGGCGATATATGATGATGATGAGGTGAAGATGAGGATTTGATATATAGTGATGCTAATACCGTTAGTTAGAATGCCTTTGATGATAATTAAGATAAAATATGAAGAAGATTGATATTAATTGTAGTGACCCGAACTTTTCCGAACCTTTCTATGATTATATGTTTAATGAAAACTATATTTACATGATTAAATGTTTCCAACATGTTAAGCAATCAAACTTGTTAAGACTTGGTTAATTGAAACGGAAATTTTGTAAACGTCTGATTACCTAGTTTGACCAATGATTCACGAACGCTATAAGTTGTATATGACATGATGATACATAAATGAATAAATATATATGTTTAACATGATATAATGATCATCAAGTATCTCATTAAAAATAGTAACAATAAGTTATATACTTAAAAAGGATACTATTGACGTATGAAACTCGAAATGATACATATAACGATTATCGTTATAACCACGTCTTACTAAATATATATGAAGCATATTAATACATTGTTATATTATATATAACATGATAATATGATAATTAAATATATCAATAAGTGTATCAACAATGAACTACATAAGTAAAAACAAGACTACTAACTTAAGGATTTCGAAACGAGACATATATGTAACGATTATCGTTGTAACGACATTTAAATGTATATATCATATTAAGATATATTAATATATCATAATATCATGATAATATAATAATTTAAAATCTCATTTGATATTATAAACTTTGGGTTAACAACATTTAACAAGATCGTTAACCTAAAGGTCTCAAAACAACACTTACATGTAACGACTAACGATGACTTAACGACTCAGTTAAAATGTATATACATGTAGTGTTTTAATATGTATTCATACACTTTTGAAAGACTTCAAGACACTTATCAAAATACTTCTACTTAACAAAAATGCTTACAATTACATCCTCGCTCAGTTTCATCAACAATTCTACTCGTATGCACCCGTATTCGTACTCGTACAATACACAGCTTTTAGATGTATGTACTATTGATATATACACTCCAATGATCAGCTCTTAGAAGCCCATGTGAGTCACCTAACACATGTGGGAACCATCATTTGGCAACTAGCATGAAATATCTCATAAAATTACAAAAATATGAGTAATCATTCATGACTTATTTACATGAAAACAAAATTACATATCCTTTATATCTAATCCATACACCGACGACCAAAAACACCTACAAACACTTTCATTCTTCAATTTTCTTTATCTAATTGATCTCTCTCAAGTTCTAACTTCAAGTTCTAAGTGTTCTTCATAAATTCTACAAGTTCTAGTTACATAAAATCAAGAATACTTTCAAGTTTGCTAGCTCACTTCCAATCTTGTAAGGTGATCATACAACCTCAAGAAATCTTTGTTTCTTATAGTAGGTTATCATTCTAATACAAAGTAATAATCATATTCAAACTTTGGTTCAATTTCTATAACTATAACAATCTTATTTTAAGTGATGATCTTACTTGAACTTGTTTTCGTGTCATGATTCTGCTTCAAGAACTTCGAGCCATCCAAGGATCTGTTGAAGCTAGATCCATTTTTCTCTTTTCCAGTAGGTTTATCCAAGGAACTTAAGGTAGTAATTATGTTCTTAACATCATTCGATTCATACATAAAAATCTATCATATTCGAAGTGGTAAACTAGTAATCACTAGAACATAGTTTAGTTAATTCTAAACTTGTTCGCAAATAAAGTTAATACTTCTAACTACACTTTTAAAATCAACTATACACATGATCTATATCTATATGATATGCTAACTTAATGATTTAAAACCCAGAAACACGATAAACACCATAAAACCGGATTTACGCCGTCGTAGTTACAACCGGGGGCTGTTTTGGTTTGGATAATTAAAAACTATGAAAAACTTTGATTTAAAAGCTATACTTCTGAGAAAATGATTTTTCTTATGAACATGTAACCATATCCAAAAATCATGGTTAAACTTAAAGTGAAAGTATGTTTTTCAAAACAGTCATCAAGATGTCGTTCTTTCGACGGAAATGACAATCTCTTTCAAAAACGACTTGTAACTTGTATTTCCGAAAATAAACCTATACCTTTTCTGTTTAGTTTCATAAATTCAAGTTCAATACGAAACCGTGGCCGCTTAAATCACTCAAAACGGATTAGAAACGAAGAAATGGCGAGCAAAACAAAATTGGTAAAAACTACTCATTTTAGCTACGTGAAAATTGGTAACAAATCTATTCCAATCATAACTTAATCAAATTGTATTGTATATTATGTAATCTTGAGATACCATAGACACGTATACAATGTTTCGACCTATCATGTCGACACATCTATATATATTTCAGAACAACCATAGACACTCTATATGTGAATGTTGGAGTTAGCTATACAGGGTTGAGGTTGATTCCAAAATATATATAGTTTGAGTTGTGATCAATACTGAGATATGTATACACTGGGTCGTGGATTGATTCAAGATAATATATATCGATTTATTTCTATACATCTAACTGTGGACAACTAGTTGTAGGTTACTAACGAGGACAGCTGACTTAATAAACTTAAAACATCAAAATGTATTAAAAGTGTTGTAAATATATTTTGAACATACTTTGATATATATGTACATATTTGTTATAGGTTCGTGAATCGACCAGTGGCCAAGTCTTACTTCCCGACGAAGTAAAAATCTGTGAAAGTGAGTTATAGTCCCACTTTTAAAATCTAATATTTTTGGGATGAGAATACATGCAGGTTTTATAAATGATTTAAAAATAGACACAAGTACGTGAAACTACATTCTATGGTTGAATTATCGAAATCGAATATGTTCCTTTTTATTAAGTCTGGTAATCTAAGAATTAGGGAACAGACACCCTAATTGACGCGAATCCTAAAGATAGATCTATTTGGCCTAACAAACCCCATCCAAAGTACCGGATGCTTTAGTACTTCGAAATTTATATCATATCCGAAGGGTGTCCTGGAATGATGGGGATATTCTTATATATGCATCTTGTTAATGTCGGTTACCAGGTGTTCACCATATGAATGATTTTTATCTCTATATATGTGATGTGTATTGAAATATGAAATCTTGTGGTCTATTGTTACGATTTGATATATATAGGTTAAACCTATAACTCACCAACATTTTTGTTGACGTTTAAAGCATGTTTATTCTCAGGTGAATACTAAGAGCTTCCGCTGTTGCATACTAAAATAAGGACAAGATTTGGAGTCCATGTTTGTATGATATTGTGTAAAAACTGCATTCAAGAAACTGATTTCGATGTAACATATTTGTATTGTAAACCATTATGTAATGGTCGTGTGTAAACAGGATATTTTAAATTATCATTATTTGATAATCTACGTAAAGCTTTTTAAACCTTTATTTATGAAATAAAGGTTATGGTTTGTTTTAAAAATGAATGCAGTCTTTGAAAAACGTCTCATATAGAGGTCAAAACCTCGTAACGAAATCAATTAATATGGAACGTTTTTAATCAATAAGAACAGGACATTTCAGTTGGTATCCGAGCGTTGGTCTTAGAGAACCAGAATTTTGCATTAGTGTGTCTTATCGAGTTTGTTAGGATGCATTAGTGAGTCTGGACTTCGACCGTGTTTACTTGAAAAATGATTGCTTAACAAATTTTGTTGGAAAATATATATTTTTAACATGTGAATATTATGTGATATATTAATCTCTTAACATGTTTGATATTATGTGATAGATGTCTACCTCTAGAACAAGTTCTATTGACTCACCTAATAATAATGAAGAGTTAAATGTAAATTGGAATGATTCGTGGACTGATTCACAAGTTCCCGAAGAGGAACCGGAAGAAGAGTCGGAACCGGAAGAAGAATCGGAACCGGAAGAAGAATCGGAACCGGAAGAAGAAATAGAACCAGTGGGGGAAATAATAAAACGGTTAAGTAGAAGAAAATCCTCAACCAACCGACCAAAGTTAATTATGGTCAACGGTGTTTCCGCCAAGGAAGCAAAATATTGGGAGGATTACCAATTCTCCGATGAATCGGATCCCGACGAGGATTCCGATGATGTTATAGAAATTACCCCAACTGAATTTAAAAAGGCAAAAGAGAACAATAAGGGAAAGGGCATAAAAATAGAGAAATCTGATTCTAACCCCGATGAACTTTATATGTATCGTCAACACCCGTATTTCTTAAGTTGTAACAATAACCCGGGAACCTCTAAACCACCAGGTTTTTCTAGACCAATGTGGAAAATGACGGCTCGTATTAGGGGAACATCATATATCCCTAAAAACTTAGCAAAAAGAACCAAGTTCAAAAAAGAAGAAACGAGTGAGTCGGAATAAGATAGTTGTATTTGTGCGGTGTAATATATGTAATATAGTGTGCTTATGCTTTACGATATATGTAAAAATTGTTTGTATTAATAAGTATCTTTTATGAATCTAACTCTTGTCTATTTTACAGTATAAAAAGACAAAATGGATAGACAACCCAATATTTTACAAGACTTACCCGGAGACATGATTGATGAAATCTTGTCTAGAGTCGGTCAGAATTCCTCGGCACAACTATTTATGGCAAAATCAGTTTGTAAGACATTCGAAGAACGTTCCAAGAATGCCATGGTTTATAAAAGGCTTTCGTTTGAAAGATGGGGGATATCACATTGGGAAACCCATAAGTTACGTTGTGTTTACTTTGACGCATATATTGCGGGGAACCCAAATGCTATTTTACGCAACGGGTTAAGAAATTATTTTGACTCAATGTATCCGAATATAGGACTTCATGATTTAGAGAAAGCGGCTAACATGCAACATAAAGAAGCATGTTATGCTTATGGGTTAGTAATGTTCGCTTCTCACCAAAGTGAGAAAAAGAACATCGGGCTACAGCTATTAAACAAAACGTTCCCACAAGTGACGGAGTCGGTAATTGGGATAAGAAATGAGGTTTTTAGGTTATTACGATACTGTTGGTCATTACGTAACCTTCGCCCTTTTGACAACATTACAACACGTTGTCATACTATCAGTCACAACGGATACGTTCCACAAGACCAAGGATGGGAAGTGGTATTAGTAAAACCAAAATGCATGACTTGTTTCTGGACGTATGAATTACGTGTCTTTATTGCCTTTGCTGAACGCCTTATTTATTAACTAGAATTATCTTCGCAACTACTTTATATCAAAGTTTTATGTGCTATATTTCATACTATATGTAAAATAGCGGTATTGTAAGTTTGCAAGTTATTGTATAAAAGTTTGAATATGATATTTTTTTTTTCTGTGATTAGTTTTTCATATAGAATTGTAGTAGTTGAAATGGTATGTTAGCTACTAAGTATGAACTTAACGGGTAGGTACTACCCGAATTAAAGAGTATAAAATGCTAATATGAAGAAAGAGCTTTTATAAATAAGTTCATATTACGCTACGAAATACTATTGACTACTCTTGATATTCTATATGATTAACTCGTTTCATTTGACTATTTTGAAGGAAATGGCACCGACTACTCGACACACCTTGAATATGAGTGAAGAGGAATTTCGTGCCTTTCTTACTTCAAACATAGCCGCAGTACAGGCCGCGCTATATACAAACAATAACCTTGGATCTAGCAGTACAGGAAATCGTGTAGGATGCACCTACAAAGAATTCACTGCCTGCAAACCTTTGGAATTTGATGTAACCGAAGGACCGATCGGATTGAAACGGTGGACCGAGAAGGTTGAATCGGTGTTTGCCATAAGTAAGTGTACTGAAGAGGACAAAGTGAAGTACGCTACGCATACCTTCACAGGTTCTGCGTTAACATGGTGGAATACCTATCTAGAGCAAGTGGGACAAGATGATGCTTACGCACTACTGTGGTCAGCATTCAAGCACTTGATGAACGAGAAGTACCGTCCCAGAACCGAGGTCAATAAGCTCAAGACAGAATTTAGAGGGTTACGAACCCAAGGATTTGATATTATCACGTACGAAAGACGATTCACAGAATTGTGCCTATTGTGTCCGGGAGCGTTCGAAGATGAGGAAGAGAAGATCGACGCGTTTGTGAAAGGATTACCGGAAAGAATCCAATAAGATATAAGTTCAAATGAGCCCGACTCCATACAACAGGCATGTAGAATGGCTCACAAACTAGTGAACCAGATTGAAGAAAGAATTAAAGAACAGACGGCTGAAGAGGCCATTGTGAAGCAAGTCAAAAGAAAGTGAGAGGAAAACGGTGATAAGAATCACCAATACAACAATAACAGCAATTACAACAATAATCGCAACAACTATCCCAACAATCGCAACATCAATCGCAACTACAACAAATGGCCCAATAACAACAACAACAACAACAACAGCAACAACAACAACAACAACAACAACAGCAACTACAACAATCATCCCAACAACAATAATAACCGCAACAACAACAACAACAATCAGAAGCAGCTATGCCAAAGGTGTGAAAAGTATCACTCGGGGTTCTGCACCAAATTTTGCAACAAGTGTAAAAGAAATGGTCATAGCGCGGCGAAGTGTGAGGTCTACGGACCAAGGGTTAACAGAACGATAGGAACAAATGGTGTCGGAACGAGTAATGGCGGAGCAAGTAGTGTCGGAGCAAGTTATGTCAATGTAGTTTGTTATAAATGTGGAAAACCGGGCCATATTATTAGAAATTGCCCAAACCAGGAGAACACGAATGGACAAGGCCGTGGAAGAGTTTTCAATATTAATGCGGCAGAGGCACAGGAAGACCCGGAGCTTGTTACGGGTACGTTTCTTATTGACAATAAATCTACTTACGTTTTATTTGATTCGGGTGCGGATAGAAGCTATATGAGTAGAGATTTTTGTGCTAAATTAAGTTGTCCATTGACGCCTTTGGATAGTAAATTTTTACTCGAATTAGAAAATGGTAAATTAATTTCAGCAGATAATATATGTCGGAATCGAGAAATTAAACTAGTTAGCGAAACATTTAAGATTGACTTGATACCAGTAGAGTTAGGGAGTTTTGATGTGATAATCGGTATGGACTGGTTGAGAGAAGTGAAAGCAGAGATCGTTTGTTACAAAAATGAAATTCACATTATACGAGAAAAAGGAAAACCCTGAATGGTGTACGGAGAAAAGGGCAACACGAAGCTACATCTTATTAGTAATTTGAAGGCACAAAAACTAATAAGAAAAGGTTGCTATGCTGTTCTAGCACACATCGAGAAAGTACAAACTGAAGAAAAGAGCATCAATGATGTTCCCGTCGCAAAAGAATTTTCCGATGTATTTCTGAAAGAATTACCGGGATTACCTCCACATCGATCTGTTGAATTTCAAATAGATCTTGTACCAGGAGCTGCACCAATAGCTCGTACTCCTTACAGACTCGCACCCAGCGATATGAAAGAACTGCAAAGCCAATTACAAGAACTTTTAGAGCGTGGTTTCATTCGACCAAGCACATCACCGTGGGGAGCACCTGTTTTGTTTGTCAAGAAGAAAGATGGTACATTCAGGTTGTGTATCGACTACCGAGAGTTGAACAAACTTACCATCAAGAACCGCTACCCACTACCGAGAATCGACGACTTATTTGATCAACTACAAGGCTCGTCTGTTTATTCAAAGATTGACTTACGTTCCGGGTATCATCAAATGCTGGTGAAAGAAGATGATATTCCAAAGACTGCTTTCAGAACACGTTACGGTCATTAAGAGTTTATGGTCATGCCGTTTGGTTTAACTAATGCACCAGCTGTGTTCATGGACCTTATGAACCGAGTGTGTGGACCATACCTTGACAAGTTTGTCATTGTTTTCATTGATGACATACTTATTTACTCAAAGAATGACCAAGAACACGGTGAACATTTGAGAAAGGTGTTAGAAGTATTGAGGAAGGAAGAATTGTACGCTAAGTTTTCAAAGTGTGCATTTTGGTTGGAATAAGTTCAATTCCTCGGTCACATAGTGAACAAAGAATGTATTAAGGTGGATCCGGCAAAGATAGAAACTGTTGAAATGTGGAAAACCCCGAAAACTCCGAAACACATACGCCAATTTTTAGGACTAGCTGGTTACTACAGAAGGTTCATCTAAGACTTTTCCAGAATAGCAAAACCCTTGACTGCATTAACGCATAAAGGGAAGAAATTTGAATGGAAGGATGAACAAGAGAAAGCGTTCCAGTTATTGAAGAAAAAGCTAACTACGGCACCTATATTGTCATTGCCTGAAGGGAATGATGATTTTGTGATATATTGTGACGCCTCAAAGCAAGGTCTCGGTTGTGTATTAATGCAACGAACGAAGGTAATTGCTTATGAATCTAGACAATTGAAGATTCACGAGCAAAATTATACGACGCATGATTTGGAATTAGGCGCGGTTGTTTATGCATTAAAGACTTGGAGGCACTACTTATATTGGGTCAAAAGTATTATATATACCGACCACAAAAGTCTTCAACACATATTTAATCAGAAACAACTGAACATGAGGCAGCGTAGGTGGATTGAATTGTTGAATGATTACGACTTTGAGATTCGTTACCACCCGGGGAAGGCAAATGTGGTAGCCGACGCCTTGAGTAGAAAGGACAGAGAACCCATTCTAGTAAAATCTATGAATATAATGATTAACAATAAACTTACTACTCAAATAAAGGAGGCGCAACAAGGAGTTTTAAAAGAGGGAAATTTAAAGAATGAAATACCCAAAGGATCGGAGAAGCATCTTAATATTCGGGAAGATGGAACCCAGTATAGGGCTGAAAGGATTTGGGTACCAAAATTTGGAGATATGAGAGAAATGGTACTTAGAGAAGCTCATAAAACCAGATACTCAATACATCCTGGAACGGGGAAGATGTACAAGGATCTCAAGAAACATTTTTGGTTGCCAGGTATGAAATCCGATGTTGCTAAATATGTAGGGGAATGTTTGACGTGTTCTAAGGTCAAAGCGGAGCATCAGAAACCATCAGGTCTACTTCAACAACCCGAAATCCCGGAATGGAAATGGGAAAACATTACTATGGATTTCATCACTAAATTGCCAAGGACTGCAAGTGGTTTTGATACTATTTGGGTAATAGTTGATCGTCTCACCAAATCAGCACACTTCCTGCCAATAAGAGAAGATGACAAGATGGAGAAGTTAGCACGACTGTATTTGAAGGAAGTCATCTCCAGACATGGAATACCAATCTCTATTATCTCTGATAGGGATGGCAGATTTATTTCAAGATTCAGGCAGACATTACAGCAAGCATTAGGAACTCGTCTAGACATGAGTACTGCCTATCATCCACAAACTGATGGGCAGAGTGAAAGGACGATACAAATGCTTGAAGACATGTTACGAGCATGTGTTATTGATTTCGGAAACAGTTGGGATCGACATCTACCGTTAGCAGAATTTTCCTACAACAATAGCTACCATTCAAGCATTGAGATGGTTCCGTTTGAAGCACTTTATGGTAGAAAGTGCAGGTCTCCGATTTGTTGGAGTGAAGTGGGGGATAGACAGATTACGGGTCCGGAGATAATACAAGAAACTACTGAGAAGATCATCCAAATTCAACAACGGTTGAAAACCGCCCAAAGTCGACAAAAGAGCTACGCCGACATTAAAAGAAAAGATATAGAATTTGAAATTAGAGAGATGGTCATGCTTAAGGTTGCACCTTGGAAAGGTGTTGTTCGATTTGGTAATCGAGGGAAATTAAATCCAAGGTATATTGGACCATTCAAGATTATTGATCGGGTCGGACCAGTAGCTTACCGACTTGAGTTACCTCAACAACTTGCGGCTGTACATAACACTTTCCACGTCTCGAATTTGAAGAAATGTTTTACTAAAGTAAATCTCACTATTTCGTTGGACGAAATCCAAATCAATGAAAAACTTCAATTCATTGAAGAACCCGTTGAAATAATGGATCGTGAGGTTAAGAGACTTAAACAAAACAAGATACCGATTGTTAAGGTTCGATGGAATGCTCGTAGAGGACCCGAGTTCACCTGGGAATGAGAAGATCAGATGAAGAAGAAGTACCCGCACTTATTTCCAGAAGATGAGCCAACACCTCCAATCGCTTAAAATTTCGGGACGAAATTTATTTAACGGGTAGGTACTGTAGTGACCCAAACTTTTCCGAACCTTTCTATGATTATATGTTTAATGAAAACTATATTTACATGATTAATGTTACCAACATGTTAAGCAATCAAACTTGTTAAGACTTGGTTAATTGAAACGGAAATTTTGTAAACGTCTGATTACCCAGTTTGACCAATGATTCACGAACGCTATAAGTTGTATATGACATGATGATACATAAATGAATAAATATATATGTTTAACATGATATAATGATCATCAAGTATCTCATTAAAAATAGTAACAATAAGTTATATACTTAAAAAGGAGACTATTGACGTATGAAACTCGAAATGATACATATAACGATTATCGTTATAACCACGTCTTACTACATAGGTGTATTAATAATGAACTACATAACTGATAATATGATAATTAAATATATCATTAAGTGTATTAATAATGAACTACATAAGTAAAAACAAGACTACTAACTTAAGGATTTCGAAACGAGACATATATGTAACGATTATCGTTGTAACGACATTTAAATGTATATATCATATTAAGATATATTAATATATTATAATATCATGATAATATAATAATTTAAAATCTCATTTGATATTATAAACTTTGGGTTAACAACATTTAACAAGATCGTTAACCTAAAGGTCTCAAAACAACACTTACATGTAACGACTAACGATGACTTAACGACTCAGTTAAAATGTATATACATGTAGTGTTTTAATATGTATTCATACACTTTTGAAAGACTTCAAGACACTTATCAAAATACTTCTACTTAACAAAAATGCTTACAATTACATCCTCGTTCAGTTTCATCAACAATTCTACTCGTATGCACCTGTATTCGTACTCGTACAATACACAGCTTTTAGATGTATGTACTATTGGTATATACACTTCCATGATCAGCTCTTAGTAGCCCATTTGAGTCACCTAACACATGTGGGAACCATCATTTGGCAACTAGCATGAAATATCTCATAAAATTACAAAAATATGAGTAATCATTCATGACTTATTTACATGAAAACAAAATTACATATCCTTTATATCTAATCCATACACCAATGACCAAAAACACCTACAAACACTTTCATTCTTCAATTTTCTTCATCTAATTGATCTCTCTCAAGTTCTAACTTCAAGTTCTAAGTGTTCTTCATAAATTATACAAGTTCTAGTTACATAAAATCAAGAATACTTTCAAGTTTGCTAGCTCACTTCCAATCTTGTAAGGTGATCATCCAACCTCAAGAAATCTTTATTTCTTACAGTAGGTTATCATTCTAATACAAGGTAATAATCATATTCAAACTTTGGTTCAATTTCTATAACTATAACAATCTTATTTTAAGTGATGATCTTACTTGAACTTGTTTTCGTGTCATGATTCTGCTTCAAGAACTTCGAGCCATCCAAGGATCCGTTGAAGCTAGATACATTTTTCTCTTTTCCAGTAGGTTTATCCAAGGAACTTAAGGTAGTAATGATGTTCATAACATCATTCGTGTAGTGACCCGAACTTTTCCATGTTTATATATATTAATTGAGATTGATATTTACATGATTAAATGTTTCCAACGTTAAGCAATCAAACTTGTTAATACTTGATTAATTGAAATATGTTTCATATAGACAATTGACCACCCAAGTTGACCGGCGATTCACGAACGTTAAAACTTGTAAAAACGACATGACGATATATATATGGATATACATATGGTTAACATGAGATTATGATAAGTAAGTATCTCCATAAGTATATTAACAATGAGTTATATACATATAAACAAGACTACTAACTTAAGGATTTCGAAACGAGACATATATGTAACGATTATCGTTGTAACGACATTTAAATGTATATATATATATATATATTAAGATATATTAATATATCATAATATCATGATAATATAATAATTTAACATCTCATTAGATATAATAAATAATGGGTTAACAACATTAATTGAGATCGTTAACTTAAAGGTTTCAAAACAACACTTACATGTAACGACTAACGATGACTTAACGACTCAGTTAAAATGCATATACATGTAGTGTATTTAGATGTATTAAAATACTTTTGGAAGACTTCAAGACATATATCAAAACACTCATACTTAACGAAAATGGTTACAGTTACTTTTCCATTCTTTTCTTTCATCAAGAATTCTAGTCGTATTCTTACCCGTATTATACACAGCTTCAAAACGTACTTACTATGAGTATATACCAATAGGAACTAGCATGGGATTCCACTCTTGATTATGTCATGTATGACTAATCAATTTTAACTTCTACCATGAGCTAGTCAACTAACTAGAACTCCTTTTAACCCCACTCACCACTCACCAATTACCACTCATCATTTACTCTATTTCACTTCCAATTCTCTTTCTAATTCTCTCTCAACACACACACACACACTATTATGAACGTATTTTTCCAGTAGTTAATCATCATCTTCATCAAAAATCACTTCAAGAATCAAGCTATAATCATCATAGGAAGAACACTTCAAGAACACTTCAAAAATCCCTTCAAGTTTACTAATTTACTTCCAAGCTTTCTAATCCATTCCAAGTAATCATATAAGATCAAGAAACCTTTGTTATATACAGTAGGTTATCTTTCTTATTCAACGTAATATTCATATTCAAACTTTGATTCAATTTCTATAACTATAAACTATCTTAATTCGAGTAAAAATCTTACTTGAACTTGTTTTTTTGTCATGATCCTACTTCAAGAACTTTCAAGCCATCCAAGATCCTTTGAAGCTAGATCATTTCTTGTCACTTCCAGTAGGTTTACCTACTAAACTTGAGGTAGTAATGATGTTCATAACATCATTCGATTCATATATATAAAACTATCTTATTCGAAGGTTTAAACTCGTAATCACTAGAACATAGTTTAGTTAATTCTAAACTTTTTCGCAAACAAAAGTTAATCCTTCTAACTTGACTTTTAAAATTAACTACAAACATGTTCTATATCTATATGATATGCTAACTTAATGATTTAAAACCTGGAAACACAAAAAACACCGTAAAACCGGATTTACGCAGTCGTAGTAACACCGCGGGCTGTTTTGGGTTAGTTAATTAAAAACTATGATAAACTTTGATTTAAAAGTTGTTATTCTGAGAAAATGACTTTTATTATGAATATGAAACTATATCCAAAAATTATGGTTAAACTCAAAGTGGAAGTATGTTTTATAAAATGGTCATCTAGACGTCGTTCTTTCGACTGAAATGACTACCTTTACAAAAACGACTTGTAACTTATTTTTCCAACTATAAACCTATACTTTTATGTTTAGATTCATAAAATAGAGTTCAATATGAAACCATAGCATTTTGATTCACTCAAAACGGATTTAAAATGAAGAAGTTATGGGTAAAACAAGATTGGATAATTTTTCTCATTTTAGCTACGTGAAAATTGGTAACAAATCTATTCCAACCATAACTTAATCAACTTGAATTGTATATTATGTAATCTTGAGATACCATAGACACGTATACAATGTTTCGACCTATCATGTCGACACATCTATATATATTTCGGAATAACCATAGACACTCTATATGTGAATGTTGGAGTTAGCTATACAGGGTTGAGGTTGATTCCAAAATATATATAGTTTGAGTTGTGATCAATACTGAGATACGTATACACTGGGTCATGGATTGATTCAAGATAATATTTATCGATTTATTTCTGTACATCTAACTGTAGACAACTAGTTGTAGGTTACTAACGAAGACAGCTGACTTAATAAACTTAAAACATCAAAATATATTAAAAGTGTTATAAATATATTTTGAACATACTTTAATATATATGTATATATTGTTATAAGTTCATGAATCAACAGTGGCCAAGTCTTACTTCTCGACGAAGTAAAAATCTGTGAAAGTGAGTTATAGTCCCACTTTCAAAATCTAATATTTTTGGGATGAGAATACATGCAGGTTTTATAAATGATTTACAAAATAGACACAAGTACGTGAAACTACATTCTATGGTTGAATTATCGAAATCGAATATGCCCCTTTTTATTAAGTCTGGTAATCTAAGAATTAGGGAACAGACACCCTAATTGACGCGAATCCTAAAGATAGATCTATTGGGCCTAACATACCCCATCTAAAGTACCGGATGCTTTAGTACTTCGAAATTTATATCATATCCGAAGGGTGTCCCGGAATGATGGGGATATTCTTATATATGCATCTTGTTAATGTCGGTTACCAGGTGTTCACCATATGAATGTTTTTTATCTCTATGTATGGGATGTGTATTGAAATATGAAATCTTGTGGTCTATTGTTACGATTTGATATATATAGGTTAAACCTATAACTCACCAACATTTTTGTTGACGTTTAAAGCATGTTTATTCTCAGGTGAATACTAAGAGCTTCCGCTGTTGCATACTAAAATAAGGACAAGATTTGGAGTCCATGTTTGTATGATATTGTGTAAAAACTGCATTCAAGAAACTGATTTCGATGTAACATATTTGTATTGTAAACCATTATGTAATGGTCGTGTGTAAACAGGATATTTTAGATTATCATTATTTGATAATCTACGTAAAGCTTTTTAAACCTTTATTTATGAAATAAAGGTTATGGTTTGTTTTAAAAATGAATGCAGTCTTTGAAAAACGTCTCATATAGAGGTCAAAACCTCGCAACGAAATCAATTAATATGGAACGTTTTTAATCAATAAGAACGGGACATTTCAATTCGATTCATACATAAAAAGCTATCATATTCGAAGTGGTAAACTAGTAATCACTAGAACATAGTTTAGTTAATTCTAAACTTGTTCGCAAATAAAGTTAATACTTCTAACTACACTTTTAAAATCAAATATACACATGATCTATATCTATATGATATGCTAACTTAATGATTTAAAACCCGGAAACACGATAAACACCATAAAACCGGATTTACGCCGTCGTAGTTACAACCGGGGGCTGTTTTGGTTTGGATAATTAAAAACTATGAAAAACTTTGATTTAAAAGCTATAATTCCGAGAAAATGATTTTTCTTATGAACATGAAACCATATCCAAAAATCATGGTTAAACTCAAAGTGAAAGTATGTTTTTCAAAACGGTCATCAAGATGTCGTTATTTCGATGGAAATGACTACCTCTTTCAAAAATGACTTGTAACTTGTATTTTTGACTATAAACCTATACCTTTTCTGTTTAGTTTCATAAAGTCAAGTTCAATACGAAACCGTGGCCGCTTAAATCACTCAAAACGGATTAGAAACGAAGAAATGGCGAGCAAAACAAAATTGGTAAAAACTACTCATTTTAGCTACGTGAAAATTGGTAACAAATCTATTCCAACCAAAGCTTAATCAACTTGTATTGTGTATTATGTAATCTTGAGATACCATAGACACGTATACAATGTTTCGACCTATCATGTCGACACATCTATATATATTTCAGAACAACCATAGACACTCTATATGTGAATGTTGGAGTTAGCTATACAGGGTTGAGGTTGATTCCAAAAAATATATAGTTTGAGTTGTGATCAATACTGAGATATGTATACACTGGGTCGTGGATTGATTCAAGATAATATATATCGATTTATTTCTATACATCTAACTGTGGACAACTAGTTGTAGGTTACTAACGAGGACAGCTGACTTAATAAACTTAAAACATCAAAATGTATTAAAAGTGTTGTAAATATATTTTGAACATACTTTGATATATATGTACATATTTGTTATAGGTTCGTGAATCGACCAGTGGCCAAGTCTTACTTCCCGACGAAGTAAAAATCTGTGAAAGTGAGTTATAGTCCCACTTTTAAAATCTAATATTTTTGGGATGAGAATACATGCAGGTTTTATAAATGATTTAAAAAATAGACACAAGTACGTGAAACTACATTCTATGGTTGAATTATCGAAATCGAATATGCCCCTTTTTATTAAGTCTGGTAATCTAAGAATTAGGGAACAGACACCCTAATTGACGCGAATCCTAAAGATAGATCTATTGGGCCTAACAAACCCCATTCAAAGTACCGGATGCTTTAGTACTTCGAAATTTATATCATATCCGAAGGGTGTCCCGGAATGATGGGGATATTCTTAAATATGCATCTTGTTAATGTCGGTTACCAGGTGTTCACCATATGAATGATTTTTATCTCTATGTATGGGATGTGTATTGAAATATGAAATCTTGTGGTCTATTGTTACGATTTGATATATATAGGTTAAACCTATAACTCACCAACATTTTTGTTGACGTTTAAAGCATGTTTATTCTCAGTTGAATACTAAGAGCTTCCGCTGTTGCATACTAAAATAAGGACAAGATTTGGAGTCCATGTTTGTATGATATTGTGTAAAAACTGCATTTAAGAAACTGATTTCGATGTAACATATTTGTATTGTAAACCATTATGTAATGGTCATGTGTAAACAGGATATTTTAGATTATCATTATTTGATAATCTACGTAAAGCTTTTTAAACCTTTATTTATGAAATAAAGGTTATGGTTTGTTTTAAAAATGAATGCAGTCTTTGAAAAACGTCTCATATAGAGGTCAAAACCTCGTAACGAAATCAATTAATATAGAACGTTTTTAATCAATAAGAACGGGACATTTCATTAATGATCATGAAGTTAGATGAAGATGATGGTATGATTTAAGAATATGATTATAATTCATGATTTCATATGATAAGTATAATGATAAATGATATTTGATATTATTATAAGGATACGATAGATGATATATAATTGATGATGATGAAGTGGTTAGGACATTTATGAGGATGTGATTCACTCGATATGATGATGAAGACACACGAGTAGGATCATGAAAATAATCACGATCATAAGGCTTATGATGATGATAATGAGTTTGAAAAAGAAGGAGAAAACAAATAATGTGTTAGATGATTTAGTTTGCGGATTTAAAACAGAAATATACGCAGCGGAGCAGTGTTTTGGGCGAGTGTCGGGTTAGCGGGAGGTCGCGGGTTCGAGCCCGGGCGACGATAGTTTATTTTTTAGCTTGTTTCCTTTAAAGGTAGTTTTATTACTATTTTTATTATATTATAAATATTATTATTATTATTATTATTATTATTATTATTATTATTATTATCATTATTATTATTATTATTATTATTATTATTATTATTATTATTATTATTATATTATTATTATTATTATTATTATAACAAATAAATATTTTGTATACAAAAATATACTTATATTAAAATTAAATTAATATTACCTATAAACATTTCTATTATGTACATACAAAATAAATACATACATAACATGTAATTTAAAATACAATATATATTAGAATTTAGTACAAATTATATATAAACTACAACACTAAATATATAAATAATATATAATTAATCGATGAGATTATTTGATTATCATTATATGTTTTAATATATATATAACTGATATAGGTTCGTGAATCCGAGGCCAACCCTACACTTGTTTAATGTCGTCATATATATTTTTACTACAAAATACAGTATGGTGAGTTCATTTGATTCCCTTTTACTCTTTACATTTTTGGGACTGAGAATACATGCGCTACTTTTACAACTGCTTTATTAAATGCTTTTGAAATACATTTTGAACTGCGAATACATGAAATGCTGTTATAAATGTTTGACGAGATAGACACAAGCAAAACATTCCTCGAATGAATTATGTGGACGTGATAATTGCTACCATTGAATTATGTGGACGTGATAATTGCCACAATTGATATGAATATTTTTCTCCTGATTATTATTGCTTGGTAACCTAAGAATTATGGAACATCACTAATTTTGAGAATTAGTGCACGCCCAATTGACGCGAATCCTAAAGGTAGCTATCGGGTTTAACACCCCCACCCAGAATGTTCACTAGACGGAAGGGCTAGTGGGCGTGGTGTTTAGTACTTCGAAGTTTATATGATTATTATACATACGAAATGTTCTGTTTTGGGGATATTATTATGCGCATTATATGTTAAGGTCGGTTACCAAGCCAAGCTATGAAAGCAATGAAAAGTGAAAGTTATGTATCGAGAGAATGATTTTATACACAGGTTATGTGTATGTTATGTTTTTTGTGCACGAGATATGTGTACGGTTATTAAGATTTATGAAAGATGATTTTGTACACGAGAAAGGTGTACTGTATTTAAAAGATATCGCATGTACATTACAGGTGGGTATAGGATTCGGTCCCATTTGTACCATGCAGCATTTAAATCTTGTGGTCTATCAAAATAATGAATTTTATTGTTTTAAGATAAACCTATGAGAGTTGTAATCACTTGCATCCATAAATTTGCTTGAAAACAAAGGGACCAATGAGAACGCGACATGTGGCGCGAAAATCACATGTGATTGGAAAAAAAAATCGAAAATTTTTTTTTTTTGAAACTTTTTTTTTGATTTTTTTTCAAAATTTTTTTTCGAATTTTTTTTTTTAAATCATATGTGATTATGCATGTCAATCACATGTGATTGTAAACCCAATCACATGTGATTATGCATGGCAAATCCAATCACATGTGATTGTACAATTCAATCACATGTGATTGTGCAGGTAAATCACATGTGATTTAAAAAAAAAAATTTAAAAATTTTTTTTTTTTAAAAATTTTGAAAAAAAATTAAAAAAATTTTTTTTTCAAAAAAAATTTTTGAATTTTTTTTTTCAATCACATGTGATTTTCGCGACACATTTGTGCTCTCATTGGTCCCTTGGATCTCAACTTAATTTATGGACTCAAATGAATATTCCTCAAACCTATGAACTAACCAACCTTTTGGTTGACACTTGAAAGCATGTTTATTCTCAGGTATGAAAGAAATCTTCCGCTGTGCATTTGCTCATTTTAAAGACATTACTTGGAGTCGATCATCACAATGGGACCAAATGTTGATGACTTCGTCCAGATGGATTAGGACGGGTCACTACAATTCTGATCTGAAATAATTTATCTCTTCGCGATATCAGTGTTACATCAGAAAAGAAACTGTTTTAGTTTCTAAATTCTGAAAGATTCGAATTTAAAATATGAATGTTTTTGAAGTAGTGTTGGAAATTGATGCATGAGTTAGTATAATATAATGACACTTGATCAACGTGATTATATTACAGTAAGTCATGCTGAGTTTCTAATGAAATGTGATGATTCACAGATTATAACATCATCATGTGCCATGTTACACGACTCTTACATTCTATCTAATCTATAAACATATCAAGAACATATCTTCTTGATAGTTCTATCTTTTCTCTTGAATTCTAGTAATTTAACCAATCAAGATCTTGCTATTACAATCTCTCTCTTAGAACATTAGTCATGTTCATTTGAAACTCCATACCTACGAATTCTGGACCACTATTCCCTTGACTAAAAGTCGGGAAGAGAAAACTAAAGTATGGGACTTCAAAATATAAGGGAAACGAAGGGAATGAATTTATAGTGAAATATCCGATAGAGTAATTGAAATAGATTATTGTATTTAACCAAAGAAGATTCTAAATTTTCTTAATTACTGAAGAACCAAATCTTATTATTATGATTTTCTCTAAAATCCGTGAATTCCGGAAATCAACCGTGACTACGTCACCAGTCAAGACAAACCTGCATTTACTCATTTCACTCTTTTGTGATAGCTTCACTCATACGTCTCGAATAGTTGAATTGTTTTATCCATATTACTCAATGATGATAAAACTCTATTTATCAGCTCATATTCGTCAGAAAAACATTCTTATTGTTAGTCATGACGATCCCACTCAAATTTCGGGACGAAATTTCTTTAACGGGTAGGTACTGTGACGACCCGAAAATTTTTGACCAAATTTAAACTTAATCTTTATATGGTTTCAACACAATAAGCAAAGTCTGTATTGTTGAGTCTCGAATATTTTGGAACTATGTTAATATATTTATTTAACCATTGACTACCTCGACGATTCACGAACTATTGTCTGTAAATTAATATGTATATAAATTTATAAATATAAGAATATATAATATTTTGATTAAATAAGATACACTTTAATTAATTAAAATTAAAAATGTAAAATAATAAACAGAATAATTTAGTACAATTAAAAAGAATATATATACATATAAATCTATATGTATACATACGATTTCAATAAATAATATATATAATATATAAATATTCAATATCAAATAAATGTGATCATAAGATATAAATTATAATTATTAATTATTACATAGTTAATGATATGTAATATCAACATATAAACTTACTTACAAACCTAAAATATTACATTATTCTAATGACCCGTCCTAATCCATCTGGACGAATACATTATATTTGGTTACATCGCGAGGTACTTGACCTCTATATGATACATTTTACAAACATTGCATTCGTTTTTAAAAGACAAACTTTCATTACATCGAAAGTTGACGGCATGAATACCATTTCATAATATATCCAACTATAAATGACTCCGTAATATTCTTGATGAACTCGACGACTCGAATGCAACGTCTTTTGAAATATGCCATGAATTCTAGATCGTTTAGGACAAAAGTTATAACACGAAATAAGTTTCAATTTACTCCTAGAATCTTTCTCAACCATCAATTTAACTTGAATCAAAAGAACGAATCCTAATTTTCTCAAGAACAATTTAGTTGACTTTTGTAATTAAAACTTTGACTCGAAAATTCTTGCTTGGTACTAAAAATTGAGATATGATACTTTCCAGAAAGTTTTCATGAAAGATTTCTAACAGAATGGCATTTAAGGATTTTGAAATTCAATTTGAATTTGAGTGTTGATCAATTAAATGAAGAACAGAGCAAAAAAATATGTTCTTCAGCTCTTTCTGCTTTAACTCGATTAACTAGGTTCTGCTAAAAGTGTTTGGAATTTATAATTGATAATGTGAGTTCATTAGGTAAACTTTACAACTGGAATAACTCAATTATATAGGAATTAAAAGTTACAAAGAATTAAATCGGGTACAGAGATAAATAAAAAAAATAAAAGGACGATAGGGATTGCTACTGATTCTTGGCTGTACGCGAAAAAACAATTAAATAAAAAGAACTCATTATTTGATTTTGAATTCAAGATCGTTTTGGACAAAAGTTATAAAACGAAATAAGTTTCAATTTACTCCTAGAATCTTTCTCAACCATCAATTTAACTTGAATCATAAGAACGAATCCTAATTTTCTCAAGAACAATTCAGTTGACTTTTGTGATTAAAACTTTGACTCGAAAATTCTTGCTTGATACTAAAAATTGAGATATGATACTTTCCAGAAAGTTTTCATGAAAGATTTCTAACAGAATGGCATTTAAGGATTTTGAAATTCAATTCGAATTTGAGTGTTGATCAATTAAATGAAGAACAGAGCAAAAAAATATGTTCTTCAGCTCTTTCTGCTTTAACTCGATTAACTAGGTTCTACTAAAGGTGTTTAGAATTTATAATTGATAATGTGAGTTCATTAGGTAAACTTTACAACTAGAATAACTCAATTATATAGGAATTAAAGAGTTACACAGAATTAAATCGGGTACAGAGATAAATAAAAATAAATAAAAGGACGATAGGGATTGCTACTTATTCTTGGCTGTTATTGTGATCCTGATGTTGTGATTTGTACGAGTTTAGACAGGAAAACAAATCAATAATAGTTGGAAAGGGATTGAGAACAGAATACGTACTCCTTTAAATTCTTGTATGTATATATCTGGATATTTATATTTTTATCTATAGCTGTATAATTAAATATATATATATATATATAAATCTGTATTTTATGTATATATATGTATTTATAATTATCTGTAATTATATATATATATCAGTACGTATCTCTATCTGTATCTTTATATATATATATATATATATATATATATATATATATATATATATATATATATATATATATATTGTATATTAATTATATAAAGGAACATAATAATATTAATTATAAACATAAATGTTAATTTTTTAATAATAATAATAATGAGACTAATAATATATATATATATATATATATATATATATATATATATATATATATATATATATATATATATATATATTGTATATTAATTATATAATGGAACATAATAATATTAATTATAAACATAAATGTTAATTTTTAATAATAATAATAATGAGACTAATAATAATAATAATCATAGAAATAATAATGATAATAACAAAATTTTTTTGAAATATCTACTATGATAATAATAATAATTATAATACTAGTATTAATAATATTACTAATAATCAATAAATGATACATGTATTAATCATATTAGCTAATAATGTCTAAATTACAACTAATAATAATTTTAATCATTCTTATAGTAATATTTTGTATTTTAAGTATTTATTTTGATAATCATAACATTGAATTTATTTTAATATTTAATATCTATTAATATTGATATTAATAAAAGTAGTAATAATAATATTTGTCATAATAATTTATATTTTTAACTTGTATTTACATCTAATATATTTATGTTACAATTTATTACTTATATATTATTCACTAATTATATATATATATATATATATATATATATATATATATATATATATATATATATATATATATATATATATATATATATATATATATATATATATATATATATATATATATATATATATATCTTCATTTTAACCAACTTATTACTTTGCATATTATTTTATTTATTTGTTATTATTTCAAATTATTATATATTTACTTACATTTATATATCTATATATACGTATACCTCAATTTGCAACGAATAGTTCGTGAATCGTTGGGAATAGTCAAAGGTTGAATGGTTTCATGAAACAAATTCAAAAATTTTGAAATTCAACATCACAGACTTTGCTTATCGTGCTGGAAACATATAAAGATTAAGTTTAAATTTAGTCGGAAATTTCCGGGTCGTCACAGTACCTACCCGTTAAAGAAATTTCGTTCCGAAATTTGAATGAGGTCGTCATGGTTAACAATAAAAATGTTTTCATGACTCATATAAGATGATAAATAGAGTCTTATTACTATTGAGTATTAAGGATAAAATAATTTGGTTATTTGAAAAGTTCGAATGGAGCTATCATAAAAGAGTGAAAATGAGTAAATGAAGATTCGACTTAACCGATGACCTAGTCACGGTTGATTTCTGGAATTTAAGGGATTTAGAGGAAATCTTCGAAATCTATATAAGATTTGATTCTTCAGTAATTAAGGAAATTAGGATCCTTTTTGGTTAAATGCGATGATCTGTCTCGATTGCTCTGTCGGGTATTTCACTATAAATCTTCTCCCTTCGTTTCTTTTATATTTTGGAGTTCTATCCTTTTGTTTTCTCTTCCCGACTTTAAGTCAAGCGAATAACGGTCCAGAATTTCGTAGATATGGAGTTTCGAATGAACATGATTAATGTTCTAAGAGAGAGATTGTAATAGTACGATCTTGATTTGTCAAATTATCAGAATTCATGGAAAAAGATAGGACTATCAAGAAAATATGTTCTTGATATGTTTATAGATTAAGTAGAACGTAAGAGTCGTGTAGTATGGCACATGATGACATTAGGATCTGTGAATCATCATGTTCCATTAGAAACTCAGCATGTCTTACTGTAATATAATCACGTTGATCAAGTGTCATTATATTATACTAACCCATGCATCAGTTCCCAACATTACTTCAAAAACATTCTTAGTTTAAATTCGAAAGTTTACAGAATATAGAAACTAACAGTTTCTTTTATGATGTAACACTGATATCGCGAATAGATAAATGATCTCGGATAAGAATGGTTATGAAAATATCTTCAGAAATATCGAGGATATTTACAATGAAAGATACGATAATATCTTAGAATTTTTAGAATCAAATTGTGATGAAGAAATTCATTCACGATGATTTGGAGCGATTAAGGGGCAAGATATTCGCTAAAGATTTTATCACAATCAGAATCATCAGGATTCTTTATGTAAAAGTTTAGTCCTTGTAATTTGTTCAGAGTTTCAGGATGAGAGATCATAATTCTAAGAGATAACTGTTATATGTAGAAACGTTGCGAGATTCAAAATACTGATTGCTAATTCTGGGTAATTGATATGGCAATTATCGTTATCCGATGCGAATAAGTACATGATAGGGTTTTGATAAATATAATGGTTTTCCAGAAGGTCAAAGATCAATGAAGTTGCTGGTAAGTTTATTGCTATGTGGAGGAATATAAACGGTTCTCCGATAACGATGACGATGGTAACTTATATATCAAAGTTATAATAGAGTTTATTCAAATGAAAAGTCAAAATTGATTTGCTGAAGCTATGACAAAATTGGCTACTTTGAAAAGGGATTGCAAAGTTACTTTCGGTAATAACAACGCCAAAGGAGCTAGCACAGATACGTGTTAAACTTTTACTCAGGTTTCGAGAGTTTTTCGGTTGCATAACTATATGCACGAGTTCTTCCTTTAGTAGATAATGTGTGGTTGGATCGTCCTCTCGATTGAGGTGTTTTCAAGAATCATGAAAGGTTTGAACGCGGATTGTAATCGTCAAGATACAAATGAGGTTTAAGATGGAATCAAGTGGCAAACTTGAAGAAATATTTAGTTTCATATATTATAATCAATATTTTAATTCATTTTAATTGTCCAATGTTATTAGTCCACAGTCGATAGTCCACAGTTAGCAATTCAATAATTCATATATAGTTTATAATATTCGAATTAATTAATACGTGTCGTGACCCGTGTACATGTCTCAGACTCGATCACAACTCAAAGTATATATATTATTATAGAATTAACCTCAACCCTGTATAGCTAACTCCAGCATTACTGCATATAGAGTGTATATGGTTATTCCAAATAATATATATAGATGTGTCGATATGATATGTCAAAACCTTGTATACGTGTCCCGATATTTAAAGTGCGTAAAATAAATAACAGAAATTAAATGATGATAAATAAAGTGCGTAAAGTAAATAATAGAAATTAAATGACGATAAATAAAGTGCGTAAAGTAAATAACACGTATCTGTACTATCTCATTGAGCGTTGTTATTACCGAAAATAACTTTGCAATCCCTTCTCCAAAGTAGCAAATTTTGTCACAGCTTCAGCAAGTCAACTTCAATTTTTCGTTCGAAATAGCCTTATTATAACCTTGATATATAAGTTTGCCTTCATCATCGTTACCGTAGAACCGTTTATATCTCACCACTTTAGCAGTAAACTTACCAACAACTTCGTTGATTGTTGACTTCCTGAAGAAAAAAAAATCATTGTATTTATCAAAACCATATCCGCATCTTATAACGAGAATTGCCATACCAATTACCGAGAACCAGCAATCAGTATTTTGAAATCTCGCAGCATGTTTACATCAATAGTTATATGTATAAATATAACATTTATCTCTTAGAATTATGATCTTCCATTATGAAATTCCGAAAAACACCCAGTCTACGATTCAGTACCTGACGAAATCTCGAGCGAATATCTTGATCTTTAATTATTCTAAATCCTTGAGGAAGAATTTTCTTCAGTAACCTTCGATCTTAGGAATTCCAAAATATTATCATAAATATCTTCGATATTTCTGAAGATATTTTCATAACTATTCTTATCTGAAATCATTTATCTCTCCACAATATCAGTGATACATCGGAAATGAAACTGTTTTAGTTTCTAAATTCTGAAAGATTCAAATTTGAAATATGAATGTTATTGAAGTTGTGTTGGGAACTGAAGCATGAGTTAGTATAATATAATGACACTTGATCAACGTGATTATATTACAGTAAGTCATGTTGATCTTCTAATGGAACGTGATGATTCACAGATCATACCGTCATCATGTGCCATGTTACACGACTCTTACATTCTACCTAATCTCTAGACATATCAAGAACATATTTTTATTAATAGTTCTATCTTCTTCAGTGATTTCTGATAATTTGACAAATGTTGGAAATATAATTGAAGTATAAAAGATGAGAGTTGTGGAAATAATAAAACGAAGAGGGTGGATTTATAGTGAAATATCCGACAGAGCAATCAAGACAGATGTTCGCATTTAATTAAAGAGATCTTAATCTCCTTATTCACCGAAGAATCAAATATTATTCATATTTTAAAGATTTCTTTAAATCCCTTGAATTCCGGAATTCAGTGGTGACTACGTCCAAAGTTAAGACGAAACTTTTCACTCTTTGTAATAGCTTCATTCGTACTCTTCGAATAATCAAATTATTTTAGTACTCTAATTTCCAACTCATATGAGTCATGAAAACATATTTATTGTTAGCAATGACCATCCCAATCAAATTTCGGAATGAAATTTCTTTAACGGGTAGGTACTGTGACAACCCGGAAATTTCTGACCGAATTTAAACTTAATCTTTATATGTTTCCGACACGATAAGCAAAGTCTGTAATGTTGAGTCTCGAAAAATTTTGAAACTATATTCATGTAATCAATTACCCTTGGACTGTGCTCGACGATTCACGAACCACTATTTGTAAATAGATACATATATATTTAAATATATGAATATGTAATAATAATTTGAAGTATAATTTGAGATATTATATGATTTAATTATTAGAATTTATTATGTAAAATAGAATAAGATATGATATTATAATAATTAATATTTAAAATATATCAATATATATATAATTAACGTATATTAATATATATATATATATATATATATATATATATATATATATATATATATATATATATATATATATATATGTATATATATATATATATATATATTTCGAACTTATTTTGTAAACGACAGTAAATCTCAATTGTCATTTGCTCGATATTAAACAAATTAAAAAGGAATACGAGAAAGGTGCCGGTAAGGTAAACCGAATGAATCTGCTACTTACTGTGTTATCTAACTTTCAGATATTTTTTAATTGCAAATCAATACTTAATTATTATAATTATATTATTATTATTATTAATTATTTTTAATATTATAATTAATTATTGTATTATAAAGGAAACATTGAGTGATAAATAGATGGAGACTGCGAACGAATTCAAGGCTGCCAAACTATTCCATATTTGAGATATTTGTGTTAAATTATTGTACATCTTTGTTTTCACTATCAAACTCCCTTTTTATATATATATACATATAAGCGCAAAATGTTTCAAACGATTCACTCTAAATTCTTTTCCGTTGTTAGCCCACCATCGGCCATACTCATCAAGAACAATGAGCCACCATCTTCATACTCGATCAACATCTTCAACCGTGATATGATTCTCGATTTACCGTCATTTGCCTTCTGTAAGTTATTCGACCACCTTCTCTATATATGTTTTGATGAACCATCGGCTATTTTTGTTTCTACAATCCACGAACCATCTTGTAATGAAGAACCACTCAAAACCATCACAATCGTAATCACCATCATCACCATGAAACCATGATCAACCACCATTAAATCTCACCCGTCTAACAAACCCATGTCACCACCATGACCCACTTCATACGAACACCCACTTTCTATTTTGTGTTTCTACTCGTGATCAACACCACTGCCACGTTCCTTTTTAACCACTCTATTACCACTGTAAGACTATACCATCAGCCACCATCAAAACCGCTACCTCTCTCTCTTCTTCTTCTATATATTTTTCTATTTTCTACTTTGGATCAAACACCAAACCCACCGAACCACTATCATATTTTTCTTATTGTTATTTATATAGCCCAACAATCATACCATCAAATCTCTCTTGCTCATGTTACTTCGAATCTTCATAACACTATCTAATAATGTTATCTACTACAAGTTTCAAGTCGGTTATCATTGACCGTAAACCATCACCATCTCCACGAACACAAATCCACCACTATTACCGCCACCATGATTAACCTGTAGCTACTACTACTATTATACACTTTTTTCTCCTGTCAAGTGAAGGACAAACAAAACCATTGAACACAATCACGAAATCTTTCACCACCACTCGACTAATATACCTGGTTCTGGTTACTGTTGAGATCACCACCTTCTCACCACAAACCATCGCCAACCTTCACCACAAACCATCAATAATTTCTGTTGCAGATGCGTCTACCTTCTATTTCAGTTCGCTGTACGGGCACCATATAAACATAGATGATTAAGGTAGATAATGATAATGATTAATTTTTTTTGATGATGATGACTGATATAAGAAAAAGATGATAATGATGTTTATGATGATTAGATGAGAATCATAAAGAAATGATGAACGATGGTGAGTGAACCCAAGACCCCACCCATTATATCATGTCTAACCTACTATTTTCGCAAAACTAGATATTCAAATCAATATGGGACCGTGAATGATATTAAGTGTTGATGTGTATAAGATGTGATGAATAAAGAATAGGACATGAGTGCCTGTAAGGACCCATTCATAAGAATCTCGGGTACATAATGTATTTGTAGACGTGGAGATGAACAAACTATAAAGTTTACCTGTTTCTATTAACCATCGATGATAATACTAGATGATAATTGAGGTTGTTGATTAACGATAACAATGAACCTGTTTTTAAATGTGTCTGATCGGATCCAAAGTCCCACTTGATTTATTTTATTTAAGGCATGATATAATGATAAAGAGGAATAGATGTGGCGTCTTAGATTTTCTGTTATAAAGCTAAAGGGACCGTAATTTAATTGCAGTAGGATTTGGAAACTATTTTGGGCCATAGGCCTTTTAAATATAACAGACCAAATTTTTTTAGATTAGTATCTGTTGGGCCTGAGTAATCAGAAACTAAAACAAGAACGCATTGTGTTTGTGGTGTTAGCGGTATTACATGATGATGATCATTGATAATGATGATGGCGATGTTAAATGGTGATGATAATGATGGGTACTATGAAGATAAGGTTCCATGATGATGGTTATGATGTTAGTAATTATAATGATGATGAGGTTATGTGAAAATAATGATGATAGGTGAATCATTATGGTGATGATAATGAAACATGGTATGATACGAATATTATGATTATGATGATTGATTATAATGATGATGATTAGGACATGATGATGATTATGTATGATGATAAATACATAATCGTATGATGTTACGATGTTATGATAAAGATGATACGTAGATAATTATGGTAACAGGTTAGGAAACGGAGATAATAATGATTCATGATCGATGATAATAATATTGGTCACGATGATGATGATATTATGAACATAAAATGATGATGACGATTTCATGTTAATTATGAAGAAGAAAGGAACAGATTCATTTGAGTTTAAATGATTTAGGGTATTGGTGATGGCATGTTTAGGATGTTATCGGGTTAGCGGGATGTCGCGGGTTCAAACCCGAACTTGGACATTATTTTTAAGGGCTACTCCTTTGAGGTAGTACTACTATTACCATTATTATTATTATTATTATTTTTATTATTATTATTATTATTATTATTATTATTATTATTATTATTATTATTATTATTATTATTATTATTATTATTATTATTAAAATAAATATTTGTATTATTATTAACATTATTATCATAATTATTATAATCTTTACAAACTAAAAGACATTTATATAAAAATATATTTTTTACATCTATATTAGGTACTATTTTGTTATAATAAAATGTTATTATAATTATGTTACAAATAATATATAAATATAGTTTAAAGTTAAATCATATATATAAATATTAATTCTAATACATTTTAAGCATTTATATATAACAACATATATTATATCCTAGTTAAAATACTCAAATAGGAATCTGTTATATATAAATATTAACTATTAATTTATTTACCAAAATAACATATAAATTATGAATATAAGAAGTATATTAATAATATTAATATAAACTTGTTAATTATTATTATGTGTTAATATATATAAATGATATAGGTTCGTGAATCCGAGGCCAACCCTGCATTGTTCAATGTCGTCATATGTATTTTTAGTACAAAATATAATATGGTGAGTTTCGTTTGCTCTCTTTTTGAATGCTTTTTCAATATATATTTTTGGGACAGAGAATACATGCGCTGTTTTTATAAATGCTTTACGAAATAGACACAAATACTCGAAAATTACATTCTATGGTTGGATTATCTAATCGAACATCACCCTTTTATCTTGGTAGCCTAAGAATTAGGGAACGGACACCCAAATTGACGCGAATCCTAAAGGTAGATCTACGGGCACTAACTCCCCCATACTGGAAAATGGTTTGCTTTAGTACTTCCAGTTTATATTATACAGATGGATTTCTATTTTGGGGATATTCTATATGCATTATGTTAATATCGGTTACTAGTTGTTCAATACATATGAATGATTTTTATCTCTGTACAGTTTTCGAAATGCCTGATATGAGAATGATGGATTTCTATTAAAATGATGGAAATAAATGTTTATGATAAACTAATGAACTCACCAACCTTTTAGTTGACAATTGAATGCATGTTTATTCTCAGGTATGAAAGAAACCTTCCGCTGTGCATTTGCTCATATTAGAGATATTACTTGGAGTCATTCATGACATATTTCAAAAGACGTTGCATTCGAGTCGTTGAGTTCATCAAGATTATTATTAAGTCAATTATAGTTGGATATATTATGAAATGGTATGCTTGCCGTTAACTTTCAATGTAATGAAAGATTGTCTTTTCAAAAATGAATGCAATGTTTGTAAAATGTATCATATAGAGGTTAAGTACCTCGCGATTTAACCAAATGTAATGTATTCGTCCAGATGGATTAGTATGGGTCATTAAATATATGTATGTATATATATATATATATATATATATATATATATATAGGCATGTTCAAACGAGAACCACTAAAAAAGTGAGAACTGTGAGAAGTATTTAATTTAATAGTTTTTATGCTTTTAAATGCAAAAAATTACATGCAAATGTTAATTAATGCATATATCATTAACAAACATATGTTCATTAGCTCAAATTACATGTTAAATTGTTAATTATATGAATATGTTCACATGTTCAAAAAAAATATGCACTTGTGAACGAGAAACTATATATTTAATTATATAGGTAAAAAATAAATGTATTTCAACTATTTTATGTTCATTCATACTCTTAATCAAGGTTTATGTGTGATTCAATCTAGTTACATGTGAAAATCTTTGTAAAATCAAAATTTTTCACGGTTCTCTCCTTTTTTATGATTCTCGTTTAAACTATATATATATATATATATATATATATATATATATATATATATATATATATATATATATATATATATATATATATATATACATATAGTGTAGTGTTCATGTGAGAATGTTCTTATTTTTAAAAATGGTGAGAACACATAGGAACCACTCATACAATTAACAAATAAAAAAGAAAAAATGAAATGAAAAATATGCATTCTCTTTAATTTAATATAAAATAAATTATATTCACAATAAACAAACACATTTGTACTTGAGGATGCGAACAAATTCCCGTATTTCATTGTGCTCGTATATATGTATCTAGGATGTGTATTTTCTTATTAAAAACATACGTATTAATATAATATTACGGATTACGTGATATTACCCTTATATACTAATAATCACCCAAAGTTTGGTCGTTTTCTTCAAAAAAAACCTAAAAACAACATCCTACCTCTCCCCTTTAAAACCCCTTACCTCGCCTAAAACACCCTAATCAACCTTTCACCTCCCGCTTAATTTCTGTTCGCAATTCCTGCGATTCGTGTCTGCTTTCGATTTATATTTACTGATTCTTTGGATTTCATCATTTCACGCATGATTTTGGCCGGCGACTGGTGCGATTCGTGTTTGTTTCAGACATCTATCAACCGATTCGTTGGAACCGTGTAAGCATGCGTACGGATTTCAACATCTGTGTTAGAAAACCAGCTTTATTTCGCTGATTTGTTAGATTCGAGCGAGGTTGTTGGCTGTTAATCCATTTTTCTCTGATTCATTCTAGTCGACTCAAACTACATTTGAAAATTAGGGTTTTTCCATAGCCACCACCGATGTAACCACCATTGCCGTAATCGGATATATTTTTCTTCTTTCCAAGCGTTACATGGTATATTTAATATTTTTAATTAAATTATGACGCTGTTACAAGTATGAAAAAAAATTAACTTTACCGATGTTTTTTTCGGTTAGGTATTGCACCGAAATCGATGTAAATCGGTTGCAATGGTTGTGGCTGGTGGTTGCCGTGGTGTGCATTAAACGGTCAGTTTCGTTTACTATTTTGTGCACTTTGGTTACTATGGTGGACTTTTGATAAACGAATGCTACAAATTGTGGCTAACATTTTATGAGTTACTGACTATTGATGGATATCTTTTGATTGTGTGTTAGGATCGGAAAGAATGAGTTATATCTTGGCAAGGCAACTATGTTGCAGCCATGGCAACTCATGGACTTCTGGATGAATAACTATAAGTTGTATGTTGGCTGGGTATATCTCTTTCAGCCATTTCAGCTTCTGTTTATTTATATATATATTATATATATCAAACCATAAATATCTTTTTACATGCTAATGGTGCTTCAAACAACTATGCTGAGTCATAGTTACAACATTCAGTATTGTCGTGTGTTTGTCTTTGTTGAAAACTACTTAAACGGAAGGTTGTGATGACAAAATCCGGGATCTTCATTCAGCAATGAGAAAAAATGGCATTGTATTTTGGTGGGGCAACCTATAGGTTGCAGCCAAGACTTGGCAAGGCAACCTGCAGGTTGCAGCTAAGACTTGGCCGGGCAACGTACAACTAGCAGCCATGTTGTGCCATCTTCTCTTGATTGAACTCATGCAGATAACTGAGCCTCATTTTTTTATCCTTTTCCCCATTATTTTTTGTTTTTTTAAAGGGAAGTTGTTTATATAGTACTTTAGTATATATCAGCTACTCAGAAAAATTTATGTATATTTTTTTTAATGATGTTGTCATGATTTCTAAGATCTTCATAAAGGCATAAATCGGTGATATAATTTCTTCATATAAAATATGATGTATAATGTTTATTCTCGAGGTTTTAATTTATGGTTATTTAGAGCTAATTGATTTGTCGTCAAAGTAATGAGTGTCCGCCGTCAGTGCTGCCTACGATATTACAAGTAAGTTTTTTTTTCCTGATATGTTTTCCCTCTTTGTTGGTAACTGATCATAATTTTTTTCGCTGATTCTTGGATATATAATGTTGTGTGTATTTGTGGTTTCGGTTATCAATTGCTATTTTCTATGTCTTATCTGTGTTTTGAGTTTGTGGTTTCTTATAATTGTTAATTGGTTTCGGTATTAATGTTACAGAGTTGGTAGTCCAAATGGGTTCAGGTCTTGATCAGCCTTTTTGTTTCATTGTCTAGAGTTAACGTATATCCCATCTTGACCCATTTATATGTAAATAGGTAGAAATTGCCATCTAAATGCGGAACAGGGGCAAACTTTTTCTAACAAATTTTAATTTTCGATTCTTAAAAATTAGAGTGTTTTGTTTATTATTCATATGCGCAATTGATTTTTTAGGCCAATGACTTTTTGTCAAAGGGAGTCAAAACAATCTTGCACATGGTCTTTTTGTCAAATAGAGTAAAAAGACAAAATTTGTTTTATTATCGACTGTTTTTGTGTTTTTATGTATGCTTCACTGACGATGCTTTGTTTCATACATTGTACAACTACTAAATATGCACATGTTTGATTGTGTTGCTGTTATGGTCTCTTGATGTGCTAATGTTATCACTCAAATTGTTGTTTGTTTATACACTACAAATATAGCTACTAACACCCTTAACACCATGTGATGACAGCAGCGACAGGTGATGACAGCAAGTACATGTGATGACAGCAACTCATCAAAGAAGAAAATCAATCATGTCAGCAAGGTCTTTCATTTATGCTTTTCAATTTTCATCAATAATTTGTTAGTAGTAGTTTGTACAGTTTAGGTTAAACGCTTCTACGTATAAACTGCATCTTATTGTATTTTCGCGCAACAGCTGATTGCATTCGTTTAGCTTCATATATTATGAATAAATTGCCATCTAATATCTCTTTTTCGATTTGTTACTTGCTAATGAATTACTTTTGATGTTCTTTCAACTTCAACTATAACTATAACTATAGGATTGAAATCAGTCGTCAAATAAGAGATGGATATTGGTGATAGGAAGTCTCAGACGTTAGCCGGTTACAATCGCGAACAAGATGTATGTCTGTATTAATATCATCTAAGTTGGAGTTAAAGCACGGATTGACCTGCTGTTATATTACGCTATCTGTAAGTATTTACTGTGTTGTTTTTTTGTTTATGTTTGGTTTCATTATGGTAACCAAGTTTGGTTTCTGCCACCTTAAAATATTTTATATTTTATGGTTTCGATTATTATGTTTACGTACACTAGGTAAAATGGGTTTCATAATGATTGATTATTAGTGATCATGTAAACTGGGTCAATGATACTCGACTTTTCCAAATTGATTATTGACAGAGGGAATCTAATAACACGGTCAAAAATCTATTACGCAGTTTTCGAATTAAGTATACTGATTTAAATTTTTTATTGTTACATACATAATATAAACGGATTTTTAGAACAATTTACATGGACATGAAATGGATCTTGAATATTTGTTTTTTCCTGTAACTTTACAGAAAATTAAATAGGTTTTAGGAGTGTTACTTATTCTTGAAGTTATAAGAAAGAATGAATTACATAACCTAAACATATTTGAAGATTAAAGCTTGACTTATTTCAGCGGTAGATGTCTGTGACACTTTTATGTGTGAAGGTTAAGGCGCATCAAATGGTAAAAATCATTGTACAAGTAATTGTATTTTTTTCTTCATGTTATGTTGTTTGTATTACTTTATGTTAATCCTACGGTTGGAGAGAAGTGTTTCGTATTTTCGTTTCAGCCTGTCAAGATCCTTAGATCATAAAGATGATGGTTCTGAGGTGAATGGTCATGAAGATGATGGTTCTGAGGTAAGATGGTTCTGCATTATTTATTTATGAACATGAAAAACGGTCATAAAGGTCAAAATTTGGGAATGGAGAGTTGTAATCCTTATATTTTGAGTGAATATTAAAAGTATCACAGCTAAGGGACAATAAAAACATACTTTCAATCTGGTGTATCTTGCTTAGAGTAGGATATGTATGCAGTTGATTTTCTTAGAAATATTGATGTTAATTTAGAGTGTATGTCAATTTTATTGGGTCAGAGTTATCGACAATGTGTAACATTTTTTCATTGGTCAAAATTGCTACATGAAAACTTATATGTAGCAAACGATGCATAAACTATGCAAAATAGTTATGTAACTGTGTGATATGTACGTTATGTAATTAACTATGTATACATACATAGGCATTTTTTGTGCAACCACAAAGTTACCGCCGCAACGCGCGGTCGGTTTCCTTTCTAGTTTAAGTCAGTTTTGTACACACATGCATTGCATCCATTACAAAATGATTAACATTAAAATGTAGCATCCATTTTAACTGATATGTGGTTATCGTTAGGGATGCAAATGTTCCATCCACTTTAACTAGTATGTGATTATTGTTCATACAAGGATGCTTCTTTTCATTTACTTTATATAGTTTTGCATCTTTTTAAAATTTATGTATGCATCTCAATCTCAAACATAAAAAAAATATTACATCCTAATATTGAATAATAAAAAATAGAAATAAATCTATTTATTCATGAAAGAATCATATGATTATGGGATCTATAAATAAGTTGGAACCACAATAATATTGATATAGAATACAACAGAGATACGGATGAATATTTTATAACAACCCTCATTTTTCCTTCATAAAATGACAGAAATGCCCTTAAGGTTTCATTGTCATATTCTGTGTATTATCACTAGTGTTGTTATCCGGATATAATAAATATAGTAATTAATACTAAAACCCTAATATTATTTAAAACCCTAAACCTAACCCTATACATTAAATACTAAACCCTAATTCCATTTAATATTAAATATTAAACCCAAACCCTAATAACTATTATTATTATAAATTTTGTTTTTATGATCAAATAAAATGTATAAATATTATATTTACAGTAAAAAATATATATATAATAAATGTATCAATTATATAAACTATGATATGTTTAGGAACAAATGAAGATAATTAAATCTATGGGACCAAAATAATAAATAAAATGATATCTGTAATTAGTAAAAAAAATATATAAATATGTATATGTACAATATGCCGAAATAAAAAAAACAAAATAAAAAAATAGATACATACTATAATAAATCGGCTAAGAGTAAAAAAAAAAAAAAATACTTGATCATTAAGCAAAACTAATCCTAGCCTAACTCTAAGTCTAATATCCTAATCAACTTCAAACATTTTTCATCCTAATCTAATACTAATACTAGTCCTTGATCATCAAGTAATCCATAGAATTCTAATGTGATTACAATACTAGTTCATCTCCTATAAACTTCTCTTGTTGCTTGCTTTAGTCGACAGGTTTTTGCAACCATTTGTCCACCACCATCGGCTCACATACATAACCCATCATAGCCTTCTTTAGTCGACACTCAAACCACCCAATCCAGCCTCAAATCGCCATATTTTTCTGCTCCTGTTTCCGCTGAAAGTCACCACCTGTTACAGCCCAAAAGTGCTCTTGTTGCTACAAGTTTTCGTGATCAAAAGACAGCCCATTATTATGTTTTCGCTGCAAAATTCAAATTTTTTTATAAAACGTCTCATTTAGTCGTTCTCGTTTATACATACTTGTGTTGTGATATTGTGAAGTCATATTTCCCCGACCCTATTTGGGGAAATGACAGAGTGGTATCATAGCCAGGTTTGTTATAGAGAACCAGGATTGCATTTTATGTGTGTCTTATGTGATAGTTAGGTGCCTTAGCAATCTATAGGACTATAACCTTTCCTGCCTTAGTTTAAGCACCTTACTTATTTGTCTATATTCTTGCCTTATTTTAAAGTGTAATCCTCATTTCTATGATTGACTTACTATGCTCTCCTTATATCTTTGCCGTCATACCGTGCATTAGAATCTAGTTAGTACTCCTTCTCTGGGATGTCTAGTCATCACCCAGTCATCGTTTTGGATTCCGAAGGATCCGACACTGAAGGATCTATCCGCACACCCAATTACTTACTTGCTTCACCATCATTATCACTAACTAACCCATACTACCTTTTCTTATCCATTGGTGTTATTACCTTGTGCACCATAACTCTTCAACTAATACTGGTTTGTGTATTGAAGATCAATGTCTCATTCAACTCGTGGTGCTAACGCTCTTCCAAATGTCACTTTGACTCCTACCCAATTGCGACAACTGCTTGCTGCCGTCTAAGGCAACAATAATCAAGAGAACAACCAAGGGAATCCACCTACATCATGCGCCTACAAGGATTTTATGAACTGTAAGCATCCATCCTTCAATGGGAATGAGGAAGCAGTCAAGTTAACTCCTTGGTTCGAAAAACTCGAATCAATCTTTCGCATCTATAACTGCGCGGAGGTCGACCGAGTGAAGTATGCCACTCATACACTAACTGGTCTTACTTTGACTTGGTTGAATGCTTATTCCCAAACTTTAGGGCTAGATGCTGCTAATGCTATTCCATGGGCCGTTGTGAAAAGAATGATGACTGACAAGTTTTTCCCAAAGAACCAAATTCAAAAGCTAGAGGTTAAGTTTTAGGAATTAAAGGTTAATGGCACCAATATTGAAGCTTATACCAACAGGTTTATAGAGTTGGTTTCATTGTGCCCGGACATGGTGCCCACTGAACAAAAGAAGATCGAGCGATACATAGAAGGACTTCCTGACGAGATTCAAGGAAATGTTATTGCTGCTAGTAAAGAGACCTTAGATGTGAAATGTCCCGTTCATATTGATTATAAATGTTCCATATTAATTGATTTCGTCGCAAGGTTTTGACCTCTATATGAGACATTTTTCAAAGACTGCATTCATTTTTAAAACAACCATAACCTTTATTTTATCGATAAAGGTTTAAAAAGCATTACGTAGATTATCAAATAATGATACTCTAAAATATACCGTTTACACACGACATTACATAATGGTTTACAATAAGAATATATTACATAAAAAATAAGTTTCTTGAATGCAGTTTTTACACGATATCATACAAGCATGGACTCCAAATCTTGTCCTTATTTTAGTATGCAACAGTGGAAGCTCTTAATAATCACCTGAGAATAAACATGCTTAAAACGTCAACAAAAAATGTTGGTGAGTTATAGGTTTAACCTATATATTATCAAATCATAATAATAGACCACAAGATTTCATATTTCAATATACATCCCATACATAGAGATAAAAATCATTCATATGGTGAACACCTGGTAACCGACATTAACAAGATGCATATAAGAATATCCCCTATCATTTCGGGAAATCCTTCGTGTAGTGACCCGAACTTTTCCATGTTTATATATATTAATTGAGATTGATATTTACATGATTAAATGTTTCCAACATGTTAAGCAATCAAACTTGTTAAGACTTGATTAATTGAAATATGTTTCATATAGACAATTGACCACCCAAGTTGACCGGTGATTTACGAACGTTAAAACTTGTAAAAACTATATGATGACATATATATGGATATATATATAGTTAACATGATACTATGATAAGTAAACATATCATTAAGTATATTAATAACGAACTACATATGTAAAAACAAGACTACTAACTTAATGATTTTTAAACGAGACATATATGTAACGATTATCGTTGTAAAGACATTTAATGTATATATATCATATTAAGAGATATTCATACATGATAATATCATGATAATATAATAATTTAAAATCTCATTTGATATTATAAACATTGGGTTAACAACATTTAATAAGATCGTTAACCTAAAGGTTTCAAAACAACACTTACATGTAACGACTAACGATGACTTAACGACTCAGTTAAAATGTATATACATGTAGTGTTTTAATATGTATTTATACACTTTTGAAAGACTTCAATACACTTATCAAAATACTTCTACTTAACAAAAATGCTTACAATTACATCCTCGTTCAGTTTCATCAATAATTCTACTCGTATGCACCCGTATTCGTACTCGTACAATACACAGCTTTTAGATGTATGTACTATTGGTATATACACTCCAATGATCAGCTCTTAGCAGCCCATGTGAGTCATCTAACACATGTGGGAACCATCATTTGGCAACTAGCATGAAATATCTCATAAAATTACAAAAATATGAGTAATCATTCATGACTTATTTACATGAAAACAAAATTACATATCCTTTATATCTAATCCATACACCAACGACCAAAAACACCTACAAACACTTTCATTCTTCAATTTTCTTCATCTAATTGATCTCTCTCAAGTTCTATCTTCAAGTTCTAAGTGTTCTTCATATATTCTACAAGTTCTGGTTACATAAAATCAAGAATACTTTCAAGTTTGCTAGCTCACTTCCAATCTTGTAAGGTGATCATCCAACCTCAAGAAATCTTTGTTTCTTACAGTAGGTTATCATTATAATACAAGGTAATAATCATATTCAAACTTTGGTTCAATTTCTATAACTATAACAATCTTATTTCAAGTGATGATCTTACTTGAACTTGTTTTCGTGTCATGATTCTGCTTCAAGAACTTCGAGCCATCCAAGGATCCGTTGAAGCTAGATCCATTTTTCTATTTTCCATTAGGTTTATCCAAGGAACTTAAGGTAGTAATGATGTTCATAACATCATTCGATTCATACATATAAAGCTATCTTATTCGAAGGTTTAAACTTGTAATCACTAGAACATAGTTTAGTTAATTCTAAATTTGTTCGCAAACAAAAGTTAATCCTTCTAACTTGACTTTTAAAATCAACTAAACACATGTTCTATATCTATATGATATGCTAACTTAATGATTTAAAACCTGGAAACACGAAAAACACCGTAAAACCGGATTTACGCCGTCGTAGTAACACCGCGGGCTGTTTTGGGTTAGTTAATTAAAAACTATGATAAACTTTGATTTAAAAGTTGTTATTCTAAGAAAATGATTTTTATTATGAACATGAAACTATATCTAAAAATTATGGTTAAACTAAAAGTGGAAGTATGTTTTTTAAAATGGTCATCTAGACGTCGTTCTTTCGACTGAAATGACTACCTTTACAAAAATAACTTGTAACTTATTTTTCTGACTACAAACCTATACTTTTTCTGTTTAGATTCATAAAATAGAGTTCAATATGAAACCATAGCAATTTAATTCACTCAAAACGGATTTAAAATGAAGAAGTTATGGGTAAAACAAGATTGGATAATTTTTCTCATTTTAGCTACGTGAAAATTGGTAACAAATCTATTCCAACCATAACTTAATCAACTTGTATTGTATATTATGTAATCTTGAGATACCATAGACACGTATACAATGTTTCGACCTATCATGTCGACACATCTATATATATTTCGGAACAACCATAGACACTCTATATATGAATGTTGGAGTTAGCTATACAGGGTTGAGGTTGATTCCAAAATATATATAGTTTGAGTTGTGATCAATACTGAGATACGTATACACTGGGTCGTGGATTGATTCAAGATAATATTTATCGATTTATTTCTGTATATCTAACTGTGGACAACTAGTTGTAGGTTACTAAAGAGGACAGCTGACTTAATAAACTTAAAACATTAAAATATATTAAAAGTGTTGTAAATATATTTTGAACATACTTTGATATATATGTATATATTGTTATAGGTTCGTGAATCAACCAGTGGCCAAGTCTTACTTCCCGACGAAGTAAAAATCTGTGAAAGTGAGTTATAGTCCCACTTTTAAAATCTAATATTTTTGGGATGAGAATACATGCAGGTTTTATAAATGATTTACAAAATAGACACAAGTACGTGAAACTACATTCTATGGTTGAATTATCGAAATCGAATATGCCCCTTTTTATTAAGTCTGGTAATCTAAGAATTAGGGAACAGACACCCTAATTGACGCGAATCCTAAAGATAGATCTATTGGGCCTAACAAACCCCATCTAAAGTACCGGATGCTTTAGTACTTCGAAATTTATATCATATCCGAAGGGTGTCCCGGAATGATGGGGATATTTTTATATATGCATCTTGTTAATGTCGGTTACCAGGTGTTCACCATATGAATGATTTTTATCTCTATGTATGGGATGTGTATTGAAATATGAAATCTTGTGGTCTATTATTATGATTTGATATATATAGGTTAAACCTATAACTCACCAACATTTTTGTTGACATTTTAAGCATGTTTATTCTCAGGTGATTATTCAGAGCTTCCGCTGTCGCATACTTAAATAAGGACGAGATTTGGAGTCCATGCTTGTATGATATTATGTAAAAACTGCATTCAAGAAACTTATTTTGTTGTAACATATTTGTATTGTAAACCATTATGTAATGGTCGTGTGTAAACAGGATATTTTAGATTATCATTATTTAATAATCTAAGTAAAGCTTTTTAAACCTTTATTGATGAAATAAAGGTTATGGTTTGTTTTAAAATGAATGCAGTCTTTGAAAAACGTCTCATATAGAGGTCAAAAACTCGCAACGAAATCCATTATTATGGAACGTTTTTAATCAATAAGAACGGGACAATTCAGTTGGTATCCGAGCGTTGGTCTTAGAGAACCAGAATTTTGCATTAGTGTGTCTTATCGAGTTTGTTAGGATGCATTAGTGAGTCTGGACTTCGACCGTGTTTATTTAAAAATGATTGCTTAACAAATTTTGTTGGAAACTATATATTTTTAACATGTGAATATTATGTGATATATTAATCTCTTAACGCGTTTGATATTATGTGATAGATGTCTACCTCTAGAACAAGTCCCATTGACTCACCTAATAATAATGAAGAGTAAAATGTAAATTGGAATGATTCGTGGACTGATTCACAAGTTCCCGAAGAGGAACCGGAAGAAGAGTCGGAACCGGAAGAAGAATCGGAACTGGAAGAAGAATCGGAACCGGATGAAGAAATAGAACCGGTGGGGGAAATAATAAAACGGTTAAGTAAAAGAAAATCCTCAACCAACCGACCAAGGTTAATTATGGTCAATGGTGTTTCCGCCAAGGAAGCAAAATATTGGGAGGATTACCAATTCTCCGATGAATCGGATTCCGACGAGAATTCCGATGATGTTATAGAAATTACCCCAACTGAATTTAAAAAGGCAAAAGAAAATAATAAGGGAAAGGGCATAAAAATAGAGAAATCTAATTCCAACCCCGATGAACTTTATATGTATCGTCAACCCCCGAAGTCCTTAAGTTGTAACAATGACCCGGGAACCTCTAAACCACCAGGTTTTTCTAAACCAATGTAGAAAATGACGGCTCGTATTAGGGGAACATCATATATCCCTAGAAACTTGGCAAAACGAACCAAAACCGAAGAAGAAGAAACAAGCGAGTCGGAATAAGATAGTTGTATTCGTGTGGTGTAATATATGTAATATAGTGTGCTTATGCTTTATGATATATGTAAAAATTGCTTGTATTAATAAGTATTTTTTTCATGAATCTAACTCTTGTCTATTTTACAGTATAAAAACACAAAATGGATAGACAACCCAATATTTTAAGAGGCCTACCCGGAGACATGATTGATGAAATCTTGTCTAGAGTCGGTCAGAATTTTTCGGCACAACTATTTAAGGCGAGATCAGTTTGTAAGACATTCGAAGAACGTTCCAAGAATGCCTTGGTTTATAAAAGGCTTTCGTTCGAAATATGGGGGATATCACATTGGGAAATCCATAAGTTACGATGTGTTTACTTTGACCATATATTGTGGGGAACCCAAATGCTATTTTACGCACTGGGTTAAGAAATTATTTTGACTCAATATATCCGAATATTGGACTTCGTGATTTAGAAAAAGCGCTAACATGCAACATAAAGAAGCATGTTATGCTTACGGATTAGTAATGTTCGCTTCTCACCAAAGTGAGAACAAGAACATCGGGCTACAACTATTAAACAAAACGTTCCCATAAGTGACGGAGTCGGTAATTGGGGTAAGAAATGAGGTTTTTAGATTGTTACGGGACTGTTGGACATTACGTAACCCTCGTCCCTTTGACGACGTTACAACACGCTGTCTTATCAACGGCCATAACAGTTATGTTCCACAAGACCAAGGATGGGAAGTAATCCTAGTAAAACCAGAATGCATGACTTGTTTATGGATGTATGAATTACGTGTCTTTATTGCCTTTGCTGAACGACTTGTGTACTAGCTAGAATTATCTTCACAACCATCTTGTATCAAATTTATTGTGTGCTATATTTCATGCTATATGTAAAATAAGCGGTATTAAGTTTGTAAAATATTGTGTAAAAGTTTGAACGCGAAATATTATTATAATCAGTTTTTCATATAGAATTGTAGTAGTTGAATTGTATATTAGCTACTAAGTATGAACTTAACGGGTAGGTACTACCCGAATTTAAACTTATAAAACGCTAATATGAAGAAAAGGCTTTTATAAATGAGTTCATATTATGCTACGAAATACTATTAACTACTCTTAATATTCTGTATGATTAACTTGTTCCATTTGACTATTTTGAAGGAAATGGCACCGACTACTCGACACACCGTGAATATGAATGAAGAGGAATTCCGTACTTTTCTAGCTTCAAACATAGCCGCAGTACAGGCTGCGCTACATACCAACAATAACCTTGGATCTAGCAGTACAGGAAATCGTGTAGGATGCACCTACAAAGAATTCACTGCCTGCAAACCTTTGGAATTTGATGGAACCGAAGGACCGATCGGATTGAAACGGTGGACCGAGAAGGTCGAATCGGTGTTTGCCATAAGTAAGTGTACTGAAGAGGACAAAGTGAAGTACGCTACGCATACCTTCACAGGTTCTGCGTTAACATGGTGGAATACCTATCTAGAGCAAGTGGGACAAGACGATGCGTACGCACTACCGTGGTCAGCATTCAAGCACTTGATGAACGAGAAGTACCGTCCCAGAACCGAGGTCAATAAGCTCAAAACAGAACTTAGAGGGTTACGAACCCAAGGATTTGATATTACCACGTACGAAAGACGATTCACAGAATTGTGCCTATTGTGTCCGGGAGCATTCGAAGATGAGGAAGAGAAGATCGACGCGTTTGTGAAAGGATTACCGGAAAGAATCCAAGAAGATATAAGTTCACACAAGCCCGCCTCCATACAACAGGCATGTAGAATGGCTCACAAACTAGTGAACCAGATTAAAGAAAGAATTAAAGAACAGACTGCTGAAGAGGCCAATGTGAAGCAAGTCAAAAGAAAGTGGGAGGAAAATGGTGATAAGAATCACCAATACAACAATAACAGCAAGTACAACAATAATCGCAACAATTATCCCAACAATCGCAACATCAATCGCAACTACAACAAACTGCCCAACAACAACAACAACAACAACAACAACAACAACAACAACAACAACAACAACAACAACAACAACAACAACAACAACAACTGCAGCAACTACAACAATCAACCCAACAACAATAATAACCGCAACAACAACAACAATCAGTAGCAGCTATGCCAAAGGTGTGAAAAGTATCACTCGGGGTTCTGCACCAAATTTTGCAACAAGTGTAAATGAAATGGTCATAGCGCGGCGAAGTGTGAGGTCTACGGACCAGGGGTTAATAGAACGAAAGGAACAAATGGTGTCGGAACGAGTAATGGCGGAGCAAGTAGTGTCGGAGCAAGTTATGCCAATGTAGTTTGTTATAAATGTGGAAAACCGGGCCACATTATTAGAAATTGCCCGAACCAGGAGAACATGAATGGACAAGGCCGCGAAAGAGTTTTCAATATTAATGCGGCAGAGGCACAGGAAGACCCGGAGCTTGTTACGGGTACGTTTCTTATTGACAATAAATCTGCTTACGTTTTATTTGATTCGGGTGCGGATAGAAGCTATATGAGTAGAGATTTTTGTGCTAAATTAAGTTGTCCATTGACGCCTTTGGATAGTAAATTTTTACTCGAATTAGCAAATGGTAAATTAATTTCAGCAGATAATATATGTCAGAATCGAGAAATTAAACTGGTTAGCGAAACATTTAAGATTGATTTGATACCAGTAGAGTTAGGGAGTTTTGATGTGATAATCGGTATGGACTGGTTGAAAGAAGTGAAAGCAGAGATCGTTTGTTACAAAAATACAATTCGCATTATACGAGAAAAAGGAAAACCCTTATTCGTGTACGGAGAAAAGGGCAACACGAAGCTACATCTTATTAGTAATTTGAAGGCACAAAAACTAATAAGAAAAGGTTGCTATGCTGTTCTAGCACACGTCGAGAAAGTACAAACTGAAGAAAAGAGCATCAATGATGTTCTCATTGCAAAAGAATTTTCCGATGTATTTCCGAAAGAATTACCGGGATTACCCCCACATCGATCCTTTGAATTTCAAATAGATCTTGTACCAGGAGCTGCACCAATAGCTCGTGCTCCTTACAGACTCGCACCCAGCAAGATGAAAGAACTGCAAAGCCAATTACAAGAACTTTTAGAGCATGGTTTCATTCGACCAAGCACATCACCGTGGGTAGCTCCTGTTTTGTTTGTCAAGAAGAAAGATGGTACATTCAGGTTGTGTATCGACTACCGAGAGTTGAACAAACTTACCATCAAGAACCGCTACCCACTACCGAGAATCGACGACTTATTTGATCAACTACAAGGCTCGTCTGTTTATTCAAAGATTGACTTACGTTCCGGGTATCATCAAATGCGGGTAAAAGAAGATGATATTCCAAAGACTGCTTTCAGAACACGTTACGGTCATTAAGAGTTTATGGTCATGCCGTTTGGTTTAACTAATGCACCAGCTGTGTTCATGGACCTTATGAACCGAGTGTGTGGACCATACCTTGACAAGTTTGTAATTGTTTTCATTGATGACATACTTATTTACTCAAAGAATGACCAAGAACACGGTGAACATTTGAGAAAGGTGTTAGAAGTATTGAGGAAGGAAGAATTGTACGCTAAGTTTTCAAAGTGTGCATTTTAGTTGGAAGAAGTTCAATTCCTCGGTCACATAGTGAACAAAGAAGGTATTAAGGTGGATCCGGCAAAGATAGAAACTGTTGAAAAGTGGGAAACCCCAAAAACTCCGAAACACATACGCCAGTTTTTAGGACTAGCTGGTTACTACAGAAGGTTTATCCAAGACTTTTCCAGAATAGCAAAACCCTTGACTGCATTAACGCATAAAGGGAAGAAATTTGAATGGAATGATGAACAAGAGAAAGCGTTTCAGTTATTGAAGAAAAAGCTAACTAGGGCACCTATATTGTCATTACCTGAAGGGAATGATGATTTTGTGATTTATTGTGACTCATCAAAGCAAGGTCTTGGTTGTGTATTAATGCAACGAACGAAGGTGATTGCTTATGCGTTTAGACAATTGAAGATTCACGAACAAAATTATACGACGCATGATTTGGAATTAGGCGCGGTTGTTTTTGCATTAAAGACTTAGAGGCACTACTTATATGGGGTCAAAAGTATTATATATACCGAACACAAAAGTCTTCAACACATATTTAATCAGAAACAACTGAATATGAGGCAGCGTAGGTGGATTGAATTGTTGAATGATTACGACTTTGAGATTCGTTACCACTCGGGAAAGGCAAATGTGGTAGCCGATGCCTTGAGCAGGAAGGACAGAGAACCCATTCGAGTAAAATCTATGAATATAATGATTCATAGTAACCTTACTACTCAAATAAAGGAGGCGCAACAAGGAGTTTTAAAAGAGGGAAATTTAAAGGATGAAATACCCAAAGGATCGGAGAAGCATCTTAATATTCGGGAAGACGGAACCCGGTATAGGGCTGAAAGGATTTGGGTACCAAAATTTGGAGATATGAGAGAAATGGTACTTAGAGAAGCTCATAAAACCAGATACTCAATACATCCTGGAACGGGGAAGATGTACAAGGATCTCAAGAAACATTTTTGGTGGCCGGGTATGAAAGCCGATGTTGCTAAATACGTAGGAGAATGTTTGACGTGTTCTAAGGTCAAATTTGAGCATCAGAAACCATCAGGTCTACTTCAACAACCCAAAATCCCGGAATGGAAATGGGAAAACATTACCATGGATTTCATCACTAAATTGCAAAGGACTGCAAGTGGTTTTGATACTATTTGGGTAATAGTTGATCGTCTCACCAAATCAGCACACTTCCTGTCAATAAGAGAAGATGACAAGATGGAGAAGTTAGCACGACTGTATTTGAAGGAAGTCATCTCCAGACATGGAATACCAATCTCTATTATCTCTGATAGGGATGGCAGATTTATTTCAAGATTCTGGCAGACATTACAGCAAGCATTAGGAACTCGTCTAGACATGAGTACTGCCTATCATCCACAAACTGATGGACAGAGCGAAAGGACAATACAAACGCTTGAAGACATGCTATGAACATGTGTTATTTATTTCGAAAACAGTTGGGATCGACATCTACCGTTAGCAGAATTTTCCTACAACAACAGCTACCATTCAAGCATTGAGATGGCGTCGTTTGAAGCACTTTATGGTAGAAAGTGCAGGTTTCCGATTTGTTGGAGTGAAGTGGGGGATAGACAGATTACGGGTCCGGAGATTATACAAGAAACTACCGAGAAGATCATCCAAATTCAACAAAGGTTGAAAACCGCCCAAAGTTGACAAAAGAGCTACGCTGACATTAAAAGAAAAGATATTGAATTTGAAATTGGAGAGATGGTCATGCTTAAAGTTGCACCTTGGAAAGGCGTTGTTCGATTTGGTAAACGAGGGAAATTAAATCCAAGGTATATTGGACCATTCAAGATTATTGATCGTGTCGGACCAGTAGCTTACCGACTTGAGTTACCTCAACAACTCGCGGCTGTACATAACACTTTCCACGTATCGAATTTGAAGAAATGTTTTGCTAAAGAAGATCTCACTATTCCGTTAGATGAAATCCAAATCAACGAAAAACTTTAATTCATCGAAGAACCCGTCGAAATAATGGATCGTGAGGTTAAAAGACTTAAGCAAAACAAGATACCAATTGTTAAGGTTCGATGGAATGCTCGTAGAGGACCCGAGTTCACCTGGGAGCGTGAAGATCAGATGAAGAAGAAATACCCGCATCTATTTCCAGAAGATTCGTCAACACCTTCAACAGCTTAAAATTTCGGGACGAAATTTATTTAACGGGTAGGTACTGTAGTGACCCGAACTTTTCCATGTTTATATATATTAATTGAGATTGATATTTACCTAATTAAATGTTTCCAACATGTTAAGAAATCAAACTTGTTAAGACTTGATTAATTGAAATATGTTTCATATAGACAATTGACCACCCAAGTTGACCGGTGATTTACGAACGTTAAAACTTGTAAAAACTATATGATGACATATATATGGATATATATATAGTTAACATGATACTATGATAAGTAAACATATCATTAAGCATATTAATAATGAACTACATATGTAAAAACAAGACTACTAACTTAATGATTTTTAAACGAGACATATATGTAACGATTATCGTTGTAAAGACGTTTAATGTATATATATCATATTAAGAGATATTCATACATGATAATATCATGATAATATAATAATTTAAAATCTCATTTGATATTATAAACATTGGGTTAACAACATTTAATAAGATCGTTAACCTAAAGGTTTCAAAACAACACTTACATGTAACGACTAACGATGACTTAACGACTCAGTTAAAATGTATATACATGTAGTGTTTTAATATGTATTTATACACTTTTGAAAGACTTCAATACACTTATCAAAATACTTCTACTTAACAAAAATTCTTACAATTACATCCTCGTTCAGTTTCATCAACAATTCTACTCGTATCCACCCTTATTCGTACTCGTACAATACACAGCTTTTAGATGTATGTACTATTGGTATATACACTCCAATGATCAGCTCTTAGCAGCCCATGTGAGTCACCTAACACATGTGGGAACCATCATTTGGCAACTAGCATGAAATATCTCATAAAATTACAAAAATATGAGTAATCATTCATGACTTATTTACATGAAAACAAAATTACATATCCTTTATACCTAATCCATACACCAACGACCAAAAATACCTACAAACACTTTCATTCTTCAATTTTCTTCATCTAATTGATCTCTCTCAAGTTCTATCTTCAAGTTCTAAGTGTTCTTCATATATTCTACAAGTTCTAGTTACATAAAATCAAGAATACTTTCAAGTTTGCTAGCTCACTTCCAATCTTGTAAGGTGATCATCCAACCTCAAGAAATCTTTGTTTCTTACAGTAGGTTATAATTCTAATACAAGGTAATAATCATATTCAAACTTTGGTTCAATTTCTATAACTATAACAATCTTATTTCAAGTGATGATCTTACTTGAACTTGTTTTCGTGTCATGATTCTGCTTCAAGAACTTCGAGCCATACAAGGATCCGTTGAAGCTATATCCATTTTTCTCTTTTCCAGTAGGTTTATCCAAGGAACTTAAGGTAGTAATGATGTTCATAACATCATTCGATTCATACATATAAAGCTATCTTATTCGAAGGTTTAAACTTGTAATCACTAGAACATAGTTTAGTTAATTCTAAACTTGTTCGCAAACAAAAGTTAATCCTTCTAACTTGACTTTTAAAATCAACTAAACACATGTTCTATATCTATATGATATGCTAACTTAATGATTTAAAACCTGGAAACACGAAAAACACCGTAAAACCGGATTTACGCCGTCGTAGTAACACCCCGGGCTGTTTTGGGTTAGTTAATTAAAAACTATGATAAACTTTGATTTAAAAGTTGTTATTCTGAGAAAATGATTTTTATTATGAACATGAAACTATATCCAAAAATTATGGTTAAACTAAAAGTGGAAGTATGTTTTCTAAAATGGTCATCTAGACGTCGTTCTTTCGACTGAAATGACTACCTTTACAAAAACAACTTGTAACTTATTTTTCTTACTATAAACCTATACTTTTTCTGTTTAGATTCATAAAATAGAGTTCAATATGAAACCATAGCAATTTGATTCACTCAAAACGGATTTAAAATGAAGAAGTTATGGGTAAAACAAGATTCGATAATTTTTCTCATTTTAGCTACGTGAAAATTGGTAACAAATCTATTCCAACCATAACTTAATCAACTTGTATTGTATATTATGTAATCTTGAGATACCATAGACACGTATACAATGTTTCGACCTATCATGTCGACACATCTATATATATTTCGGAACAACCATAGACACTCTATATGTGAATGTTGGAGTTAGCTATACAGGGTTGAGGTTGATTCCAAAATATATATAGTTTGAGTTGTGATCAATACTGAGATACATATACACTGGGTCGTGGATTGATTCAAGATAATATTTATCGATTTATTTCTGTACATCTAACTGTGGACAACTAGTTGTAGGTTACTAACGAGGACAGCTGACTTAATAAACTTAAAATATTAAAATATATTAAAAATGTTGTAAATATATTTTGAACATACTTTGATATATATGTATATATTGTTATAGGTTCGTGAATCAACCAGTGGCCAAGTCTTACTTCCCGACGAAGTAAAAATCTGTGAAAGTGAGTTATAGTCCCACTTTTAAAATCTAATATTTTTGGGATGAGAACACATGCAGGTTTTATAAATGATTTACAAAATACACACAAGTACGTGAAACTACATTCTATGGTTGAATTATCGAAATCGAATATGCCCCTTTTTATTAAGTCTGGTAATCTAAGAATTAGGGAACAGACACCCTAATTGACGCGAATCCTAAAGATAGATCTATTGGGCCTAACAAACCCCATCCAAAGTACCGGATGCTTTAGTACTTCAAAATTTATATCATATCCGAAGGGTGTCCCAGAATGATGGGGATATTCTTATATATGCATCTTGTTAATGTCGGTTACCAGGTGTTCACCATATGAATGATTTTTATCTCTATGTATGGGATGTGTATTGAAATATGAAATCTTGTGGTCTATTATTATGATTTGATATATATAGGTTAAACCTATAACTCACCAACATTTTTGTTGACGTTTTAAGCATGTTTATTCTCATGTGATTATTAAGAGCTTCCGCTGTCGCATACTTAAATAGGATGAGATTTGGAGTCCATGCTTGTATGATATTGTGTAAAAACAGCATTCAAGAAACTTATTTTGTTGTAACATATTTGTATTGTAAACCATTATGTAATGGTCGTGTGTAAACAGGATATTTTAGATTATCATTATTTAATAATCTACGTAAAGCTTTTTAAACCTTTATTGATGAAATAAAGGTTATGGTTTGTTTTAAAATGAATGCAGTCTTTGAAAAACGTCTCATATAGAGGTCAAAACCTCGCAACAAAATCAATTATTATGGAATGTTTTTAATCAATAAGAACGGGACATTTCACTTCGGACATGATAAAAATGAATTCGAAGTACTAAAGCATCCAGTACTTTGGATGGGGTTCGTTAGGCCCAATAGATCTATCTTTAGGATTCGCGTCAATTAGTAGATCGGTTTACTAATTCTTAGGCTACCAAGCAAAAGGGGCATATTCGGCTTCGATCATTCACCCATATAATGTAGTTTCATTTACTTGTGTCTATTTCGTAAAACATTTATAAAACTGCATGTATTCTCATCCAAAGATATTAGATTTTAAAAGTGGGACTATAACTCACTTTCACAGATTTTTACTTCGTCCGAAAGTAAGACTTGGCCACTGGTTGATTCACGAACCTATAACAAATATGTACATATATATCAAAGTATGTTCAAAATATATTTACAACATTTTTAATACGTTTTGATGTTTTAAGTTTATTAAGTCAGCTGTCCTCATTAGTAACCTACAACTAGTTGTCCATAGTTAAATGTACAGAAATAAATTGATATATATTATCTTGAATCAATCCACGACCCAGTGTATACACGTCTCAGGATAGATCACAAATCAAAGTATATATATATTTGGAATCAACCTCAACCCTGTATAGCTAACTCCAACATTACTGCATATAGAGTGTCTATGGTTGTTCCAAATAATATATATACATGAGTCGATATGATATGTCAAAACATTTGCATACGTGTCTATGGTATCCCAAGATTACATAATATATTAGAATACATGTATAATACAATATAAGTTAGCTAGGATATGATTTGTATAGAATTGTTACAATATTTCCCGTAGCTACAACAATCAAAAAATATCCAATCTTGTTTTACCCATAACTTCTTCGTTTTAAATCTGTTTTGAGTGAATCAAATTGCTATGGTTTTATATTGAATTGTATTTTATGAATCTAAATAGAAAAAGTATAGGTTTATAGTCGGAAATATAAGTTACAAGTCGTTTTTGTAAGAGGTAGTCATTTAGTCGAAAGAACGACGTCTTGATGACCATTTTGAAAAACATACTTCCACTTTGAGTTTAACCATGATTTTTGGATATAGTTTCATGTTCATAAGAAAAATCATTTTCCTAGAAGGACAAATTTTAAATCAAAGTTTATCAGAGTTTTTAATTATCAAGCCCAAAACAGCCCGCGGTGTTACTACGACGGCGTATGTCCGTTTGTACGGTGTTTTTCGTGTTTTCAGGTTTTTTTAATCATTAAGTTAGCATATCATATAGATATAGAACATGTGTTTAGTTGATTTTAAAAGTCAAGTTAGAAGGATTAACTTTTGTTTGCGAACAAGTTTAGAATTAACTAAACTATGTTCTAGTGATTTCAAGTTTAAACCTTCGAATAAGGTAGTTTTATATATATGAATAGAATGATGTTATGAACATCAGTACTACCTCAGGTTTTGTGGATAAACCTACTGGAAATTAGAAAAATAGATCTAGCTTCAAAGGATCCTTGGATGGCTTGAAAGTTCTTGAAGCAGAATCATGACACGAAAACAAGTTCAAGTAAGATTTCCACTCGAAATAGGATTGTTATAGTTATAGAAATTGAATCAAAGTTGGAATATGAGTATTACCTTGTATTAGAAAGATATCTTACTGTAAATAAGAAAGATTTCTTGAGGTTAGATGATCACTTTACAAGATTGGAAGTAAGCTAGCAAACTTGGAAGTATTCTTGATTTTATGAAACTAGAACTTATAGAATTTATGAAGAACACTTACAACTTGAAGATAGAACTTGAGAGAGATCAATTAGATGAAGAAAATTGAAGAATGAAAGTGTTTGTAGGTGTTTTTGGTCGTTGGTATATGGATTAGATATAAAGGATGTGTAATTTTGTTTACATGTAAATAAGTCATGAATGATTACTAATATTTTTGTAATTTTATGAGATATTTCATACTAGTTGCCAAATGATGGTTCCCACATGTGTTAGGTGACTCACATGAGCTGCTAAGAGCTGATCATTGGAGTGTATATACCAATAGTACATACATCTAAAAGCTGTGTATTGTACGAGTACGAATACGGGTGCATACGAGTAGAATTGTTGATGAAACTGAACGAGGATGTAATTGTAAGCATTTTTATTAAGTAGAAATATTGTTTGATAATTGTCTTGAAGTCTTTCAAAAGTGTATGAATACATATTAGAACACTACATGTATATACATTTTAACTGAGTCGTTAAGTCATCGTTAGTCGTTACATGTAAATGTTATTTTAAAACCTTTAAATTAACGATCATGTTAAATATTGTTAACCCAATGTTTATTATATCTAATGAGATGTTAAATTAGTACATTATCATGATATTATGATATATTAATATATCTTAGTATGATATATATACAGTTAAATGTTGTTACAACGATAATCGCTACATATATGTCTCGTTTCGAAATCATTAAGTTAGTAGTCTTGTTTTTACATATGTAGTTCATTGTTAATACACATAATGACATGTTTACTTATCATTTATCATGATTAAACATAGTGTATCAATATCTTAATATGATTCATATGTATTTAATAAGACGTTGTTATAACGATAATCGTTATATATATCGTTTCGAGTTTCTTAATTCAATAAACTCAATTTTATGTATATAACTCATTGTTAAAATACCTAATGAGATACTTACTTATCATATTATCATGTTAACTATATATATAATCATATATATGTCATCATATAGTTTTTACAAGTTTTAACATTCGTGAATCACCGGTCAACTTGGGTGGTCAATTGTCTATATGAAACCTATTTCAATTAATCAAGTCTTAACAAGTTTGATTGCTTAACATGTTGGAAACACTTAATCATATAATTATCAATTTCATTTAATATATATAAACATGGAAAAGTTCGGGTCACTACAGTACCTACCCTTTAAATAAATTTCGTCCCAAAATTTTAAGCAGTTGGAGGTGTTGACGTATCTTCTGGAAATAAGTGCGGGTATTTCTTCTTCATCTGATTTTCTCGTTCCCAGGTGAATTCGAGTCCTCTACGAGCATTCCATCGAACTTTAACAATTGGTATCTTGTTTTGCTTAAGTCTTTTAACCTCACGATCCATTATTTCAATGGGTTCTTCGACGAATTAAAGTTTTTCGTTGATTTGGATTTCGTCTAACAGAATAGTGAGATCTTCTTTAGCAAAACATTTCTTCAAATTTGAGACGTGGAAAGTGTATGTACAGCCGCGAGTTATTGTGGTAATTCAAGTCGGTAAGCTACTGGTCCGACACGATCAATAATCTTGAATGGTCCTATATACCTTGGATTTAATTTCCTTCGTTTACCAAATCGAACAATACCTTTCCAAGGTGCAACCTTAAGCATGACCATCTCTCCAATTTCAAATTCTATATCTTTTCTTTTAATGTCGGCGTAGCTCTTTTGTCGACTTTGGGCGATTTTCAACTATTGTTGAATTTGGATGATCTTCTCGGTAGTTTATTGTATTATCTCCGGACCCGTAATCTGTCTATCCCCCACTTCACTCCAACAAATCGAAGACATGCACTTTCTACCATAAAGTGCTTCAAACGGCGTCATCTCAATGCTTGAATGGTAGCTGTTGTTGTAGGAAAATTCTGCTAACAGTAGATGTCGATCCCAACTGTTTCCGAAATCAATAACACATGCTCGTAGCATGTCTTCAAGTGTTTGTATCGTCCTTTCACTCTGCCCATCAGTTTGTGGAAGATAGGCAGTCTCATGTCTAGACGAGTTCCTAATGCTTGCTGTAATGTCTGCCAGAATCTTGAAATAAATCTGCCATCCCTATCAGAGTTAATAGAGATTGGTATTCCATGTCTGGAGATGACTTCCTTCAAATACAGTCATGCTAACTTCTCCATCTTGTCATCTTCTCTTATTGGCAGGAAGTGTGCTGATTTGGTGAGACGATCAACTATTACCCAAATAGTATCAAAACCACTTGCAGTCCTTGGCAATTTAGTGATGAAATCCATGGTAATGTTTTCCCATTTCCATTCCGGGATTTTGGGTTGTTGAAGTAGACCTGATGGTTTCTGATACTCTGCTTTGACCTTAGAACACGTCAAACATTCCCCTACGTATTTAGCAACATCGACTTTCATACCTGGCCACCAAAAATATTTCTTGAGATCCTTGTACATCTTCCCCGTTCCAGGATGTATTGAGTATCTGGTTTTATGAGCTTCTCTAAGTACCATTTCTCTCATATCTCCAAATTTTGGTACCCAAATTCTTTCGGCCCTATACCGGGTTCCATCTTCCCGAATATTAAGATGCTTCTCCGATCCTTTGGGTATTTCATCCTTTAAGTTTCCCTCTTTTAAAACTCCTTATTGCACCTCCTTTATTTGAGTAGTAAGGTTAGTGTGAATCATTATATTCATAGATTTTACACAAATGGGTTCTCTGTCCTTTCTGCTTAAGGCGTCGGCTACCACATTTGCCTTCCCTGGGTGGTAACGAATCTCAAAGTCATAATCATTCAACAGTTCAATCTACCTGCGCTGCCTCATGTTCAGTTGTTTCTGATAAAATATGTGTTGAAGACTTTTGTGGTCAGTATATATAATACTTTTGACCCCATATAAGTAGTGCCTCCAAGTCTTTAATGCAATAACAATCGCGCCTAATTCCAAATCATGTGTCGTATAATTCTGTTCGTGAATCTACAATTGTCTAGACGCATAAGCAATTACTTTCGTTCGTTGCATTAATACACAACCGAGACCTTGCTTTGAGGCGTCACAATATATCACAAAATCATCATTCCCTTCAGATAATGACAATATAGGTGCCGTAGTTAACTTTTTATTTAACAATTGAAACGCTTTCTCTTGTTCATCTTTCCATTCAAATTTCTTCCCTTTATGCGTTAATGCAGTCAAGGGTTTTGCTATTCTGGAAAAGTCTTAGATGAACCTTCTGTAGTAACCAGCTAGTCCTAAAAACTGGCATATGTTTTTCGGAGTTTTCGGGGGTTCCCACTTTTCAACGGTTTCAATCTTTGCTGGATCCACCTGAATACCTTCTTTGTTCTCTATGTGACCGAGGAATTGAACATCTTCCAACCAAAATGCACACTTTGAAAACTTAGCATACAGTTTTTCTTTTCTCAGCAACTCTAGCACTTTTCTCAAATGTTCTTCGTGCTCTTGATCATTCTTCGAGTAAATAAGTATGTCATCGATGAAAACAATGACAAACTTGTCAAGATATGGCCCACACACTCAGTTCATGAGGTCCATGAACACAGCTGGTGCATTAGTCAATCCAAATGGCATAACCATAAACTCGTAATGACTGTAACGCGTCCTAAAAGTAGTCTTTGGAATATCATCCTCCTTCACCCGCATTTGATGATATCCAGAACGTAAATCGATCTTCAAATAAACAGACGAGCCTTGTAGTTGATCAAATAAGTCGTCGATTCTCGATAGTGGGTAGCGGTTCTTGATGGCAAGTTTGTTTAACTCTCGGTAGTCGATACACAACCTGAATGTACCATCTTTCTTCTTGACAAATAGAATAGGAGCTCCCCATGGTGATGTACTTGGTCGAATGAAACCACGCTCTAAAAGTTCCTGTAACTGACTTTGTAATTCTTTCATTTCGCTGGGTGTGAGTCTGTATGGAGCACGAGCTATTGGTGCAGCTCCTGGTACAAGGTCTATTTGAAATTTAACGGATCGATGTGGGGGTAATCCCGGTAATTCTTTCGGAAATACATCGGAAAATTCTTTTGCGACGGGAACATCACTGATGTTCTTTTCTTCAGGTTTAACTTCCTCGATGTGTGCTAGAATGATGTAACAACCTTTTCTTATTAGTTTTTGCGCCTTCAAACTACTAATAAGATTTAACTTCGCGTTGTTCTTTTCTCCGTACACCATTAAAGATTTTTCTTTTTCACGCATAATGCGAATCGCATTTTTGTAACAAACGGCCTCTGCTCTCACCTTTTTCAATCAGTCCATGCCAATTATTACGTCAAAACTCCCTAACTCGACTGGTATTAAATCAATTTTAAACGTTTCATCCCCCAGTTTAATTTCTCTCTCCCGACATATATTATCTGCTGAAATTAATTTATCGTTTGCTAATTCGAGTAAAAATTTACTATCCAAAGGCGTCAATGGGCAACTTAATTTAGCAAAAAATTCTCTACTCATATAGCTTCTATCTGCACTCGAATCAAATAAAACATAAGCAGATTTATCGTCAATAAGAAACGTACTTGTAACAAGCTCCGGGTCTTCCTATGCTTCTGCCGCATTAATATTAAAAACCCTTCCACGGCCCTGCTCATTAGTATTCCCCTGATTCGGGCAATTTCTAATAATGTGGCCCGGTTTTCCAAATTTATAACAAACAATGTTGGTATTACTTGCTCCGACACTATTTGTTTGGGCATTACTTGTTCCGACATTATTTGTTTCTTTAGTTCTATTAAACTTTGGTCCGTAGACCTCACACTTTGTCGCGCTATGACCATTTCTTTTACACCTGTTGCAAAATGTCGTGCAAAACCCCTGATGATTTTCTTCACACCTATGACATGGCTGTTTTTGGTTTTTGTTGACGTTGTTGTTATTGAGGTTGTTGAGATTGTTTTTGTTGTTGAAACGGTTGTTGTAGTTGTTGTTGTTGTTGGGATGTTTGTTGTAGTTATTGTTAGGATTGCAGTTATTGTTGCGATTGTTGTTGCGGTTGTTGGGATAGTTATTGCGATTGTGGTTGTAATTGTTGTTGTTGTTGTACTGGTGACTCTTGTCACCGTTTTCCTCCCACTTCCTCTAGAGTTGTTTCGTGTTGGCTTCTTCGGCCGCCTGCTCTTTAATTCTTCCCTCAATCTAATTTATGAGTTTATGAGCCATTCGACTTGCCTTCTGTGTAGAAGCGGGCTCGTATGAACTCACATCTTCTTGAATCCTTACTGGTAACCCTTTTACAAATGCGTCAATCTTCACTTCTTCATCTTCGAATGCTCCCGGACACAATAGGCACAACTCTGTGAATCTTCGTTCATATGTGGTAACATCGAACCCTTGTGTTCGTAACTCTCTAAGTTCTGCCTTGAGTTTATTGACTTCGTTTCTAGGATGGTACTGCTCGTTCATTTCATCAATTGCTTAAATGCCGACCATGGTAGTGCGTAAGCAGCATTTTGTCCTACCTGTTCAAGATAGGTGTTCCACCACGTTAACGCAGTACCTGTGAAGGTATGTGTAGCGTACTTAACTTTGTCCTCTTCAGTACACTTACTTATGGCAAACACCGATTCGACTTTCTCGGTCCACCGTTTCAATCTAATTGGTCCTTCGGTTCCATCAAATTCCAAAGGTTTGCAGGCAGTGAATTCTTTGTAGGAGCATCCTACACAATTTCTTGCGCCGTTAATTGCATTGCTGGATTCAGAGTTATTGTTGGTATGTAGCGCAGCTTGTACTGCGGCTATGTTTGCAGCAAGAAAGGTACGAAATTCCTCTTTGCTCATATTCATGGTGTGTCGAGTAGTCGGTGCCATTTCCTTCAAAAATAGCCAACTGAATCGAGTTAATCATACAGATTATTAAGAGTAGTCAATAGTATTTCGTAGAATAATATGAACTCATTTATAAAAGTTTTTTCTTCATATTAGCATTTTATAAGTTTAAATTCAGGTACTACCTACCCGTTAAGTTCATACTTAGTAGCTAATATACAATTCAACTACTACAATTCCATATGAAAACCTGATTATAATAATATATCACATACAAATATTCTTCAAACTTACAACTTCGTTGTTTCTCACCCCAACTACTGAATCCGTCACTTGTGGGAAGGTTTTATTTAAAAGTTGCAATCCGATGTTCTTTTTCTTACTTTGGTAAGAAGCGAACATCACTAACCCGTAAGCATAACATGCTTCTTTATGTTGCATGTTAGAAGCTCTTTCTAATTCACGAAATCCTATGTTGGGATATGTTGAGTCAAAATAGGTTCTTAACCCGTAGCGTAAAATTGCATTTGGGTTCCCCGCATTTAACGCATTAAAGAAAACACGGTGTAACTTACGGTCTCCCCAATGTGATATACCCCACCTATCAAAGGAAAGCCTTTTATAAATTAGGGCATTTCTGGAAAGTCTTTCAAATGTTTGACAAGTTAATTTTACCATAATTAATTGTGCTGATGAATTCTGACCGACTCTACACAAGATTTCCTCAATCATATCCTCTGGTAGATCTTCTAAAATATTCGGTTGTCTACCCTTAACGTCCATTTTATTTTTATACTGTAAAATAGACAAGGATTAGATTCGTAAAAGATAACTAACAAACAACACAAGCAATTTTTACATAGAACATAAAAGTACAAGCACACTACAATACATATAATATACAACATGATTACAACCCTCTAATCTGAATCACTGGTTTCTTCTTCTTTGGACTTGGTTCGTTTTCCTAATTTTCTAGGAATATATGGTGTTCCTCTAATACGAGCCGTCGTTTTCTACAATGGTTTAGAAAAACCTGGTGGTTTAGAGGTTCCCGGGTCATTGTTACATTTTAGGAAATACGGATGTTGCCGATACATATAAAGTTCATCGGGGTTGGAATCGGGTTTCTCTATTTATATACCTTTTCCCTTATTATTTTCATTGGCTTTATTAAATTGGGTCGAGGTAATTTCTGTAACATCATCGAAATCCTCATCGGGATCCGATTCATCGAAAAATTGGTAATCTTCCTAATATTTTGCTTCCTCGGCGGAAACACCATTGACATTATTAACTTTGGTCCGTTGGTTGAGGATTTTCTTTTATTTAATCGATTTACTATAGGTATCAATATTTCTTCCTCCGGAACCTCTTCTTCTTCCGGTTCCTCCTCTTCTAGTTCCTCTTCTTCCGGTTCCTCTTCTTCCGGTTCCTCCTCTTCCGGTTCCTCCTCTTTCGGTTCCTCTTCATCCGGTTCCTCTTCGGGAATTTGTGAATCTTCCCAAAATATATTCGACTCTTCATTACTATTAGGTGAATCGATGGGATTTGTACCAGTGGTAGACATCTATCACACAATATCAAACACATTAAGAGGTTAATATATCACATAATATTTACATGTTAATAATATATAGTTTCCAACAAAAGTGTTAAGCAATTGTTTTTAAAGAAAACACGGTCGAAGTCCAGACTCACTAATGTATCCTAACAAACTCGATAAGACACACTAATGCAAATTTCTAGTTCTCTAAGACCAACGCTCGGATACCAACTGAAATGTCCCGTTCATATTGGTTATAAACGTTCCATATTAATTGATTTCGTCGCGAGGTTTTGACCTCTATATGAGACGTTTTTCAAAGACTGCATTCATTTTTAAAACAACCATAACCTTTATTTTATCGATAAAGGTTTAAAAAGTATTACGTAGATTATCAAATAATAATAATCTAAAATATACCGTTTACACACGACCATTACATAATAGTTTACAATAAGAATATATTACATCAAAAATAAGTTTCTTGAATGCAGTTTTTACACGATATCATACAAGCATGGACTCCAAATCTTGTCCTTATTTTAGTATGCAACAGCGGAAGCTCTTAATAATAACCTGAGAATAAACATGCTTAAAACGTCAACAAAAAATATTGGTGAGTTATAGGTTTAACCTATATATTATCAAATCATAATAATAGACCACAAGATTTCATATTTCAATATACATCTCATACATAGAGATAAAAATCATTCATATGGTGAACACCTGGTAACCGACATTAACAAGATGCATATAAGAATATCCCATATCATTCCGGGAAATCCTTCGGACATGATAAAAACGAATTCGAAGTAGTAAAGCATTCAGTACTTTGGATGGGGTTCATTAGGCCCAATAGATCTATCTTTAGGATTCGCATCAATTAGTAGATCGGTTTACTAATTCTTAGGCTACCAAGCAAAAGGGGCATATTCGGCTTCGATCATTCACCCATATAATGTAGTTTCATTTACTTGTGTCTATTTCATAAAACATTTATAAAAATGCATGTATTCTCATCCTAAAATATTAGATTTTAAAAGTGGGACTATAACTCACTTTCACAGATTTTTACTTCGTCGGGAAGTAAGACTTGGCCACTGGTCGATTCACGAACCTATAACAAATATGTACATATATATCAAAGTATGTTCAAAATATATTTACAACATTTTTAATACGTTTTGATATTTTAAGTTTATTAAGTCAGTTGTCCTCGTTAATAACCCACAACTAGTTGTTCATAGTTAAATGTAAAGAAATAAATTGATATATATTATCTTGAATCAATCCACGACCCAGTGTATACATGTCTCAGGCTAGATCACAACTTAAAGTATATATATTTTTGGAATCAACCTCAACCCTGTATAGCTAACTCCATCATTACTGCATATAGAGTGTCTATGGTTGTTTCAAATAATATATATACACGGGTCGATATGATATGTCAAAACATTTGCATACGTGTCTATGGTATCCCAAGATTACATAATATATTAGAATACATGTATAATACAATATAAGTTAGCTAGGATATGATTTGTATAGAATTGTTACAATATTTCCCGTAGCTACAACAATCAAAAAATATCCAATCTTGTTTTACCCATAACTTCTTCGTTTTAAATCCGTTTTGAGTGAATCAAATTGCTATAGTTTCATATTGAACTCTATTTTATGAATATAATCAGAAAAATCATAGGTTTATAGTCGGAAATATAAGTTACAAGTCGTTTTTGTAAGAGGTAGTCATTTCAGTCGAAAGAACGACGTCTTGATGACCATTTTGAAAAACATATTTCCACTTTGAGTTTAACCATGATTTTTGGATATAGTTTCATGTTCATAAGAAAAATCATTTTCCCAGAAGGACAAATTTTAAATCATAATTTATCATAGTTTTTAATTATCAAACCCAGAACAGCCCGCGGTGTTACTACGACGGCGTATGTCCATTTTTACGGTGTTTTTCGTGTTTCCTGGTTTTAAATCATTAAGTTAGCATATCATATAGATATAGAACATTTTTTTAGTTGATTTTAAAAGTCAAGTTAGAAGGATTAACTTTTGGTTTCGAACAAGTTTAGAATTAACTAAACTATGTTCTAGTGATTTCAAGTTTAAACCTTTGAATAAGGTAGTTTTATATATATGAATCGAATGATGTTATGAACATTATTACTACCTCAGGTTTTGTGGATAAACCTACTGGAAATGAGAAAAATAGATCTAGCTTCAAAGGATCCTTGGATGGCTTGAAAGTCCTTGAAGCAGAATCATGACACGAAAACAAGTTCAAGTAAGATTTCCACTCGAAATAAGATTGTTATAGTTATAGAAATTGAATCAAAGTTTGAATATGAGTATTACCTTGTATTAGAAAGATATATTACTGTAAATAAGAAAGATTTCTTGAGGTTGGATGATCACTTTACAAGATTGGAAGTAAGCTAGCAAACTTGGAAGTATTATTGATTTTATGAAACTAGAACTTATAGAATTTATGAAAAACACTTAGAACTTGAAGATAGACCGATACTAAGTAGCAGTCAAAAAATTGTATCCATTTTTCATGATATTATACATGGATCAGATATATCATGGCGAATTCTTCAGAACTTGAGAGAGATCAATTAGATGAAGAAAATTGAAGAATGAAAGTGTTTGTAGGTGTTTTTGGTCGTTGGTATATGGATTAGATATAAAGGATGTGTAATTTTGTTTACATGTAAATAAGTCATGAATGATTACTAATATTTTTATAATTTTATGAGATATTTCTTACTAGTTGCCAAATGATGGTTCTCACATGTGTTAGGTGACTCACATGGGCTGATAAGAGCTGATCATTGGAGTGTATACCAATAGTACATACATCTAAAAGCTGTGTATTGTACGAGTACGAATACGGGTGCATACGAGTAGAATTGTTGATGAAACTGAACGAGGATGTAATTGTAAGCATTTTATTAAGTAGAAGTATTTTGATAAGTGTCTTAAAGTCTTTCAAAATTGTATGAATACATATTAAAACACTACATGTATATACATTTTAACTGAGTCGTTAAGTCATCGTTAGTCGTTACATGTAAATGTTGTTTTGAAACCTTTAAGTTAACGATCATGTTAAATGTTGTTAACCCAATGTTTATTATATCTAATGAGATGTTAAATTATTACATTATCATGATATTATGATATATTAATATATCTTAGTATGATATATATACAGTTAAATGTTGTTACAATGATAATCGCTACATATATGTCTCGTTTCGAAATCATTAAGTTAGTAGTCTTGTTTTTACATATGTAGTTCATTGTTAATACACTTAATGACATGTTTACTTATCATTTATCATGATTAAACATTGTGTATCAATATCTTAATATGATTCATATGTATTTAATAAGACGTTGTTATAACGATAATCGTTATATATATCGTTTCGAGTTTCTTAATTCAATAAACTCAATTTTATGTATATAACTCATTGTTAAAATATCTAATGAGATACTTACTTATCTTAATATCATGATAACTATATATATAATCATATATATGTCATCATATAGTTTTTACAAGTTTTAACATTCGTGAATCACCGGTCAACTTGGGTGGTCAATTGTCTATATGAAACCTATTTCAATTAATCAAGTCTTAACAAGTTTGATTGCTTAATATGTTGGAAACACTTAATCATATAATTATCAATTTCATTTAATATATATAAATATGGAAAAGTTCGGGTCACTACAAGATGCAGTGATACTTATGGCTCAAAACTTGATGATGGCTAAGAGGAGAAAGGCCGCGGTTAATAAACAAGCCTAGGCTAAGACTAGTGAAGGTAAATGCAAATTTGAGCCTACTCAGGAATCAAACCAAGGTTCGAATAAGAAAGTTGCTGAAAATTCAAGAGGAGGTTATTCTGGGTAACAACCATATTGTAAGCGTTGAGAGACACCATTCTGGTTGGTGCAAGGCTGAGTGCACCAAGTGTAAGAAGATTGGTCATATTGTAGGGTTGCAATTCCTTCGACCAATACACCTGCAACAAAAGCCAACGCAATCGTTCCTACATGCTATGATTGTGGAGAAAAAGGGCATTTTCGCAACCAGTGTCCAAAGAAAAAGGATAACACGAGAAATGCTAAAGGCCGAGAGTTTGTGAAGACTGCCGAGGAAGCTCGGGATAATGAGGAAGAGGGATGAAGAGGCACAGTGAAGAGTTTTTGACAACTACAAGAATCATTTAAATTTCTCATAGCGTTCTTTATGTTATCATTTAGTACTTCTATATTTTGGAAGATTTCGTTAAGTTTTTGTAATACTCTGGTTATTTTCTTTAAACTGAATGAGTGATGTTATTTTCTTTTCTTTCATTTTCCATTAAATCATTCACCTCGAAGAAGATGAATATTGACTATATGACATAGTAGTAACCTTATGGAGTGATAAAAGTATGATTTAGTATAATATAATGACGCTTGATCAACGTAGTTATATTATGATGAGTCATGCAGAAATTCTAATGGATCATGATGGAAATAAGGTCTAATCAACCTTATGACCATTGTGAACCATTACCTACTCCTTATCTCTATATTGTCAACTAAAAATATCAACCTTAGATATTATATTATCTTTCACTTATAAATTATCCACGCCCGGTGCTGCACCTATTGCATAGGTACCATACCGCTTTGCTCCACCCGAAATGAAGGAATTATCCAATCAACTCCAAGGATTTTTTGGAGAAAGGTTTCATTCGTCCTAGCTTGTTTCCGTGGGGAGCACCCGTTCTTTTCATTAAGAAGAAAGGTGGCACATTGAGAATGTGTATTGATTACCGAGAACTCAACAAGCTAACCATCAAGAATTGTTATCCACTCCTGCGTATTGATGACCTGTTTGACCAACTGCAAGGGTCAAGTATCTATTCGAAGATTGATCTTAGGTCAGGTTATCATCAATTGAGAGTCAAGGAAGCTGATGTTTCTAAGATTCCTTTTCGAACTCGTTATGGACACTATGAGTTTTCTTGTCATGCCTTTTGGTTTAACCAATGCTCCTGCTGTATTCATAGATCTTATGAACCGTGTATGCAAACCTTATCTTGACCAATTTATGATCGTTTTCATTGATGACATCTTAATCTATTCCAAGAGCGAGAAAGAGCATGAGCAATATCTGCGATAGATTCTAGAGCTCTTAAGGAAGGAACAACTTCATGCCAAGTTTTTCCAAGTGTAAATTTTGGCTGCGAATCGTACAATTTCTCGGACATGTAGTTAATAGTGAAGGAATACATGTCAATCCTATAAAAATCACCGTTTGTTAAGATCCGTCATGATTCACGAAGAGGCCCCGAGTATTCTGGGAACGTGAAGACCCGATGAAGCGGAAATATCCACATCTAATCTCAACCGCTGATGCATCCGAGAAGTCTTCCTGAAACTTCGGGACGAAGTTTAAATTAACGGGGAGGTACTATAACAACCCTCATTTTTTCTTCATGAAATGACAGAAATGCCCTTAGGGTTTCATTTTCATATTCTGTGTATTATCACTAGGGTTGTTATCAAGATATAATAAATATAGTAATTAATACTAAAACTCTAATATTATTTAAAACCCTAAACCTAACCGTATACATTAAATACTAAACCCTAATACCATTTAATATTAAATATTAAACCCAAAACCTAATAACTATTATTATTATTAATGTTATTTTTATGATCAAATAAAATGTATAAATATTATATTTACAATAAAAATATATATATATAATAAATGTATCAATTATATAAACTATGATATGTTTGGGAACAAATGAAGATAATTAAATATATGGGACCAAAATAATAAATAAAATGATATCTGTAATTAGTAAAATATATATATATATATATATATATATATATATATATATATATATATATATATATATATATATATATATATATATGTATATGTACAATATGCTGAAATAAAATAAATAAATAAATAAATACATACTATAATAAATCGGTTAGGAGTAAAAAAATAAAAAATAAAAAATACTTGATCATTAAGCAAAACTAATACTAGCCTAACTCTAAGTCTAATATCCTAATCAACTTCAAACTTTTTCATCCTAATCTAATTCTAATACTAGTCCTTGATCATTAAGTAATCCATAGAATTCTAATATGATTACAATACTAGTTCATCTCCTATAAAAAGCCTCATGTATTCCCATAACTTGCATCACAAAAATAAACCACACAAACTTCTCTTGTTGCTTGCTTTAGTCGACAGGTTTTTGCAACCATTTGTCCACCACCATCGGCTCACATACATCACCCATCACAGCCTTCTTTAGTTGACACTCAAACCACCCAATCCAGCCTCAAATCGCCATATTTTTCTGCTCCTGTTTCTACTGAAAGTCACCACCTGTTACAGCCCAAAAGTGCTCTTGTTGCTGCAAGTTTTCATGATCAAAAGACAGCCCATTTGAAATGTCCCGTTCATATCAATTATAAACGTTTCATATTAATTGATTTCGTTGCGAGGTTTTGACCTCTATATGAGACATTTTTCAAAGACTGCATTCGTTTTTAAAACAAACCATAACCTTTATTTTATCGACAAAGATTTAAAGGGCATAACCTAGATTATCAAGTATTGGTAATCTAAAATTTCACGCTTACACATGACCATTACATAATGGTTTACAATAATTAATATGTTACAACAAAGTAAACTCTCGAATGCAGTTTTTAAACAATATTATACAAGCATGGACTCCAAATCTTGTCCTTAATTTAGTATGCAACAGCGGAAGCTCTTAATAATCACCCGAGAATAAACATGCTTAAAACGTCAACAAAAAATGTTGGTGAGTTATAGGTTTAACCTATATATTTATCAAATCGTATTAATAGACCACAAGATTTCATATTTCCATTTCTCATAAACAACATGCATGCATAATATCAATCTACATAAAAATTCATTCATACGGTGAACACCTGGTAACCAACATTAACAAGATACATATAGAATATCCCCATCATTCCGGGACATCCTTTGGACATGATAATTTTGAAGTACTAAAGCATCCGCAACAACGGATGGGGTTTGTTGGGCCCAATAGATATATCTTTAGGATTCGCGTCAATTAGTAGACTGGTTTTCTAATTCTTAGGCTACCAAGCAAAAAGGGGCATATTCGGCTTCGATCATTCGACCATAGAATGTAGTTTCACGTACTTGTGTCTATTTTGTAAAATATTTATAAAACTGCATGTATTCTCATCCCAAAAAAAAATATTAGATTTTAAAAGTGGGACTATAACTCACTTTCACGTATTTTCACTTCGTCGAAAAAATAAGACTTAGCCACGGGTCGATTCACGAACTATAAAAAATATATATATACATATATCAAAGTATGATAGAAATATATTCACAATATATTTTATTACGTTTTAACGATTTAAGTTTGTTAAGTTAACAGTCCAACGTTAGTTGTCCACAATTAGTTGTCCACAGTTAGTAGTACATAAATAAATCAATATAGATATTATCTCGAATCAATCCACGACCCCGTGTATACAAGTCTTAGACTCGATCACAACTCAAAGTATATATATTATTTGGAATCAACCTCAACCCTGTATAGCTAACTCGAACATTACCGCATATAGAGTGTCTATGAGTATTCCAAATAATATATATAGATGACGTCGATATGATATGTCAAAACATTATATACGTGGCTATGGTCTATCAAGGTTACATAATATATGTTAGAATACTTGTATAATACAATATAAGTTAGTTAAGTTATGGTTAGTATAGATTTGTTACAAAGTTTCACGTAGCTAAAACAAGCAAAAATATACAATTTTGTTTTACCCATAATTTCTTCGTTTTAAATCCATTTTGAGTGAATCCAATTACTATGGTTTCATATCAAACCAAATATTAATAATATAAACATAAAAATTATAGGTTTTGTAAAGACCCGTCCTAATCCATAAGGATGAGTACAATAACATTTGGTTACATTGCGAGGTATTTAACCTCTATATGATACATTTTACAAACATTGCATTCGTTTTTAAAAGGCAAACTTTCTTTACAACGAAAGTTGACGGCATGCATACCATTTCATAATACCCCCAACTATAATTGACTTAATAATAATCTTGATGAACTCAATGACTCGAATGCAACGTCTTTTGAAATATGCCATGAATGACTCCAAGTAATATCCTTAAAATGAGTTAATGCACAGCGGAAGATTTCTTTAATACCTGAGAATAAACATGCTTTAAAGTGTCAACCAAAATGTTGGCGTGTTCATTAGTTTATCATAAATAATCATTTCATAATTTTAATAGACCACAAGATTTCATATTTCCATTTCTCATAAACATCATGCATAAAAATCATTCATATGGATTGAACACCTGGTAACCGACATTAACAAGATGCATATAAGAATATCCCATCATTCCGGGACATCCATCGGACATGATAAAAAACATCGAAGTACTAAAGCATTCGCTACAACGGATGGGGTTTGTTGGGCCCAATAGATCTATCTTTAGGATTCACGTCAATTCGTAGACTGGTTTACTAATTCTTAGGTTACCAAGCAAAAAGGGGCATATTCAGCTTCGATCATTCAACCATAGAATGTAGTTCAATTACTTGTGTCTATTTGGTCAAACATTTATAAAAGCGCATGTATTCTCAGTCCCAAAAATATATAGTGCAAAAGCATTTAAAAAGGGAGCAAATGAAACTCACTATACTGTATTTTATAGTAAAAATACATATGGCGACATTGAACAAATGTAGGGTTGGCCTCGGATTCACGAACCTATATCATTTACATATGTATATTAAAATGTATAATCGTAATTGATTAAATTCATATATTATATCTTAATTTATACTTTATATATATTTAATTTTGTATATATAATTAAATTAATTAATATTTATATAATTATATCAATATATATTTGTTTGATTAGTATTATATTAAAAATACCTAATTTGTTATATATGAGTATTTATATAAAAATTGTTATTATGATTAATACATACTTATATGTAATATTTTTTTATAAGTATATCTTTATATACATAATATTTATTGGGTAAGATAATAATATTTAATATTATCATTAGTAATAAAAGTTGTATTTGCTTATAATAATAATATTTAATAATTACAATACTGAAAATAATAATTATAATTATGATAGTAATAATAATAACAGTAACTATAACAATAACTAAATCATAATTTTTCTATTAAAGATTATAATAATAATAATAATTGTAATATTAATGATAATAATAATATTAGTAATACTTGTAATAATATTAATAAATATTTTTAAATATGATAATAATAGTAATAATAATTATAATACCAATAACAATAATAATATTAATCTGATAATAAACTACCTTCCAAGCTTTTCCTAAAAAAATGGCAGATACCGGGCTCGAACCCGCGACCTCTCGTTTCACAACCCCGCACCCAAACCTGTGAACCATTAGTTACATTCTGGTAACTTCTCACCCGTTTAATCCTTTAACAAATATGAATCGTTATGACTTCATTTAATCTAGTTCGATAAGAATTTTCACCCATCATCCAAATCACTATCATCATCATAAACGACCTCATCATCATCGCCTTCTTATCGCATCAACTTCGAATCACCATCAAATTCATGATTCATAATATAATTGAATCACAATCATAACCGTAATCATTGAATCATAATCATTTTACATGATCATCATTTTCTTTAGTCATCACCATCAAATCATAATCATCCTTATTTCCGTTATTTAAAGGAATAGAACAGCAATCGAAAATGCAGTTCGAAAGTTTGCTTTAGTTTGTGATTCTAGGTTCAATGGTTTAAATTGAAAACAGAAATTCTAATATTGATCAGGACTAACAAGCTGTAGTCTAGAGGCCCACCCGTACTAGAATGTTTTCAGCTTCATATAAAGCAGAATGGGTTCGGCCCAATGTTAATGAGGGAGTACAGTAACTTAGTAAATAGAAATATTTGCATAATACGTATATGGTATTTTGTCTGATACACCATTTTCACACATAATGATCCACGTCTACCATGATCATACTTATTATAATCGTTTAAAAAAAACTAAAAGAAAAGCGAAGAGCTGCACAAGCCACCTCATCATCCAATATGTTTTAAATGTGTCATCATCATTCTTTATTTTAATCGAAAAAATAATTCATACTGAAGACCCATGTTGTCCATATTATAATGCAAAAAGTGGATCTCTTTTTCCCTACCCAATTGAATGTGTCGATAGCCCCACCAAAGAAAAATACGGAGCACAAGAAAAAGAATCAAGCAGTCTTCATTATTTATATTTCATCTTTAAATCCATAATGCACCTCCACTCATCATTCTTTAAAGTAAATAGTAGTAGCCTAATCGATTTAATTCTTATTTGTGAATACAAAGAAGAATATGGTGTTTTTGGTGGGTCTAGGCTACAAGAATAACAAATAACAACTAGGGTGTAGTAGTAATCATTTGTTAATGATGGTTCATGAAGAAAAGGTGGGAGAGATGGGTAGAGGGAGAAAAGATAGAGGTGGTTATAATGGTTAGTGGTGGCGGTGATTGAACACATGAAACATGGTAATGATGTTTGTTCATTTTAGGGTTATGATGGTTAAATGGCGAACCGTGGTGATGGTTTGGTGAAATATGGTTATATATTATCAAGGTAATGTTCGGGTGTTTGTTTGATGATTATAACAAGAGAAGAATGAGCCACATTAAATTGTATGTCGATGGGTGTTGCTGAGCAAGAGAAGAGAAGTTGTGGTTTCTCTTTGATTAATATGGAAGCAAGGAATGCGGTTCTATGGATGAAGGTAATTGAAAATTTATAAGGTAAAGTCAAGTGGTATCATATACACTGGAATTGATTGAGTTTTATAAAAATGGAGCTCGACAGGAAGAATAAATCGTACACCAAAAATAAAGAACGATGTCGATTGTTAACAAATTTTTAGAGTTGTCCTAGTGTTTTAGATTTTGATTTGTACGAAGAAAACCAATCAACTGCAGCTTGAAAGGGATTGGAAATAGAATACATTCCCTTCTATGTTTATATATGTGTATACGGTGTTTACACATTTATATATCTGTATATGTAATTATATATATATATATATATATATATATATATATATATATAATATATATATATATATATATATATATATATATATATATATATATATATATATATATATAACTGCATATGTATTTATATATATCTGATTTTCTATTTCTGTTAAATTCTTCTCAATTGCAGATATAGATATATATAATGTAAGTACATTCATGATTTAATAGTATTTTTATGTTAATTGATTTGTGAAGTCAATGTTTGATAATTTTGGCAGACAAGAAGTACATAAGTTTTTCAACAGATGAGAAAAAAAAATAAAGCAGATAACAAGTTGTAACTGATTTTGGACTTGTATGGTAAATCGATTCTTGACATGGAATCAAATTAGAGACAGGATTAAACAGCCAGTACAGAATTTGGAATGGATACCTAACTGATTTTGTATCTATCTATATATTTTATTTATATACTTAATATCTATATTTAATAAATATGAATTTAATAATAATAATACTACTTTTAATATTATTAATAAAAATACTTATAATAATAATAGGAATAATAATAATAATAATATTAATGATATCAAAATAATAGCTAAAATCATATTCTTATTAATAATTATAATGTTTATTGGTAATAATAACAATAATATTAATAATAATAATAACTGTGATGACCCGGAAATTTTCGATCAAATTTAAACTTAAATCTTATATGATTTCGACAAGATAAGCAAAGTCTGTAATTTTGAGTATCGAAAACTTTGGAACAATTTACAGGAATACATTTACCCTTTGACTATTCCCGACGATTCACGAACATTTGTGTGTAAATAAATATGTAAATAAATATATATATAAATATTTATACATATATATATATATATATATATATATATATATATATATATATATATATATATATATATATATATATATATGTGTGTGTGTGTGTGTGTGTGTGTGTGTGTGTATTAATTTATATTAATATAATATCATTTCATCATGTGATTTAAACATGTAAAGTAATTTACAAAATAGAAGATATTATTAAAATAAACATATATATATATATATATATATATATATATATATATATATATATATATATATATATATATATATATATATTATGGATTATGTACACAATTAATAATATATGTATGTGTAATATATCTAATGTATATAAATATTAAATATTCAAATGTGATATTATAGGTATTACATAAATAATATAATGTAATATTACTATTTTAAATTTAATTATGAGTTAAAATATAGTTATTATATTACTTCTATTATTAATATTGATATCAGTATTATTAATAATATTAATTTAATATATAGTATATATATATATATGAGATTTGATATGTTTAAATTGTTACATCAATATTATTATTACTTTCACTAATATTATTAATACCATTATTTGTATTATTAATTATTATATAAAAATGTAACATTGTAACATGATTAATATTAGTATTATTATATGATATTATTGTTATTATTATCATTGTTATGTTATTATTAAGTATTAGTATTATTATTATTACTACTATATTTGTATTACTTTTATATATAATATTACAGAGTATTACTACGGTATTACATTTACTAATAAGATTAATTATAATCTATAAGTACAAATATTATTGTAAGAACAATTAAAAGTATAACTTAGATATAATTTAAATATCATTAGTTAGTATTATTATTTTCATTGTTTACATTGTCATTAATAATTATGAGTATCCTTGCTATTTAATATTATTTATTCATTATCAATTATTTTTATAAGTAATATTATAAGAAACATATTTTATAATGTATTTTTGTAACGACCCTGGAATTTCCAACGTTTATTTATTAATAATTATTGTTATTAATACGTGTGATTAAACGAATGTATGTGATTACATTTACATGTTGCCATGATTGCCCGAACTTGACTTTAATTGCCCGAAACGCCTTTGTGACACCCGAAACTTACACGAATAATATTTTCAAGTATTATTTACATTCATGATTAATTTTATTAATCATTTTAATTAACTATGGTGATTGGTTAGTTACTTGGGCTTTTAATTGGATTAACTTGTTAATTACATACCTACTTGGGCTTTTATTTGAACTTGGGCCTTTACTAGTGTTATTGGACTTTATAAGCCCACCCTACATTTTAAGTGAACTACTTAGCCCATGTCTTTCAAAGTGTAAGTATTATTTGGAGAGTAACTAGTTAGTTAACTTGTTTAGAATCTAGTTACCTTATAATCCCCATGAGACCACATCTAATAACCAACTTTTGTAAGGCTTTACCATGCTTGATCTAGTGGACACTCTCCTCCCCCATTTTTCCTCCCAAACCGTCGGTTCTAGTACTCAAGAGGGAGAGTTTAGTTTTCATTTTTCATTTACTTCACTTCCTATTTTTCTCTCATTCAAACACACACTTGATTCCTCTCAACTTTCTCTCTTTTTCTCTCATCTTGTAAGTGACTTGAAACAAATAATTATCTTCTTTTTCTTGACAACAAAACCGACTCCATTCATCTTCATCATCATTCTTTGTTGTTAAATTGTTACTTGATCTTGTTGTAGCTTACTTACTTGTAGTTGATTAGTTGTTTACTTACATGTTACAAGAATAAACTTTCTAGTTTGATTCTTCTTTTATCTTGTTTTACAAGAACAACAAGAACATAAACTTACTAGTTATGTTCTACATATACTTTCTTAAAAGATTGCAAGTTCATGTGTTGATTAAAATCATACTTGTAGTTCTTGAAGTAAACTTAAAGTTTACTTTACTTAAAGATCAAACCTTGGTTGAATCTTTAAAAGTATGAACAAACCACTTCATTCTTGCACTTTAATTTCTTGTAATTAGTTTAAATGGTCAAGTACTACAAGTTAGTCTTGATCTCATTAATCTTGAACTAAAAGTTAATTTTGAAAGTTCAAGAACACACAAATAAGTTTTCTTTAAATATAACTTGTATACTTATGCTTGATCTAGACTTTCGAGTCTTGGATCTTCAAGATCCAACTAAGAACTATGTTCTACATTTTAAGATCTTGATTAGTTAGTTACTTTCAAGTTTATAGTTCAATACTACTTTTATATTTCATGTATGTGTTAAATCTAAGACTTTGATGTAACTTTGGTTCATCAAACTTCATACAACACTTAAGTGAGTTGTGCTTCATGTCTTAGACTTACACTTGGGTTATGATGGTCAAACCTTGGTGAAAATGATTCAAACACATCAATGAGTTGTACACTTGAAGCTATATGCATCAAGGATGAGAACCATGATGAACATCAAGCACCAAGACCACCGGAACTCACTTAAACTTACTGTTTCTGTCCAAACAATACTGACCTGCTGTTTCTGTAACATACCAGTAGACCTGGGCTACTGAGACCATGGTTTTTAGATAGAACTTTTTGAGTAGATAACTTTTCATACAGGACTCGTCTTAATTCGAGTTACGGTTTAGGATTTATGGCCCTCCGATCGTCACTAGTTCCTTTTAACGTTGTGCAGAAATTTCTGACCTACTCGCACTTAGACCATCGCCACGGTCAAACAAAGACGAGTTTGCTTCTGTAAATTTTACCACACTTAAAGAACTCATATACGGAGCCATGGCCACTGGTCTCACCTTAATTCAGTAAGGGTAGAGGCCGTGGTGACTGATCAAATTCAGCCTTTGTTTTAAACTACTTCATAAACGAAACCTACTTTACACCTTTTGTTAAATGATGAATGATGATGACCCTTAAGACCTTATTTACATACTTTTAAACCTATTAAGACGATTTACTGACTTAGTACTATTTGCCTTAGGTTGAGGACCTTCGGACCGATTACTTGCACACTTTTCCTGACTCGACATTACGACTACATTATCATTGTGAGTTATAGCATTCCCTTTTTACTTTAACTTATTTTGGGAACTGAGAATACATGCGGATTTTATGTTTTACATACTAGGCATGAGTACTTAAACTTATATATGTGTAGGTTATACAACGGCATAAACATTCCCTTTAGCTCGGTAACGTTTAGTCATTGGTTTTTGAACCGGTGAATGCGAATCTTCGATATGGATCCATAGGGTTTGAAATCCCCACTCGGGCTAGTCGCGCTAGCATTTAACGAGTGTTTAATACTTCGTAGACATACGCACTTGCCAAGTGTACTTTCAGGGGGTATAAACGTTAAGTTAGTTACCAAGTGCCCACGGTTAACATATACTTTATCATACTGTTTTGAAACGCTCTTTGTAGCACTGAAATCTCGTGGCCTACCTTACATACTGTTATACTTAAACTATAGCTCACCAACCTTTGTGTTGACGTTTTTAAGCATGTTTTTCTCAGGTGCTTGAGGTTAGCTTCCGCTGTGTACTAGTCGTGCCGTAGACACCCGCTGCTTAGAGTTGCTATCGCATGAACTACTTTATTTTGCATTCAAACATTCGTACTTTTGAACCATGACTTGTAACGACCATTGTGGTCACATACACTTATTATTTGCTTCTACTTAGCGAAGCATGCTTTTGGATTGTAAAACATTTGATGTCAGTTATGACGTCACCTTTTTATCATGAATGCAACTTCTTTTATTACAGCATGTAGTACTTAACCTTGTAATGATCCTGTTGGTGATGATTCGTACACCATGGTTTTGTACGGGGCATCACATTTAGTATCAGAGCATTGGTTGTAGGGAATTAGGTTGCATTATTGAGTCTAAGACCGACCCGAGTAGGATTCACTAATAGGACTAATCTACAACTTGCTAGTTTATGTGTTTCTGCTGAACTTACTGCATGATGCTGCTTACTTTTACTGCTATATGCCGTATGCTATTACATGATTTCACTACTGCATGATATTACTTGCTTTCGATTGCATGCTACTACTGTACGATTCGTTATTTTTGAAATGCTACTTATTGTTATACATGATTTAAATAGTTGGCCTAATACGTGCTTGCTTTATGACTTACTGACATGGAAAATTTATTTTTCCTTGTTCAGATGTCGGATGCTCCACCTGCTAGAGTTTTGGACAGTTCAGACTCAGACCCCGTCGCCCCACCTGCTGCTGCCGATACACCGGTCCCGCTACCCATTAGTGATCCCGGCACTTCTACTTCCGGAGCCAGTAGTAGTACACCTGCCCCAGTGGCTGCTTTCGATGGACACGTAGGCCCTATGGAGATTCCAGCTCCGTCTGCTCCCGGACCCTCGGGGTCACAGCCCCGCATCGGTGGGATTGAGATTCCCGCGGAGTTCGGGGAAGGGCCATTTCGTAACCATATGCGCATGCCTTGCCGACGCACTCCCGATGGACGTTTAGTGCCGATTTCGCCAGGCAGACACAGACAGATGTTGGCCACCTTCGGACTACCAGTTCAGCCACCCGTGTCACCACCACATGATTCGGATGACTCATCATCCGACGATTCTTCATCAGATGATTCTTCATCAGACTCCAGTGACGACGAGGACCCTGTTGATATACCTATACAGGCACCCTCCACCCCGCCGAAGAAGCAGTACCGTCCTGATGGCACCGTTATTCCAGGGGTGAATGGAGGTCGTGCTTTCACTGACGCTTTTGGTCGGCGTCGGAGGGTTACTGCCCGTAAGCGGCTTGTGCCGTACTCTGCCGACCCACTCATACATAAGGCACCTCGTTACGTGCTGACTATTTCTGGAGCTGGGACATCTGCACCCCGCTTCGTGCGGTCTGCACCACCAGCTCCACCAGCACTACCCGCTCCACCAGCACCATCCGCTCCACCCGCACCACCTGCACCACCAGCACCACCTGCCCCACCATCTCCCACTGTCGAGGGATTGACTAGGGAGGTGGGAATCCTCCGAGCTCGGGTTACTGAGCTCGAGGAGCAGTTGGCTCAGGTTTTAGACATCCTACACCCACCTTCACTGTAGGACTTTTGTATTAGATTTCATGATGTAATCTAGTTGTAGTTTCTTATTTCACTTATGTATTGTACGAACTTATTCAGATGTATGAAACTTGTTATTATGAATGGAACTTTGCGTTATTTAATTCTTGCACGATGTTCTATTTACATTACTGTACGATGATTCTGTGGTATTTGTACCTAGATGCGTTATTTAATAACATATGATGTTTTGATTCCATGTTGATTACTATATAATGTATTGTTACATATTGAATGCTGGATTTTGACTTGAGTCAAAATTTTTGTTTAGAACATCATGGCTAACGGTCGATCCACACCTACTGCTGCTCAAATTGAAGAGATGATCCAAGAACGTGTCGCCGTAGCCCTAGCTGAAAGAAACCTCCAAGCTCCACCGACACCACCACCGGTTATCCCACCCATTCGAAATGGGTGTACTTACAAGGAATTCCAGAGCTGTAAATCACATAACTTCAGTGGAACCGAGGGACCAGTTGGTCTCACCAGATGATTCGAGAAACTTGAATCAGTATTCCGAGTTAGCAACTGTTCGGAGGACAACAAAACCAAGTTCGCATCTTGCACGCTATCTGACGGCGCGCTAACGTGGTGGAACACGTTAGCTCAAGCGAAAGGCATTGATGAGGCGTATGCTACGCCATGGGAGGAATTCAAAGCTTCTATGATTGATGAGTATTGTCCGAGAACCAAAATCCAGAAGATGGAAATCGAATTTATGCAGTTAAAGGCCGTTGGGAACGACCTTGACAGTTACAACAGGAGATTTTTGGAGTTAGCCCTGATGTGTCCGACAATGGTCACCCCAGAATTCAACCGAATGGAGAGATACTTTTGGGGACTCCCTAAGTCCATCAAGGGTAACGTCACCTCGTCCAAACCCCCAAATGTTCTCGAAGCAATGCGCATGGCGCATACCCTCATGAATCAGATTCTCATTGATGAGCCGGAGAAGGCTAGGTTTGAAGCTGGTAGTAGCGAAAAGAGGAAATGGGACAACAACCACAACAACCACAACAACAACAACAACAGGGGGAGAAACTATGATCAAATGTAACATCCCGCCTTTTTCCGTTTTCTTTTCCGTTATACTAATTTAAACTCCGTTACATGTCTATAACATCTCCCGTTAATACGCGTTTTAAAATATTCCGTTTAGGTATTTTCCGCACCAGACTACAAACTCGAGGGACTAAAATTGACACGGGGCAAACTAGTTGACTAGGTCACCTAGTCTACCCCAATCACCACCATTCAACCATCTCTCTCTCTCTCTCTCTCTCTTTCTCTCTAGCAAGAACACACCCAATTTCCAAATTCATTCAATCATCATCTAAATTCGATCTAGGAGGCTTACAACAAAATAAATTACATATTCGTGATCCTCTCTTCATCCTCTTCGTTTTGGTACCAACTTCATCTCGTTTGGGTAACATTTCTAAAACACTAGTTTTCTTTAAATTTGTGTTCTTGACTTAAAAGTATGTTAATTAGTCTCTATGGCTCATTGTGATGTCGTGTATGTAATTTGTATGCTCGATTTGTTGTTTTTGGTGTAACTAGTTCATTATGAAAATTTCTTGCTAAATCCTTGATTTTGGATGATCAAATGTTATTAGATTGTTAATGTGCATGTTTTAAAAGTGTTACTAGTATCATTAGCTTCATTTTGATGTATAGATTGATTAAAGAAACTTCATAAACGCGATTATTGATTTTGTGAACTTTTGGTTAGGGTTGACAACTCTTAAAACGAACTTTTGATGCGTTGAATGCTTGTTAATGTTATTGATAAGTGTTTAGTGGTATTACATGTTTCATTACCTTCAAAACGGCATATCATATGTATAAATTGGATTCCCGAAACTTAAATTACAATTGATAAACTTGAAACTTGAAAATAAACCTCTATTGATCACTTGACGGGATTTCGGTTATAGTATATGATGTTTTTGCTGGATGAAAAGTGCTTAGTTGCGTTCCTTGTCGAAGGAGCTTTCCGATGATATAAAATACATGTTCTAATTGTTTGCGGATCATAAAATGTGATTGTTTGTGTTTTGGTTCGTCCATTTGAGGAATACAGCAAACAGGGCCTGGGAACCGATCAGGACGCCGTCCAGATACTGGGGACGCCGTCCCACCTTTTGAACCTAGACGTCGTCTAGGATATCAGGACGACGTCCCACCCTTCATTGTGGGACGCCGTCTAGCCATTTGGGACGCCGTCCCATTGTACTAAAACTGGCTGTTTGGGTTGTCTTTTGACGTAAAAATGTTTGCTATGCTACGGACCTCCGATTAACATGAAACTTGGCAAACATGCTCATATATGATTATATAACTTAGAAAAATTGTCGGATACCCGACCCGAACCCGTTGACTTTGACTTTGACCAAGTTTTACTTTTAATCAAACTTAACCAAATGGTTGTGCAATCATTCTAACATGCTTTTATACTTGTATCTTGCATGAAACATGACAACTTGATTCACATGCTACATTATTGAGTCGTAATGAGCCATAGGACTAATTGAACATCTTTGACCTATCGTGTTTACCGTTATTGATACAAACCTATTGTTTAGGTCAAGACTAGCATTGTTCTTTGCACACGTTTACTTGTCGAAGTACTTTACTACTCGTGCACTCAAGGTGAGATCATAGTCCCACTTTTACTCTTTTTGAACTTACATTTGGGATGAGAAAACATAAACATTTCTTTACTAAGTGAACACAAGTACAGGAAAACAAACATTCTACATACGAGTTTAGAACAAAATCCTCAATTCGATTATCATTAGTTACACTTGCCGGGTGTAAGCGAGAACTTATGTTGTATGGATCCATATGGGTTTGACAAACCCTCATTCAAACGGTTCGCTACCGTTTACGAATGAAATATATTTTCGAGAAACAGTGTATGTTCTAGCACTAAGTGATGGGGTTCTATGGAAGGAATGTTAAGCATTGATAATTGGGTGCTCGTGAAACAAACTTTTGGAATGTATTACTATTATTTCATTGATGCAAATCTTGTGGTTCACTTGTACTTACTTACTTAAACCTATGATTTCACCAACGTTTTCGTTGACAGATTTCTATGTTTTTCTCAGGTCCTTGAACGATACATGATACATGCTTCCGCTCATTATTTTGATACTTGCATTGGATGTCGAGTATATATGCATACATGGAGCGTCTTTTGGATACTTTTAAATTGTGTCGCATAAGTTTCATTTGTACTTAAAACTTTGTATCGTAACTTGTGGTGGAACTATTCTTGTAAACTTGAACAACCTTTACATTTGAAATGAATGCGACATATCTTTTGGTCAAACGTTGTTTTAAAGACTTATGACCACGTAACGGGACCTAAGTAGATGGCGCCGTCAATGATGATTTGGTCGGGTCGCTACAGATGGTATCAGAGCGTTGGTTGTAGGGATTTAGAGTTCATTAGTGTCAACCCCGAGTCATAGGGTACATTGGTGAGTCTAGACTACAACCGGCATATAGACTTGAAGTAGGAATTACTTGACTACTTGTGCATTTATACTCGAATGCTTCTACTCATATCTACTCTTAGTTCATCTTAATCTCACGTTGTTTAATTTGATTGACGCGCCACCTTGACTATATGAAATGATGTCGAATGCACATATGAATCAGGGTAATATAATTTCCTGGATTATATTACGGTGACTCATATGAACGTTCCGACATTATGACATAAAGAATTTAAGGCGAGTCGAGGAAAAACTTCTCTTTATCTTTATTCTATATCACGGTTAGTATTATTGAGAATACTAATCAATGATATTCTTGTGTCTTGAAGGAACAATGGCTCCTCGTCGTGTACGCCGCAATGAAACTCCCGAACAAGCTCTCGAACGGATGATAGCCACCGCCGTAGATGCGGCCATGGCCGGTCACTCATCCAACAACAATAATAATAACAACCACAACAACAACAACAATGGAGCCGGAAACTCAAACGAGGGATGCTTCTATAAAGCTTTCATGTGGTGCAAACCTCACACTTTTGATGGAACCGAGGGACCGGTCGTGCTCACCCGATGGTTTGAGCAAACGGAAGCCGTCTTTAGCATAAGCGGTTGTCGGGACCAAGACAAGGTCAAATACTCCACTCACACCTTCGCCGGTGTCGCTCTTACATGGTGGAACGCCTATGTTCAATCGGTGGGTACCGATGAAGCTCATGCCCTCTCTTGGGCCGATCTAAAGGAAAAGATGATTGTTGAATATTTTCCGCGCGAAGAAACCCGAAAGCTTGAGGAAGAACTAAGAGCTTTGAAAGCGGTCGGAAACGATCTTAAAGCTTATAATCAATGCTTCGCCGAACTATCCTTGATGTGTCCTAATCTTGTTAACCCCGAATCTCAAAGGATTGAGCTCTACATGCTCGGTCTTCCAAAAAGCATCAAACAAGGGGTGATGTCATCCAAACCCACTACTCATCAAGCCGCTATGAACATGGCTCGCCAACTAATTGAAACGGTTGACGAAATCGTAGTTCCGGCACCTAAGGTCGAGGATAAATCGGGCGGCAACAAAAGAAAGTGGGAACCCTCCCAATCAAGCAACAACAACTTTGCTAAGAAGCCTTACACCTCCGACGGCAAGAGGGGTTATGCCGGGAACCTACCTCTTTGCAACAAATGCAACAAACATCACTTTGGTGAATGTGGCAAGTTAATTTGCCACCGGTGCCAAGGAGTTGGTCATAAGGCCAACGATTGTAAAAGTGCCACTCCCGTTGCTCGAAAGTGGCCCAATGCACCAAAGACGGGCACTTGTTACGAATGTGGTCAAACAGGTCATTATAGAAATGCATGCCCAAAGAAGAAAGATAACCCCAACACGCGCGGCCGAGCTTTCAACATCAACACCGAGGAAGCCCGGGATGACACTGAACTAGTCACGGGTACGTTTCTTCTCAACAATTCTTATGTCTCTTGCTTATTCGATTCAGGTGCCGATAAATGCTTTGTATCCAAGACTTTGACTCATTCTTTTAGCACTCCACCTCTTCCATTAGATACCACTTATACCATTGAAGTGGCTGACGGGAAACTATTAAGTGCCGACACATATTACCGAGGGTGTACGATAAACATTTTGGGTAAGGAATTTGAAATTGACTTGATACCCAAGGAACTAGGAAGCTTTGATGTAATAATCGGTATGAATTGGTTAGTCAAAACGAAATCTCACATTCTTTGTGATCTTAACGCAATCCGAATTCCTATCGAGAATGGTGAACCTTTGATCGTCTATGGCGATAAGAGTTGCACCGGACTCAACCTCGTTTCGTGTATTAAAGTTAGAAAACTACTCCGTAAGGGTTGTTTTGCGATCCTTGCTCACGTTAAGAAAGTCGAGTCCGATGAGAAGCACATCGATGATGTGCCAATTGTTAGTGACTATTCCAATGTATTTCCCGACGAATTGCCGGGTCTTCCGCCTCATCGACCGGTTGAATTCCAAATCGATCTTATTCCGGGAGCCGCACCCGTAGCACGTGCACCATATAGACTCGCTCCATCTGAAATGCAAGAATTGCAAAGTCAAATCCAAGAACTACTTGATCGAGGTTTTATCCAACCTAGCCATTCACCTTGGGGCGCTCCAATTTTGTTTGTTAAAAAGAAAGACGGATCTCTACGAATGTGCATTGATTATCGTGAACTAAATAAATTGACGGTTAAGAACCGATATCCTCTTCCTCGCATCGATGACCTCTTTGATCAACTACAAGGGTCTTGTGTATATTCGAAAATCGATCTCCGCTCGGGTTATCATCAATTGAGGGTTAAGGGGGAAGATGTCTCCAAAACCGCTTTCCGAACTCGTTATGGTAGTTATGAATTCCTTGTCATGCCATTTGGTCTCACTAACGCACCGGCGGTGTTCATGGATCTTATGAACCGCGTGTGCAAACCGTATCTCGATAAATTCGTTATTGTGTTCATCGATGATATATTGGTCTATTCAAAAAGCGAAGAAGAACACGAGGAACACCTCCGACTTGTGCTTGAACTTTTAAGACAAGAACAACTCTATGCCAAATTCTCCAAGTGTGAATTTTGGTTAAAGGAAGTTCAATTTCTTGGTCATGTTGTAAGTGACCAAGGTATTAAAGTCGATCCAACGAAAATCGAAGCCATTAGCAAATGGGAGACTCCTACTACTCCTACTCACATTCATCAATTCTTGGGTCTCGCCGGATACTACCGTAGATTCATCAAGGATTTTTCTTTGGTTGCTCGTCCTCTAACCGCTTTAACTCACAAGGGAAAGAAATTCATTTGGGCGACCGAGCAAGAATCCGCGTTTCAAATCTTGAAGACAAAGCTAACCATCGCTCCTATCTTGTCACTTCCCGAAGGCAATGATGATTTTGTTGTATATTGCGATGCCTCGAAACATGGTTTTGGATGTGTATTGATGCAACGGAAGAAAGTCATTGCTTATGCCTCTCGACAACTAAAAATTCATGAACGGAATTACACGACTCATGATCTCGAACTTGGAGCCGTTGTCTTTGCACTTAAAATGTGGAGACACTATCTTTATGGAACCAAGAGTACTATCTTCACCGATCACAAAAGCCTTCAACACATTTTCGATCAAAAGCAACTAAACATGAGACAACGAAGGTGGATTGAAACCTTAAACGATTACGATTGCGAGCTTCGTTACCATCCCGGGAAGGCAAATGTAGTAGCCGATGCCTTAAGTCGAAAAGAAAGAGCGGTGCCTCTCCGTGTCCGAGCTTTAAACATCACCATTCACACCAACCTTAATAGCCAAATTCGGGTAGCCCAAGATGAGGCTCTCAAGGATGAAAACATCTCTCTCGAACACTTGAACGTCCTCACCTCTCGATTCGAAGTTAAAGAAACCGGACTCCGATATTTCGCCGGAAGAATTTGGGTGCCTAGTTATGGGGATCTACGAAGCCTTATTTTAGATGAAGCCCATAAGTCACGATACTCGATTCACCCCGGTGCCAATAAGATGTACCACGACCTTAAACAACTATATTGGTGGCCGAACATCAAAAGGGACGTAGCTACTTATGTTTCCAAGTGTTTGACATGTTCCAAAGTCAAAGCCGAACACCAAAGACCGTCCGGACTACTTCAACAACCCGAGATCCCGCAATGGAAGTGGGAAAGGATAACGATGGATTTTATCACCAAGCTACCAAAAACGACGGGCGGTTATGATACCATTTGGGTTATTGTTGACCGTCTCACCAAATCCGCACACTTCCTTGCCATGAAAGAAACGGACAAAATGGAGAAACTTGCACAACTTTACATTAAGGAGATCGTAGCCCGACACGGTGTACCATTATCGATTATCTCCGACCGAGATGGCCGTTTCGTTTCTAGATTTTGGCGTACATTGCAAGAAGCGTTGGGAACGCGTTTAGACATGAGCACCGCATATCATCCTCAAACCGATGGACAAAGCGAACGTACAATTCAAACCTTAGAGGACATGTTACGAGCTTGCGTGGTTGATTTCGGAAAAGCTTGGGACAAGCACTTACCTCTCGCCGAGTTCTCTTACAACAATAGTTATCACGCGAGTATTAAAGCCGCACCTTTTGAAGCGCTATATGGCCGCAAATGTCGTTCACCTCTTTGTTGGGTCGAGGTAGGCGACGTGCAAATCACCGGACCCGAACTCATTCACGAAACCACCGAGAAAATCGTTCAAATCCGAGATAGGCTTAGGACGGCCCGAAGTCGTCAAAAGAGCTATACCGACAAACGACGCAACGATCTTGAATTTCAAGTCGGTGACCGAGTAATGTTAAAAGTTGCACCTTGGAAGGGTGTAATCCGTTTTGGGAAACGCGGGAAGCTAAATCCGCGGTATATTGGTCCTTTTAAAATCTTGGAGCGTATCGTAACCGTTGCTTATCGTTTAGATCTTCCGCCTCAATTGAACTCCGTTCATCCTACCTTCCATGTATCTAACTTGAAAAAGTGTCTTGCCGAACCCGATATCATCATCCCTCTCGAGGAACTTACTATTGATGACAAACTTCATTTTGTGGAGGAACCGGTTGAAATTGTGGACACCTCCGTCAAGACATTGAAACAAAGCCGAATCCCGATTGTTAAAGTCCGTTGGAACGCCAAAAGGGGACCCGAGTTTACTTGGGAAAGACAAGATCAAATGCAAAGGAAGTATCCTCATCTATTTGTGAATTCAGAAACGCAAGATCTCGAGGAAAAAACAACGACTACTACGCCTACTTAAATTTCGGGACGAAATTTCTTTTAAGGAGTAGGTAATGTAACATCCCGCCTTTTTCCGTTTTCTTTTCCGTTATACTAATTTAAACTCCGTTACATGTCTATAACATCTCCCGTTAATACGCGTTTTAAAATATTCCGTTTAGGTATTTTCCGCACCCGACTAAAAACTCGAGGGACTAAAATTGACACGGGGCAAACTAGTTGACTAGGTCACCTAGTCTACCCCAATCACCACCATTCAACCATCTCTCTCTCTCTCTCTCTCTTTCTCTCTAGCAAGAACACACCCAATTTCCAAATTCATTCAATCATCATCTAAATTCGATCTAGGAGGCTTACAACAAAATAAATTACATATTCGTGATCCTCTCTTCATCCTCTTCGTTTTGGTACCAACTTCATCTCGTTTGGGTAACATTTCTAAAACACTAGTTTTCTTTAAATTTGTGTTCTTGACTTAAAAGTATGTTAATTAGTGTCTATGGCTCATTGTGATGTCGTGTATGTAATTTGTATGCTCGATTTGTTGTTTTTGGTGTAACTAGTTCATTATGAAAATTTCTTGCTAAATCCTTGATTTTGGATGATCAAATGTTATTAGATTGTTAATGTGCATGTTTTAAAAGTGTTACTAGTATCATTAGCTTCATTTTGATGTATAGATTGATTAAAGAAACTTCATAAACGCGATTATTGATTTTGTGAACTTTTGGTTAGGGTTGACAACTCTTAAAACGAACTTTTGATGCGTTAAATGCTTGTTAATGTTATTGATAAGTGTTTAGTGGTATTACATGTTTCATTACCTTCAAAACGGCATATCATATGTATAAATTGGATTCCCGAAACTTAAATTACAATTGATAAACTTGAAACTTGAAAATAAACCTCTATTGATCACTTGACGGGATTTCGGTTATAGTATATGATGTTTTTGCTGGATGAAAAGTGCTTAGTTGCGTTCCTTGTCAAAGGAGCTTTCCGATGATATAAAATACATGTTCTAATTGTTTGCGGATCATAAAATGTGATTGTTTGTGTTTTGGTTCGTCCATTTGAGGAATACAGCAAACAGGGCCTGGGAACCGATCAGGACGCCGTCCAGATACTGGGGACGCCGTCCCACCTTTTGAACCTAGACTCCGTCTAGGATATCAGGACGACGTCCCACCCTTCATTGTGGGACGCCGTCTAGCCATTTGGGACGCCGTCCCATTGTACTAAAACTGGCTGTTTGGGTTGTCTTTTGACGTAAAAATGTTTGCTATGCTACGGACCTCCGATTAACATGAAACTTGGCAAACATGCTCATATATGATTATATAACTTAGAAAAATTGTCGGATACCCGACCCGACCCCGTTGACTTTGACTTTGACCAAGTTTGACTTTTAATCAAACTTAACCAAATGGTTGTGCAATCGTTCTAACATGCTTTTATACTTGTATCTTGCATGAAACATGACAACTTGATTCACATGCTACATTATTGAGTCGTAACGAGCCATAGGACTAATTGAACATATTTGACCTATCGTGTTTACCGTTATTGATACAAACCTATTGTTTAGGTCAAGACTAGCATTGTTCTTTCCACACGTTTACTTGTCGAAGTACTTTACTACTCGTGCACTCAAGGTGAGATCATAGTCCCACTTTTACTCTTTTTGAACTTACATTTGGGATGAGAAAACATAAACATTTCTTTACTAAGTGAACACAAGTACAGGAAAACAAACATTCTACATACGAGTTTAGAACAAAATCCTCAATTCGATTATCATTAGTTACACTTGCCGGGTGTAAGCGAGAACTTATGTTGTATGGATCCATATGGGTTTGACAAACCCTCATTCAAACGGTTCGCTACCGTTTACGAATGAAATATATTTTCGAGAAACAGTGTATGTTCTAGCACTAAGTGATGGGGTTCTATGGAAGGAATGTTAAGCATTGATAATTGGGTGCTCGTGAAACAAACTTTTGGAATGTATTACTATTATTTCATTGATGCAAATCTTGTGGTTCACTTGTACTTACTTACTTAAACCTATGATTTCACCAACGTTTTCGTTGACAGATTTCTATGTTTTTCTCAGGTCCTTGAACGATACATGATACATGCTTCCGCTCATTATTTTGATACTTGCATTGGATGTTGAGTATATATGCATACATGGAGCGTCTTTTGGATACTTTTAAATTGTGTCGCATAAGTTTCATTTGTACTTAAAACTTTGTATCGTAACTTGTGGTGGAACTATTCTTGTAAACTTGAACAACCTTTACATTTGAAATGAATGCGACATATCTTTTGGTCAAACGTTGTTTTAAAGACTTATGACCACGTAACGGGACCTAAGTAGACGGCGCCGTCAATGACGATTTGGTCGGGTCGCTACATCAAACCCCCACCAAAAGGCACAACAACGGTGGAAACCCTAATCCCAACAACAACACCAACACCAACCCGAACTACAAAGCAACCTTACCACAATGCAAGAGGCGTTACAAACACCACACTGGGTATTGCAATGTTGTCTGCGAGAAGTGCCAACGGTCTGGGCATATCAGAAAAGACTGCAAGGTCACCACTTTGAATGGGAAGCCAAACACCAATGGGCCGAAGAAGTGTTACGAATGCGGGCAGACGGGCCATTTCAGAAATGCGTGCCCAAACAAGCGAAAAGACGGAGGACCACCCCGTGGTAGAGCTTTTAATGTTAATGCAAGGGATGCACGCGATAACCCTAACTTGGTGACAGGTATATTCAAAATCAACAATCTTTTAGCTTCTGTCTTGTTTGATACTGGTGCGGATAGAAGTTATGTATATAGACATTTTTGCGATAAGATTAATTGGTCATTAGTCCCGTTAAAAGAAAGTATGCTTGTCGAGGTCCCCAATAGAAAACATGAAAAGGTTGACCATATTAGTCGTGGAGCTATTATCAACATAGCTGGTGCAGATTTCGAAATTGACTTGATACCTATCAAAGTGGGAAGTTTTGACGTGATCGTCGGTATGGATTGGTTGAGCAAGTTAAGGGCCGATATTATTTGTGGAGATAAAGCACTTCGCATACCACAAGGAGATAGCGAACCACTGGTGATCTATGGAGAAAGATGTACCTCGAAGTTGAACCTCATTAGTTGCTTGAAAGCGCAAAAGATTATGAAGAGGGGACGTCTTGCTGTCCTAGCACATGTGAAAACGGTAGAAACTGAGGTGAAGAGCGTGAACGACGTTCGAATTGTGAACGACTTTTTCGATGTCTTCCCAGAGGAATTTCCTGGATTGCCGCCGCAGAGAGCAGTAGAGTTTCAGATTGATTTAGTGCCAGGAGCTGCACCTGTAGCTCGCGCACCTTATAGACTCGCATCTTCCGAGATGCAAGAATTACAGAGTCAACTACAAGAACTACTTGACCGTGGATTTATCCAACCAAGCTTCTTGCCTTGGGGCGCACCTGTGTTGTTTGTGAAGAAGAAGGATGGATCCTTCCGTATGTGTATCGACTATCGTGAACTCAACAAATTGACTATCAAGAATCGGTATCCTCTTCCACGAATTGACGATCTTTTTGACCAACTACAAGGATCGGGCATCTACTCAAAGATCAATTTGCGATCCGGTTATCACCAGTTGAGGGTGAAGGAAAGTGACGTGATGAAAACTGCATTCAGGACCCGTTATGGTCATTATGAGTTTCTCGTGATGCCATTCGGTTTGACAAATGCACCTGCCGTGTTCATGGACCTCATGAATCGTGTCTGCAAGCCGTACTTGGATAAGTTTGTTATCGTCTTCATAGATGATATCCTCATCTACTCTAAGAGCGAAGAAGAACATGAGCAACACCTCCGATTAGTGCTTGAAATCTTAAGACAAGAGCAACTTTACGCCAAATTCTCCAAGTGCGAATTTTGGTTGAAGGAAGTACAATTTCTGGGTCATGTTGTGAGCGACCAGGGTATCAAAGTTGACCCCGCCAAGATTGAAGCTATCAGCAAGTGGGAGACCCCCACTACTCCGACTCATATTCGCCAATTCCTAGCTCTCGCCGGTTATTACCGAAGGTTTATCGAAGGATTTTCTCTGATTGCACGTCCTTTGACCGCGCTGACTCACAAGGGCAAGAAGTTCATTTGGGAACCCGCACACGAATCAGCATTCCAAACTTTGAAGAAGAAGTTGACCACCGCACCTATCCTATCACTTCCTGAAGGCAGTGATGACTTTGTTGTTTATTGTGATGCATCGAAGAGTGGCTTTGGTTGTGTACTGATGCAACGATCAAAGGTTATTGCCTATGCCTCCCGCCAATTGAAGATTCACGAGCGGAACTACACTACTCACGATCTTGAACTTGGAGCCGTTGTCTTTGCGCTCAAATTGTGGAGACACTATTTGTATGGAACTAAGAGCACTATTTTCACCGATCACAAGAGTCTCCAGCACATCTTCGATCAGAAGCAACTGAATATGAGACAGCGTCGATGGATTGAGACACTCAACGACTACTATTGTGAACTCCGTTATCACCCTGGCAAGGCCAATGTTGTAGCTGATGCTTTAAGCCAAAAGGAGAGGATGGCACCTCTTCGTGTTAGGGCTCTAAACATCACCATCCATTCAAACCTCAACAGCCAGATCAGAGTAGCCCAAGATGAGGCTCTCAAGGAAGAGAACATATCTCACGAACATTTGAACATACTTGTCTCTTGATTCGAGGTCAGAGAGTCTGGACTCCGATGTTATAGCGGAAGAATTTGGGTACCTTATTATGGGGATCTACGAAACATGATACTTGATGAAGCACACAAATCGAGATATTCGATTCACCCCGGTACGGGCAAGATGTACCACGACCTTAAAGAACAGTATTGGTGGCCGAATCTTAAGAAGGACGTTGCGACTTATGTTGGTAAGTGTTTGACTTGCTCGAAAGTTAAAGCCGAGCATCAGAGACCTTCTGGGTTACTTCAATAGCCAAAAATCCCACAATGGAAGTGGGAAAGGATCACCATGGATTTCATTACTAAGCTGCCAAAGACGGTGGGCGGATACGATACTATTTGGGTTATTGTTGACCGCCTTACCAAATCTGCACACTTCCTAGCGATGAAGGAAACTGATACAATGGAAAGACTTGCTCAATTATACATCAAGGAGGTTGTATCTCATCATGGTGTACCTTTATCGATCATCTCCGATCGCGATCCCCGTTTTGCTTCTAGATTTTGGCGTTCTTTGCAAGAAGCCATGGGAACTCGTCTTGACATGAGTACTGCTTATCACCCTCAGACTGACGGACAAAGTGAACGAATGATTCAGACCTTGGAGGACATGCTGCGTGCATGTGTCATTGATTTCGGAAAGGCCTGGGAAAGGCATTTACCACTCGCCGAATTCTCGTACAACAACAGTTATCACTCTAGCATTAATGCTGCACCTTTTGAAGCATTGTATGGCCGCAAGTGCCAATCTCCTATTTGTTGGGCCGAAGTTGGCGAAAAGCAAATCACCGGACCCGAGGTAGTCCATGAAACAACGGAGAAGATTGCTCAGATTCAAGCGAGACTTAAGACTGCACGCGATCTTCAAAAGAGTTATGCCTATCTTAAACGTAAAGACTTTGAATTCAACATTGGTGATCGTGTAATGTTGAAGGTTGCACCTTGGAAGGGTGTGATTCGTTTTGGAAAGCGTGGGAAGTTAAACCCACGATACATTGGGTCTTTTGAAATCTTGGAATGTGTTGGACCCGTTGCATACCGTTTGGATCTACCAATACAATTGAGCTCAGTTCATCCTACCTTCCATGTGACGAACTTGAAGAAGTGTCTTGCTGCACCTGAACTTATCATACCACTGGAAGAACTTACAATTGACGATAAACTCCACTTCGTGGAAGAGCCTGTTGAAATTATGGATCGTGAGATCAAAATTTTGAAACGCAATAAGATTCCGATCGTCCGAGTATGATGGAATTCCAAACGAGGACCTGAGTTTACTTGGGAGCGAGAGGATCAAATGATGCGAAAGTATCCTCACCTTTTCCCGACTCCTCCATCTACCTCAGCTTAAATTTCGGGACGAAATTTTCTTTAACAGGTGGGTAATGTAACGACCCTGGAATTTCCAACGTTTATTTATTAATAATTATTGTTATTAATACGTGTGATTAAACGAATGTATGTGATTACATTTACATGTTGCCATGATTGCCCGAACTTGACTTTAATTGCCCGAAACGTCTTTGTGACACCCGAAACTTACACGAATAATATTTTCAAGTATTATTTACATTCATGATTAATTTTATTAATCATTTTAATTAACTATGGTGATTGGTTAGTTACTTGGGCTTTTAATTGGATTAACTTGTTAATTACATACCTACTTGGGCTTTTATTTGAAATTAGGCCTTTACTAGTTATTGGACTTTATAAGCCCACCCTACATTTTAAGTGAACTACTTAGCCCATGTCTTTCAAAGTGTAAGTATTATTTGGAGAGTAACTAGTTAGTTAACTTGTTTAGAATCTAGTTACCTTATAATCCCCATGAGACCACATCTAATAACCAACTTTTGTAAGGCTTTACCATGCTTGATCTAGTGGACACTCTCCTCCCCCATTTTGCCTCCCAAACCGTCAGTTCTAGTACTCAAGAGGGAGAGTTCAGTTTTCATTTTTCATTTACTTCACTTCCTATTTTTCTCTCATTCAAACACACTTTTGATTCCTCTCAACTTTCTCTCTTTTTCTCTCATCTTGTAAGTGACTTGAAACAAATAATTATCTTTTTTTTCTTGACAACAAAACCGACTCCATTCATCTTCATCATCATTCTTTGTTGTTAAATTGTTACTTGATCTTGTTGTAGCTTACTTACTTGTAGTTGATTAGCTGTTTACTTACATGTTACAAGAATAAACTTTCTAGTTTGATTCTTCTTTTATCTTGTTTTACAAGAACAACAAGAACATAAACTTACTAGTTATGTTCTACATATACTTTTTTAAAAGATTGCAAGTTCATGTGTTGATTAAAATCATACTTGTAGTTCTTGAAGTAAACTTAAAGTTTACTTTACTTAAAGATCAAACCTTGGTTGAATCTTTAAAAGTATGAACAAACCACTTCATTCTTGCACTTTAATTTCTTGTAATTAGTTTAAATGGTCAAGTACTACAAGTTAGTCTTGATCTCATTAATCTTGAACTAAAAGTTAATTTTGAAAGTTCAAGAACACACAAATAAGTTTTCTTTAAATATAACTTGTATACTTATGCTTGATCTAGACTTTTGAGTCTTGGATCTTCAAGATCCAACTAAGAACTATGTTCTACATTTTAAGATCTTGATTAGTTAGTTACTTTCAAGTTTATAGTTCAATACTACTTTTATATTTCATGTATGTGTTAAATCTAAGACTTTGATGTAACTTTGGTTCATCAAACTTCATACAACACTTAAGTGAGTTGTGCTTCATGTCTTAGACTTACACTTGGGTTATGATGGTCAAACCTTGGTGAAAATGATTCAAACACATCAATGAGTTGTATACTTGAAGTTATATGCATAAAGGATGAGAACCATGATGAACATCAAGCACCAAGACCACCGGAACTCACTTAAACTTACTGTTTCTGTCCAAACCCTACTGACCTGCTGTTTCTATAACAGACCAGTATACCTTGGCTACTGAGACCATGATTTTTGGATAGACCTTTTCTAGTAGATAACGTTTCTTATAGTACTCGTCTTAATCCGAGTTACGGTTTAGGATTTATGGCCCTCCGATCGTCACTAGGTCCTTTTAACGTTGTGCAGAAATTTCTGACCTACTCGCACTTAGACCGTCGCCACGGTCAAACGAAGATGAGTTTGCTTCTGTAAATTTTACCACACTTAAAGGACTCATATACGGAGCCATGTCCACTGGTCTCTCCTTAATTCAGTAAGGGTAGAGGCCGTGGTGACTGATCAAAGTCAGCCTTTGTTTTAAACTACTTCATAAACGAAACCTACTTTACACCTTTTGTTAAATGATGAATGATGATGACCCTTAAGACCTTATTTACATACTTTTAAACCTATTAAGACGATTTACTGACTTAGTACTATTTACCTTAGGTTGAGGACCTTCGGACCGATTACTTGCACACTTTTCCCGACTCGACATTACGACTACATTATCATTGTGAGTTATAGCATTCCCTTTTTACTTTAACTTATTTTGGGAACTGAGAATACATGCGGATTTATGTTTTACATACTAGGAACGAGTACTTAAACTTATATATGTGTGGGTTATACAACGGCATAAACATTCCCTTTAGCTCGGTAACGTTTAGTCATTGATTTTTGAACCGGTGAACGCGAATCTTAGATATGGATCCATAGGGTTTGACATCCCCACTCGGGCTAGTCGCGCTAGCATTTAATGTGTGTTTAATACTTCATAGACATACGCACTTGCTAAGTCTACTTTCAGGGGGTATAAACGTTAAGTTAGTTACCAAGTGCCCACGGTTAACATATACTTTATCATACTATTTTGAAATGCTCTTTGTAGCACTGAAATCTCGTGGCCTGCCTTACATACTGTTATACTTAAACTATAGCTCACCAACCTTTGTGTTGACGTTTTTAAGCATGTTTTTCTCAAGTGCTTGAGGTTAGCTTCCGCTGTGTACTAGTCGTGCCGTAGACACCCGCTGCTTAGAGTTGCTATCGCATGAACAACTTTATTTTGCATTCAAACATTCGTACTTTTGAACCATGACTTGTAACGACCATTGTGGTCACATACACTTATTATTTGCTTCTACTTAGTGAAGCATGCTTTTGGATTGTAAAACATTTGATGTCGGTTATGACATCACCTTTTTATCGTGAATGCAACTTCTTTTATTACAGCATGTAGTACTTAACCCTGTAATGATCCTGTTGTTGATGATTCGTACACGATGGTTTTGTATGGGGCATCACAATTTTTCTAATGATAATATTGTTATAAATATGATTCTAGTTATTAATATGATTATTATTATTATTACTATTGGTATTATCTTAAGATTATTATTATTATTATATATTATTATTAATATTATTATTATTATTAATATTTCTATTAATATATTTATATTTATTATTTAACAATGCTAAATAAAATAATAAAGATGAAAGTGATTTTAGTGTTCTGATTTTAATCTAATTGTGATTCTGTCCTCAATACAAACCAAATGGTTAGCCATCTATATCAATCGTACAACTTTGTTAAAGTTTTTGTTATCGATTTCTAATTTTTGCATTTTTTTTCCTTTTTCTTCTTTCTGTTATTGGTTTTGTCTTCCTGTCTACCCCGATAGTTGAGATTGATCAAATTGTCACTATAAAACAATCAGATATATCATAATAATATCATACAATCTTCCACCATTATCATCAATTATAAATTTTAATGATTTAAATAGAAAAATAAAGAAAAATAAAGTTTTATTCTCTGTTCTTGAACTTTTTAGCCAAAAACTGAATTTGAATCATTTTTCAAAAACTAAAAATGCAGAAGTGACCTAATTCATGTCGTGATACTTTCTGCAAAGTTTCAAAACCTAATTCATTTTATTGAGTACGAATTTTAGAGTCAAACTTTTGAGATTTAAAAGTCAACTAATGATTATCAATCAAATTCGTGTTTTCTGTTACAATTCAAGTTAAATTGACAATTTGGAAAGTTTATATGAAGTATTTAGAATCTATTTCATGTTGTGATCTCAGTCTATAACGATCTCATTATCAAAATCAATTTTTTTTCTTCCTTGACCCGTCGCACAGCAGGCCCTGTTGGGTTCTTTTATTTTTTTTATTTTTTTTCTTTCTAATTTATCACAAGATAAGTGTTTATAGGTTAGATAAAATGTCTTAAATCGAAAGTGTAATTCGCGGTTATGATTTATTTTGATTTGGATTCGTTCTTGGTGAGGAAGAAGATGTGTATGAACACATAAATATATATAGGTTATAATGATTTTCGGTTGGGTAATATCATAAAGACTGGAAACAGATGGATGGTTTGGGTATGGTGTCGGGTTTCGAGAGGTCACGGGTTCAATCCCTGCTCGTGACAATTCTTTTTAGCAAAAGCTAGTTAGGTTGTTTTCAAATATAAATTTTTATTTTCATCATCATTATTATTATTATTATTATTATTATTATTATTATTATTATTATTATTATTATTATTATTATTATTATTATTATTATTATTATTATTATTATTATTATTATTATTATTGTTTTGATTATTAGTGTTATCATTATTATTGTTATCATTAATGATATAAACATTATTATTATTATTATTATCATATGTATAAGTATTATAATTATTATCATTATTGTTATTATAAGTAGTAATCATATTAATATTAGTAGTAACCTTATCATTTTAAGTATTATGACCATTATTATGATTATTATTATCATTATTAGGAAAACAATACAACCTAATATTATTATCATTAATATCAATATTATTACCATACTTATAATTATTACTATCATAAGAATTATTATTAAGGTTATCACTATTATTATTACTAGCATAATTATCATTAATATAAGTATTACTACTAATATCATAATTAGGATTACGAATGGATGTTATAGAAACTTTAATTATTGTTTTAGAAATTAAACATGAGGATTTTGTTATTATTATTAACAAAAGTATTATTACTAAGATTATCACTAGTAATAAGATTGTTATAATTATTATTATTATTATTATTATTATTATTATTATTAAGTATTAGGAATTATTATCCAAATTATTATTTTCATTACCATTACTATTAAATTATTCATGTTATTAAAAACTACTATTATTATCATTATTATGAGATTTATTATAAAAACTATCATTAATATTATCATTTATAGAATTATTAATACTATCATCATTATTATTATTGTTATCATCTAAAAATATTATCTTAGTATTATTAACATACTACTTTAACAACCAAAGGATATTTATATATAAATATATTTAATACATATAACATAACAAAATGTAATATTTTTATGTACCAAATGAACACATGAAACATATATATATTATTTATATAAAAAGAATTTAACTAGTAAATTTATATATATATATATATATATATATATATATATATATATATATATATATATATATATATATATATATATATATTCGAATACAAGTATGTATAATAATAAATATAAAAATGATATAGGTTCGTGAATCCGAGGCCAACCCTGCATTGTTCAATGTCGTCATATGTATTTTTACTACAAAATATAGTATTGTGAGTTTCATTTGCTCCCTTTTTAAATGCTTTTGCAATATATATTTTTGGAACTGAGAATACATGCACTGCTTTTATAAAGGTTTGACGAAATAGACACAAGTACTTGAAACTACATTGTATGGTTGGTTTACTATACCGAATATTTCCCCTTCAAGTCTGGTAGCCTAAGAATTAGGGAAATGAACCTTAATTGACGCGAATCCTAAAGATAGATCTATGGGCCTAACAAACTCCATTCTGGAATTTGGAATGCTTTAGTACTTCGATTTAAATGGTGATTGCGATTGCCAATATTTATGGCATACTTGCGAGTATGCAGGGGATATTCTATATGCATTATGTTAATGCCGGTTACCAGGTGTTCATCATACGAATGATTTTTATACGCTTGCGAGTGTATGATTATTTATTAAATGAAATCTTGTTGTTTATTAAAATTATGGAAATAATCGATTATGATAAACTAATGAACTCACCAACCTTTTGGTTGACACTTTTAAGCATGTTTATTCTCAGGTATGAAAGAAATCTTCCGCTGTGCATTTGCTCATTTTAAAGATATTACTTGGAGTCATTCATGGCATATTTCAAAAGACGTTGCATTCAAGTCGTCGAGTTCATCAAGAATATTACTAAGTCATTTATAGTTGGATATATTATGAAATGGTATGCATGCCGTCAACTTTCGATGTAATGAAAGTTTGTCTTTTAAAAACAAATGCAATGTTTGTAAAATGTATCATATAGAGGTCAAGTACCTCACGATGTAACCAAATGTGATGTATTCGTCAAGATGGATTAGGACGGGTCATTAGAGGTGGTATCAGAGCTGGTTTAATTCCGTTTATGAGCGGGTTAATTGTAGAGGGGGTTCTCACAGTGTTACCTATGATGAAGCATTGGCTCTTACCCCTCGCGGTCCCTGTTAGGGTTGGATGTACGTTGTCGAGAGGCGGGCCATAAAATCAGTGTCTGAGGTACGCTCAGTGGTCACCAGGCGGTTAGCTGGGAAGGCACTGAGTGGGATGCGTCCCCACTGTATTAGAGGTGGTATCAGAGCAGTGGTCTTAGCGAACCAAGTCTTGCATTAGAGTGTCTAACTGATAGTTGTTAAGATGCATTAGTGAGTCTGGACTTCGACCGTGTCTGCATGTCAAAAGTTTTGCTTATCATTCTTGTCAAAAATTATCTGCTTACCATCCTTAGTCTAGACACATCTTACTGCATTGATTGCATGAATAGTGTATAGACAAAAATTCATATCTTAGCGTATCTGCTAATTCATATCTTAGCGAATCGGTTACTGTAAACTTTGCCTGACATATTCCGTAGATTCCTCCGTAACTTATGGGATTTTAGTATTATATATGCATATGTAAATTATGTATTGCAGGGTACTAATCTACATCCTATAATCTATTTCTTATTGAAAATCCTTCATCTGATTGTACGAGATGAATCCCTCAACCAGTTCGAGTCCCTCAAATTTCGATAGCTATTTCGATAGTTATTCTGACAACTATTCCGACATGGATGTTCACCTAAGCTCCGGAAGCAGCATCACCAGAATGAATCAGCCAATCAGTCATCCCCAATTCATCTGATGGGTTCGTAGTCTACTTAATCATTGGAGACAAGAAGAAGGTGATCCTTTCCGTCAACCGAATTCACCTCTTGACAATGAACCTAAAGCACTTATCGGCGAACCTGTCTGAAACACCATTTTTTCTCTCATTTCCAGAGTATCTCATCACGACTATATACTATACCAAATTCTAGATCTTATTTATCCACTCGTCCGAACCGACAATCACCCTGGAGTAATAGAAGAAATTAAATAAATTCGTGCCCGAGTTGTAGCCTTGGAAAACATGGTGCAAAACGTACTAGTTTCAGCAATATCATCGGTATCAACAGTACCACCAACAACACAAGTTTCAACATCACATGCCCCAATATCTCATTCTATACATTGAGCATAATCATCGTTCTACGAATCATTCTACATTATTAATCTTCGTTCGACATGGCAATTATATAATCTTTAATATTTTAGAGATTATATACTCTTGTTCTAACGGTAAATCTGAGATTAATATCATATTGACTCATTAAATCCATGATTACAACTGAAGAAAATGTATATGTATATATATTTTCATAAAGATTGTAATTGAAAATTCTTTTGTACAAACTGTTAATGATGAAAATATTTTAACGGGTAGGTAATACCATAAAAATATTTAGATTTCACATTAATAAGTTACACAGTACATTCTTCAAACCTGAATCAACAGTCATTTACTATCCTACTTACATCCACAGCTATACGAATACGTTCACCACAGAATAACCATTTTCATTCAATTTCATATTTAGATTTTTACCTATCAAAATCCAACAAGTGGCATAATGAAGAAAACATTGGACAAAATAAAATTTGTTAGAAACAAACAAATTAACTATAAGAAGAATTTTGTTAAGAATCCACGCTAACTGTTCCTAGCTAACTGTTCCTGGCTAACTGATTACATTTTATTATCGCAATTTAATTATCGTAATTTAATTATCGCAATTTATATTCTTGCAATTTTATTTATCATCATTTAATTTCTGTTATTTATTTTACGCACTTTAAATATCGGGACACGTATACAAGGTTTTGACATATCATATCGATGCATCTATATATATTATTTAGAATAAACATAGACAATCTATATGCAGTAATGATCGAGTTAGCTATACAGGGTTGAGGTTGATTCTATAATAATATATATAATTTGAGTTGTGATCGAGTATGAGACATGTACACGGGTCACGATACGTATTAATTAATTCGAATATTATATAAAAAACTATATATAAATTATTGAATTGCTAACTGTGGACTATCAACTGAGGACTACCAACATTGGACAATTAAAATGAATTAAAATATTGATTATAACATATGAAACTAAATATTTCTCCAAGTTTGCCACTTGATTTCAACTTAAACCTCATTTGTATCTTGACAATTCCAATCTGCATTCAAACCTTTTGTGACTTTTGAAAACACCTCAGTCGAGAGGATGAACCAACCACACTTCATCTACGGAAGAAAATATGGATGTATATAGTTATGCACATGAAAACACTCAGAACCTGAGTAAACGTTTAACACGTATGTGTGCTAGCTCCTTTGACGTTGTTATTACCGAAAATAACTTTGCAATCCCTTTCCAAAGTATCCAATTTTGCCATAGCTCCAGCAAGTCAACTTCGACTTTTCGTTCAAAACAACCTTATTATAACCTTGATATATATGCGTGCTCTTTTATTGTTATCGGAAAACCTTTTATATTCCATCATATTAACATCAGCGTATAATCACCTAAAAACACAATTCTCCTGAAACCACCTCGGATTGATAACCGATGATTCAGATATCGTAGCATTAAATGCAGAGGAAACAAAAAAATTGTAGATGGTCTAAATGGCCAAAAGTTTGATGATAAAAAAGGGAGTGTTAGGAACGCTAGATAGAAAATTTGGTACTGAAAAACGGATTGTGAAATGTCCCGTTCTTATTGATTAAAAACGTTCCATATTAATTGATTTCGTTGCGAGGTTTTGACCTCTATATGAGACATTTTTCAAAGACTGCATTCATTTTAAAACAAACCATAACCTTTATTTCATAAATAAAGGTTTAAAAAGCTTTATGTAGATTATCAAATAATGATAATCTAAAATATCCTGTTTACACACGACCATTACATAATGGTTTACAATACAAATATGTTACATCGAAATCGGTTTCTTGAATGCAGTTTTTACACAATATCATACAAACATGGACTCCAAATCTTGTCCTTATTTTAGTATGCAACAGCGGAAGCTCTTAGTATTCACCTGAGAATAAACATGCTTTAAACGTCAACAAAAATGTTGGTGAGTTATAGGTTTAACCTATATATATCAAATCGTAACAATAGACCACAAGATTTCATATTTCAATACACATCCCATACATAGAGATAAAAATCATTCATATGGTGAACACCTGGTAACTGACATTAACAAGATGCATATATAAGAATATCCCCATCATTCCAGGACACCCTTCGGATATGATATAAATTTCGAAGTACTAAAGCATCCGGTACTTTGGATGGGGTTTGTTAGACCCAATAGATCTATCTTTAGGATTCGCGTCAATTAGGGTGTCTGTTCCCTAATTCTTAGATTACCAGACTTAATAAAAAGGGGCATATTCGATTTCGATAATTCAACCATAGAATGTAGTTTCACGTACTTGTGTCTATTTTGTAAATCATTTATAAAACCTGCATGTATTCTCATCCCAAAAATATTAGATTTTAAAAGTGGGACTATAACTCACTTTCACAGATTTTTACTTCGTCGGGAAGTAAGACTTGGCCACTGGTTGATTCACGAACCTATAACAATATATACACATATATATCAAAGTATGTTCAAAATATATTTACAACACTTTTAATATATTTTGATGTTTTAAGTTTATTAAGTCAGCTGTCCTCGTTAGTAACCTACAACTAGTTGTCCACAGTTAGATGTACAGAAATAAATCGATAAATATTATCTTGAATCAATCCACGACCCAGTGTATACGTATCTCAATATTGATCACAACTCAAACTATATATATTTTGGAATCAACCTCAACCCTGTATAGCTAACTCCAACATTCACATATAGAGTGTCTATGGTTGTTCCGAAATATATATAGATGTGTCGACATGATAGGTCGAAACATTGTATACGTGTCTATGGTATCTCAAGATTACATAATATACAATACAAGTTGATTAAGTTATGGTTGGAATAGATTTGTTACCAATTTTCACGTAGCTAAAATGAGAAAAATTATCCAATCTTGTTTTACCCATAACTTCTTTATTTTAAATCCGTTTTGAGTGAATAAAATTGCTATGGTTTCATATTGAACTCTATTTTATGAATCTAAACAGAAAAAGTATAGGTTTATAGTCGGAAAAATAAGTTACAAGTCTTTTTTGTAAAGGTAGTCATTTCAGTCGAAAGAACGACGTCTAGATGACCATTTTAGAAAACATACTTCCACTTTGAGTTTAACCATAATTTTTGGATATAGTTTCATGTTCATAATAAAAATCATTTTCTCAGAATAACAACTTTTAAATCAAAGTTTATCATAGTTTTTAATTAACTAACCCAAAACAGCCCGCGGTGTTACTACGACGGCGTAAATCCGGTTTTACGGTGTTTTTCGTGTTTCCAGGTTTTAAATCATTAAGTTAGCATATCATATAGATATAGAACATGTGTTTAGTTGATTTTAAAAGTCAAGTTAGAAGGATTAACTTTTGTTTGCGAACAAGTTTAGAATTAACTAAACTATGTTCTAGTGATTACAAATTTAAACCTTCGAATAAGATAGCTTTATATGTATGAATCGAATGATGTTATGAACATCATTACTACCTTAAGTTCCTTGGATAAACCTACTGGAAAAGAGAAAAATGGATCTAGCTTCAACGGATCCTTGGATGGCTCGAAGTTCTTGAAGCAGAATCATGACACGAAAACAAGTTCAAGTAAGATCATCACTTGAAATAAGATTGTTATAGTTATAGAAATTGAACCAAAGTTTGAATATGATTATTACCTTGTATTAGAATGATAACCTACTGTAAGAAACAAAGATTTCTTGAGGTTGGATGATCACCTTACAAGATTGGAAGTGAGCTAGCAAACTTGAAAGTATTCTTGATTTTATGTAACTAGAACTTGTAGAATATATGAAGAACACTTAGAACTTGAAGATAGAACTTGAGAGAGATCAATTAGATGAAGAAAATTGAAGAATGAAAGTGTTTGCAGGTGTTTTTGGTCGTTGGTGTATGGATTAGATATAAAGGATATGTAATTTTGTTTTCATGTAAATAAGTCATGAATGATTACTCATATTTTTGTAATTTTATGAGATATTTCATGCTAGTTGCCAAATGATGGTTCCCACATGTGTTAGGTGACTCACATGGGCTGCTAAGAGCTGATCATTGAAGTGTATATACCAATAGTACATACATCTAAAAGCTGTGTATTGTACGAGTACGAATACGGGTGCATACGAGTAGAATTGTTGATGAAACTGAACGAGGATGTAATTGTAAGCATTTTTTGTTAAGTAGAAGTATTTTGATAAGTGTATTGAAGTCTTTCAAAAGTGCATAAATACATATTAAAACACTACATGTATATACATTTTAACTGAGTCGTTAAGTCATCGTTAGTCGTTACATGTAAGTGTTGTTTTGAAACATTTAGGTTAACGATCTTGTTAAATGTTGTTAACCCAATGTTTATAACATCAAATGAGATTTTAAATTATTATATTATCATGATATTATCATGTATGAATATCTCTTAATATGATATATATACATTAAATGTCTTTACAACGATAATCGTTACATATATGTCTCGTTTAAAATTCATTAAGTTAGTAGTCTTGTTTTTACATATGTAGTTCATTGTTAATATACTTAATGATATGTTTACTTATCATAGTATCATGTTAACTATATATATATAACCATATATATGTCATCATATAGTTTTTACAAGTTTTAACGTTCGTGAATCACCGGTCAACTTGGGTGGTCAATTGTCTATATGAAACATATTTCAATTAATCAAGTCCTAACAAGTTTGATTGCTTAACATGTTGGAAACATTTAATCATGTAAATATCAATCTCAATTAATATATATAAACATGGAAAAGTTCGGGTCACTACAGATTGAGCACACCATGAAAGAGACCGCCGAAAAATACAAGGACCAAACCCTATATTCAAAGAATCCAAGTAATTCTGGATCCGATGAAATCTTTAGAGAATATCTTGCTCCGTACTCATGTTAAAATCTTGCGGAAAATTTTTCTTCATCAACCTTCGAACTTGGAAATTTCAAAATATCATCATCAATGTCTTCGATATTTCTCAGGATATTTTCATAAATATTCTCGTCCGAAATTATTTATCTCTTTGTGCTATCTATATTACATCATAAAGGAAACTACTTAGTTTCTAAATTCCTTTAAATTCGAGTTTGAATTATGAATGATTTTGAAGTAGTGTTGGGAATTGATGCATGAGTTAATATAATATAATGACACTTGATCAACGTGATTATATTACAGTAATTCATGCTGAGTTTCTAATAGAACGTGATGATTCACAGATCATAACGTCATCAAGTGCCATGTTACATAACTCTTTTATTCTGCTTAACTTCTGAACATATCAAGAAAATATATTCTTGATAGTTCTATTCTCAGTGATTCTAGTAATTTGACAAATCAAATCGTGCTATTACGTTCTTTCTTATTTAGAACATTAAGTTCTTTTGAAACTCCATAATTAAGAATTCTGGACCATTACTCGCTTTACTAGAGGTCGAGAAGAGAATAAAAAAGGCAAGAAGTACCAAAATGTAAGAGAAAATATAAAGCCCAACAAGAACATCGAATTTACAAACCGTGGATATCAGTGCATATATCAATATAAAGACACGGGAGGATTATAAATACAATAATCCCTAGAGCATAGTAGAAGTAAACAGATTCCTCTGGTGGAAGTTGGAAAAGAAGAATGATTATTGCGATAGTTAGAATAAGGATAATGATTAGAACCAGATTAAGCATTATTATGATCTTTTGGGTATACGAACTGAGAAAGAAGGTATAGGAGTGATGAAAACTAATGAAAAGGAAAAGATAAATTTATAATGGAAATAACAGACGTAGTAATCGGGACAGATCATCGCATTTAATTAAAGAGATCATAATTTCCTCATCTACCAAAGAATCGGATCTTAAAGATTACATAGATTTTCTTTAAATTCCTTGAATTCCGGAATTCAACCCTGGCTACGTCAAATGTTAAGACAAATCTTATTTTTCTCATTTCATTCTTTTGTGATAACTTCACTCGTACGCTTCGCATAAACGAATTTTTTTATCCATATTACTCATTGATGATAAAAATTCCATTTATCAACTCATATGAGTCATGAAAACATATTTATTGTTAGTCATGACGACCTCGATCAAATTTCAGAACGAAATTTCTTTAACGGGTAGGTACTGTGATGACCCGGAAATTTTAGATCAAATTTAAACTTAAATCTTATATGATTTCGACAAGATAAGCAAAGTCTGTAATTTTGAGTATCGAAAACTTTGGAACAATTTACAGGAATGCTTTTGCCCTTTGACTATTCCTGACGATTCACGAACATTTGTGTGTAAATAAATATGTAAATAAATATATATATAAATATATATACAAATATATACATATATATATATATATATATATATATATATATATATATATATATATATATATATATATATATATATATATATATGTGTGTGTGTGTGTGTGTGTGTGTGTGTGTATGTGTGTGTATATATATATATTAATTTGTATTAATATAATATCATTTAATCATGTGATTTAAACATGTAAAATAATTTACAAAATAGAAAGATATTATTAAAATAAACATATAAATATATATATATATATATATATATATATATATATATATATATATATATATATATATATATATATATATATATTTATGGATTCTGTACATAATTAATAATATATGTATGTGTAATATATCTAATGTAAATAAATATTAAATATTCAAATGTGATATTATAGGTATTACATAACTAATAAAATGTAATATTACTATTTTAAATTTAATTATGAGTTAAAATATAGTTATTATATTACTTCCATTATTAATATTGATATATATATATATATATATATATATATATATATATATATATATATATATATATATATATATATATATATATATATATATATATATATGAGATTTGATATGTATAAATTGTTACATCAATATTATTATTACTTTCACTAGTATTATTAATACCATTATTTGTATTATTAATTATTATATAAAAATGTAACATTGTAACATGATTATTATTAGTATTATTATTAGATATTATTGTTATTATTATCATTGTTTTGTTATTATTAAGTATTTGTATTATTATTATTACTACTATATTTGTATTACTATTATATATAATATTAAAGAGTATTACTATGGTATTAAATTTACTAATAAGATTAATTATAATCTATAAGTACAAATATTATTGTAAGAACAATTAAAAGTATAACTTTGATATAATTTAAATATCATTAGTTAGTATTATTATTTTCATTGTTTACATTGTCATTAATAATTATGAGTATCCTTGCTATTAATATTATTTATTCATTATCATTATTTTTATAAGTAATATTATAAGAAACGTCTTTTATAATGTATTTTTCTAATGATAATATTGTTATAAATATGATTCTAGTTATTAATATGATTATTATTATTACTATTAGTATTATCTTAAGATTATTATTATTATTATTATTATTATTATTATTATTATTATTATTATTATTATTATTATATAATATTAATATTATTATTATTATTATTATTAGTATATTTATTAATATATTTATATTTATTATTTAACAATGGTAAATAAAATAATACAGATGAAAGTGATTTCAGTGTTATGCTTTTAATCTGATTGTGATTCTGTCCTTAATACAAACTAAACGGTTAGCCATCTATATCAATCGTACAACTTTGTTAAAGTTTTTTTTATCGGTTTCTAATTTTTGTATTTTTTTTCTTTTTCTTCTTTCTGTTATTGGTTTTGTCTTCCTGTCTACCCCGATAATTGAGATTGATCAAATTTTCACTATAAAACAATCAGATATATCATAATAATATCAGACAATCGTCCACCATTATCATCAATTATAAATTTTAATGATTTAAATAGAAAAATACAGAAAAATAAAGTTTTATTCTCTGTTCTTGAACTTTTTAGCCAAAAACTGAATTTGAATCATTTTTCAAAAAACTAAAAATGCAGAAGTGACCTAATTCATGTCGTTATACTTTCTGCAAAGTTTCAAGACCTAATTCATTTTATTGAGTACGAATTTTTGAGTAAAACTTTTGAGATTTAAAAGTCAACTAATGTTCATCAATCAAATTCGTGTTTTCTGTTACAATTCAAGTTAAATTGACAATTTGGAAAGTTTATACGAAGTATTTAGAATCTATTTCATGTTGTGATCTCAGTCTATAACAATCTCATTTTCAAAATCAATTTTTTTTCTTCCTTGGCCCGTCGCACAGCAGGCCCTGTTGGGTTCTTTTTTTCTTTCCAATTTATCACAAGATAAGTGTTTATAGGTTAGATAAAAAGTATTAAATCGAAAGTGTAAGTCGCGATTATAATTTATTTTGATTTGGATTCGTTCTTGGTGAGGAAGAAGATGTGTATGAACACAGAAATATATATAGGTTATAATGATTTTCGGTTGGGTAATATCAGAAAGACTGGAAACAGATGGATGGTTTGGGTATGGTGTCAGGTTTCGGGAGGTCACGGGTTCAATCCCTGCTCGTAACAATTCTTTTTAGCAAAAGCTAGTGAGGTAGTTTTCAATACTAAATTTTTATTTTCATTATTATTATTATTATTATTATTATTATTATTATTATTATTATTATTATTATTATTATTATTATTATTATTATTATTATTATTATTATTATTATTATTATTATTATGATTATTAGTGTTATCATTATTATTGTTATCATTAATGATATAAACATTATTATTATTATCACATGTATATGTATTATAATTGTTATCATTATTATTATTATAAGTAGTAATCATATTAATATTAGTAGTAACCTTATCATTTTAAGTATTATGACCATTATTATGATTATTATTATCATTATTAGGAAAACAATACAACCTAATGTTATTATCATTAATATCAGTATTATTACGATACTTATAGTTATTACTATCATAAGAATTATTATTAAGGTTATCACTATTATTATTACTAGCATAATTATCATTAATATAAGTATTGAAATGACCCGTCCTAATCCATCTGGATGATTACATTACATTTGGTTACATCGCGAGGTACTTGACCTCTATATGATACATTTTACAAAAATTGCATTCGTTTTTAAAAGACAAACTTTCATTTCATCGAAAGTTGACGGCATGCATACCATTTCATAATATATCCAACTATAATTGACTTAATAATTATCTTTATAAACTCAACGACTTGAATGCAACGTCTTTTGAAATATGTCATGAATGACTCCAAGTAATATCTCTAAAGTGAGCAAATGCACAGCGGAAGATTTCTTTCATACCTGAGAATAAACATGCTTTAAAGTGTCAACCAAAAGGTTGGTGAGTTCATTAGTTTATCATAATCAATCATTTCCATCATTTTAATAGACCACAAGATTTTCATTTCTCATAAATATATGTCCCATGTATAGAGACAAAAATAATCATTCATATGGTGAACACCTGGTAACTGACATTAACAAGATGCATATAAGAATATCCCCTATCACTCCGGAAAATCCTTCGGACATGATAAAAATGAATTCGAAGTACTAAAGCAACCAGTACTTTGGATGGGGTTCGTTAGGCCTAATAGATCTATCTTTAGGATTCGCGTCAATTAGGCGTGCACTAATTCTCAAAATTAGTGTTGTTTCCTAATTCTTAGGCTACCAAGCAAAAAGGGGCATATTCGGCTTTGATCATTCAACCATATAATGTAGTTTCGATTACTTGTGTCTATTTCGTAAAACATTTATAAAAATTGCGATATCTTTTAAATACAGTACACCTTTCTCGTGTACGAAATCATCTTTCATAAATCTTAGTAACCGTACACATATCTCGTGCACAAAAAAAATAATACACATAACCTGTGTATAAAAATCATTCTCTCGATACATAACATTCACATCAATTGGTGGCAATTATCATGTCCACATAATTCAATGGTGGCAATTATCATGTCCACATAATTCAATGGTGGCAATTATCATGTCCACATAATTCAATAATAATCCGCAGAACTTCTGTCTGCATAATAATTCATTCGAGGAATGTTTTGTTTGTGTCTATCTAGTCAAACATTTATAAAAGCATTTCATGTATTCGCAGTTCAAAATATATTTCAAAAACATTTAATAAAGCAGTTGTAAAAACACCGCATGTATTCTCAGTCCCAAAAATGTAAAGAGTAAAAGGGAGCAAATGAACTCACGCATATAAATATTGTAAAACAGTTAATAAAGCATTTGCATGTATTCTCAGCCTAAAAATGTAAAGAGTAAAAGAGAGCAAATGAAACTCACGCATATAATTATTGTAAAACATTTAATAAAGCATTTGCATGTATTCTCAGCCCAAAAATGTAAAGAGTAAAAAGGGCAAATGAGACTCACCTAATGTATTTTGTAGTAAAAATACATATGACTATATTGAACAATGCAGAGTTGGCCTTGGATTCACGAACCTATATCATTTGTATATATATTAAAACATATATTTGTAATTAAAAAATTTATATATTATTATTAGTGATGTAATTGTTATTTTTAATAATTTATATGTTTCATTATTTGTCTTTATATCTTTATTTAATATATAGTAATATTAATATAATTAAGTTATGTGTATTAAATTTATCTTTTATATGAATATCATTTGTTTATGAATTTAATAATTATAATAATACTAGTATTAGTAAAAATATTGATACTATATAATGATAAAAGTGATAATAATAATGTTAATGAAATTTATGATATTAATAATGAGAATAATACTAAGTTTTATAGAGATAATTTTGATAACAATAATTATAAGACTTTTAATAATTTCATTAAAACATACATTAATTAAGATTTTAATCATTTTCATAGTATTGTTTATATCCAAAATTTCTATATTTATTATCTTATCGATATTATTAAAACCTGTATAATCATAGTTATAATAATCATAACCTTCGCGTTTAATTTATAAACTAATGATGATAGTTTCTTTTAACATTAATTTGTAATCATAATTATAATTTTTGTTTTTCATGTTTTCATATAATTATAACCAATTTCCTTACTCTTTAATATAACATCTTTTATTGTATAATTGTGATATTAACATGTTTAATAACCTTAAATTCATAATAATAAGACTAACAATAATGACGCAATAATAATACTGCTAATAATATCAATAATATTAGAATGATAATACTAATTAATTTTTAAATGGTAATACTAGTAATAATGAAGATAACACCATAAATTATTTTAATGATCGTTTTGTTGATAATAATATCTATCATAATGACAATAATACTAATTAATGATAATAATAATGATGATTATAATGGTAATAATAATAATAACAATAACAATAATAATAATCATAAGGAAAATAATAATAATTATAATAATAATACTATTAAAAATGATTTACTACCTTAAAGGATAAAAAAGGATAACAATTTGCCCAAACCGAGACTCGAACCTGCGACCTCTCGTATACCCGCCAACACTCTAAACCAATGGTATGTTGCCCAGTTTCTTTAATTATCTCTAACTTACAACTATATAATCTGTTATCTATTCTCCATCATCATCTTCTTCATTTTATCGATCAAAGGTTCAATCAGACATATCGATTAGTCACAGATACATTTTAGAATTCGAGTTTGAAATAGCAACGAGGTGTTGGTGATTTGGAATCAACATAACATGAAGTGGTTTGTATTATCAGTATCTGTGATCGAAGAAGAAAAAAAAAATAATAAATAAAATTTCTGAAATTGAAAAAAATCAAATCGTAAATCCAGAGTGTATTAACTATCAACTTCTTCAAGAAAGTTACTTCGAATTGATTCCTTAATAATCGAGAATCGAAATTTTATTCCATAACCTCACAGAACAATCGAATTTGCTCTTTGTTCATAGAATTGACTTTTCAATTTCGAGCTTTGACTCGAGAATTCGTCTTCATTATATCGAATTAGAAGCTGTAAACTTGCAGGGAGTTCCACGAGATCATTTAGAATACATCTACATTTTTAGATTTTTGTGTTTGATTCAAAATTGGAATATGGATTGAAGCAGGTCGTGAAAAGAAAGAGAAAAAAAAATTGGGTTTTGTTTCTGTGAATTTTTTTTTTTTTTTTTTTTTTTTGACAATAGCAGTCGTGTTTTGCATCTTGCAAGATAGATTTTATGCAGCAATAATTACTTATCGGTTTTGTTTGGTGATAGTGCCTGGATCAACAAGATCCTCGAGCAGGTAGGAGTATTAGGAGAGAAGAAAAAAACAGGGATGATAGTGAAATAGATATTAAGAAACGCGTATATATCTGATTTACAATCAGTTTAGTGATGATTATAAGTGCTTAATACAGCTATGATATGAGACAGAGGATTCACGAGCATAAATAAGAAAAGGGAAACAAGATAGTGACTTGAGACATAATACATAATTATTTGCATTTATATTTATATGTATTGGTATTTATATATAGGTTATATTAAATCCTATAGCATAAATTAATGATATAAATTTATTAATAAAATTCCTTAATATTATAAATTTTAATAAGAATACTAATAATAAATATAGAATTTATAATAATAACATTAATAATAATTATCAACATTATACTAATAAGCATAAAAGTAATGATAATAATAATATTATTAATGTTAACCATAATAATTTGTATTTTAATGAAAGTAATAAAAATTTTAATCTAATAACTATATTGTAACTTATAATTTCATATATTAATATTACAATTTATTAGTTACGTATTGTCATATAATATATAATAACATACATTTAATATTTGATATATATATATATATATATATATATATATATATATCTAGATACTTCCACTACTACATGTTTAATTACGTTTTAAATATCTAGTAAATAAATATATTAATTATATGTATTGAACAAATAATCTCATAGTATAACATTGTACATTTAATACTTTGTTAACGTTAACAAATTATTTTCGAAATCATTTATATTCAATATACTTTATATATTTAAAATAACAAGTTTTAATTGTTTTAAGTTATCTTTAATAAAATAAAAAAAAATATAGTTTATTAATATATTTAATTTATTATATATAGTTATTTACATATATAATCATTTATATATATACATTTGTGTTTACAATTCAAAGATTCGTGAATCGTCGGTAATAGTCAAAGTCAAATGATTTCATAAAACGGTTCAAAGATTTTGAGACTCAACATTACAGACTTTGCTTATCGTGTCGAAATCATATAAAGATTAAGTTTAAATTTGGTCGAAAATTTCCGGGTCGTCACATATTCATGTTCACAACATCATCATCATCTCACAACATCATCATCATCGATCACATCTATATCATCTTCTCATCATCACCAATATCTTCATGATCCCTTAACATCATCATTTATGGATCATAATCTTAATCTAACATCATCATCTACCTATCTTCATTATTATTATGTTCATCATCTACCTAGTTCATCATTTTCATAATACGTATATCATTAACACTATCATTCCCATAATCATCTTCATCTTCCCAATCCTTATCATATTCGAACCATTTTCATCATATATCACGTATTATTATCATAATTATAATCATCATCTTGTCATCACCCATAATCATCATTTTTATGATTTCATGTATCACATTATCATTATACCTCTCCCGTGAATCATAATCATCGTCACCTCATCATATCTTCCTCAAACGTCACTAACATCATCGTTATTATTCATTCATCATTAATATATCCTAACTATCATCATCATAACATCTCACGGTTACTTATCATCATCACCATAACATCTATCTCGGGATAGGAAATAAAAGCAATATGCAGTAGCAGGTTCAAACATTCGACCCAATATTGATTAGAATGGATCAAGGCCCAATAATATCAACAGATATGTCAAAGCCCAATAATAGAAACAGAAACACAGTGGCCTAACAACCAAAAATAAGTTCACGGCTTAATTGGAATTACTGTAACCATCGACTTCTTTATTTTTATTTATTATTATTATTTTTTTTATTAAACAAGTTGGGCTATATGATTGATAAATGTCTGCCATAAAGATTCAAAATGTCCCCATTTACAACATGTGTCCCGATACCTTTTTTTATAATGCGTTTTATAGAGAATTCCAATACATTCAAGTGGACAATCTTTTTTTTCTTTTTTTATTAAAAGAGCCAAGAAAAATGAATAAAGTAATATAGCTTAGTGTTGGTCACGTACGGAGAACAAAGGCAAGCAATATGATTCAGTTTTTGGTTGTTTTAGAAATGGTTGTAAAAGTAATAGAGAAGAGAGCGAGAGGATCGTGGTCATGTGGGTTTATCAAAATGGGTTTTGTTTCGGGTTGTGGTGGTGATTCATGATTGAACTTAAGAGAGAGATGGAATGGTTAACAGTGGTGGTTCACGGTTGTTTGAATAGCTGAATAAAAGAAAACAGCCGTGTACGTTATAGCATCGTTTTGGTGGTGTTTAGATGGCTAAAAGAAACAGTACAGCAGTAGCTGTAAATGGGTGGTGAGGGTGACTATTTTCTTGGTGGCTTACGGATGAAAGTGGGGTGGCGACTTTAGGTGCTTGGTGGTGGTGTAGGGAAAACAAGTTATGTTTTGTACAAGCTCGAAGTGGTAGTAGTAGTTTACAGTTTAAAGGGTGGTCGTTAATGTTTGTTTTGCAATGGTTGCAACAGAAAATAGAAACTGCAGTAGTGAATAATGGTGTTGGGTTTAACCTCGAAAAGAACGGAATGACAAGTATAGTAAATTTGATGTAGCAGCCTATAGCAGTAGTAATATGCAATTTACGATGATTTGTGGGACTTTCTTGTCGACAGAAAATAAAACAAGTAAGTGTAAAAGATGGTTGTTATGTGGTTCGAATGAAAACACAAAAAAGAAATATAAAAGTGTTTCGGTTGTTATGGTGTCGTGGTGATGGTGATGCGGAAGGTTGTTGGGCTACGGTGGTGTCCGTATAGTGTTCTTTGAGGTGTGGTGATTAATCAAGGTGAAAGATGGTATGGGTGTCGGTTCACTTGAAGAACATAAAGGAAAATTTTGTGGTGATCTTTATGGAAACAAAAAGGCAGTTATATGTATATGCATATATATTATAGATTAAGATAAAGAACATATGATCTTAAATGATAATTGACATATTCACGGATCAATTTACTATAACACTACCGAAAGTTTAATTATATAATATAAATAAAGTAATACTAATAATTAATAATAATAATATAATACTAATTATAATAGTATTTAGTTTTAAACGTGTGAATTGAAGAATCATTGAGCCGACAGTTTTCATGGACTATGTATCGTGCGAAACTAGTGGCGGATAAAAGTGTTCAGAAAAAAAAATCCCATATTTTTAAATTAACTATATTTATTTATTTTGGTCATTATGGTATAAAATTCGATCATTAATTTATTAAATAAAAATTATATCAACTGTCCCTCTCATTTATGGGTAAAATATAAAAGATGTTAAAATTAAATAATTAGATCCTAAATATATTTTTAATAAGCCTATAACTTATATAACTCATTTTCGTATCACCTTTTATTTTAAAATTACATAAGTTTCTTTTTAACTTGTTTACTATCTATCGAATGACAATTGAGCGTTACCGTCATTTATTACATAACTTTGAAATCACAAAAATATATATTTTATATACTTTATTTATATATATATACTCATTAAATAATAATTATTATATATTATTTTTATTTTTCAACATTGATTATAACAATTACAATATATAATATTTCTTTTTATAATATACATATATACTTGTATATATATATTTAATGATATGCATATCTATATATTATATATTAAATTAATAATATTAAATATACTGATATTATTTTATATATATATTTCCAACAATTAAATCATATATTATTTCAAATAAAATTATATATATATATCTATTTACAAATTAGTTGTTCGTGAATCGTCGAGCACAGTCAAAGGGTAATTGATTACATAATAATAGTTCAAAGGTTCTCTGAATCCATGTACACAGTTAAAAAAATTTGAGACTCAACATTACAGACTTTGCTTATCGTGTCGAAACCATATAAAGATTAAGTTTAAATTTAGTCAGAAATTTCCGGGTCGTCACAAGTATTACTACTAATATCATAATTAGGATTACGAATGGATGTTATAGAAACTTTAATTATTTTTTTAGAAATTAAACATGAGGATTTTGTTATTATTATTAACAAAAGTATTATTACTAAGATTACCACTAGTAATAAGATTGTTATTATTATTATTATTATTAAGTATTAGGAATTATTATCCCAAATTATTATTTTCATTACCATTACTATTAAATTATTCATGTTATTAAAAACTACTATTATTATCATTATTATGAGATTTATTATAAAAACTATCATTAATATTATCATTTATAGAATTATTAATACTATTATCATTATTATTATTGTTATCATCTAAAAATATTATCTTAGTATTATTAACATACTACTTTAACAACCAAAGGATATTTATATATAAATATATTTAATACATATAACATAACAAAATGTAATATTTTTATGTACCAAATGAATACATGAAACATATATATATATATTATTAATATAAAAAGAATTTAACTAGTAAATTTATATATATATTTATTCGAATACAACTATGTATATTAATAAATATACAAATGATATATGTTCGTGAATCTGAGGCCAACCCTGCATTGTTCAATGTCGTCATATGTATTTTTACTACAAAATACAGTAGTACTGTGAGTTTCATTTGCTCCCTTTTTAAATGCTTTTGCAATATATATTTTTGGGACTGAGAATACATGCACTGCTTTTATAAATGTTTGACGAAATAGACACAAGTACTTGAAACTACATTGTATGGTTACTATATTGCCCCTTCAAGTCTGGTAACCTAAGAATTAGGGAAATGGACCTTAATTGACGTGAATCCTAAAGATAGATCTATGGGCCTAACAAACCCCATTCTGGAATTTGGAATGCTTTAGTACTTCGATTTAAATGGTGATTGCGATTGCCAATATTTATGGCATACTTGCGAGTATGTGGGGGATATTCTATATGCATTATGTTAATATCAGTTACCAGGTGTTCATCATACGAATGATTTTTATACGCTTGCGAGTGTATGATTATTTATTAAATGAAATCTTGTGGTCTATTAAAATTATGGAAATAATCGATTATAATAAATTAATGAACTCGCCAACCTTTTGGTTGACACTTTTAAGCATGTTTATTCTCAGATATGAAAGAAATCTTCCGCTGTGCATTTGCTCATTTTAAAGATATTACTTGGAGTCATTCATGGTATATTTCAAAAAATGTTGCATTCGAGTCGTCGAGTTCATCAAGAATATTACTAAGTCATTTATTTATTAAATCTGTGTTGTGTCTGATTAATTGGAAATCACAAAGATTACAAATCGTTTATGTCCAATTGAGGAACCTGAGTCGTTAGAAATTGTGTGGTTTGATTTGGTGAGTTCCTGGTCGACTTATTGAAGGTGAAGAAGAAACAGAAAACCAGTTATGTATATAGATATTTAGGTGGGTTTATGAAACAGAAATGATATACTAGAGGAGTGGCTGGGTGTTAATGTGGGCGAGCGTGAGGTCTCGGGTTCGAGTCTCGACTGCAACATTTCTTTTTACTCAAAGCTTTTAAAGGGTATAAACATTTATTTTACTTCTATTATCATTATTATTGTTATTATTATGATTAATATTGATTATTTATGTTATTATTATGATTATAAGTATTATAAATATGATGAAAATTATTATTACCATCATTATTATTATTATAATTGTTGTTATTATTAGTATTATAATTATTAAGATTATAATTACTAATATAAGTATTATGACAGAAAGTTCACTTATTATTATTATGATTATAATTACAAATATGAATTTTAATGTTGTTACTAATATTAATGCTATCATTTAAAAATGTAACTTTATTATTTAAACTACTAGTATAAGTATTATTATAATTAGGATTATCATTATTATCAATACTATGAAAATAACGCAAACTAGTTTTATTATTATTAATATTAGTATTAGTATGAGTATCCTTTTATATTTATTAGTATTATTATCATTATCATTAGCATAATTATTATTTTTAATAATATCATTATCATTATTATTAATATCATTATTATGATCATTATTAGAAAGATCAATATTATTATAGTTAATATAATAATTATTATTAATACTATTATTATTATTATTATTATTATTATTTTTATCATTTTTATCAAAATCTATAATATTAATAAAATTATCATATAGATTGTTATTAGTAACAATATTACTGTAATAAATAAGTATTTCCTATATAAGAGTATACTTATTACACTACCATGACATTACATATAAATATATACATTAAGATTATTTTTATAAATATTTACATATAACAAATTATTGATTTTAATATAATATTAATCATATGTATATATATAACTATATAAATGTTAACTATTTTAATTATATACACAAATTAGATATATATATATATATATATATATATATATATATATATATATATATATATATACACATATATATATATATATATATATATATATACACATATATATATATATATATATATATATATATATATATATATATATATATATATAACATAAGTTATAATATATAAAATTGTTCAATTACAATTATATGTATTAACAGATATACAAATGATATAGGTTCGGGAATCCAAGGCCAACCCTGCATTGTTCAATGTCGTCATATGTATTTTTACTACAAAATACAGTATAGTGAGTTTCATTTGCTCCCTTTTTAAATGCTTTTGCAATATATATTTTTGGGACTGAGAATACATGCGCTATTTTTATAACTGTTTTACGAAATAGACACAAGTAATTGAAACTACATTATATGGTTGAATGGATCGAAGCCGAATATGCCCCTTTTAGCTTGGTAGCCTAAGAATTAGGGAACAGACCCCCTAATTGACGCGAATCCTAAAGATAGATCTATCGGGCCCAACAAGCCCCATTCTAGAATTTGGAATGCTTTAGTACTTCGAATTTATCATGTCCGATGGGTGTCCCAGAATGATGGGGATATTCTATATGCATCTTGTTAAGGTCGGTTACCAGGTGTTCAATCCATATGAATGATTTTTATCTTTATGCAGTTTGCGAAATGCTTGATATGAGATGTGTATTTATGAGAAATGAAAATCTTGTAGTCTATTAAAATGATGAAAATGATCGATTATGATAAACTAATGAACTCACCAACCTTTTGGTTGACACTTTAAAGCATGTTTATTCTCAGGTACGAAAGAAATATTCCGCTGTGCATTTGTTCATTTTAAAGATATTACTTGGAGTCATTCATGACATATTTCAAAAGACGTTGCATTCGAGTCGTTGAATTCATCAAGATTATTTCTAAGTCAATTATAGTTGGATATATTAGGAAATGGTATGCATGCCGTCAACTTTCGATGTAATGAAAGTTTGTCTTTTAAAAATGAATGCAATGTTTGTAAAATGTTTCATATAGAGGTCAAGTACCTCGCGATGTAACCAAATGTAATGTATTCTTCCGGATGGATTAGGACAGGTCGTTAGAGGTTCACTGGTAAGTGCTTCAGGTTCATCGCCAAGAGGTGAATTCGGTTGGTGGAAGGGATCGCCTTCTTCACGTCTCCATTGATTAAGTCGACTACGAACCCATCAGATGAATTGGGGATGGTTGATTGGTTGATTCATTCTAGTGACACTACTTTCGGAGTTTAGGTGAACATCCATGTCGGAATAGCTGTCGAAATCCAAGGGACTTGAACTAGTGGCGAGTTCCATTTCGTACGATTGAGTAAAGGGTTTTTCAATATAAAATGATTTTCGGATATCTGATGATATTCTAATTACATAGAATACCTATACATAGTACAAAAGATCCCGTAGATTATATAGGGAATTACGGGAATGTGTCAGATAAAGTCTACAGTAACAGATACGCTAAGATATGGATTAGCAGATACGCTAAGATATGAATTTGTCTATACACTATTAATGCAATCAATGCAGTAAGATGTATCCAGACTAAGAATGATAAGCAGGTAATTTCCTAAGGATGATAAGCAGGTGATTTTCGACTAGAAATGATAAGCAAAACTTTTGACATGCAGACACGGTCGAAGTCCAGACTCATTAATGCATCCTAACAACTACTAGTTAGACACACTAATGCAAAACCTAGTTCGCTAAGACCACCGCTCTGATACCAACTTTAATGACCGTCCTAATCTATTTGGACGAATACATTACATTTGGTTACATCGCGAGGCACTTGACCTCTATATGATAAATTTTACAAACATTGCATTCGTTTTTGAAAAGACAATCTTTCATTACATTGAAATTTGATGGCATGCTTACCATTTCATAATATATCCAACTATAATTGACTTAATAATAATAATCTTGATCAACTCAACGACTCGAATGCAATGTCTTTTGAAATATGTCATGAATGACTCCAAGTAATAGCTCTAATATGAGCAAATGCACAGCGGAAGGTTTCTTTCATACCTGAGAATAAACATGCTTTCAAGTGTCAACCAAAAGGTTGGTGAGTTCATTAGTTTATCATAAACATTCATTTCCATTATTTTAATAGACCACAAGATTTCATTTTTTTCATAAACATCATTCTCATATCAGGCATTTCGCAAACTGCATAGAGATAAAAATCATTCATATGGATTGAACTCCTGGTAACCGACATTAATATAATGTATATAGAATATCCCCAAAACAGAAATCCATCTGTATAATATAAACTCGAAGTACTAAAGCATACCATTTTCCAGTATGGGGGGAGTTAGTGCCCGTAGATCTACCTTTAGGATTCGCGTCAATTAGGGTGTCTGTTCCCTAATTCTTAAGCTACCAAGCTAAAAGGGTGATATTCAATTCGATAATCCAACCATTGAATGTAATTTTCGAGTACTTGTGTCTATTTCGTAAAGCATTTATAAAAACAGCGCATGTATTATCAGTCCCAAAAATATATATTGCAAAAGCATTTAAAAAGGGAACAAATGAAACTCACCATACTGCATTTTGTAGTAAAAATACATATGACGACATTGAACAATGCAGGGTTGGCCTCGGATTCACGAACCTATATCATTTATATATATTAACACATAATAACAATTAACAAGTTTATATTAATATTATTAATATACTTCTTATATTCATAATTTATATGTTATTTTGGTAAATAAATTAATAGTTAATATTTATATATAACAGATTCCTATTAGAGTATTTTAACTAGGATATAATATATGGTGTTATATATAAATGCTTAAAATGTATTAGAATTAATATTTTTATATATATGATTTAACTTTAAACTATATTTATATATTATTTGTAACATAATTATAATAACATTTTATTATAACAAAATAGTACCTAATATAGATGTAAAAAATATATTTTTATATAAATGTCTTTTAGTTTGTAAATATTATAATAATTATGATAATAATGTTAATAATAATACCAATATTTATTTTAATGACAATAATAATAATTATAATAATAATGATAATAATGATAATAATAATAATAATAATAATAATAATAATAATAATAATAATAATAATAATAATAATAATAATAATAATAATAATAATAATAATAATAATAATAATAATAATAATAATAATAGTAGTACTACCTCAAAGGAGTAGCCCTTAAAAATAATGTCCAAGTCCGGGTTTGAACCCGCGACGTCCCGCTAACCCGATAACATCCTAAACATTCCATCACCATTTCATTTCTGATTTAACCACTACCCTAAATCATTTAAACTCAAATGAATCTGCTCCCTTCTTCTTCATAATTAACATGAAATCGTCATCATCATTTTATGTTCATAATATCATCATCATCATGACCAATATTATTATCATCGATCATGAATCATTATTATCTCCATTTCCTAACCCGTTACCATAATTATCTACGTATCATCTTTATCATAACATCATACGATTATGTATTTATCATCATACACAATCATCATCATGTCCTAATCATCATCATTATATTCAATCATAATACTCGTATCATACCATGTTTCATTATCATCACCATAATGATTCACCAATCATCATTATTTTCACATAACCTCATCATCATTATAATTACTAACATCATAACCATCATCATGGAACCTTATCATCATAGTACCCATCATTATCATCACCATTTAACATCGCCATCATCATTATCAATAATCATCATCATGTAATACCGCTAACACCACAGACACAATGCGTTCTTGTTTAATTTCTGATTACTCAGGCCCAACAGATACTAATCTAAAAAAATTTGGTCCGTTATATTTAAAAGGCCTATGGCCCAAAACAGTTTCCAAATCCTACTGCAATTAAATTACGGTCCCTTTAGCTTTATAATAGAAAATATAAGCCACCACATCTATTCCTCTTTATCATTATATCATGCCTTAAATAAAATAAATCAAGTGGGACTTTGGATTTGATCAGACACATTTAAAAATAGGTTCATTGTTATCATTAATCAACAACCTCGATTATCATCTAGTATTATCAACGATGTTTAACATAAATAGGTGAACTTTATAATTTGTTCATCTACACGTCTACAAACACATTATGTACCCGAGATTCTTATGAATGGGTCCTTACAGGCACTCATGTCCCATTCTTTATTCATCACATCTTATACACATCAACACCTAATATCATTCACGGTCCCATATTGATTTGAACATCTAGTTTTGCGAAAATAGTAGGTTAGACATGATATAATGGGTGGGGTCTTGGGTTCACTCACCATCGTTCATCATTTCTTTATGATTCTCATCTAATCATCATAAACATCATTATCATCTTTTTCTTATATCAGTCATCATCATCAAAAAAAATTAATCATTATCATTATCTACCTTAATCGTCTATGTTTATATGGTGCCCGTACAGCGAACTGAAATAGAAGGCAGAAACAACTGCAGCAGAAATTATTGATGGTTTGTGGTGGAGGTTGGCGACAGTTTTTGGTGAGAAGGTGGTTATCTCAACAATAACCAGAACCAGGTATATTAGTCGAGTGGTGGTGAGAGATTTCGTGATTGTGTTCGATGGTTTTGTTTGTCCTTCACTTGACAGGAGAAAAAAAATGTATAATAGTAGTAGTAGCTACAGTTTAATCATGGTGGCGGTAATAGTGGTTGATTTGTGTTCGTGGAGATGGTGATGGTTTACGGTCAATGATAACCGACTTGAAACTTGTAGTAGATAACATTATTAGATAGTGTTATGAAGATTCAAAGTAACATGAGCAAGAAAGATTTGATGGTATGATTGTTGGGCTATATAAATAACAATAAGAAAAATATGATAGCGGTTCGGTGGGTTTGGTGTTTGATCCAAAGTAGAAAACAGAAAAATATATAGAAGAAGAAGAGAGAGAGGTAGCGGTTTTGATGGTGGTCGATGGTATAACGACCCTCATTTTTTCCATTCTATATTTTTTCAATATTAAATACCCAATCAATTCTCACAATCCTCTCTCAACAACAATCTCTCTGAAATGCCCCGTTCATATTGATTATAAACGTTCCATATTAATTGATTTCGTTGCGAGATTTTGACCTCTATATGAGACGTTTTTCAAAGACAGCATTCATTTTTAAAACAACCATAACCTTTATTTTTATCAATAAAGGTTTTAAAAACATTACGTAGATTATCAAATAATGATAATCTAAAATATACTGTTTACACACGACCATTACATAATGGTTTACAATAGAAATATATTACATCGATATATGTTTCTTGAATGCAGTTTTTTACATAATATCATACAAACATGGACTCCAAATCTTGTCCTTATTTTAGTATGCAACAGCAGAAGCTCTTAGTATTCACCTGAGAATAAACATGCTTTAAACGTCAACAAAAATGTTGGTGAGTTATAGGTTTAACCTATATATATCAAATCATAACAATAGACCACAAGATTTCATATTTCAATACACATCCCATACATAGAGATAAAAATCATTCATATGGTGAACACCTGGTAACCGACATTAACAAGATGCATATATAAGAATATCCCCATCATTCTGGGACACTCTTCGGATATGATATAAATTTCGAAGTACTAAAGCATCCGGTACTTTGGATGGGGTTTGTTAGGCCCAATAAATCTATCTTTAGGATTCGCGTCAATTAGGGTGTATGTTCCCTAATTCTTAGATTACCAGACTTAATAAAAAGGGGCATATTCGATTTCGATAATTCAACCATAGAATGTAGTTTCATGTACTTGTGTCTATTTTGTAAATCATTTATAAAACATGCATGTATTCTCATCCCAAAAATATTAGATTTTAAAAGTGGGACTATAACTCACTTTCACATATATTTCCTTCCTCGGAAATAAGACTTGGCCACGGATCGATTCACGAACCTATACAAATATGTACATATATATCAAAGTATGATCAAAATATAATTACAACCATTTTTATTACGTTTTAAAGATTTGAGTGTATAAATGTCAGCTGTCCTCGTTAGTAACCTACAACTAGTTGTCCACAGTTAGATGTACAGAAATAAATCGATATATATTATCTTGAATCAATCCACGACCCAGTGTATACACGTCTCAGGCTAGATCACAACTCAAAGTATATATATTTTTGGAATCAACCTCAACCCTGTATAGCTAACTCCAACATTACTGCATATAGAGTGTCTATGGTTGTTCCAAATAATATATATACATGGGTCGATATGATATGTCAAAACATTTGCATACGTGTCTATGGTATCCCAATATTACATAATATATTAGAATACATGTATAATACAATATAAGTTAGCTAGGATATGATTTGTTTAGATTTGTTAAACATTTCCCGTAGCTAAAAAGATCAAAAATATCCAATCTTGTTTTACCCATAACTTCTTCATTTTAAATCCATTTTGAGTGAATCAAATTGCTATGGTTTCATATTGAACTCTAATTTAAGAATCCAAATAGAAAAAGTATAGGTTTATAGTCAGAAATTTAAGGTACATGTCAATTACTAAAGAGGTAGTCATTTCCGTCAAAAGAACGACATCTTGTTGACCATTTTGAAAAACATACCTTCACTTTGAGTTTAACCGAGATTTTTGGATATAGTTTCATGTTCATATGAAAAATAATTTTCCCATAAGAACAACTTTTAAATCAAAGTTTATCATAGTTTTTAATTATCCAAACCAAAACAGCCCCCGATTTCACTACGACGGCGTATATCCGATTTTATGGTGTTCATCGTGTTTCCAGGTTTTAAATCATTAAGTTAGCATATCATATAGATACAGAACATGTGTTTAGTTGATTTTAAAAGTCAAGTTAGAAGGATTAACTTTTGTTTGCGAACAAGTTTAGAATTAACTAAACGATGTTCTAGTGATTACAAGTTTAAACCTTCGAATAGATAGCTTTATATGTATGAATCGAATGATGTTATGAACATCATTACTACCTCAAGTTTTCTGGATAAAACTACTGGAAATTAGAAAAATGGATCTAGCTTCAAAGGATCCTTGGATGGCTTGAAAGTTCTTGAAGCAGAATCATGACACGAAAACAGTTCAAGTAAGATTTTCACTCGAAATAAGATTGTTATAGTTGTAGAAATTGACTCAAAGTTTGAATATGAATATTACCTTGAATTAGAAAGACAAACTACTATAAATAACAAAGGTTCCTTGATCTTAGATGATTACTTGGAATGGATTAGAAAGCTTGGAAGTAGACTTGCAAACTTGGAAGTATTCTTTATTTTTATGAAACTATACTTATGGAATTTATGAAGAACACTTAGAACTTGAAGATGGAACTTAAGAGAGATCAATTAGATGAAGAAAATTGAAGAATGAAAGTGTTTGTAGGTATTTTTGGTCGTTGGTATATGGATTAGATATAAAGGATATGTAATTTTGTTTTCATGTAAATAAGTCATGAATGATTACTCATATTTTTGTAATTTTATGAGATATTTCATGCTAGTTGCCAAATGATGGTTCCCACATTTGTTAGGTGACTCACATGGGCTGCTAAGAGCTGATCATTGGAGTGTATATACCAATAGTACATACATCTAAAAGCTGTGTATTGTACGAGTACGAATACGGGTGCATACTAGTAGAATTGTTGATGAAACTGAACGAGGATGTAATTGTAAGAATTTTTGTTAAGTAGAAGAACTTTGATATGTGTCTTGAAGTCTTTCAAAAGTGTAAGAATACATATCAAAACACAACATGTATATACATTCTAATGGAGTCGTTAAGTCTTCGTTAGTCGTTACATGTAAGTGTTGTTTTGAAACCTTTAAGTTAACGATCTCTATTAATGTTGTTAACCCAATGTTTATTATATCAAATGAGATGTTAAATTATTATATTATCATGATATTATGATGTATGAATATCTCTTAATATGATATATACATTAAAATATCGTTACAACGATAATCGTTAAATATAAGTCTCGTTTCGTAATTCTTGAGTTAGTAGTATTGTTTTTACATATGTAGTTCATTGTTAACACACTTAATGATATATTTAAATATCATTTTATCATGTTAAATATAGTGTATCAATATCTTAATATGATACATATGTATTTAGTAGACGTTATCATAACGATAAACGTTATATATATCATTTCGAGTTTCTTAACTTAGTAAACTCATTTCTTATGTATATCCCACATTGTTAATATACTTAGTGAGATACTTACTCATTATAATCTTATGTCAACCATATATATATATATGTCTATATATACCACAACATGTAGTTTTTTTACAATTTTGTAACGTTCGTAAATCGCCGGTCAACTTGGCTGATAAATTGTCTATATGAAACTTATTTCATTTATTCAAGTCTTAACAAGTTTGATTGCTTAACACGTTGGAAACATTTATTCTTGTAAATATCACTCTCAATTAATATATATAAACATGGAAAAGTTTGGGTCACTACAGTACCTACCCGTTAAATAAATTTCGTCCCGAAATTTTAAGCTGATGAAGGTGTTGACGAATCTACTGGAAATAGATGCGGGTATTTCTTCTTCATCTGATCTTCACGCTCCCAGATGAACTCAGGTCCTCTAAGAGCATTCCATCGAACCTTAACAATCGGTATCTTGTTTTGCTTAAGTCTCTTAACCTCACGATCCATTATTTCGACGGATTCTTCAATGAATTGAAGTTTTTCATTGATTTGGATTTCATCCAACGGAATAGTGAGAACTTCTTTAGCAGAACATTTATTCAAATTCGAGACTTGAAAAGTGTTATGTACAGCCGCGAGTTGTTGAGGTAGCTCTAGTTGGTAAGCTACTGGTCCGACACGATCTATAATCTTGAATGGTCCAATGTACCTTGGATTTAGTTTCCCCCGTTTACCAAAATCAAACAACACCTTTTCAAGGTGAAACCTTAAGCATGACTATTTCTCCAATTTCAAACTCTATATCTTTTCTTTTACTGTTCGCGTAGCTCTTTTGTCGACTCTGGGCGGTTTTCAATCGTTGTTGAATTTGGATGATTTTCTCGGTAGTTTCTTGTATTATCTCCGGACCCGTAATCTGTCTATCCCCCACTTCATTCCAACAAATCAGAGACCTGCACTTTCTACCATAAAGTGCCTCAAACGGCACCATCTTAATACTAGAATGATAACTGTTGTTGTAGGAAAATTCTGCTAACGGTAGGTGTCGATCCCAACTGTTTTCGAAATCAATAACACATGCTCGTAGCATGTCTTCAAGCATTTGTATCGTCCTTTCGCTCTGCCCATCAGTTTGTGGATGATAGGCAGTACTCATGTCTAGACGAGTCCCCAATGCTTGTTGCAACGTCTGCCAGAACCTTGAAACAAATCTACCATCCCTATCAGAGATAATAGAGACGGGTATTCCATGTCTGGAGACAACCTCCTTCAAATACAATCGCGCTAACTTCTCCATTTTGTCATTTTCTCTCATTGGCAGGAAGTGTGCTGTCTTGGTGAGACGATCAACTATTACCCAAATAGTATCATAACCACTTGCAGTCCTTGGTAATTTAGTAATGAAATCCATGGTAATGTTTTCCCATTTCCATTCCGGGATTTCAGGTTGTTGTAGTAGACCTGATGGTTTCTGATGTCCAGCTTTGACCTTAGAACACGTCAAACATTCTCCTACATATTTAGCAATATCGGCTTTCATACCCAGCCACCAAAAGTGTTTCTTGAGATCTTTATACATCTTCCCCGCTCCGGGATGTATTGAATATCTGGTTTTATGTGCTTCTTTAAGTACCATTTCTCTCACATCTCCAAACCTTGGTACCCAAATTCTATCAGTCCTATATCGGGTTCCGTCTTCCCGAATATTAAGATGTTTCTCTGATCCTTTGGGTATCTCATTCTTCAACTTTCCTTCTTTTACAACCCCCTGTTGCGCCTCCTTTATTTGAGTAGTAAGGTTAGTACAAATAATAATATTCATAGCTTTTACCAGTATAGGTTCTCTGTCCTTTCTACTCAAAGCGTCGGCTACCACATTCGCCTTCCCCGGGTGGTATCGAATCTCAAAATCATAATCATTTAACAGTTCAATCCACCTGCATTGTCTCATATTCAGTTGCTTCTAATTAAATATATGTTGGAGACTTTTGTGGTCGGTATATATAATACTTTTAACCCCATATAAATAATGCCTCCAAGTCTTTAATGCAAAAACAACAGCACCCAATTCCAAATCGTGAGTTGTATAATTTTGCTAGTGAATCTTCAATTGTCTAGACGCATAAGCAATCACCTTCGTTCGTTGCATTAATACACAACCGATACCTTGCTTTGATGCGTCACAATAAATCACAAAATCATCATTCCCTTCAGGCAATGACAATATAGGTGCCGTAGTTAGCTTTTTCTTCAATAACTGAAACATCTTCTCTTGTTCATCCTTCCATTCAAATTTCTTCCCTTTATGCGTTAATGCAGTCAAGGGTTTTGCTATTTTGGAGAAATCTTGGATGAATCTTCGGTAGTAACCAGCCAATCCTAAAAATTGACGTATATGCTTAGGAGTTTTTGGGGTTTCCCACTTTTCAACGGTTTTGATCTTTGCCGGGTCCACCTGGATACCTTCTTTGTTCACTATGTGACCGAGGAATTGAACTTCTTCCAACCAAAATACACACTTTGAAAACTTAGCGTACAGTTTTTCTTTCCTCAATACTGCTAGCACCTTTCTCAAATGTTCTTCGTGCTCTTGATCATTCTATGAGTAAATAAGTATGTCATCGATGAAAACAATGACAAACTTGTCAAGATATGGCCCACACACTCGGTTTATAAGGTCCATGAACACAGCTGGTGAGTTAGTCAATCCAAACGGCATAACCATAAATTCGTAATGACCATAATGTAGTGACCCGAACTTTTCCATGTTTATATATATTAATTGAGATTGATATTTACATGATTAAATGTTTCAAACATGTTAAGCAATCAAACTTGTTAAGACTTGATTAATTGAAATATGTTTCATATAGACAATTGACCACCCAAGTTGACCGGCGATTCACGAACGTTAAAACTTGTAAAAACGACATGACGATATATATATGGATATACATATGGTTAACATGAGATTATGATAAGTAAGTATCTCCATAAGTATATTAATAATGAGTTATATACATATAAACAAGACTACTAACTTAAGGATTTCGAAACGAGACATATATGTAACGATTATCGTTGTAACGACATTTAAATGTACATATATCATATTAAGATATATTAATATATCATAATATCATGATAATATAATAATTTAAAATCTTATTAGATATAATAAACAATGGGTTAACAACATTAATTGAGATCGTTAACTTAAAGGTTTCAAAACAACACTTACATGTAACGACTAACGATGACTTAACGACTCAGTTAAAATGTATATACATGTAGTGTATTTAGATGTATTAAAATACTTTTGGAAGACTTCAAGACATATATCAAAACACTCATACTTAACGAAAATGGTTACAGTTACTTTCCCATTCTTTTCTTTCATCAAGAATTCTAGTCGTATTCTTACCCGTATTATACACAGCTTCAAAACGTACTTACTATGGGTATATACCAATAGGAACTAGCATGGGATTCCACTCTTGATTATGTCATGTATGACTAATCAATTTTAACTTCTACCATGAGCTAGTCAACTAACTAGAAATCCTTTTAACCCCACTCATCACTCACCAATTACCACTCATCATTCACTCCATTTCACTTCCAATTCTCTTTCTAATTCTCTCTCAACACACACACACACTATTATGAACGTATTTTTCTAGTAGTTAATCATCATCTTCATCAAAAATCACTTCAAGAATCAAGCTATAATCATCATAGGAAGAACACTTCAAGAACACTTCAAAAAATCCCTTCAAGTTTACTAATTTACTTCCAAGCTTTCTAATCCATTCCAAGTAATCATCTAAGATCAAGAAACCTTTGTTATATATAGTAGGTTATCTTTCTTATTCAAGGTAATATTCATATTCAAACTTTTATTCAATTTATATAACTATAAACTATCTTAATTCGAGTAAAAATCTTACTTGAACTTGTTTTTGTGTCATGATCCTATTTCAAGAACTTTCAAGCCATCCAAGATCCTTTGAAGCTAGATCATTTCTTGTCACTTCCAGTAGGTTTACCTACTAAACTTTAGGTAGTAATGATGTTCATAACATCGTTCGATTCATATATATAAAACTATCTTATTCGAAGGTTTAAACTCGTAATCACTAGAACATAGTTTAGTTAATTCTAAACTTGTTCGCAAACAAAAGTTAATCCTTCTAACTTGACTTTTAAAATTAACTAAACACATGTTCTATATTTATATGATATGCTAACTTAATGATTTAAAACCTGGACACACGAAAAACACCGTAAAACCGGATTTACGCCGTCGTAGTAACACCGCGGGCTGTTTTGGGTTAGTTAATTAAAAACTATGATAAACTTTGATTTAAAAGTTGTTATTCTGAGAAAATGATTTTTATTATGAACATGAAACTATATCCAAAAATTATGGTTAAACTCAAAGTAGAAGTATGTTTTCTAAAATGGTCATCTAGACGTCGTTCTTTCGACTGAAATGACTACCTTTACAAAAACGACTTGTAACTTATTTTTCCGACTATAAACCTATACTTTTTTTGTTTAGATTCATAAAATAGAGTTCAATATGAAACCATAGCAATTTTATTCACTCAAAACGGATTTAAAATGAAGAAGTTATGGGTAAAACAAGATTGGATAATTTTTCTCATTTTAGCTACGTGAAAATTGGTAACAAATCTATTCCAACCATAACTTAATCAACTTGTATTGTATATTATGTAATCTTGAGATACCATAGACACGTATACAATGTTTCAACCTATCATGTCGACACATCTATATATATTTCGGGACAACCATAGACACTCTATATGTGAATGTTGGAGTTAGCTATACAGGGTTGAGGTTGATTCCAAAATATATATAGTTTGAGTTGTGATCAATACTGAGATACGTATACACTGGGTCGTGGATTGATTCAAGATAATATTTATCGATTTATTTCTGTACATCTAACTGTGGACAACTAGTTGTAGGTTACTAACGAGGACAGCTGACTTAATAAACTTAAAACATCAAAATATATTAAAAGTGTTGTAAATATATTTTGAACATACTTTAATATATATGTATATATTGTTATAGGTTCGTGAATCAACAGTGGCCAAGTCTTACTTCTCGACGAAGTAAAAATCTGTGAAAGTGAGTTATAGTCCCACTTTTAAAATCTTATATTTTAGGATGAGAATACATGCAGGTTTTATAAATGATTTACAAAATAGACATAAGTACGTGAAACTACATTCTATGGTTGAATTATCGAAATCGAATATGCCCCTTTTTATTAAGTCTGGTAATCTAAGAATTAGGGAACAGACACCCTAATTGACGCGAATCCTAAAGATAGATCTATTGGGCCTAACAAACCCCATCCAAAGTACCGGATGCTTTAGTACTTCGAAATTTATATCATATCCGAAGGGTGTCCCGGAATGATGGGGATATTCTTATATATGCATCTTGTTAATGTCGGTTACCAGGTGTTCACCATATGAATGATTTTTATCTCTATGTATGGGATGTGTATTGAAATATGAAATCTTGTGGTCTATTGTTACGATTTGATATATATAGGTTAAACCTATAACTCACCAACATTTTTGTTGACGTTTAAAGCATGTTTATTCTCAGGTGAATACTAAGAGCTTCCGCTGTTGCATACTAAAATAAGGACAAGATTTGGAGTCCATGTTTGTATGATATTGTGTAAAAACTGCATTCAAGAAACTGATTTCGATGTAACATATTTGTATTGTAAACCATTATGTAATGGTCGTGTGTAAACAGGATATTTTAGATTATCATTATTTGATAATCTACGTAAAGCTTTTTAAACTTTTATTTATGAAATAAAGGTTATGGTTTGTTTTAAAAATGAATGCAGTCTTTGAAAAATGTCTCATATAGAGGCCAAAACCTCGCAACGAAATCAATTAATATGGAACGTTTTTAATCAATAAGAACGGGACATTTCAGTCGGTATCCGAGCGTTGGTCTTAGAGAACCAGAATTTTGCATTAGTGTGTCTTATCGAGTTTGTTAGGATGCATTAGTGAGTCTGGACTTCGACCGTGTTTACTTGAAAAATGATTGCTTAACAAATTTTGTTGGAAACTATATATTTTTAACATGTGAATATTATGTGATATATTAATCTCTTAACGCGTTTGATATTATGTGATAGATGTCTACCTCTAGAACAAGTCCCATTGACTCACCTAATAATAATGAAGAGTCAAATGTAAATTGGAATGATTCGTGGACTGATTCACAAGTTCCTGAAGAGGAACCGGAAGAAGAATCGGAACCAGAAGAAGAATCGGAACCGGATGAAGAAATAGAACCGGTGGGGGAAATAATAAAACGGTTAAGTAAAAGAAAATCCTCAACCAACCGACCAAGGTTAATTATGGTCAATGGTGTTTCCGCCAAGGAAGCAAAATATTGGGAGGATTACCAATTCTCCGATGAATCGGATTCCGACGAGAATTCCGATGATGTTATAGAAATTACCCCAACTGAATTTAAAAAGGTAAAAGAAAATAATAAAGGAAATGGCATAAAAATAGAGAAATCTAATTCCAACCCCGATGAACTTTATATGTATCGTCAACCCCCGAAGTCCTTAAGTTGTAACAATGACCCGGGAACCTCTAAACCACCAGGTTTTTCTAAACCAATGTGGAAAACGACGGCTCGTATTAGGGGAACATCATATATCCCTAGAAACTTGGCAAAACGAACCAAAACCGAAGAAGAAGAAATAAGCGAGTCGGAATAAGATAGTTGTATTCGTGTGGTGTAATATATGTAATATAGTGTGCTTATGCTTTATGATATATGTAAAAATTGCTTGTATTAATAAGTATTTTTTTTATGAATTTAACTCTTGTCTATTTTACAGTATAAAAACACAAAATGGATAGACAACCCAATATTTTAAGAGACCTACCCGGAGACATGATTGATGAAATCTTGTCTAGAGTCGGTCAGAATTCTTCGGCACAACTATTTAAGGCGAGATCAGTTTGTAAGACATTCGAAGAACGTTCCAAGAATGCCCTGGTTTATAAAAGGCTTTCGTTCGAAAGATGGGGGATATCACATTGGGAAATCCATAAGTTACGATGTGTTTACTTTGACGCATATATTGCGGGGAACCCAAATGCTATTTTACGCAATGGGTTAAGAAATTATTTTGAGTCAATATATCCGAATATTGGACTTCGTGATTCAGAAAAAGCGGCTAACATGCAACATAAAGATGCATGTTATGCTTACGGATTAGTAATGTTCGCTTCTCACCAAAGTGAGAACAAGAACATCGGGCTACAACTATTAAACAGAACGTTCCCACAAGTGACGGAGTCAGTAATTGGGGTAAGAAATGAGGTTTTTAGATTGTTACGGGACTGTTGGACATTACGTAACCCTATTCCCTTTGACTACGTTACAACACGCTGTCTTATCAACGGCCATAACGGTTATGTTCCACAAGACCAAGGATGGGAAGTAGTCCTAGTAAAACCAGAATGCATGACTTGTTTCTGGACGTATGAATTACGTGTCTTTATTGCCTTTGCTGAACGACTTGTGTACTAGCTAGAATTATCTTCACAACTATCTTGTATCAAAGTTATTGTGTGCTATATTTCATGCTTTATGTAAAATAAGTGGTATTGTAAGTTTGTAAAATATTGTATAAAAGTTTGAACGCGAAATATTATTATAATCAGTTTTTCATATAGAATTGTAGTAGTTGAATTGTATATTAGCTACTAAGTATGAACTTAACGGGTAGGTACTACCCGAATTTAAACTTATAAAACGCTAATATGAAGAAAAAGCTTTTATAAATGAGTTCATATTATGTTACGAAATACTATTAACTACTCTTAATATTATGTATGATTAACTTGTTCCATTTGATTATTTTGAAGGAAATGGCACCGACTACTCGACACACCGTGAATATGAATGAAGAGGAATTTCGTACTTTTCTAGCTTCAAACATAGCCGCAGTACAGGCTGCGCTACATATCAACAATAACCTTGGATCTAGTAGTACAGGAAATCGTGTAGGATGCACCTACAAAGAATTCACTGCCTGCAAACCTTTAGAATTTGATGGAACCGAAGGACCGATCGGATTGAAACGGTGGACCGAGAAGGTCGAATCGGTGTTTGCCATAAGTAAGTGTACTGAAGAGGACAAAGTGAAGTACGCTACGCATACCTTCACAGGTTCTGCGTTAACATGGTGGAATACCTATCTAGAGCAAGTGGGACAAGACGATGCATACGCACTACCGTGGTCAGCATTCAAGCACTTGATGAACGAGAAGTACCGTCCCAGAACCGAGGTCAATAAGCTCAAGACAAAACTTAGAGGGTTACGAACCCAAGGATTTGATATTACCACTTACGAAAGACGATTCACAGAATTGTGCCTATTGTGTCCGGGAGCGTTCGAAGATGAGGAAGAGAAGATCGACGCGTTTGTGAAAGGATTACCGGAAAGAATCCAAGAAGATATAAGTTCACACGAGCCCGCCTCCATACAACAGGCATGTAGAATGGCTCACAAACTAGTGAACCAGATTGAGGAAAGAATTAAAGAACAGACGGCTGAAGAGGCCAATGTGAAGCAAGTCAAAAGAAAGTGGGAGGAAAACGGTGATAAGAATCACCAATACAACAACAACAACAGAAATTACAATAATAATCGCAATAATTATCCCAACAATCGCAACATCAATCGCAACTACAACAAACGGCCCAACAACAACAACAACAACAACAACAGCAACTACAACAATCATCCCAACAACAATAACAACCGCAACAACAACAACAATCAGAAGCAGCTATGCCAAAGGTGTGAAAAGTATCACTTGGGGTTCTGCACCAAATTTTGCAACAAGTGTAAAAGAAATGGTTATAGCGCGGTGAAGTGTTAGGTCTACGGACCAGGGGTTAATAGAACGAAAGGAACAAATGGTGTCGGAACGAGTAATGGCGGAACAAGTAGTGTCGGAGCAAGTTATGCCAATGTAGTTTGTTATAAATGTGGAAAACCGGGCCACATTATTAGAAATTGCCCGAACCAGGAGAACACGAATGGACAAGGCCGCGGGAGAGTTTTCAATATTAATGCGGAAGAGGCACAGGAAGACCCGGAGCTTGTTACGGGTACGTTTCTTATTGACAATAAATCTGCTTACGTTTTATTTGATTCGGGTGCGGATAGAAGCTATATGAGTAGAGATTTTTGTGCTAAATTAAGTTGTCCATTGACGCCTTTGGATAGTAAATTTTTACTCGAATTAGCAAATGGTAAATTAATTTCAGCAGATAATATATGTCGTAATCGATAAATTAAACTGGTTAGCGAAACATTTAAGATTGACTTGATACCAGTAGAGTTAGGGAGTTTTGATGTGATAATCGGTATAGACTGGTTGAAAGAAGTGAAAGCAGAGATCGTTTGTTACAAAAATGCAATTCGCATTATACGAGAAAAAGGAAAACCCTTAATGGTGTACGGAGAAAAGGGCAACACGAAGCTACATCTTATTAGTAATTTGAAGGCACAAAAACTAATAAGAAAAGGTTGCTATGCTGTTCTAGCACACGTCGAGAAAGTACAAACTGAAGAAAAGAGCATCAATGATGTTCCCGTCGCAAAAGAATTTCCCGATGTATTTCCGAAAGAATTACCGGGATTACCCCCACATCGATCCGTTGAATTTCAAATAGATCTTGTACCAGGAGCTGCACCAATAGCTTGTGCTCCTTACAGACTCGCACCCAGCGAGATGAAAGAACTGCAAAGCCAATTACAAGAACTTTTAGAGCGTGGTTTCATTCGACCAAGCACATCACCGTGGGGAGCTCCTGTTTTGTTTGTCAAGAAGAAAGATGGTACATTCAGGTTGTGTATCGACTACCGAGAGTTGAACAAACTTACCATCAAGAACCGCTACCCACTACCGAGAATCGACGACTTATTTGATCAACTACAAGGCTCGTATGTTTATTCAAAGATTGACTTACGTTCCGGGTATCATCAAATGCGGGTGAAAGAAGATGATATTCCAAAGACTGTTTTCAGAACACGTTACGGTCATTACGAGTTTATGGTCATGCCGTTTAGTTTAACTAATGCACCAGCTGTATTCATTGACCTTATGAACCGAGTGTGTGGACCATACCTTGACAAGTTTGTCATTATTTTCATTGATGACATACTTATTTACTCAAAGAATGACCAAGAACACGGTGAACATTTGAGAAAGGTGTTAGAAGTATTGAGGAAGGAAGAATTGTACGTTAAATTTTCAAAGTGTGCATTTTGGTTGGAAGAAGTTCAATTCCTCGGTCACATAGTGAACAAAAAAGGTATTAAGGTGGATCCGGCAAAGATAGAAACTGTTGAAAAGTGGGAAACCCCGAAAACTCCGAAACACATACGCCAGTTTTTAGGACTAGCTGGTTACTACAGAAGGTTCATCCAAGACTTTTCCAGAATAGCAAAACCCTTGACTGCATTAACGCATAAAGGGAAGAAATTTGAATGGAAGGATGAACAAGAGAAAGCGTTTCAGTTATTGAAGAAAAAGCTAACTACGGCACCTATATTGTCATTGCTTGAAGGGAATGATGATTTTGTGATTTATTGTGACCCATCAAAGCAAGGTCTCGGTTGTGTATTAATGCAACGAACGAAGGTGATTGCTTATGCGTCTAGACAATTGAAGATTCACGAGCAAAATTATACGACGCATGATTTGGAATTAGGCGCGGTTGTTTTTGCATTAAAGACTTGGAGGCACTACTTATATGGGGTCAAAAGTATTATATATACCGACCACAAAAGTCTTCAACACATATTTAATCAGAAACAACTGGATATGAGGCAGCGTAGGTGGATTGAATTATTGAATGATTACGACTTTGAGATTCGTTACCACCCGGGGAAGGCAAATGTGGTAGCCGATGCCTTGAGCAGGAAGGACAGAGAACCCATTCGAGTAAAATCTATGAATATAATGATTCATAATAACCTTACTACTCAAATAAAGGAGGCGCAACAAGGAGTTTTAAAAGAAGGAAATTTAAAGGATGAAATACCCAAAGGATCAGAGCAGCATCTTAATATTCAGGAAGACGGAACCCGGTATAGGGCTGAAAGGATTTGGGTACCAAAATTTGGAGATATGAGAGAAATGGTACTTAGAGAAGCTCATAAAACCAGATACTCAATACATCCTGGAACGGGGAAGATGTACAAGGATCTCAAGAAACATTTTTGGTGGCCGGGTATGAAAGCCGATGTTGCTAAATACGTAAGAGAATGTTTGACGTGATCTAAGGTCAAAGCTGAGCATCAGAAACCATCAGGTCTACTTGAACAACCCGAAATCCCAGAATGGAAATGGGAAAACATTACCATGGATTTCATCACTAAATTGCCAAGGACTGCAAGTGGTTTTGATACTATTTGGGTAATAGTTGATAGTCTCACCAAATCAGCACACTTCCTGCCAATAAGAGAAGATGACAAGATAGAGAAGTTAGCACGACTGTATTTGAAGGAAGTCGTCTCCAGACATGGAATACCAATCTCTATTATCTCTGATAGGGATGGCAGATTTATTTCAAGATTCTGGCAGACATTAAAGCAAGCATTAGGAACTCGTCTAGACATGAGTACTGCCTATCATCCACAAACTGATGGGTAGAGCGAAAGGACGATACAAATGCTTGAAGACATGCTACGAGCATGTGTTATTGATTTCAGAAACAGTTGGGATCGACATCTACCGTTAGCAGAATTTTCCTACAACAACAGCTACCATTCAAGCATTGAGATGGCGCCGTTTGAAGCACTTTATGGTAGAAAGTGCAGGTCTCCAATTTGTTGGAGTGAAGTGGGGGATAGACAGATTACGGGTCCGGAGATTATACAAGAAACTACCGAGAAGATCATCCAAATTCAACAACGGTTGAAAACCGCCCAAAGTCGACAAAAGAGCTTCGCTGACATTAAAAGAAAAGATATAGAATTTGAAATTGGAGAGATGGTCATGCTTAAAGTTGCAACTTGGAAAGGCGTTGTTCGATTTGGTAAACGAGGGAAATTAAATCCAAGGTATATTGGACCATTCAAGATTATTGATCGTGTCAGACCAGTAGCTTACCGACTTGAGTTACCTCAACAACTCGCGGCTGTACATAACACTTTCCACGTCTCGAATTTGAAGAAATGTTTTGCTAAAGAAGATCTCACTATTCCGTTAGATGAAATCCAAATCAACGAAAAACTCCAATTCATCGAAGAACCCGTCGAAATAATGGATCGTGAGGTTAAAAGACTTAAGCAAAACAAGATACCAATTGTTAAGGTTCGATGGAATGCTCGTAGAGGACCCGAGTTCACCTGGGAGCTTGAAGATCAGATGAAGAAGAAATACCCGCATCTATTTCCAGAAGATTCGTCAACACCTTCAACAGCTTAAAATTTCGGGATGAAATTTATTTAACGGGTAGGTACTGTAGTGACCCGAACTTTTCCATGTTTATATATATTAATTGAGATTGATATTTACATGATTAAATGTTTCAAACATGTTAAGCAATCAAACTTGTTAAGACTTGATTAATTGAAATATGTTTCATATAGACAATTGACCACCCAAGTTGACCGGCGATTCACGAACGTTAAAACTTGTAAAAATAACATGACGATATATATATGGATATACATATGGTTAACATGAGATTATGATAAGTAAGTATCTCCATAATTATATTAACAATGAGTTATATACATATAAACAAGACTACTAACTTAAGGATTTTGAAACGAGACATATATGTAACGATTATCGTTGTAACGACATTTAAATGTATATATATCATATTAAGATATATTAATATATCATAATATCATGATAATATAATAATTTAACATCTCATTAGATATAATAAACAATGGGTTAACAACATTAATTGAGATCGTTAACTTAAAGGTTTCAAAACAACACTTACATGTAACGACTAACGATGACTTAACGACTCAGTTAAAATGTATATACATGTAGTGTATTTAGATGTATTAAAATACTTTTGGAAGACTTTAAGACATATATCAAAACACTCATACTTAACGAAAATAGTTACAGTTACTTTCCCATTCTTTTCTTTCATCAAGAATTCTAGTCGTATTCTTACCCGTATTATACACAGCTTCAAAACGTACTTACTATGGGTATATACCAATAGAAACTAGCATGGGATTCCACTCTTGATTATGTCATGTATGACTAATCAATTTTAACTTCTACCATGAGCTAGTCAACTAACTAGAACTCCTTTTAACCCCACTCACCACTCACCAATTACCACTCATCATTCACTCCATTTCACTTCCAATTCTCTTTCTAATTCTCTCTCAACACACACACACTATTATGAACGTATTTTTCCAGTAGTTAATCATCATCTTCATCAAAAATCACTTCAAGAATCAAGCTATAATCATCATAGGAAGAACACTTCAAAAAATCCCTTCAAGTTTACTAATTTACTTCCAAGCTTTCTAATCCATTCCAAGTAATCATCTAAGATCAAGAAACCTTTGTTATATACAGTAGGTTATCTTTCTTATTCAAGGTAATATTCATATTCAAACTTTGATTCAATTTATATAACTATAAACTATCTTAATTCGAGTAAAAATCTTACTTGAACTTGTTTTTGTGTCATGATCCTACTTCAAGAACTTTCAAGCCATCCAAGATCCTTTGAAGCTAGATCATTTCTTGTCACTTCTAGTAGGTTTACCTACTAAACTCGAGGTAGTAATGATGTTCATAACATCATTCAATTCATATATATAAAACTATCTTATTCGAAGGTTTAAACTCGTAATCACTAGAACATAGTTTAGTTAATTCTAAACTTGTTCGCAAACAAAAGTTAATCCTTCTAACTTGACTTTTAAAATTAACTAAACACATGTTCTATATCTATATGATATGCTAACTTAATGATTTAAAACCTGAAAACACGAAAAACACCGTAAAACCGGATTTACGCCGTCGTAGTAACACCGCGGGCTGTTTTGGGTTAGTTAATTAAAAACTATGATAAAATTTGATTTAAAAGTTATTATTCTGAGAAAATGATTTTTATTATGAACATGAAACTATATCCAAAAATTATGGTTAAACTCAAAGTGGAAGTATGTTTTCTAAAATGGTCATCTAGACGTCGTTCTTTCGACTGAAATGACTACCTTTACATAAATGACTTGTAACTTATTTTTCCGACTATAAACCTATACTTTTTCTATTTAGATTCATAAAATATAGTTCAATATGAAACCATAGCAATTTGATTCACTCAAAACGGATTTAAAATGAAGAAGTTATGGGTAAAACAAGATTGGATAATTTTTCTCATTTTAGCTACGTGAAAATTGGTAACAAATCTATTCCAACCATAACTTAATCAACTTGTATTGTATATTATGTAATCTTGAGATACCATAGACACGTATACAATGTTTCGACCTATCATGTCGACACATCTATATATATTTCGGAACAACCATAGACACTCTATATGTGAATGTTGGAGTTAGCTATACAGGGTTGAGGTTGATTCCAAAAAATATATAGTTTGAGTTGTGATCAATAATGAGATACGTATACACTGGGTCGTGGATTGATTCAAGATAATATTTATCGATTTATTTCAGTACATCTAACTGTGGACAACTAGTTGTAGGTTACTAACGAGGACAGCTGACTTAATAAACTTAAAACATCAAAATATATTAAAAGTGTTGTAAATATATTTTGAACATACTTTAATATATATGTATATATTGTTATAGGTTCGTGAATCAACAGTGGCCAAGTCTTACTTCTCGACGAAGTAAAAATCTGTGAAAGTGAGTTATAGTCCCACTTTTAAAATCTAATATTTTGGGATGAGAATACATGCAGGTTTTATAAATGATTTACAAAATAGACACAAGTACGTGAAACTACATTCTATGGTTGAATTATCGAAATCGAATATGCCCCTTTTTATTAAGTCTGGTAATATAAGAATTAGGGAACAGACACCCTAATTGACGCGAATCCTAAAGATAGATCTATTGGGCCTAACAAACCCCATCCAAAGTACCGGATGCTTTAGTACTTCGAAATTTATATCATATCCGAAGGGTGTCCCGGAATGATGGGGATATTCTTATATATGCATCTTGTTAATGTCGGTTACCAGGTGTTCACCATATGAATGATTTTTATCTCTATGTATGGGATGTGTATTGAAATATGAAATCTTGTGGTCTATTGTTACGATTTGATATATATAGGTTAAACCTATAACTCACCAACATTTTTGTTGACGTTTAAAGCATGTTTATTCTCAGGTGAATACTAAGAGCTTCCGCTGTTGCATACTAAAATAAGGACAAGATTTGGAGTCCATGTTTGTATGATATTGTGTAAAAACTGCATTCAAGAAACTGATTTCGATGTAACATATTTGTATTGTAAACCATTATGTAATGGTCGTGTGTAAACAGGATATTTTAGATTATCATTATTTGATAATCTACGTAAAGCTTTTTAAACTTTTATTTATGAAATAAAGGTTATGGTTTGTTTTAAAAATGAATGCAGTCTTTGAAAAATGTCTCATATAGAGGTCTAAACCTCGCAACAAAATCAATTAATATGGAACGTTTTTAATCAATAAGAACGGGACATTTCACATAACGCGTCCTAAAAGAATTTTTTGGAATATCATCCTCCTTTACTCGCATTTGATGATATCCAGAACGTAAATCGATTTTCGAATAAACCGACGAGCCTTGTAGTTGATCAAATAAGTCGTCAATTCTCGGCAGTGGATAACGGTTTTTGATGGTAAGTTTATTCAACTCTCTGTAGTCAATACACAACCTAAATGTACCATCCTTCTTCTTGACAAACAAAACAGGAGCTCCCCATGGTGATGTGCTTTGTCGAATGAAACCACGTTCTAATAGTTCTTGCAGTTGGCTTTGTAGTTCTTTCATCTCGCTGGGTGCGAGTCTGTAAGGAGCACGAGCTATTGGTGCAGCTCCTGGTACAAGATCTATTTGAAATTCAACAGATCGATGTGGAGGTAGTCCCGATAATTCTTTCGGAAATACATCGGGAAATTCTTTTGCGACGGGAACATCATTGATGCTCTTTTCTTCAGTTTGTACTTTTTCGACGTGTGCTAGAATAGCGTAGCAACCTTTTCTTATTAGTTTTTGTGCCTTCAAATTACTAATAAGATGTAGCTTCGTGTTGCCCTTTTCTCCGTACACCATTAAGGGTTCTCCTTCTTCTCGTACAATGCGAATTTCATTTTTGTAACATACGATATCTGCTTTCATCTCCTTCAGCCAGTCCATGCAAACTATTACATCAAAACTCCCTAACTCTACTAGTATCAAATCAATCTTAAATATTTCGCTACCCAGCTTAATTTCTCGATTTCGGCATATATAATCTGCTGAAATTAATTTACCGTTTGCTAATTCGAGTAAAAATTTACTATCTAACGGCATCAATGGACAACTTAATTTAGCACAAAAATCTCTACTCATATAGCTTCTATCCGCACCCGAATCAAATAAAACGTAAGCAGATTTATTGTCAATAAGAAACGTACCCGTAACAAGCTCCGGGTCTTCCTGTGCCTCTGCCGCATTAATATTAAAAACTCTTCCGCGGTCTTGTCCATTCGTGTTCCCTTAGTTCTGGCAATTTCTAATAATGTGGCCCGGTTTTCCACATTTATAACAAACTACATTGGCATAACTTGCTCCGACACTACTTGCTCAGCCATTACTCGTTCCGACACCATTTGTTCCTTTCGTTCTGTTAACCCCTGGTCTGTAGACCTCACACTTCACCGCGCTATGACCATTTCTTTTACACTTGTTGCAAAATTTGGTGCAGAAACCTGAGTGATACTTTTCACACCTTTGGCATAGCTGCTTCTGATTGTTGTTGTTTTTGCGGTTGTTATTGTTGTTGGGATGATTGTTGTAGTTGTTGTTGTTGTTGTTGTTGTTGTTGTGCCGTTTGTTGTAGTTGCGATTAATGTTGCGATTTTTGGGATTGTTGTTGTTGTTGTTTTGGTGACTCTTATCACCGTTTTCCTCCCACTTTCTTTTGACTAGCTTCACGTTGGCCTCTTCGGTCGCCTGTTCTTTAATTCTTCCCTCAATCTGGTTCACTAGTTTGTGAGCCATTCTACATGCCTTTTGTATGGAGGCAGGCTCGTGTGAACTTATATCTTCTTGAATTCTCTCCGGTAACCCTTTCACAAACGTATCAATCTTCTCTTCCTCATCTTTAAATGCTCTCGGACACAATAGGCACAATTCTGTGAATCGTCTTTCGTACGAAGTAATATCGAATCCCTGTATTCGTAACCCTCTAAGTTCTGACTTGAGCTTATTGACCTCGGTTCTCGGACGGTACTTCTCGTTCATCAAGTGTTTGAATGCTGACCACGGTAGCGCATAAGCAGCATCTTTTCCCACTTGCTCTAGATAGGTATTTCACCATGTTAACGCAATACCTATGAAGGTATGCCTAGCGTACTTCACTTTGTCTCCTCCAGCACACTTACTTATGGCAAACACCGATTCAACTTTCTCGGTCCACCGTTTCAATCCGATTGGTCCTTCAGTCCCATCAAATTCTGAAGGTTTGCAGGCAGTGAATTCCTTGTAGGAGCATCCTACACGATTTCTTGCGCCGTTAGATATATTGCTAGATTCAGAGTTATTGTTGGTATGTAGCGCGGCCTGTACTGCGGCTATGTTTGAAACAAGAAAGGCACGAAATTCCTCTTCGCTCATATTCAAGGTGTGTCGAGTAGTCGGTGCCATTTCCTTCAAAATAGTCAAATGAAACAAGTTAATCATAAGAATATTAAGAGTAGTCAATAGTATCTGGTAGCATAATATGAACTCATTTATAAAAGCTTTTTCTTCATATTAGCATTTTATAAGTTTAAATTCGGGTACTAACTACCCGTTAAGTTCATACTTAGTAGCTAATATACAATTTAACTACTACAATTCCATATGAAAAACTGATTATAATAATATATCACATACAAATATTCTTCAAACTTACAACTTCGCTATATTACATATAACATGAAATATAATACACTATGATACAGGACAGTTTTGAAGAAAAATCTAGTTAATACGCGAGTTGTTCAGCAAAGGAAATAAAGACACGTAATTCATAAGTACAGAAACAAGTCATGCATTCTGGTTTTACTAAGACAACTTCTCATCCTTGGTCTTGTGGAGAATAACCGTTATGACCATTAGCTAGGCAGCATGTTGTAATGTCGTCAAAAGGACGAGGGTTTCGTAATGTCCAACAGCCCCGTAATAATCTAAAAACCTTGTTTCTCACCCCAACTACTGAATCCGTCACTTGTGGGAAAGTTTTATTTAAAATCTACAATCCGATGTTCTTTTTCTCACTTTGGTAAGAAGCGAACATCACTAACCCGTAAGCATAACATGCTTCTTTATGTTGCATGTTAGAAGCTCTTTCTAATTCATGAAATCCTATGTTAGGATATGTTGAGTCAAAATAGGTTCTTAACCCGTAGCGTAAAATTGCATTGAGGTTCCCCGCATTTAACGCTTTAAAGAAAATACTGCCTAACTTAAAGTCTCCCCAATGTGATATACCCCACCTATCAAAGGAAAGCCTTTTATAAACTAAGGCATTTCTGGAAAGTCTTTCAAATGTTTGACAAGTTAATTTCGCCATAACTAAATGTGCTGATGAATTCTGACCGACTCTAGACAAGATTTCCTCAATCATATCCTCTGGTAGGTATTCTACAATACATTTATTACAAGGATTGATTCGTAAATACAAACAATTTTTACATAAAACATAAAAGTACAAGCACACTACAATACATTTATTACACAACATGCTCACACCCCTCTAATCTGAATCACTGGTTTCTTCTTCTTCGGACTTGGTTCTTTTTCCTAATCTTCTAGGGATATATGATGTTCCTCTAATACGAGTCGTCATTTTCCACATTGGTTTAGAAAAACCTGGTGGTTTAGAGGTTCCCGGGTTATTGTCACGATATTGAAAATACGGGTGTTGACGGTACATATAAAGTTCATCGGGGTCGGAATCAGATTTCTCTATTTTGATGCCTTTTCCCTTATTATTTTCTTTTGCCTCATTAAATTGGGTCGGGGTAATTTCTATAACATCATCGGAATCCTCATCAGGATCTGATTCATCGAAAAATTGAAAATTTTCCCAATATTTTGCTTAGCGAAAACACCATTGACCATTATTAACTTTGGTCCATTGGTTGAGGATTTTCTTTTATTTGACCGGTTTTCTGTGGTTCCTATTATTCCCCCTCCAGAACCTCTTCTTCTTCCGGTTCCTCTTCTTCTGGTTCCTCTTCTTCCGGTTCCTCTTCTTCCGGTTCCGTTTCCTCTTCTTCCGAATCTTCGGGAACTTGTGAATCTTGCCAATATATATTCGACTCTTCGTTATTATTAGGTGAGTCAATGGGATTTGTGCTAGAGGTAGACATCTATCACACAATATCAAACATGTTAAGAGATTAATATATCACATAATATTTACATGTTAATAATATATAGTTTCCAACAAAAATGTTAAGCAATCATTTTTAAAGAAAACACGGTCGAAGTTCAGACTCACTAATGCATCCTAACAAACTCGATAAGACACACTAATGCAAATTTTTTGGTTCTCTAAGACCAACGCTCGGATACCAACTGAAATATCCCGTTCATATTGATTATAAACGTTCCATATTCATTGATTTCGTTGCGAGGTTTTGACCTCTATATGAGACGTTTTTCAAAGACTGCATTCATTTTTAAAACAACCATAACCTTTATTTTTATCAATAAAGGTTTTAAAAACATTACGTAGATTACCAAATAATGTTAATCTAAAATATACTGTTTACACACGACCATTACATAATGGTTTACAATAGAAATATATTACATCGACATATGTTTCTTGAATGCAGTTTTTACACAATATCATACAAACATAGACTCCAAATCTTGTCCTTATTTTAGTATGCAACAGCGGAAGCTCATAGTATTCACCTGAGAATAAACATGCTTTAAACGTCAACAAAAATGTTGGTGAGTTATAGGTTTAACCTATATATATCAAATCATAACAATAGACCACAAGATTTCATATTTCAATACACATCCCATACATAGAGATAAAAATCATTCATATGGTGAACACCTGGTAACTGACATTAACAAGATGCATATATAAGAATATCCCCATCATTCCGGGACACCCTTCGGATATGATATAAATTTCGAAGTACTAAAGCATCCGGTACTTTGGATGGGGTTTGTTAGGCCTAATAGATCTATCTTTAGGATTCGCGTCAATTAGGGTGTATGTTCCCTAATTCTTAAATTACCAGACTTAATAAAAAGGGGCATATTCGATTTCGATAATTCAACCATAGAATGTAGTTTCACCTACTTGTGTCTATTTTATAAATCATTTATAAAACCTGCATGTATTCTCATCCCAAAAATATTAGATTTTAAAAGTGGGACTATAACTCACTTTCACAGATATTTCCTTCCTCGGAAATAAGACTTGGCCACGGATCGATTCACGAACCTATACAAATATGTACATATATATCAAAGTATGATCAAAATATAATTACAACCATTTTTATTATGTTTTAAAGATTTGAGTGTATTAAGTCAGTTGTCCTCGTTAATAACCTACAACTAGTTATCCACAGTTAGATCACAACTCAAAGTATATATATTTTTGGAATCAATCTCAACCCTGTATAGCTAACTCCAACATTACTGCATATAGAGTGTCTATGGTTGTTCCAAATAATATATATACATGGGTCGATATGATATGTCAAAACATTTGCATGCGTGTCTATGGTATCCCAAGATTACATAATATATTAGAATACATGTATAATACAATATAAGTTATCTAGGATATGATTTGTATAGATTTGTTAAACATTTCCCGTAGCTAAAAAGATCAAAAATATCCAATCTTGTTTTACCCATAACTTCTTCATTTTAAATCCGTTTTGAGTGAATCAAATTGCTATGGTTTCATATTGAACTCTAATTTAAGAATCCAAACAGAAAAAGTATAGGTTTATAGTTGGAAATTTAAGTTACATGTCAATTACTAAAGAGGTAGTCATTTTTGTCGAAAGAACGACATCTTGATGACCATTTTGAAAAACATACCTTCACTTTGAGTTTAACCAAGATTTTTGGATATAGTTTCATGTTCATATGAAAAATAATTTTCCTAGAAGAACAACTTTTAAATCAAAGTTTATCATAGTTTTTAATTATCCAAACCAAAACAGCCCCCGGTTTCGCTACGACGGCGTATATCCGATTTTATAGTGTTCATCGTGTTTCCAGGTTTTAAATCATTAAGTTAGCATATCATATAGATATAGAACATGTGTTTAGTTGATTTTAAAAGTCAAGTTAGAAGGATTAACTTTTGTTTGCGAACAAATTTAGAATTAACTAAACTATGTTCTAGTGATTACAAGTTTAAACCTTCGAATAAGATAGCTTTATATGTATGAATCGAATGATGTTATGAACATCATTACTACCTCAAGTTTTCTGGATAAAATTACTGGAAATGAGAAAAATAGACCTAGCTTCAAAGAATCCTTGGATGGCTTGAAAGTTCTTGAAGCAGAATTATGACACGAAAACAGTTCAAGTAAGATTTTCACTCGAAATAAGATTGTTATAGTTGTAGAAATTGAATCAAAGTTTGAATATGAATATTACGTTGATTTAGAAAGATAACCTACTATAAATAACAAAGGTTCCTTGATCTTAGATGATTACTTGAAATGGATTAGAAAGCTTGGAAGTAGACTTGCAAACTTGGAAGTATTCTTGATTTTTATGAAACTATACTTATGGAATTTATGAAGAACACTTAGAACTTGAAGATGGAACTTGAGAGAGATCAATTAGATGAAAAAAAATGAAGAATGAAAGTGTTTGTAGGTGTTTTTGGTTGTTGGTATATGAATTAGATATAAAGGATATGTAATTTTGTTTTCATGTAAATAAGTCATGAATGATTACTCATATTTTTGTAATTTTATAAGATATTTCATGCTAGTTGCCAAATGATGGTTCCTACATGTGTTAGGTGACTCAAATTGGCTGCTAAGAGCTGATCATTGGAGTGTATATACCAATAGTACATACATCTAAAAGCTGTGTATTGTACGAGTACGAATACGGGTGCATACGAGTAGAATTGTTGATGAAACTGAACGAGGATGTAATTGTAAGCATTTTTGTTAAGTAGAAGTACTTTGATATGTGTCTTGAAGTCTTTCAAAAGTGTAAGAATACGTATCAAAACACAACATGTATATACATTCTAATGGAGTCGTTAAGTCTTCGTTAGTCGTTACATGTAAGTGTTGTTTTGAAACCTTTAAGTTAACGATCTCTATTATTGTTGTTAACCCAATGTTTATTATATCAAATGAGATGTTAAATTATTATATTATCATGATATTATGATGTATGAATATCTCTTAATATGATATATACGTTAAAATATCGTTACAACGATAATCGTTACATATAAGTCTCGTTTCGTAATTCTTGAGTTAGTAGTCTTGTTTTTACATATGTAGTTCATTGTTAACACACTTAATGATATATTTAAATATCATTTTATCATGTTAAATATAGTGTATCAATATCTTAATATGATACATATGTATTTAGTAGACGTTGTAATAACGATAAACGTTATATATATCATTTCGAGTTTCTTAACTTAGTAAACTCATTTCTTATGTATATCACACATTGTTAATATACTTAGTGAGATACTTAATCATAATAATCTTATGTCAACCATATATATATGTCTATATATACCACAACATGTAGTTTTTTTACAATTTTGTAACGTTCGTGAATCGCCGGTCAACTTGGGTGATAAATTGTCTATATGAAACTTTTTTCATTTAATCAAGTCTTAACAAGTTTGATTGCTTAACACGTTGGAAACATTTAGTCATGTAAATATCAATCTCAATTAATATATATAAACATGAAAAAGTTCGGGTCACTACACTCTCCCTCTCCTTTGGCTCACGGCACTTGAAACGGACCACGCGCATACAAGAAAATAACAAAACGAATGATATTTCACTTTTAATAATTATTTTATGTAATTATTATGTGTTAAGAATACATTTAATTTATTACAATTTTTAAGGATTTAAAACGCGTAGAATTCGCTAAAACGCTCAGTTAACGTTCCAGTTTGCGTTTTCGGCCAACGACACCTAACGGGCTACACTAGAAATGTACCAACTTGTTAGATTCAGTCCAAATACATTCCTTAAGGCTCTAATGGCCGAAAATCTACCTCCCATATCCATTTAGTTCATGTATTGGCCTTTTGATTATTAACCCACTAGTTTAAGCCCTAACCTAATTAAGGAAATAAGTATAAAAAGGCATTTAATCATAATTCTTTCACCCTAACCCTAAATCCATGACTTGGGCAGCCCCAAATCCCCTCTCCATCATCGATTTCATCATCATCATCATTCTCCATTCAATTTTGATTGTTTGCTTTTGCGTTCTACACGAAAGTGCTTCCTTTGATCGTTCTCTACGCGCTATTATAATCAATTTAAGCTTTTGAGGTATAATTTCATTAACCCTAATCTATTTAGATCTTATTTCAATCAATTACATGGTGTACAAGAGTCTAGTGCTCAATTGATTGCGGTTAGAGTCGTTGTTTGTCGTTAATTTACTCGATTGTTGTCTTTGTTATGAAAACCGAATTTGATTGTTAGGAATCTGATTATATGAGTTTATGTACTAGTAATATAATGTATCTATATGTGTAGATCTTGAAAAATTAATAAATTTGGACTTTGGATTTGCATGATTTCGTTACTGGATGCTTAAGTTATGATTAATCGAAGTTTCGTTAGGGTTTCACATGTAATCCAAATTTTCTGAGTTGCATGCTTTGTGTTTTAGTTTATAAAAAGTGTACTACTGTATTCCTTATGAAAATTTATGCAATTTGGACTTAAGATTTGCGTCAAAAGGTTATGTAATGCTCCAGTTATGTCAAAACGAAGATTTGATTTTTAAAGTGAGCTGAATCATTTTTTAAAGTTACATAAAAATTGCTAGAGTGAACTAGGAATTGATTGAGACTTTTATCTTCTTTAATATGTTAGTCTAAGTGTTCCTTGACATATTTTATTTGTATGCTAACTTACGAGAATGTGAATTTCCATGAGATATATGCTTATCTATGTGATGCGTCCGATTGATGGTCCAAAACTGATGAGTCTGTAATGTTTTGCAAAACTGTACAAATTGGCTAAAGAAATGCTTCTGATTATTTTATTAGTAAAACTTTGAGATGATTTGAGATGACTCCGATTGGCTGTTCGTCAAAATCTATTTTCTATATTTTTTAAAAATGTTTAAAAACTGACGCGCGGTCAGAAATTGCTGTAATGAACTATGATTAGATCCTTTCTGATATTGGACTTTTATATATCGTATGAGGCTTTGGCTGGACTTTTTGGATACGATTTTAAGTGTAGTTATGATCTGGAGTTGTTCATAATTTCATGAGTTATGTGCTATGAGCTGTAGTTGTATCTTTCTACAATGTACGTTTTTCGAAGGCATGCTTAAAGATGCAAAAGTGCAATTTGCTTCACTATGAGTTGTAAAATGATATTTGACCTAGGTTTGACATGTTGACCATATTTGCATGACGTATTGAAATGTTTGACTTTAGTTGACCACTTTGACCGAGTTGACTTTAGGGTTGACTTTGGTTGACTTTTGTTGACTTGCTTGGATTAGTGGACTTTTACTTGTTCGTTGAGTCAGTCTGAGCACTAGGACTTTGCGTACACTATGGGTTGACATTATGACTTATATGTGTATACTTAAGATGACCTATTTGACTTGGTTACATTTTTCGGTCGTGATTGTTCGACTACAGTACGATTTGCTAAGATATTTCAGGGATTTTGCTAAGGTGAACTTCATAGCCCCATTTTATATTGTGTACAATTTACTTAACTTTTATTGGGGTGAGACACATGCTGTTTTTACATTTTACACTTTAGACACAAGTACCAACTGCTAAAACTATGCTATACCCGGCTATGTCCGACTAAGTCCCTACAGTGATATTTTTAATTGCTCGTTGATTGCAAACTTAATTATTGGGGGTAGGCCTATCGGAAGTAACGTCCCCGATACATTTGACTAAGTCTTTGTATTACTTGATATTAAAATTAAACCGACAAGTATAAACGATAACTTGTCTTGGGGCAAACTTGAACGTTTAGTCTAAATATCACGCATTTGCATAACTTTTTGATCCTGCGGGAGATCAACTTTACAACTAAATCTTGTGGTCTAAAAACAACAACAACTACTTTTGTTAAACCTACGATTTCACTCAACCTTTTTGGTTGACACTTTAGCATGTTTTGTCTCAGGTGCTGATTGATCAAGCTTACTTACTTACTGCTTATGTGATGCTACTTGGACTTAGGATCAAGAACTATCGCATTTATTACTCTTGCATTTGAAACAATTTCTTTATTATAATTTTCATTATTGTAACGACATCTCATTTTCCGCTGCGTACTCAATAAAGCTTATTTTTATCATTTAGAATTGTTCTCGTATTATAATATGTTGGTTTATTTGATATTAGTGACGTTCCTTCCAGACCCTATTGGGAGGTCATAACAGATTGGTATCAGAGCATAACCAGGTTGTTATAGAGAATCAGGATTGCATTTTCATGTGTGCCTTACTTGTTAACACTTATGCTTTACTACACTTGACTAAAAGATTCTAATCAAAGTCTCTTTTCTAATGTAAGGATGTCAAGCTCAAGCGTTAATAAACCAACTCTCTTTAAGCCAACCGAAGAAGATACTAAAGGGTCTTCTTCTGAAAGACCAGTCCAAAGTCCACCTTATGGCTTTGGTGGTCCTCCCTCACCAAACTATAGCCCGAATACTATTCTAGATTCACATGGGTCTCCTGAATACTATCCAACCCCGAGAAATAAAGACAAGAGGAAACGTCTTGAAGAAACTGCACCAACTCTTACCACGATGTTTCATAACTTTCTCATTTGACCACGTCCATTTCATAACTTTCACAACTTCCATAACTTTTAAAAATATGAAAGTTGACCAAATCTATAAAGACTGCCACTTAAAACTAGTCAACCATGACTCGACAAGTTTGTAACTGTTTTCATGGATGACATTTCAATCTGCTTCAAGAGTGAGAAGGAACATGAGTAACATTTGCAAATTCATTCTTGAAATCTTAAGAAAAAGAACAACTCTACGCAAACTTTTTCAAGTGAAAGTTTTAGGCTTGAAACCGACATGTTGTCGATCCAGCTAAGATTACTACTATCTTTAACACACTATATTAGAAATCATCATTGATCACATATCCTGACCTTATGAAGTGACCTTGAAATGGAAATAAGAATTAGTGAAATATAATGACGGTGGCCAACGTGATTATATTCCGGTAATTCATAGAGATATCCCAATATCATGACGTATGGAATAGAAAGTGAATCAAAGAAAATTCTCAAGCTATCTGATCAAAGACCCAAATGCAAGGGCATGAAAGGAGAAAAATGATCATCTTGATATTAGTAGATACAAAGAACTCATTCTAATCAAACTATATATCTATCTCATACTCATTTAACAAACTTTCATTTTACATTCATTTATCCTAAATGGATATCTCCTGAGCATTGATGCTTAATCATCACTTATTATATCCAGATCCTCTCTATTATTACACTTTTGGTACGACATTTGAACCCTTAAACGTCGATATCACAATCACCATGTTAGCTATTACATTTTCTATTTGAAGAATAGAACCTCCATACGCGTATCGTTTTGACTATCATAGTCAAGAAACTTTTGCACTCATGCATCTACTTATAATAGACTACTTGGCACCATGCAAGTAATGGTGTCATACTCAAACAACAATCGATCATTGTCAACTCCAAAATCAAAGGTGAAATACACTATCTCAAGTTGTGGCTTGAGCTAAACTTATCACATCTGAAAAACTGCTGTAATACTTGAAATGATTCCATCATACTTTAACGTATCCTCCTCTCAGGCCAACTAAGGCTGAATTCAAACGATCCTTATATAGTTGAAAGTCGCTGCTTTAGCACTTATTTATACCTGACTATGCGACTGTCAGACTATTCATGTCGAGTTTCCGAACTCTCACTATCACTCGAACGATTCAAAGTTGCAAATCTTACTTGAAGTTCTTTCATACGTAACTCTAAATCCTAGGGATTTACTCATTTGATGATAATCACCTTCTTACCCTTCTTACTTTAATGTTAACATTTTTAGTCCAAGGACTCGTGCCCTGATAAAAGTCAATTCGTTAGTTTTCACTACCTCGAAACAATTATTATACAATTATCCTCCGGAATTTTAAAATCTTCAATCAATTTTTTCTCAAACATATAAACTCTTAAATACAAATATCCTGTTTTCCAAATATTTCTTACACGTGTCTTTATTTTCAAATTATCCCAGAATTTATAAAGAAAATGATTTTTCACTATGCGATCTAAAAAAATCTTATACATAAATTTACCTTTGCGTATTTTGACTAGTACACATCAAATTATACTTTTGCTATTACAAATTTCCACTTTGACTAAATCGAAATTATTTTACCAGTTATACATTGTATTGACCCGAACTTTTCCATGTTTATATATATTAAATGAAATTGATATTTACATGATTAAGTGTTTCTAACATGTTAAGCAATCAAACTTGTTAAGACTTGATTAATTGAAATAGGTTTCATATAGACAATTGACCACCCAAGTTGACCGGTGATTCACGAACGTTAAAACTTGTAAAAACTATATGATGACATATATATAATTATATATATAATTGACATGATATTATGATAAGTAAGTTGAGTTTATTGAATTAAGAAACTCGAAACGATATATATAACGATTATCGTTATAACAACGTCTTACTAATTATATATGAATCATATTAAGATATTGTTACACTATGTTTAATCATGATAAATGATAAGTAAACATGTCATTATGTATATTAACAATGAACTACATATGTAAAAACAAGACTACTAACTTAAGGATTTCGAAACGAGACATATATGTAACGATTATCGTTGTAACGACATTTAAATGTATATATATCATATTAATATATATTAATATATCATAATATCATGATAATATAATAATTTAACATCTCTTTAGATATAATAAACAATGAGTTAACAACATTTAACAAGATCGTTAACCTAAAGGTTTCAAAACAACATTTACATATAACGACTAACGATGACTTAACGACTCAGTTAAAATGTATATACATGTAGTGTTTTAATATGTATTCATACAATTTTGAAAGACTTAAATACACTTATCAAAATACTTCTACTTAACAAAAATGCTTACAATTACATCCTCGTTCAGTTTCATCAACAATTCTACTCGTATGCACCCGTATTCGTACTCGTACAATACACAGCTTTTAGATGTATGTACTATTGGTATATACACTCCAATGATTAGCTCTTAGCAGCCCATGTGAGTCACCTAACACATGTGGGAATCATCATTTGGCAACTAGCATGAAATATCTCATAAAATTACAAAAATATTAGTAATCATTCATGAGTTATTTACAAGTAAACAAAATTACACATCCTTTATATCTAATCCATATACCAACGACCAAAAACACCTACAAACATTTCATTCTTCAATTTTATTCATCTAATTGATCTCTCTCAAGTTCTATCTTCAAGTTCTGAGTGTTCTTCATAAATTCTATAAGTTCTAGTTTCATAAAATCAAGAATACTTCCAAGTTTGCTAGCTTACTTCCAATCTTGTAAAGTGATCATCCAATCTCAAGAAATCTTTCTTATTTATAGTAAGATATCTTTCTAATACAAGGTAATACTCATATTCAAACTTTGATTCAATTTCTATAACTATAACAATCTTATTTCGAGTTAAAATCTTACTTGAACTTGTTTTCGTGTCATGATTCTGCTTCAAGAACTTTCAAGCCATCCAAGGATCCTTTGAAGGTAGATATATTTTTATCATTTCTAGTAGGTTTACCCATAGAACCTGAGGTAGTAATGATGTTCATAACATCATTCGATTCATATATATAAAACTACCTTATTCGAAGGTTTAAACTTGAAATCACTAGAACATAGTTTAGTTAATTCTAAACTTGTTTGCAAAGAAAAGTTAATCCTTCTAAATTGACTTTTAAAATCAACTAAAAACATGTTCTATATCTATATGATATGCTAACTTAATGATTTAAAACCAAGAAACACGAAAAACACCGTAAAACCGAATATACGCCGTCGTAGTAACACCACGGGCTGTTTTGGGTTAGTTAATTAAAAACTATGATAAAATTTGATTTAAAAGTTGTTCTTCTGGGAAAATAATTTTTCTTATGAACATGAAACTATATCCAAAAATCATGGTTAAACTCAAAGTGGAAGTATGTTTTCCAAAATGGTCATCTAGACGTCGTTCTTTCGACTGAAATGACTACCTTTACAAAAACAATTTGTAACCTATATTTCAGACTATAAACTTATACTTTTTCTGTTTAGATTCATAAACTTAAGTTCAATATGAAACCATAGCAACTTGAAACACTCAAAATGGATTTAAAACGAAGAAGTTATGGGTAAAACAAGATTGGATATTTTTTGCTTGTTGTAGCTACGTAAAAATTGGTAACAAATTTATATTAATCATATCCTAGATAACTTATATTGTATTATACATGTATTCTAATATATTATGTAATCTTGGCATACCATAGACACGTATGCAAATGTTTTGACATATCATATCGACCCATCTATATATATTATTTGGAACAACCATAGACACTCTATATGCAGTAATGTTGAAGTTAGCTATACAGGGTTGAGGTTGATTCCAAAAATATATATACTTTGAGTTGTGATCTAGCCTGAGACGTATATACACTGGGTCGTGGATTGATTCAATATAATATATATCAATTTATTTCTGTACATCTAACTATGGACATCTAGTTGTAGGTTACTAACGAGGACAGCTGACTTAATAAACTTAAAACATCAAAATGTATTAAAAGTGTTGTAAATATTTTTGAACATACTTTGATATATATGTACATATTTGTTATAGGTTCGTGAATTGACCAGTGGCCAAGTCTTACTTCCCGACGAAGTAAAAATCCGTGAAAGTGAGTTATAGTCCCACTTTTAAAATCTAATATTTTGGGATGAGAATACATGCAGTTTTATAAATGTTTTACGAAATAGACACAAGTAAATGAAACTACATTATATGGGTGAATGATCGAAGCCGAATATGCCCCTTTTGCTTGGTAACCTAAGAATTAGTAAACCGATATACTAATTGACGCGAATCCTAAAGATAGATCTATTGGGCCTAACGAACCCCATCCAAAGTACCGGATGCTTTAGTACTTCGAATTCGTTTTTATCATGTTCGAAGGATTTTCTGGAATAATAGAGGATATTCTTATATGCATCTTGTTAATGTCGGTTGCCAGGTGTTCACCATATGAATAAATTTTATCTCTATGTATGAGATGTATATTGAAATATGAAATCTTTTAGTCTATTATTATGATTTGATAATATATAGGTTAAACCTATAACTCACCAACATTTTTGTTGACGTTTTAAGCTTGTTTATTCTCAGGTGATTTTTAAGAGCTTCCGCTGTTGCATACTAAAATAAGGACAAGATTTGGAGTCCATGCTTGTATGATATTATGTAAAAACTGCATTCAAGAAACTTATTTTTGATGTAATATATTCTTATTGTAAACCATTATGTAATGGTCGTGTATAAACGGTATATTTTAGATTATCATTATTTGATAATCTACGTAATGCTTTTTAAACCTTTATAGATAAAATAAAGGTTATGGATGTTTTAAAAAATGAATGCAGTCTTTGAAAAACGTCTCATATAGAGGTCAAAACCTCGCGACGAAATCAATTAATATGGAACGTTTATAATCAATATGAACGGGACATTTCAGTCATAACCCTAGTTTCATTATGAACAACAGTTTGTCACATCCTCCAAAATTACTTCTACTTATTATATAAACACTTTCGCATTTTTATCAATATACCTTTGTTTTATCAAATTAAACATTCTTTTAATCAACTCTTTTCCGTGTGGTTCAAATTATTTCACATAAAATAGTACATGATATACGTAACTCAAGTTTTACTAATAGCTCCGCTTCGTTTATATTGTTATATCAAAACGTCGCAACTTTTCAAAAATTACTTTGGCTTATTATTAAAACTTTCGTATTGCTCTCCAATGAGTTTGGATCACTTTTATTCTCATTCTCCGTGAAAGGACGAGACTTACCTCTTTACGTACATCATCTCTTCCTTGCTATGCTAATCATTAAGAAGTTTCTACTTCCGGTATTTTATGGCTAAACCACAACGCCCTCGTAAACGTTAAATCTATGATCTTTCGAATAAGGAAGGAGAGGTTCATTCATAATAGAAACAATATCTTATAAACAATTATTCACTTTTATTCGAATCCACGTTTAAACACGTAAGTAATTAATAGACTGACTCGCCATTGGTGTGAAAACACTTTTCTGACTCTGAAGGAGTAACCTTAAACATTTATGAAGATACTCTAAACATTTCTCCCTTTTTGGATTGCAACTAGATTTTATTCTAGTCAAGTTTTAATCTATGATTCGACTTGAAACTGAACTCATAAATCTTAAAGCTACATCCTGAAACTATTTCTAAAGACAAGTTCTCATGTATACTGAATGATGTCTTTCATTTAAATCGCTCATATTATCCTGAGGTCAATGAATCCTCAACTAACATCTCATTTGTCTATTAGACATCTCTTGAAAACTAAAGGTATTATGGTTACCTTCCGCAACTTGAAGCTGGTACTATCTCTAACAAACACCAGCCATACATCAAACTACGTAACTGAAATCTCTACGTACTTCATTCCATTTATCTGCCCTACTATTATGGCATGAACACTCAAAACTATAAAGAGATCAACGACACATTTAATGCTGATATAGCATCATCCTTCCTTTTAAAGGAAAACTAGTCAAACGACACTCTTGTTATTCCTTGGAAAATCTCCGCATTTAATGCACTTTGTAAACGACCTAATAAGGTTAAGGATCATGAGATCAAACGTATAAACAAAACAATATACTTATTGTTAACACTCGTTGGAATTCACGAAAGGGCCCCGATTGTACCAGGGAACGTGAAAACCAAACTTTATTGTTAAAATCCGTTGGGATTCGCGTAGCAGCCCCTAATATACATGGGAACGCAAAGACCAAACGATACGAAAATACTTTCATCTCTTCTCAACTGCTGATGCAAACGAGAGCTCTACTTAAAACTTCGGGACGAAGTTTCTAATAACGGGGAGGTACTATAACGACTCTCATTTTTTCCTTTCTATATTTTTTCAATATTAAATACCCAAACAATTCTCACAATCCTCTCTCAACAACAATCTCTCCCTCTCCTTTGGCTCACGGCACTCGAAACGGACCACGCGCATACAAGAAAATAACGAAACGAATGATATTTCACTTTTAATAATTATTTTATGCAATTATTATGTGTTAAGAATACATTTAATTTATTAGAATTTTTAAGGATTTAAAACGCGTAGAATTCGCTAAAACGCTCAGTTAACGTTTCAGTTTGTGTTATCGGCCAACGACACCTAACGGGCTACACTAGAAATGTACCAACTTGTTAGATTCAGCCCAAATACTTTCCTTAAGGCTCTAATGGCCGAAAATCTACCTCCCATATCCATTTAGTTCATGTATTGGCCTTTTGATTATTAACCCACTAGTTTAAGCCCCAATATATATATATATATATATATATATATATATATATATATATATATATATATATATATATATATATATATATATATATATATATATATATATATATATATATAATTATAATGTGTTCAATAAATTTAGTTGAAAAAATAGTAAGTTAACTTATGAGTTATATAATTTTAGGGTCTCTTTTTTTTTTCCCCTTTTTAAGTTCAGTTCTCAAGCCCACACATCTTTACTCATGTTTATGGACTTTCTATGTACAAGGGCGCATTTTTATTTTCGCTTTGGCCTTCGAATTGTTAAGACGGCCCTGTTAATAAATTCAAACTGAGAGATTGTTAAAAACATGCTTGACTCTTTGTTATGTAACAGTAACCCAGAATAAGTATTTAAATTATTATTGTAAGATACTAAGACAACTAAAGTCTATTCATTAAAATTTATTTCTTCAATTTCAAGATTTGTAATGGAGCGGGTTCTCAACCTCTTGTAATTTTAAAATCAATATCTTGAAGATCGGCTCAATGAAGGTTATTAATATAATTTATTTTAAGTTGTTCATGTTGGTATTTGATCGGTATCAGGTTACTTGTATCAAATTGTGGATAATTCATTTGGCCATTTTCTCGACAAGTTTGACCCATTTTGGTTTCAGAGTTCCGTTTTAGTTTTGCGTTAAATATTAAAAATATCGACCTGTTTGAGGAATATACAAGGCCCATTTGACCAGTATCTATTAATCCCAGTATAAGGGTTTTGACCCAATACACCCATTCCTTAATGATGGAATGATCATATTGTACCTAATAGGTTAAGAGAACCATTTGATCGGTTTTTAAGACTTTGGATTTGGTTTTCAGGTATAGTTTAGACATTGATTTTGTGAAATTGTAAAACTTAAATTAAATCAATTGTTGTAATAATATGTGGAGCTGGAGACGGTGTTACTTTATTTGATTTGATTATTATCTATTATCTAATCTAATATCTATAACCTTTATTCATAGGTGGCAAATGTTGGCGGATAAGACAAGTTGGACAATGGTTCAAAATCACTGAGAGTTGAAATGCTTAAATGTTTTTATTCATTTACTTGTATGTTTTAGGTCTTCTAAGTAGATCAAACATGTATGATGGGGTACAACTAATTGTATAATTAAAGATTGCAGATTGATATATTTGGGCACATGAAGTTTGGTCAACCAACAATGTATTTTCCAATTTGTTTTATGAGCCTCTGTGTTGAGTTGGTTACTATTTTTTACATTTCAATTTTATGACCAAGCAGCAAATGAAGAAATAGATGCTCAAGATAACTACATATGCTCAATCTTGAAGATTCGGAGGATCTTCATTGTCTCAAAAGTGTTGGAAAACCGTACTTTTACCAATTTCAGATTAACGCATCGGATAGTTAAAATAATAATCTTTTATTATTTCATAAAAAATTTACAAAATTAAATATTCATATATTTAAATTTAATAAAACATGCACATGATTTAACGATCCTAAAGATCCAGTTACACCACTAATAATTGTCAAATATTAAATCATAAGATGAGTTAACGATATACCTTTTCTTGAAGAAACTGATAAACGGGGAGAAATCTACGATCAAAAGTATGACCGTCTCTTTGGATAGTCCACACTACACTTCAAACAACGTCAATGGATGCTAGTCCAAACTCAAGTAATAATTAATCAACCTTTGATTAATATTATGAACCCAAAATAATACTCCGTATGAAACAATGTTATTTCTATTCTTACTTTCTCTCTTACTCATCTCATAACCCAACGATCATATATATATGAATATATGATATACCCCGTTTGTTTGGTAGCATAAAGTAAATCAAAAGAATATCTTGTTTTCGATTTCTTTGTCTGTAATATCATATTTCGTTTGATTTGGTTTTAAAAAGTCGTATTTCTTAAATACTTTAAGGTTATGTTATATAACTTATAATTAATAATTTATATCATGTTGCTTTCATGTAAATAGTAAATTAATTAATTTCGTTTCATTTACTATTCATATGAATAGTAAATGAATTAATTTTGATTTACTATTTTGTTACTTGAGTAATATATATACATCATATATATATTTTATTTGACGTCTCGGTGTATATGTGTGTGACCCCGAAGGCTCAAATGAAGTTGGCCATATAGTTATATGTTGTACCTTGCACATTAATCCTACAGACTCCCACTTGTGCATGTCACAACACCAAGTAACTATACAAACATTGGTAAGCGTCTAGCAACACGTCATTGTCCCCAAATTCGTGTGAGGGTAGTTTCTCGAAACTGTTTATGGTAAGTTTTAAATGTCATTTGTCCTTTTGTTTCAGATACTTTAGTTAAATTTGAGATATGGATCATCAGTCATTCTCATTTGTTTAACAATTTTGTTTCTCTATCTTAGAACTGAATTAGATCACCAAATTAATTAAGTATCATCTTTACTACATCTGGGTGCGGCCACACAAATATCTTATTCATTCATCGCGGAGCTCAAAAAGTATCTAACTCCAAACATTTTAGAGGAACAAATCCTATATTGCATACACTGTCTATCATGAGCTTTACATTATACCCAATAATGGCCTTTATAACAGCCTTATTCAGGACAACGTTTAACCATATCAAAGTACAATGCTACACTCATCAAGACGAGCGTGCATCTCAAGTCTAAGGACACAAAGACATAATCACTGAAAGATTCACTAAGCTACTGACTACGATCCATGTAGTGAAATCTCATGGTTGGGTCATTCCAATATTCATCATCGATGAATACATATAAATTTTGGTCTCAACAAGTTAACTATTCATCATCAATGAATATAACCAAAATTTCTCATTAATCTTAATTCATGTTATTTCCATAACATGACCGATTATGGAGATTTTGAATAATCAACAATTATTTATGGATTAAACATGCTAATATAGAACACAGTGATATAAATGAAAATGACCATATCAAGTATGTCAATTCATTAATATAAAACTGCGTAATGTTCCAAAAATATCCAAATATTAAATTACAATTGAAAAAGATCAGCAGCATAACGAAGTCCAATACTACTAGCATGATCATCATGCTTATTGTGCATCATGGGCTTCGTGAACGGGTCAGCCACATTATCATTTGTATGAACCTTTAAGAATACTAATATCATTCCTCTTAATGACTTAATGAATGTAGTCAAACTTTTGAAGAATGTGCCAGATACTTTTTGTAAAGACCCGTCCTAATCCATAAGAACGAATACAATAACATATTTGACCTCTATATGATACATTTTACAAACATTGCATTCGTTTTAAAAGACAATCTTTCATTACATCGAAAGTTGACAAGCATGCATGCCATTTCATAATATCCATCTATAAATGATCTAATCTGTCATTTACTTAATCATACTCTTTACTGAACTCAACGACTTGAAAGCAACGTCTTTTGAAATATGCCATGAATGACTCCAAGTAATATCTTTAAAATGAGCAAATGCACAGCGGAAGATTTCTTTAACACCTGAGAATAAACATGCCTTAAAGTGTCAACCAAACGGTTGGTGAGTTCATTAGTTTATCATAATCATTCATTTCCATCATTTTAATAGACCACAAGAATTTCATTTCCATTTCTCATAAATATACGTCCCATGCATAGAGACAAAAATCATTCATATGGATTGAACACCTGGTAACCGACATTAACAAGATGCATATAAGAATATCCCCATCATTTCGGAACATCCATCGGACATGATATAAAAACTCGAAGTACTAAAGCATCTGGTACTTTGGATGGAGTTTGTTAGGCCCGATAGATCTATCTTTAGGATTCGCGTCAATTAGGGGTGCACTAATTCTCAAAATTAGTGATGTTCCCTAATTCTTAGGCTACCAAGCAAAAAGGGGGCATATTCGGCTTCGATCATTCAATCATATAATGTAGTTTCGATTACTTGTGTCTATTTCGTAAAACATTTATAAAAATTACGCATGTATTCTCAGTCCCAAAAATATATATTGCAAAAGCATTTAAAAAAGGAGTAATGAAACTCATCATACTGTATTTCGTAGTAAAAATACATATAACGTCATTGAACAAGTGCAAGGTTGGCTTCGAATTCACGAAGCTAAATTAATTATATATATATATATGTGTGTGTTGGTCAATATTTGTCTAACAAATTAGGTCAAGTCATAGTGTACCACAATCCTAATGCTCGAGACTAATATGCAAAGATCAACAAAAGTCAATTTGACTCAAAATGATTTTCAAAATTTATACATGATTATTATATAGTTTAAATATCGTCGTTTTTATATTTTTAAATATTTTTAAAAGATCTATTAGAGTAAATAATATAATTCATTTATTAATAAATAAAATTTTAAATAAAATATTCTTTTATATATCTTAAGTAATAAAATTTATAAAGTTCATTTAGCATCATAAAAATAATATGATAAGTATTATTAATGTAAATATGTTACACGTAATAAAATATCTTTGTATTACATATTTATTTGATAAAAATATCGATAATAATAATAGTAAGTAAAAGTTATATTATTTTGTAATAATAATTATTATTATTCTATTAACAATAATAACAATATTTATATTTGCTAAAATGATATTATGATAAAATGGTAATTCTTATTAATAATGAAATTTTATATTAACAATGATATTCCTATTAAAATAATAATTTTGTAAAAATGATAGTTTTTAATATTAATAATACTTTTAATAATAATAGTGATAAAAATAATGAAAAACGATAATTTTATCTAAATCAATATCTTACAATATTTTAAATTTCATCATGATACTCATACTCATTATTTCCTAATTGGTTTGTTTAATAGCTTTTAATCGTCTTTTATATCGTGTTCATGTTAATGATAATAATAGTAATCATAATAATTAGGTGTTACTAATATTAGTTTTAATTATAATAATACTAATAATAATAAATATTATGATAATATTAATGATAATACTAATAATTATTTTAATGATAATAATAATAATAATAAAACTAATTATAACTTTAATGATAACAACGATAGTAATATTAAAAATAACAATTTTTAATGATAATACTTTTTATTGATAATGATAATAATAATAATAATAATAATAATAATAATAATAATAATAATAATAATAATAATAATAATAATAATAATAATAATAATAATAATAATAATAATAATAATAATAATTAGTGATCATGCATATTTTAACCGAGGGGTTTAATATGCCTGCTCAATACGTAAAGAGGGGTTTAAGGATCTTAGAACGTGGCTCTCCGGTCCGGCTACCGTGAATAACCCTGGCCGACATGATGATGTCGGCGGGGTGGCCAAGTGATTAAGTCCACCTTCGATAGCGGTCGCTGATCGGAAGGCCCCAAATAAGGTCGTAGGTACTAGCTTACAAAAGACTAACCTGTTAACCTTGAAAAGATGCTGAATGATGCTGTTTTACGTAATGTGTATCGTATGCGATGGTTACGTAATGTGCTGTATCCGGTAAACGATGATCAGGGTTTGTATTTATAGGCAAACCCTAATTCTTGAATCGTCCCAGATCATCATAATCTCATCCATAACTGACTCCCCCGAATCACGGATATAATTATGGAAAAGATATTTACTTGACAGCTAAGCAACCGCCGTACCGGGAACAGAGGCATTCGCACGCTGCATACCGCACACAAGAACACGCATACGCACAATAGTGATTGTCCGCATACATTCGCGGTGCGCCTGCGGGTTGCGGTATCATTATGTCCCCCCAGTTTGATGTTATATGACGCGAGGCGTATGATATCAAACTATTAAGCGAAAGAAAAAACAAGAAAACGGCTAGCATTTAATATTCCGCGTGCGCCTCGATGCCATTAAATGCCTGTCACAATCGCAGAAGCCCATTCGGCGGACATGACATAAAGTGGCAGTGTGTCAGGCGCGTGCCAACCACGCGCACACATGTAATCATACCCAACTGGCATCCACGCGCACAAATAAAGTGCTGGCCGTCGATTGCATAACATGTGTACAGCCACGATCACACCACTCCATCCAATCTGCCCTATAAATACTCCATTTCGCAGCTCATTTCCACTTCCCTGCTTCAAGCTTCCTCGTTACGCTGCCAATTTGAATTCCGATCAAAAATCGAACATTCCGGCCACCATTTAAAGGTTAGTATTCATCCGATTACTCCTAGAAAATGACTAAAGCTAACGAGACGTATGTAGATAGCGTAGAGTCTGTTATAGAGCAGAAGCACATAGATTATTTAGTGAAACAGTATCCTCCCTTAGCCAAGTACAATCCGGTGCCCCCTTTGTCTAATCAGCGAGCCCACGAGCCACCGGAGAAAAAGGTGGCTATTTACGAACATGCTTTTAAGCATGGCAACTTTAGGGTTCCTCCCACTGATTTCTTCCTGGGCGTGCTAGATCATTTTAAGGTCAGATTAGGTCAGTTACACCCTTACGCTATAGGAAAAATAGTCTTGTTCGAGATGTGGTGCGTTGCACTCAAGAAAGTGCCCCTGGTGAAGGTGTTTTGCCATTTATACCGACTAGCTCACCACCACAAATCGTGGTTCACCTTCTTCGCTCGTCAAAACTTCACCAAGACCCCAAAATCGAATGCGGGGAATTGGAAAGAGACATTCTTTTTCGTCGACCAAACTGTGGTGAGTGCAAACTTCCCGCAAACGTTGATATGGTTCGAGAAGGTGGAGAAGGATGTAAACAAGACCCCCGCCCTGGATGAGGATGAAAGGAAACTATTAGCGGAGTGTGCAAACGCACAGCTAGTGCATCGATCATATGGGAACGTAATGCTGCGGCTAGGGAAGATATCCGCACACTGGCCATGGGAGGATGTGCGCCCAGCCATAGTCGGACCGGATGGAAAGGGTAGGAATACTATAATCGCGTACTAAACTGTTTTTGTATGTATATTATCTAACGCATGCGCGTATCTTTGCAGAAATGAGGATGAAGAAGGTGCTGACTGCGGAAGAGATTGCGGGGATCTCCTTCCGCAAGCAAGATGTGAACGTACAGCTAGAGCAGGAGAAAACTAGCGAAAACGTGGAGCAATCTCCGGCGGCATCCGGCAACAAACGCAAAGCAGCTGAGACCTCTGCGGCTCAGCAGAAGAAGAAGAAGATGACTCCCAAACAAAGGGAGGACATGCGGAACGATAACTTTGTTCCAATCGAGCCACGCTCCGCAGAACTACTTCCCCCCATCACTGGTAAGCGCCCATTTCTTGCGTCTTCACCGCATAATAAAGTTCACGTTATAACTATTTACTGATATGCAGAGCATGTGGAGGAGACGCAGCCGTCCACCCAGCGGGTCAACCCAGATCTCCAAGCTAGCGCCACATCAAAGGATAAGACAATACACGTGGATTCAGATTCCACACCAACTCCTCCGCAAGGTAGCTTCCGCGTTGCCAACCTCAGCCAACTCACACAGTCTTCCGCAGAAAATGCCGCAGAGCAGTCTGCGTTCCTGCAGCAAATCTTTCCGGACGAATTCCGCGAGCAACTGGCCGCTCTACCGTTTAACCAGGCACACAATGCCTTTATTCAAAACGGCCTTGTATTTTTCGGCATGTTTGCGGATCAGGACCGCCGCTCTTCCAGCATATACCAGCTAGCTTTGCGCAAAGAGGTAGAGCTGGGACTTCTGCAGGCGGGTGTAGATCAGGTCAAGAAGGATAGGGATGCTGCTGAGGAGGCGCGCAAGGCGGTTGAGTCGACCGCGAATGAAACCAAAGCCGCGCTGATTGAGGAAAGAAAAAAGAGCCGTGAGCTGGTTGGTGCAGTTGAGCAGGCGAAGGGGGATGCAGAACGTTTGCGTTCGGAGCTTGAGAAAGTTACGAGGGAAAGGGATGACGCGGTTACCAACCGCGAGCTGGCAGAGGCGGATCTAGCGAAGCTGCGCACCGCACTCCCTACCATTGCGCAAAAGGTGATGGACTCAGAGCCTGTATCCGACAAGTTCAATGCCTACGTTGATGCGGTCAGGGACCATGAGATCAACAAGGCTGTGCAGGACCCGAAAATGCAATCGATGGGTTTTTAAAGGAGGATTATTAGTGTTGGATTGCGTCGTAAGTCCTATGCTTAGGCAGGTATTTGTATTTTTGCAGCCCTAAGTCCCGTGTTGGGCAGGCGTTACAAACAATTACCTCTTATGTAATAACTTAATTTGATGTATATATGTTCCTGATATGCATGCGTAGTGTGTTTATTTGTTTATATATCGCGAATCAAAACAAAATGTGAACCGCATGCCCATGCGCATAGTTAACCAAAACTCATGCGTATGCGGGTATTACTGCGTAAAATAAAACAATACTTTAACAATTACCCTTTAATAATTTAGACTCGAAAGCTACTGCGTTATCGCTTTGTCATGTACTAGAGGTGCACTATAGCTGTATGGTAAGCAACGCAACTAAAAACAAGCCAATGTTTTTATGCTTTGAGTTCCTCACGCAAACCAATGCGAGAGTAATTACGCACAAGCAAACCAATGCTTGTAATTTTTTAAGTCGACTTTGCAGCCATCTAGTCTGCGTGGCGCTTGGATAGGGGAAAACCAATTCCCTTTGCCTGCCGTTAACGTCTAGCCTTGTAACCAAACAGGCTTCTGCCGCACGGGGGCTAGAGGACACCCCTTAAGTAGGCAGGAACCGCATACAAAAAAGATTTAAACAACAAAAGTATGCGCGAGTAAATATTTAATTGGCATTAATCACAATTACAACCGCGACACATCCAAACGGACGAAAAATACATAGAAAAAATAATGTGCTACAATAAACTGGAGTAATCAGGTCCACCTAGCTACATATAACATTTTTTCAATAACGTCGCATGCCAAGTGCGTTTAACAGGTTTTCCATCTAGTGTCTCGAGATGGTACGCCCCGGTATTGTTTGCCTTCGCTACCCTGTATGGACCTTCCCAACGGGGGCCCAGCTTCCCAGTATCCTCCGCATGACTTGCGTCGTTTTGACGCCAAACCAAGTCACCGCACTTGTAAGAGCGCGAACGCACACGCTGATTATAGTACTTTGCGATTTTTTGCTTGTTATTTGCTTCGTTGACAGCCGCAGAGAGTCTGCGCTCCTCCAGTAAATTAAGATTTTCCCGCAAAGCTTCAGAGTTATTTTGCTCATCAAAATTTTGTATGCGGAACGTTGGTACCCCAATTTCTGCGGGTACAACAGCTTCTGATCCATAGACCAAACTGAACGGGGTCTCACCAGTGCTTGCTTTGGGTGTTGTTCTATGCGCCCATAAAACCTTCGGTAGTTCATCCACCCAACCAACGCGACCATGACCCAACCTAGCTTTGATTCCAGCTACTATATCCCGGTTGGTGACTTCGCACTGGCCATTCGCCTGCGGATGCGCGACAGATGTAAACGTTTGCTTAATATTAAGCTCCGCGCACCAGCTGCGGAAAGGGTCACCCGCGAACTGCGTACCGTTATCGCTAACAATTTCGTTTGGTATACCAAATCGACAGACGATGTCTTCCCATACAAAATTTCGAACCCTTTTTCCTGAGATTGCTGCCAGCGGTCTCGCTTCGACCCACTTTGTGAAATAGTCGATTGCAACAATCAAGAATTTGATGTTTCCTCGGCCTTTTGGGAATGGTCCGACTATGTCGATTGCCCATTTGCAGAATGGCCACGGTGAGGAGACTGGTATCATTGGATGCGCAGGTGCTCTGCTAATAGGTGCATGTATTTGGCATGATTCACATTGCTTAACTATGCGCGCAGTATCCGCGTACATGGTGGGCCAATAATATCCTAGCCGCATTATTTTTGACACAATGGACCTGTGCCCCGAATGGAGTGCGCATGCACCCTCATGCACCTCGCGTACAACTTCCTCCGCCTCTTTCGGGCCAATGCACCTTAAGTGCGGTCCCAAATAATTCTTTCGATATAGGACGTTATCCTCAAGGGCATACAGCGGTGCCTTAACGCGGACTTTCTTTGCATCAGCGGAATTTGCAGGAGAAGTGCCATCCCGCAGAAAAGCCACGATGGGCGTCATCCATGTTGAGCTTGATTCCTCGACTGGTGCCACTAAAGGCATCATAACAATGGATTTCGCATTGAGTTCTTCTATTAGAACTTTCTTCCCCATATGATCAAAAGCCAAGGCAGCCAGTTTGCTTAACGCATCCGCTTTCTTATTTTGCCCCCGCATTACGTGGGAGATTTGAAAAGCTTCAAACTGGTCAGCGAGGTTGTGAACAAGCGATAGATATTGCTGCATGGCTATGTCATGCGCTTCGAAATCTCCGCTGACTTGACTGCATACTAGCTTTGAATCCACATAAGCGTGCAAAATTTTAACATTTAACCTATGCGCAATGCGCATACCTGCTAACAGAGCCTCATACTCTGCTTCGTTGTTTGTAACAGCAAAATTAAACCGCAGTGCGTATGTATGCTCTTCGCCATCCGGGCCTGTTAAAATTACACCGGCACCTGCACCAGATGCGCTGCATGCACCATCGGTGTACAATTCCCATGGTGACAAAGTTGGTGCAGGTGGATCCTGATGTTCTGCTGATGCCTCGACCTCCGCAGGTAATTCTGCTAGGTAATCAGCAAGTATTTGACCCTTAACCGCACTGCGCGAAGAAAAATTTATTTCATGTTCACCTAATTCAACTGCCCACTTAGCCATTCGGCCAGAAATCTCAGGCTTGTACAACACCTGAAAGAAAAATGATTGCGTTAGTCAATGCGGTAACCCCGGTCATTGCCGCAAAGTAGGCGTTTACCAACCTGTTTGATTGGTTGATCGGTTAGAACCACGATTGGATGTGCTTGAAAATATCGGCGCAAACGCCGCGCCGTATGGACCAGCGCATATACAAGCTTTTCTATTGGTGAGTAGTTTACTTCGCTTGATGTCAGCATCTTGCTTACTAAGTAGACCGGCATTTGCGTCTGAGAAAAACCTCAGTCGTTAAATTTCTGCGATATAAATAAAGCATGTAAATTAATGGATTACCTTTCCGCGATCCGCGATGAGGACTGAGCTGACAGCTTCCTTCGATGCCGCGAGGTACAGCGTTAGCGTTTCTCCTGATACTGGCGCAGTAAGTGTTGGTAATTCTGCAAGTACCTTTTTCATCTCCTGAAAGGCTGATTCCGCTTCCTGAGTCCATACGAAGTCTTTTTTCTTCAAACAATTTTTCAAAGTATTGAAGAATGGCAACTGTCGTTCTGCGGCTTTCGACAGAAACCGTGTGATAGCCGCAAGCTTCCCCGTTAGACTCTGCACATCTTTCTTTGTCTTCGGAGATGGCAAATTATCAATCGCTTCAATCTTTTTGGGATTGGCCTTGATACCCCGCGCTGTCACCACATGACCTAAAAACTTGCCTTCCTCTTCCCCAAAACTACATTTTAGCGGGTTAAGCTTCATGTTGATCCTGCGCAGAGATGCAAACGTTTCCAGGATGTCTGCGAGCATGTCTTCTTCGGTGTTACTTTTAATTACCAAGTCGTCGACGTACGCTTCAAGATTTCTACCGATTTCGTGCTTGAATGCTGCGTCAATTACACGCTGATAGGTCGTGCCAGCATTCTTTAAACCGAAAGGCATCTTCGTGTAACAATAAATACCCTGCGGCGTATGAAAAGCAGTCTTGTCCTCATCCTCCGCAGCCATTAAGATTTGGTGATAACCCTTGTACGCGTCCAGAAAACACTTGTACCTAAATCCCGATAGTGATTCTACCTTCCAGTCTATCTCCGGGAGAGGGTAATTGTCCTTAGGACATGCCTTATTGATATCTTTGAAATCAACGCACATCCTCCAGTTACCGTCAGCCTTTTTTACCAACACAGGATTTGCAACCCATGTCTGATAATGCACTTCCCGCAGAATGCCTGCTTTGACAAGGTTGTCCACCTCTGCGCACAACCAATCACTGCGGTCTAGGGCCATATGCCGCTTCTTTTGCCTAACGGGTGTCAATGATGGATTAACGTTTAACTTATGCTCCGCAATATCCCGCGGAACCCCTGTCATGTCTGACTCGCGCCATGCGAAAATATCTGCATTAGCTGACAGTATTCCATGCAACTTGCCCTTCGTTTCGGCTGACAAGCCTGCGCCGATTTTAATTCGCTTATCCGGATGCAAGCGATTTGCTATTACTGCACAGTTTGCAAGTTGCTCTCCTACGCTAGGAGTGCTTGCAGACGCGACAGAGCCACACAGCTCGGTTGCTTGATGTGACGCAACTGTGGCAACGCCTCCTACTGTGGGAAACTTAATCAAACCATACACTACCGATGGGATAATGTTAAAACGCCGTATAAAGTTTCTCCCTAGCAGTGCATTATATCGTGAAGTTGAACGAACCACATAAAAATCGACCAATTCACGCCTGATCATCTGCGGGTTCCTGTCATCCGCAAGCTCTATCATTAATTCTATTCGGCCTAGCGGCCACGAGTTTTCTCCAGAGAACCCTGATAGCGTAATATCATGCTGACGTAACTGCGCTTTGACTTCTGCCGGAAGGAAACGATAACAATGCTCATACATAATATCGACACCGCTGCCAGTGTCAACATGCATGCGCTTAACCTGGATTCCGCAATCGGGGATGCGACACTTGATGATAATGGGCTCATTAATAGAATCAATTGACATTACAGGAGGGAAAGTGATCGGGAGAAGCTCCCAATCCTGATGATCGTTGTACTTTCTCCGCTGGCTGATTTTCTCTGCGTCAACCATGTTAATGGTTAAGTCGGCATTTTTCGCTTTGTCAACTTTCTACCACGCGAAAGTCTTAGACTTCGGAGCCTCTTCTGCGGCCTTTCCCTTGTCCTTTTTAGGTGGTTTTAGATGATCCAACTTGCCTGCGCGAAGCGCTTCCAGAACCCGTTCCATCAAATTTTTACATCGATTGGTGTCGTGACCATAATCGTCATGAAATTCACAATACTTTGTTTTGTCCCGCTTGCCAAATTCTGTAAGCGGAGTTGGAACCGCGAAGGTCGCGCATACTGACTCCGTTGCCAAAATTTCCTTGGGCGTTTTGGACAAACTTTTTAGTAGCGCATAGTTCTGATTATTGATGCCGCGCTGATTATTGTTTGTATAATTGCCACTTGATTTCCCTTTATCATTCCTGATTGGACCACCGCTAGGATACCTTCCACGAGAGTTGTTACCGCGACCTTGATCGCGCGAACGATCATCATCGTCCTTTCTCTCGTTGCGTGAGCTAGCTGTTGGAATGTCATTATCTTCGCCACTCCGCATATAGTCGTGGCATTCATTAAGCGCCTCGGCATAAGTTGTTGGGACTGTATGGCGCAGACGCCTTACCAGTGTTGGATGACGTTCTGAGTTTATACCATGTATGAGTCCGGAAATCTGTTGCTCTGGTTTGAGATCTGGTATACGCAGGCACTCATTAGTATACCTTGTGAGAAATTCGCCCAAAGATTCCTTGGGCTTCTGCACGATGTCATGGCATTCAATGTGAGTGCGCTTGCGTGGTCTCTGATTCTGATATTGCAGTAAAAACTTCGTCCGCAGATCCATAAACCCGGCAATACTACCCGCCGGCAACTTATTAAACCACTCACGAGCAATACCCTGTAGTGTCATAGGAAATATCTGACACGCAACCGGATCCACCCAGCCTTGAGTGCGCATTGCGCCTTCGAAGCGCTGTAAAAAATCATCTGGATCGGTCAGGCCATTGTAAGTACCCAACGTGCTAGGTATCTTTGGTGCTGATGGAAACGGGTACGCGGATATATGCGGAGGAAACTTGTCAAAGGTAGTCGGTAGCTCGAAGGGTGGTTTAACAGGATCCCCTTTCAAATTTGCAAAGAAACGCTTCATCATGTCCTGAACAAAGTCAGGTTGTGAAAATAAGTGAACCATATCGGGAGGTGCGGCCTGCATGAATTGACTTGCAAGATTTGCCTGCCCTTGAACATTTTGCCAAGGTTGACCCTGCGTCCGCGGATATGACCAAGGCTGCTGCGTTGGAAAAGAGGGATAACTTGAAGACGCAGAGTACACAGGTGGCTGTAAAGGAAGCGAAACCTGTGGCGCAGATATCTGCGAAACTTGAGGATACACACTTAAAAGCCCAACTGTATGCGCTGTGCTTTGCTGCTGCGCTGTTATCGGCGCCCAATGAGAGTTCGCATCTGGGATGACCCCAAATCCCCAACTATTAAGTAACGCCTGCGCATCCGCAGGAGTTAAAAATTGTGAAACTGGGCGCGGTGGTTGCCAAGGTTGCAACGGTGTAAATGACGAATTCTGCTGAATGCTCTGCGTATGCAGAGGTATTGAAACAGTGGTACTGTAAATAGGTACCTGGCCGCAGCAAACCACATGCGGCCCCGTTGTTCCACCGCCAACGCCTGCAAAGATGACCCTTGGATCCACTGACGAAAAGTCCAGCCGCGTGGTTGTGACTGGTGAGTTTGCTCTTGGCGGTGTGACCCCGTCTGAATATATCGGCTTGTACCTCTGAAAGGGTTCGCCGGATATAGGTGAAGGGTATATCGTGTATCCCGCCTGAGTAGCGGCCTCCGTAGTCATAACCAGTGTATGTTGACTACCAGACGGTGCGTTCTGAACATCTGTTTGGGTATGTTCCGATGATTCCTCGGAAGTCATGATACTGTTAAAGAAAAAATTCAAAAATTTTGTAAATAACGAGTCATACAATTCAAAACCTTAAAAGAAAAAGCAATTAAACAGTCTTGAATTAATTCGACTCTCAATGAAAGCACCACTTGATCATGCATATTTTAACCGAGGGGTTTAATATGCCTGCTCAATACGTAAAGAGGGGTTTAAGGATCTTAGAACGTGGCTCTCCGGTCCGGCTACCGTGAATAACCCTGGCCGACATGATGATGTTGGCGGGGTGGCCAAGTGATTAAGTCTACCTTCGATAGCGGTCGCTGATCGGAAGGCCCCAAATAAGGTCGTAGGTACTAGCTTACAAAAGACTAACCTGTTAACCTTGAAAAGATGCTGAATGATGCTGTTTTACGTAATGTGTATCGTATGCGATGGTTACGTAATGTGCTGTGTCCGGTAAACGATGATCAGGGTTTGTATTTATAGGCAAACCCTAATTCTTGAATCGTCCCAGATCATCATAATCTCATCCATAACTGACTCCCCCGAATCACGGATATAATTATGGAAAAGATATTTACTTGACAGCTAAGCAACCGCCGTACCGGGAACAGAGGCATTCGCACGCCGCATACTGCACACAAGAACACGCATACGCACAATAGTGATTGTCCGCATACATTCGCGGTGCGCCTGCGGGTTGCGGTATCATTAATTAGATAAAAACTAGAGCGACGATAATAACGACGATAATAATAATCATTTTTAATAATAATACAAAAATTTCAATTGACTATAACTTCTAATCCGTTCATCGAAACCATTCGATATCTAAATGAAAAGTTCTTAATTTTTCGCTAGCTTTCCAACGACATGCATATCATATACCTTATCCTAGTGGCATATGTACCTAATTTAAGATTCAACATAACCTATTAATATACTCGAGCAATAGTCAGGGATACACTATTAATATATAAAAGTTAAGTTATAAGTGCTCACGTATCAATATTGAGATTCAATATTGCAGGAAAGGTACGTAGACGCAATGGAGATGATAAACACTGGATTGATCTCACGAGCATACCCCCGAACATTACCCATCACCTCCATAGTTATAACCCATAATTTTCTTAGCCCTATCCTACTCGATAACCAGTTTTGAAAAATCATTTGGATATGACCTCGTCGTAGTATTTTATGTATAATACTAATAATAATAATACTAATACTCTTAATCATAAGATTAATAATAATATTAATCTTAATAATAATAATAATAATAATAATAATAATAATAATTAAAATATTAATAATAATAATAAGTTATATTAATACGGAGTAAAACTTGAATGAAACTGAACCAGCTCAAACGCGTTATATAGATGTTCTCCTCACCTAACCCCATTTTAACTTTAACGACAGAAGATCACGGACACAGAATATTAAAACATCCATTTGCAATTTGTAACCATATGTATTCGTTTATAATAAATAGATTATATATATATTTAATATATAATATATTTAATCTTTATAATTAAATAAATATTATATTATATTCTCGTGCATAGTTGATTTGTAATTTTAGCACCGATGAATTGTACGTTGACGCTCGACTTACGTGCCAGTTCCAGTTTTTCGAACGCCCTTTCGTACGCTTAGAAAACTTGAACTTTACATTTCGCGATACATACATTTATCTATAATTAGACTTAATTCACCAATGACTATATCATTCAAAGTGTAACTTAATCATTTAAGTGTTTTGGCCATTCGCTTCTATAAATCATCGTCTCGTTATATATCAAGGTATTAGTAAAAATTATTTTAACCCAAAACGTTTTAAGACTAAGTTAATATTATATATTATCATTTTGTAAAATATATTCTCATTTAGAAATATAAACTTATTTATTTTAGAAATATCTATTTACTAATATAATATTTAGTTTTTCAAAAACTAATTATATTTCAAAGTTTAATATGTATATAAATTAAAATCGTTTAAACAATGGATAATATTATATCACCTAACTTTTACGCGCTAGAACTTAATTTGATATAATTCATTTGTGCGCCAAAGTTTATTTTAAGTTCTCAGACGTTCTAATTAATATATAAATCAAATCAATAAACAAGTATTACTATTGTTTACTTAGCTAATTCGAAATCATACATGTATATTCAATATTCATAATCACGCTTAAAATAAATGTTGCGAGTTATTTATATATTTAATTCTAATAATTAATATCATATTGAACATATTCAAATTATGTTATTTGAACAAAATATTAATAATCAAATCCTATTGTATCGAAAACGTTTCCGTACGTTTGGAAAAATAGATCAATCGAATATTATAAAATCCAATTCTCTACTAACTTTTGTCTAACATTCGTTAATTGACACATTTGTTCTTATCTATAAATCACTTTACTAAATATTCCTAATACCGTTAAAAAGAAAATGTTTTCTAAATCAAAGTGGACCTCCCAACAGAGACTCATAATCGTACAATGTATATAATAAATCAATCATTTGATATTATCTTCTAATTCCATCTATAAACATATTGAAACAAATACGTTCGTGTAAAGTATTATACGTTTAATACTTTGTTAACGTTCTCAAGTTGTAATATATATTCATATACATACATACACATATTCATATTATATAATGGTTCGTGAATCGTCGAAGTTTGGTCGAGGTTAAATGAATGTATAAACATAGTTTAAGTCTTTTAAGATTTCAACATTACAGACTTTTCTTATCGTTTCAAAAATATATAAAGATAATGTTTAATTTTGTTTAGAAATTTCCAGGTTGTCACACTTTTATGTACATGTGATTCTTTCAAAAGTATATTAACACTCGAACTATCACAGTACATATTATAGAAGATTAAATGTTGTGTACTACTCTGAGTATAACAACAAACTTCCTTATCCAGACAGCTTTCTGAGCAGCTTCTCAGTCAACAATGTATTCTGTTTTGTTGTAGATTATTCAATAGTGCTCTGCCTAGAGCTCTTCCAATCAACTGTCTTGCCCATCATGACAAAGAAAACAACGTGAATGGATCGAGAATCATCTTGATCAGTTTGGAAACTAGAATCAGTATAAAACTTAATACTTGACTCTTCTTCCAAACCACCATAAACCAGGAACATATCATTAGTACTCTGCAAATACCAAAGAATATTCTTAACAACAATCCAATGTACTTCACCTGGATTATGTTGACAATGACTCGTCAAACTCAAAACTAACGAAATATCGAGTATAGTACATATCATGGCATACATAATGGATCATATAGCCGAAGCATATGTGATACATTTCATTTGTCTCATCTCATCTACTGTGATAGGACTTTTGAGACTTTCTCAAGGTTATGCCCTTTTGCATTGGCAAAGCTCCGTGCTTGTAATTTCGCATGCTAAATCTCTGCAAGATAATGTATGTACTTTGATTCAAACCAATAAGACAATTGGATCTATTGTATAGATCCTCATTCTAATAATATAAGTAGCTTCATCAAGATCCTTTATGGAAATACATTTTCCAAACCAAGACTTGACATCTTGCAAGTTGGAATGTTATTTCTAATAAGTAATTTGTCATCAACATATAAGATCAAGAAGACTACTTTGTTCCCACTAGCTCTAATGTAAACTCAGGGTTTATCTTGGTTTTGAGAAAAATTAAACACTTTGATTTTCTCAATAAACTTAAGATTCTAGCTCCTGGATGCTTGCTTTAATCCATAAATGAATTTTAGAAGCTTGCATACTTTATTAGGATGCTTATGAAATGTCCCGTTCATATTGATTATAAACGTTCCATATTAATTGATTTCGTTGCGAGGTTTTGACCTCTATATGAGACATTTTTCAAAGACTGCATTCATTTTTAAAACAACCATAACCTTTATTTTATCGATAAAGGTTTAAAAAGCATTACGTAGATTATCAAATAATGATAATCTAAAATATACCGTTTATACACGAACATTACATAATGGTTTACAATAAGAATATATTACATCAAAAATAAGTTTCTTGAATGCAGTTTTTACATAATATCATACAAGCATGGACTCCAAATCTTGTCCTTATTTTAGTATGCAACAGCAGAATCTCTTAATAATCACCTGAGAATAAACATGCTTAAAACGTTAATAAAAATGTTGGTGAGTTATAGGTTTAACCTATATATTATCAAATCATAGTAATAGACCACAAGATTTCATATTTCAATATACATCCCATACATAGAGATAAAAATCATTCATATGGTGAACACCTGGTAACCGACATTAAAAAGATGCATATAGAATATCCCCATCATTCCGGGACACCTATCGGACATGTTAAAATTGAAGTACTAAAGCATTCCAAATTCCAGAATGGGGCTTGTTGGGCCCGATAGATCTATCTTTAGGATTCGCGTCAATTTGGGGGTCTGTTCCCAAATTCTTATGCTACAAAGCTAAAAAGGGGCATATTCGGCTTCGATCATTCACCCATATAATATATTTTCATTTACTTATGTCTATTTCGTAAAACATTTATAAAATTGCATGTATTCTCATCCCAAAATATTAGATTTTAAAAGTGGGACTATAACTCACTTTCACAGATTTTTACTTCGTCTGGAAGTAAGACTTGGCGACTGGTCGATTCACGAACCTATAACAAATATGTACATATATATATATCAAAGTATATTCAAAATATATTTACAATATTTTTAATACGTTTTAATGTTTTAAGTTTATTAAGTCAGCTGTCCTCTTTAGTAACCTACAACTAGTTGTCCATAGTTAGATATACAGAAATAAATTGATATATATTATCTTGACCCAATCCACGACCCAGTGTATACACATCTCAGGCTAGAGTACAACTCAAAGTATATATATTTTTAGAATCAACCTCAAACCTGGATAGCTAACTCCAACATTACTGCATATAGAGTGTCTATGGTTGTTCCAAATAATATATATAGATGGTTCGATTTGTTATGTCAAAACATTTGCATACGTGTCTATGGTATCCCAAGATTACATAATATATTAGAATACATGTATAATACAATATAAGTTAGCTAGGATATGATTAATATAGTTTTGTTACAATATTTCCCGTAGCTACAACAATCAAAAAAATATCCAATCTTGTTTTACCCATAACTTCTTCGTTTTAAATCCGTTTTGAATGAATCAAATTGATATGGTTTCATATTGAACTCTATTTTATGAATCTAAACAGAAAAAGTATAGGTTTATAGTCAGAAATATAAGTTACAAGTCATTTTTGTAATAGGTAGTCATTTCAGTCGAAAGAACGATGTCTTGATGACTATTTTGAAAAACATGCTTCCACTTTGAGTTTAACCATGATTTTTGGATATAGTTTCATGTTCATAAGAAAAATTATTTTCCCAGAAGAATAACTTTTATATCAAAGTTTATCATAGTTTTTAATTATCAAACCCAAAACAGCCCGCGGTGTTACTACGACGGCGTATATCCGGTTTTAAGGTTTTTTTCGTGTTTTTCGGTTTTAAATCATTAAGTTAGCATATCATATAGATATAGAACATGTGTTAAGTTGATTTTAAATGTCAAGTTAGAAGGATTAACTTTTGTTTGCGAACAAGTTTAGAATTAACTAAAATATGTTCTAGTGATTTCAAGTTTAAACCTTCGAATAAGGTAGTTTTATATATATGAATCGAATAATGTTATGAACATCATTACTACTTCAAGTTTTGTGTATAAACCTACTGGAAATGAGAAAAATAGATCTAGCTTTAAAGAATCCTTGGATGGCTTGAAAGTTCCTGAAGCAGAATCATGACACGAAAACAAGTTCAAGTAAGATTTCCACTCGAAATAAGATTGTTATAGTTATAAAAATTGAATCAAAGTTTGAATATGAGTATTATCTTGTATTAGAAAGATATCTTACTGTAAATAAGAAAGATTTCTTGAGATTGGATGATCACTTTACAAGATTGGAAGTAAGCTAGCAAACTTGGAAGTATTCTTGATTTTATGAAACTAGAACTTATATAATTTATGAAGAACACTTAGAACTTGAAGATAGAATTTGAGAGAGATCAATTAGATAAATAAAATTGAAGAATGAAATTGTTTGTAATTGTTTTTGTTCGTTGGTATATGGATTAGATATAAAGGATGTGTAATTTTGTTTACATGTAAATAAGTCATGAATGATTACTAATATTTTTGTAATTTTATGAGATATTTCATGCTAGTTGCCAAATGATGGTTCCCACATGTGTTAGGTGACTCACATGGGTTGCTAAGAGCTGATAATTAGAGTGTTTATACCAATAGTACATACATCTAAAAGCTGTGTATTGTACGAGTACGAATACGGGTGCATACGAGTAGAATTGTTGATGAAACTGAACGAGGATGTAATTGTAAGCTTTTTTGTTAAGTAGAAGTATTTTGATAAGTGTCTTGAAGTCTTTCAAAATTGTATGAATACATATTAAAACACTACATGTACATACATTTTAACTGAGTCGTTAAATCATTGTTAGTCGTTACATGTAAATGTTTTTTTTTAAGCCTTTAGGTTAACGATTCTGTTAAGTGTTGTTAACCCATTGTTTATTATATCAAATTAGATGTTAAATTATTACATTATCATGATATTATGATGTATTAATATATCTTAATATGATATATATACAATTAAAGGTCGTTACAACGATAATCGTTACATATATGCCTCGTTTCGAAATCCTTAAGTTAGTAGACTTGTTTTTACATATGTAGTTCATTATTAATATACTTAATGATATGTTTACTTATCATAATACCATGTTAACTATATATATATATATATATATATATATATATATATATATATATATATATATATATATATATATATATATATATATATATATATATATATATATCCATATATATAACATCATATAGTTTTTACAAGTTTTAATGTTCGTGAATCACCAGTCAACTTGGGTGGTCAATTGTCTATATGAAATCTATTTCACTTAATCAAGTCTTAACAAGTTTGATTGCTTAACATGTTGGAAACACTTAATCATGTAATTATCAAATTCAATTAATATATATAAACATGGAAAAGTTCGGGTCACTACAGTACCTACCCGTTAAATAAATTTCGTCCCGAAATTTTAAGCAGTTGGAGGTGTTGACGTATCTTCTGGAAATAAGTGCGGGTATTTCTTCTTCATCTGATCTTCTCGTTCTCAGGTGAACTCGGGTCCTCTACGAGCATTCCATCGAACTTTAACAATTGGTATCTTGTTTAGCTTAAGTCTTTTAACCTCACGATCCATTATTTCGACGGGTTCTTCGACGAATTGAAGTTCTTCGTTGATTTGGATTTCGTCTAACGGAATAGTGAGATCTTCTTTAGCAAAACATTTCTTCAAATTTGAGACGTGGAAAGTGTTATGTACAGCCGCGAGTTGTTGTGGTAATTCAAGTCGGTAAGCTACTGGTCCGACACGATTAATAATCTTGAATGGTCCTATATACCTTGGATTTAATTTCCTTCGTTTACCAAATCGAACAACGCCTTTCCAAGGTGCAACCTTAAGCATGACCATCTCTCCAATTTCAAATTATATATCTTTTCTTTTAATGTCAGCGTAGCTCTTTTGTCGACTTTGGGCGGTTTTCAACCGTTGTTGAATTTGGATGATCTTCTCGGTAGTTTCTTGTATTATCTCTGGACCCGTAATCTGTCTATCGCACACTTCACTCCAACAAATTGGAGACCTGCACTTTCTACCATAAAGTGCTTCAAACGGTGCCATCTCAATGCTTGAATGGTAGCTGTTGTTGTAGGAAAATTCTGCTAATGGTAGATGTCGATCCCAACTGTTTCCGAAATCAATAACACATGCTCGTAGCATGTCTTCAAGCGTTTGTATCGTCCTTTCGCTCTGCCCATCAGTTTGTGGATGATAAGCAGTACTCATGTCTAGACGAGTTCCTAATGCTTGCTGTAATGTCTGCCAGAATTTTGAAATAAATCTGCCATCCCTATCAGAGATAATAGAGATTGGTATTCCATGTCTGGAGACGACTTCCTTCAAATACAGTCGTGCTAACTTCTCCATCTTGTCATCTTCTCTTATTAGCAGGAAATGTGCTAATTTGGTGAGACGATCAACTATTACCCAAATAGTATCAAAACCACTTGCAGTCCTTGGCAATTTAGTGATGAAATCTATGGTAATGTTTTCCCATTTCCATTTCGGGATTTCGGGTTGTTGAAGTAGACCTGATGGTTTCTGATGCTCAGCTTTGACCTTAGAACACGTCAAACATTTTCCTACATATTTAGCAACATCGGCTTTTATACCTGGCCACCAAAAATGTTTCTTAAGATCCTTGTACATCTTTCCCGTTCCAGGATGTATTGAGTATCTGGTTTTATGAGCTTCTCTAAGTACCATTTCTCTCATATCTCCAAATTTTGGTACCCAAATTCTTTCAGCCCTATACCGGGTTCCGTCTTCCTGAATATTAAGATGCTTCTTTGATCCTTTGGGTATTTCATCCCTTAAGTTTCCCTCTTTTAAAACTCCTTGTTGCACCTCCTTTATTTGAGTAGTAAGGTTAATGTGAATCGTTATATTCATAGCTTTTACTCGAATAGGTTCTCTGTCCTTTCTGTTCAAGGCGTCGGCTACCACATTTGCCTTCTCCGAGTGATAACGAATCTCAAAGTCGTAATCATTCAACAATTCAATCCATCTGCGCTGCCTCATGTTCAGTTGTTTCTGATTAAATATGTGTTGAAGACTTTTGTGGTCGATATATATAATACTTTTGACCCCATATAAGTAGTGCCTCCAAGTCTTTAATGCAAAAACAACCGCGCCTAATTCCAAATCATGCGTCGTATAATTTTGCTCGTGAATCTTCAATTGTCTAGACGCATAAGCAATTACTTTCGTTCGTTGCATTAATACACAATCGAGACCTTGCTTTGAGGTGTCACAATATATCACAAAATCATCATTCCCTTCAGGTAATGACAATATAGGTGCCGTAGTTAACTTTTTCTTCAACAATTGAAATGCTTTTTCTTGTTCATCCTTCCTCCCTTTATGCGTTAATGCAGTCAAGGGTTTTGCTATTTTGGAAAAATCTTGGATGAATCTCCTGTAATAACCAGCTAGTCCTAAAAATTGGCGTATGTGTTTCGGAGTTTTCGGGGTTTCCCAGTTTTCAACAATTTCAATCTTTTCTGGATCCACTTGAATACCTTCTTTGTTCACTATATGACCGAGGAATTGAACTTCTTCTAACCAAAATGCACACTTTGAAAACTCAGCGTACAGTTTTTCTTTTCTTAACAACTCTAGCACTTTTCTCAAATGTTCTTCATGCTCTTGGTCATTCTTTGAGTAAATAAGTATGTCATCGATGAAAACAATGACAAACTTTTCAAGGTATGGTCCACACACTCGGTTCATGAGGTCCATGACCACATCTGGTGCGTTAGTCAACCCAAACAGCATAACCATAAACTCGTAATGACCGTAACGCGTCCTAAAAGCAGTCTTTGTGATATCCAGAACGTAAATCGATCTTCGAATAAACCGAGGATGTAGTGTGAAATGTCCCGTTCTTATTTATTAAAAACGTTCCATATTAATTGATTTCGTTGCGAGGTTTTGACCTCTATATGAGACGTTTTTCAAAGACTGCATTCATTTTTAAAACAAACCATAACCTTTATTTCATAAATAAAGGTTTAAAAAGCTTTACGTAGATTATCAAATAATGATAATCTAAAATATCCTGTTTACACACGACCATTACATAATGGTTTACAATACAAATATGTTACATCGAAATCAGTTTCTTGAATGCAGTTTTTACACAATATCATACAAACATGGACTCCAAATCTTGTCCTTATTTTAGTATGCAACAGCGGAAGCTCTTAATATTCACCTGAGAATAAACATGCTTTAAACGTCAACAAAAATGTTGGTGAGTTATAGGTTTAACCTATATATATCAAATCGTAACAATAGACCACAAGATTTCATATTTCAATACACATCCCATACATAGAGATAAAAAAATCATTCATATGGTGAACACCTGGTAACCGACAATAACAAGATGCATATATAAGAATATCCCCATCATTCCGGGACACCCTTCGGATATGATATAAATTTCGAAGTACTAAAGCATCCGGTACTTTGGATGGGGTTTGTTAGGCCCAATAGATCTATCTTTAGGATTCGCGTCAATTAGGGTGTCTGTTCCCTAATTCTTAGATTACCAGACTTAATAAAAAGGGGCATATTCGATTTCGATAATTCAACCATAGAACGTAGTTTCACGTACTTGTGTCTATTTTGTAAATCATTTATAAAACCTGCATGTATTCTCATCCCAAAAATATTAGATTTTAAAAGTGGGACTATAACTCACTTTCACAGATTTTTACTTCGTCGGGAAGTAAGACTTGGCCACTGTTGATTCACGAACCTATAACAATATATACATATATATTAAAGTATGTTCAAAATATATTTACAACACTTTTAATATATTTTGATATTTTAAGTTTATTAAGTCAGCTATCCTCGTTAGTAACCTATAACTAGTTGTCCACAGTTAGATGTACAAAAATAAATCGATAAATATTATCTTGAATCAATCCACGACCCAGTGTATACGTATCTCAGTATTGATCACAACTCAAACTATATATATTTTGGAATCAACCTCAACCCTGTATAGCTAACTCCAACATTCACATATAGAGTGTCTATGGTTGTTCCGAAATATATATAGATGTGTCGACATGATAGGTCGAAACATTGTATACGTGTCTATGGTATCTCAAGATTACATAATATACAATACAAGTTGATTAAGTTATGGTTGGAATAGATTTGTTAACAATTTTCACGTAGCTAAAATGAGAAAAATTATCCAATCTTGTTTTACCCATAACTTCTTCATTTTAAATCCGTTTTGAGTGAATCAAATTGCTATGGTTTCATATTGAACTCTATTTTATGAATCTAAACAGAAAAAGTATAGGTTTATAGTCGGAAAAATAAGTTACAAGTCGTTTTTGTAAGGGTAGTCATTTAAGTCGAAAGAACGACGTCTAGATGACCATTTTAGAAAACATACTTCCACTTTGAGTTTAACCATAATTTTTGGATATAGTTTCATGTTCATAATAAAAATCATTTTCTCAGAATAACAACTTTTAAATCAAAGTTTATCATAGTTTTTAATTAACTAACCCAAAACAGCCCGCGGTGTTACTACGACGGCGTAAATCCGGTTTTACGGTGTTTTTCGTGTTTCCAGGTTTTAAATCATTAAGTTAGCATATCATATAGATATAGAACATGTGTTTAGTTAATTTTAAAAGTTAAGTTAGAAGGATTAACTTTTGTTTGCGAACAAGTTTAGAATTAACTAAACTATGTTCTAGTGATTACAAGTTTAAACCTTCGAATAAGATAGCTTTATATGTATGAATCGAATGATGTTATAAACATCATTACTACCTTAATTTCCTTGGATAAACCTACTGGAAAAGAGAAAAATGGATCTAGCTTCAATGGATCCTTGGATGGCTCGAAGTTCTTGAAGCAGAATCATGACACGAAAACAAGTTCAAGTAAGATCATCACTTGAAATAAGATTGTTATAGTTATAGAAATTGAACCAAAGTTTGAATATGATTATTACCTTGTATTAGAATGATAACCTACTGTAAGAAATAAAGATTTCTTGAGGTTGGATGATCACCTTACAAGATTGGAAGTGAGCTAGCAAACTTGAAAGTATTCTTGATTTTATGAAACTAGAACTTTTGGAATTTATGAAGAACACTTAGAACTTGAAGATAGAACTTGAGAGAGATCAATTAGATGAATAAAATTGAAGAATGAAAGTGTTTGTAGGTGTTTTTGGTCGTTGGTGTATGGATTAGATATAAAGGATATGTAATTTTGTTTTCATGTAAATAAGTCATGAATGATTACTCATATTTTTGTAATTTTATGAGATATTTCATGCTAGTTGCCAAATGATGGTTCCCACATGTGTTAGGTGACTCACATGGGCTGCTAAGAGCTGATCATTGGAGTCTATATACCAATAGTACATACATCTAAAAGCTGTGTATTGTACGAGTACGAATACGGGTGCATACGAGTAGAATTGTTGATGAAACTGAACGAGGATGTAATTGTAAGCATTTTTGTTAAGTAGAAGTATTTTGATAAGTGTATTGAAGTCTTTCAAAAGTGTATAAATACATATTAAAACACTACATGTATATACATTTTAACTGAGTCGTTAAGTCATCGTTAGTCGTTACATGTAAGTGTTGTTTTGAAACCTTTAGGTTAACGATCTTGTTAAATGTTGTTAACCCAATGTTTATAATATCAAATTAGATTTTAAATTATTATATTATCATGATATTATCATGTATGAATATATCTTAATATGATATATATACATTAAATTTCTTTACAACGATAATCGTTACATATATGTCTCGTTTAAAAATCATTAAGTTAGTAGTCTTGTTTTTACATATGTAGTTCATTGTTAATATACTTTATGATATGTTTTCTTATCATAGTATCATGTTAACTATATATATATATCCATATATATGTCATCATATAGTTTTTACAAGTTTTAACGTTCGTGAATCACCGATCAACTTGGGTGGTCAATTGTCTATATGAAACATATTTCAATTAATCAAGTCTTAACAAGTTTGATTGCTTAACATGTTGGAAACATTTAATCATGTAAATATAAATCTCAATATATATAAACATGGAAAAGTTCGGGTCACTACAGTACCTACTCGTTAAATAAATTTCGTCCCGAAATTTTAACCTGTTGAAGGTGTTGACAAATCTTCTGGAAATAGATGCGGGTATTTCTTCTTCATCTGATCTTCACGCTCCCAGGTGAACTCGGGTCCTCTACGAGCATTCCATCGAACCTTAACAATTGGTATCTTGTTTTGCTTAAGTCTTTTAACCTCACGATCCATTATTTCGACGGGTTCTTCGATGAATTGAAGTTTTTCGTTGATTTGGATTTCATCTAACGGAATAGTGAGATCTTCTTTAGCAAAACATTTCTTTAAATTCGAGACGTGGAAAGTGTTATGTACAGCCGCGAGTTGTTGAGGTAACTCTAGTCGGTAAGCTACTGGTCCGACACGATCAATAATCTTGAATGGTCCAATATACCTTGGATTTAATTTCCCTCGTTTACCAAATCGAACAACGCCTTTCCAAGGTGCAACTTTAAGCATGACCATCTCTCCAATTTCAAATTCTATATCTTTTCTTTTAATGTCAGCGTAGCTCTTTTGTCGACTTTGGGCGGTTTTCAACCGTTGTTGAATTTGGATGATCTTCTCGGTAGTTTCTTGTATAATCTCCGGACCCGTAATCTGTCTATCCCCCACTTCACTCCAACAAATCGGAGACCTGCACTTTCTACCATAAAGTGCTTCAAACGGCGCCATCTCAATGCTTGAATGGTAGCTGTTGTTGTAGGAAAATTCTGCTAACGGTAGATGTCGATCCCAACTGTTTCCGAAATCAATAACACATGCTCGTAGCATGTCTTCAAGCGTTTGTATCGTCCTTTCGCTCTGCCCATCAGTTTGTGGATGATAGGCAGTACTCATGTCTAGACGAGTTCCTAATGCTTGCTGTAATGTCTGCCAGAATCTTGAAATAAATCTGCCATCCCTATCAGAGATAATAGAGATTGGTATTCCATGTCTGGAGACGACTTCCTTCAAATACAGTCGTGCTAACTTCTCCATCTTGTCATCTTCTCTTATTGGTAGGAAGTGTGCTGATTTGGTGAGACGATCAACTATTACCCAAATAGTATCAAAACCACTTGCAGTCCTTGGCAATTTAGTGATGAAATCCATGGTAATGTTTTCCCATTTCCATTCCGGGATTTCGGGTTGTTGAAGTAGACCTGATGGTTTCTGATGCTCAGCTTTGACCTTAGAACACGTCAAACATTCTCCTACGTATTTAGCAACATCGGCTTTCATACCCGGCCACCAAAAATGTTTCTTGAGATCCTTGTACATCTTCCCCGTTCCAGGATGTATTGAGTATCTGGTTTTATGAGCTTCTCTAAGTACCATTTCTCTCATATCTCCAAATTTTGGTACCCAAATCCTTTCAGCCCTATACCGGGTTCCGTCTTCCCGAATATTAAGATGCTTCTCCGATCCTTTGGGTATTTCATCCTTTAAATTTCCCTCTTTTAAAACTCCTTGTTGCGCCTCCTTTATTTGAGTAGTAATGTTATTATGAATCATTATATTCATAGATTTTACTCGAATGGGTTCTCTGTCCTTCCTGCTCAAGGCATCGGCTACCACATTTGCCTTCCCCGGGTGGTAACGAATCTCAAAGTCGTAATCATTCAATAATTCAATCCACCTACGCTGCCTCATATTCAGTTGTTTCTGATTAAATATGTGTTGAAGACTTTTGTGGTCGGTATATATAATACTTTTGACCCCATATAAGTAGTGCCTCCAAGTCTTTAATGCAAAAACAACCGCGCCTAATTCCAAATCATGCGTCGTATAATTTTGTTCGTGAATCTTCAATTGTCTAGACGCATAAGCAATAACCTTCGTTCGTTGCATTAATACACAACCGAGACCTTGCTTTGATGCATCACAATAAATCACAAAATCATCATTCCCTTCAGGCAATGACAATATAGGTGCCGTAGTTAGCTTTTTCTTCAATAACTGAAACGCTTTCTCTTGTTCATCATTCCATTCAAATTTCTTCCCTTTATGCGTTAATGCAGTCAAGGGTTTTGCTATTCTGGAAAAGTCTTGGATGAACCTTCTGTAGTAACCAGCTAGTCCTAAAAACTGGCGTATGTGTTTCGGAGTTTTCGGGGTTTCCCACTTTTCAACAGTTTCTATCTTTGTCGGATCCACCTTAATACCTTCTTTGTTCACTATGTGACCGAGGAATTGAACTTCTTCCAACCAAAATGCACACTTTGAAAACTTAGCGTACAATTCTTCCTTCCTCAATACTTCTAACACCTTTCTCAAATGTTCACCGTGTTCTTGGTCATTCTTTGAGTAAATAAGTATGTCATCAATGAAAACAATGACAAACTTGTCAAGGTATGGTCCACACACTCGGTTCATAAGGTCCATGAACACAGCTGGTGCATTAGTTAAACCAAACGGCATGACCATAAACTCGTAATGACCGTAACGTGTTCTGAAAGCAGTCTTTGGAATATCATCTTCTTTCACCCGCATTTGATGATACCCGGAACGTAAGTCAATCTTTGAATAAACAGACGAGCCTTGTAGTTGATCAAATAAGTTGTCGATTCTTGGTAGTGGGTAGCGGTTCTTGATGGTAAGTTTGTTCAACTCTCGGTAGTCGATACACAACCTGAATGTACCATCTTTCTTCTTGACAAACAAAACAGGAGCTCCCCACGGTGATGTGCTTGGTCGAATGAAACCACGCTCTAAAAGTTCTTGTAATTGGCTTTGCAGTTCTTTCATCTCGCTGGGTGCGAGTCTGTAAGGAGCACGAGCTATTGGTGCAGCTCCTGGTACAAGATCTATTTGAAATTCAACGGATCGATGTGGGGGTAATCCCGGTAATTCTTTCGGAAATACATCGGGAAATTCTTTTGCAATGGGAACATCATTGATGCTCTTTTCTTCAGTTTGTACTTTCTCGACGTGTGCTAGAACAGCATAGCAACCTTTTCTTATTAGTTTTTGTGCCTTCAAATTACTAATAAGATGTAGCTTCGTGTTGCCCTTTTCTCCGTACACCATTAAGGGTTTTCCTTTTTCTTGTATAATGCGAATTGCATTTTTGTAACAAACGATCTCCGCTTTCACTTCTTTCAACCAGTCCATACCGATTATCACATCAAAACTCCCTAACTCTACTGGTATCAAATCAATCTTAAATGTTTCGCTAACCAGTTTAATTTCTCGATTCCGACATATATTATCTGCTGAAATTAATTTACCATTTGCTAATTCGAGTAAAAATTTACTATCCAAAGGCGTCAATGGACAACTTAATTTAGCACAAAAATCTCTACTCATATAGCTTCTATCCGCACCCGAATCAAATAAAACGTAAGCAGATTTATTGTCAATAAGAAACGTACCCGTAACAAGCTCCGGGTCTTCCTGTGCCTCTACCGCATTAATATTGAAAACTCTTCCACGGCCTTGTCCATTCGTGTTCTCCTGGTTCGGGCAATTTCTAATAATGTGGCCTGGTTTTCCACATTTATAACAAACTACATTGGCATAACTTGCTCCGACACTACTTGCTCCGCCATTACTCGTTCCGACACCATTTGTTCCTTTCGTTCTATTAACCCCTGGTCCCTAGACCTCACACTTCGCTGCGCTATGACCATTTCTTTTACACTTGTTGCAAAATTTGGTGCAGAACCCTGAGTGATTCTTTTCACACCTTTGGCATAGCTGCTTCTGATTGTTGTTGTTGTTGCGGTTATTATTGTTGTTGGGATGATTGTTGTAGTTGCTGTTGTTGTTGTTGTTGTTGTTGTTGTTGGGCCGTTTGTTGTAGTTGCGATTGATGTTGCGATTGTTGGGATAATTGTTGCGATTATTGTTGTAATTGCTGTTGTTGTTGTATTGGTGATTCTTATCACCGTTTTCCTCCCACTTTCTTTTGACTTGCTTCACATTGGCCCCTTCAGCAGTCTGTTCTTTAATTCTTTCTTCAATCTGGTTCACTAGTTTGTGAGCCATTTTACATGCCTGTTGTATGGAGGCGGGCTCGTGTGAACTTATATCTTCTTGGATTCTTTCCGGTAATCCTTTCACAAACGCGTCGATCTTCTCTTCCTCATCTTCGAATGCTCCCGGACACAATAGGCACAATTCTGTGAATCGTCTTTCGTACGTGGTAATATCAAATCCTTGGGTTCGTAACCCTCTAAGTTCTGTCTTGAGCTTATTGACCTCGGTTCTGGGACGGTACTTCTCGTTCATCAAGTGCTTGAATGCTGACCACGGTAGTGCGTACGCATCATCTTGTCCCACTTGCTCTAGATAGGTATTCCACCATGTTAACGCAGAACCTGTGAAGGTATGCGTAGCGTACTTCACTTTGTCCTCTTCAGTACACTTACTTATGGCAAACACCGATTCAACCTTCTCGGTCCACCGTTTCAATCCGATCGGTCCTTCGGTTCCATCAAATTCCAAAGGTTTGCAGGCAGTGAATTCTTTGTAGGTGCATCCTACACGATTTCCTGTACTGCTAGATCCAAGGTTATTGTTGGTATGTAGCGCAGCCTGTACTGCGGCTATGTTTGAAGCTAGAAAAGTACGGAATTCCTTTTCATTCATATTCACGGTGTGTCGAGTAGTCGGTGCCATTTCCTTCAAAATAGTTAAATGGAACAAGTTAATCATACAGAATATTAAGAGTAGTTAATAGTATTTCGTAGCATAATATGAACTCATTTATAAAAGCTTTTTCTTCATATTAGCGTTTTATAAGTTTAAATTCGGGTAGTACCTACCCGTTAAGTTCATACTTAGTAGCTAATATACAATTCAACTACTACAATTCTATATGAAAAACTGATTATAATAATATTTCGCGTTCAAACTTTTATACAATATTTTACAAACTTACAATACCGCTTATTTTACATAAAGCATGAAATATAGCACACAATAACTTTGATACAAGATAGTTGTGAAGACAATTCTAGCTAGTACACAAGTCGTTCAGCAAAGGCAATAAAGACACGTAATTCATACGTCCAGAAACAAGTCATGCATTCTGGTTTTACTAGGACTACTTCCCATCCTTGGTCTTGTGCAACATAACCGTTATGGCCGTTGATAAGACAGCGTGTTGTAACGTCATCAAAGGGACGAGGGTTACGTAATGTCCAACAGTCCCGTAATAATCTAAAAACCTCATTTCTTACCCCAATTACCGACTCCGTCACTTGTGGAAACGTTTTGTTTAATAGTTGTAGCCCGATGTTCTTGTTCTCACTTTGGTGAGAAGCGAACATTACTAATCCGTAAGCATAACATGCTTCTTTATGTTGCATGTTAGCCGCTTTTTCTAAATCACGAAGTCCAATATTCGGATATATTGAGTCAAAATAATTTCTTAACCCGTTGCGTAAAATAGCATTTGGGTTCCCCGTAATATATGCGTCAAAGTAAACACATCGTAACTTATGGGTTTCCCAATGTGATATCCCCCATCTTTCAAACGAAAGTCTCTTATAAACCAAGACATTCTTGGAACATTCTTCGAATGTGTTACAAACTGATCTCGCCTTAAATAGTTGTGCCGAAGAATTCTGGCCGACTCTAGACAAGATTTCATCAATCATGTCTTCGGGTAGGTCTCTTAAAATATTGGGTTGTCTATCCATTTTGTGTTTTTAAACTGTAAAATAGACAAGAGTTAGATTCATAAAAAAATACTTATTAATACAAGCAATTTTTACATATATCATAAAGCATAAGAACACTATATTACATATATTACACAACACGAATACAACTATCTTATTCCGACTCGCTCGTTTCTTCTTCTTCGGTTTTGGTTCGTTTTGCCAAGTTTCTAGGGATATATGATGTTCCCCTAATACGAGCCGTCGTTGTCCACATTGGTTTAGAAAAACCTGGTGGTTTAGAGGTTCCCGGGTCATTGTTACAACTTAAGGACTTCGGGGGTTGACGATACATATAAAGTTCATCGGGGTTGGAATTAGATTTCTCTATTTTTATGCCCTTTCCCTTATTATTTTCTTTTGCCTTTTTAAATTCAGTTGGGGTAATTTCTATAACATCATCGGAATTCTCGTCGGAATCCGATTCATCGGAGAATTGGTAATCCTCCCAATATTTTGCTTCCTTGGCGGAAACACCATTGACCATAATTAACTTTGGTCGGTTGGTTGAGGATTTTCTTTTACTTAACCGTTTTATTATTTCCCCCACCGGTTCTATTTCTTCATCCGGTTCCGATTCTTCTTCCGGTTCCGATTCTTCTTCCGGTTCCGACTCTTCTTCCGGTTCCTCTTCGGGAACTTGTGAATCAGTCCACAAATCATTCCAATTTACATTTGACTCTTCATTATTATTAGGTGAGTCAATGGGACTTGTTCTAGAGGTAGACATCTATCACATAATATCAAACACGTTAAGAGATTAATATATCACATAATATTCATATGTTAAAAATATATAGTTTCCAACAAAAATGTTAAGCAATCATTTTTAAAGAAAACACGGTCGAAGTCCAGACTCACTAATGCATCCTAACAAACTCGATAAGACACACTAATGCAAATTTTCTGGTTCTCTAAGACCAACGCTCGGATACCAACTGAAATGTCCCGTTCTTATTGATTAAAAACGTTCCATATTAATTGATTTCGTTGCGAGGTTTTGACCTCTATATGAGACGTTTTTCAAAGACTGCATTCATTTTTAAAACAAACCATAACCTTTATTTCATAAATAAAGGTTTAAAAAGCTTTACGTAGATTATCAAATAATGATAATCTAAAATATCCTGTTTACACACGACCATTACATAATGGTTTACAATACAAATATGTTACATCGAAATCAGTTTCTTGAATGCAGTTTTTACACAATATCATACAAACATGGACTCCAAATCTTGTCCTTATTTTAGTATGCAACAGCGGAAGCTCTTAATATTCACCTGAGAATAAACATGCTTTAAACGTCAACAAAAATGTTGGTGAGTTATAGGCTTAACCTATATATATCAAATCGTAACAATAGACCACAAGATTTCATATTTCAATACACATCCCATACATAGAGATAAAAAAATCATTCATATGGTGAACACCTGGTAACCGACAATAACAAGATGCATATATAAGAATATCCCCATCATTCCGGGACACCCTTCGGATATGATATAAATTTCGAAGTACTAAAGCATCCGGTACTTTGGATGGGGTTTGTTAGGTCCAATAGATCTATCTTTAGGATTCGCGTCAATTAGGGTGTCTGTTCCCTAATTCTTAGATTACCAGACTTAATAAAAAGGGGCATATTCGATTTCGATAATTCAACCATAGAATGTAGTTTCACGTACTTGTGTCTATTTTGTAAATCATTTATAAAACCTGCATGTATTCTCATCCCAAAAATATTAGATTTTAAAAGTGGGACTATAACTCACTTTCACAGATTTTTACTTCGTCGGGAAGTAAGACTTGGCCACTGTTGATTCACGAACCTATAACAATATATACATATATATTAAAGTATGTTCAAAATATATTTACAACACTTTTAATATATTTTGATATTTTAAGTTTATTAAGTCAGCTGTCCTCGTTAGTAACCTATAACTAGTTGTCCACAGTTAGATGTACAGAAATAAATCGATAAATATTATCTTGAATCAATCCACGACCCAGTGTATACGTATCTCAGTATTGATCACAACTCAAACTATATATATTTTGGAATCAACCTCAACCCTGTATAGCTAACTCCAACATTCACATATAGAGTGTCTATGGTTGTTCCGAAATATATATAGATGTGTCGACATGATAGGTCGAAACATTGTATACGTGTCTATGGTATCTCAAGATTACATAATATACAATACAAGTTGATTAAGTTATGGTTGGAATAGATTTGTTACCAATTTTCACGTAGCTAAAATGAGAAAAATTATCCAATCTTGTTTTACCCATAACTTCTTCATTTTAAATCCGTTTTGAGTGAATCAAATTGCTATGGTTTCATATTGAACTCTATTTTATGAATCTAAACAGAAAAAGTATAGGTTTATAGTCGGAAAAATAAGTTACAAGTCGTTTTTGTAAGGGTAGTCATTTCAGTCGAAAGAACGACGTCTAGATGACCATTTTAGAAAACATACTTCCACTTTGAGTTTAACCATAATTTTTGGATATAGTTTCATGTTCATAATAAAAATCATTTTCTCAGAATAACAACTTTTAAATCAAAGTTTATCATAGTTTTTAATTAACTAACCCAAAACAGCCCGCGGTGTTACTACGACGGCGTAAATCCGGTTTTACGGTGTTTTTCGTGTTTCCAGGTTTTAAATCATTAAGTTAGCATATCATATAGATATAGAACATGTGTTTAGTTAATTTTAAAAGTCAAGTTAGAAGGATTAACTTTTGTTTGCGAACAAGTTTAGAATTAACTAAACTATGTTCTAGTGATTACAAGTTTAAACCTTCGAATAAGATAGCTTTATATGTATGAATTGAATGATGTTATAAACATCATTACTACCTTAATTTCCTTGGATAAACCTACTGGAAAAGAGAAAAATGGATCTAGCTTCAATGGATCCTTGGATGGCTCGAAGTTCTTGAAGCAGAATCATGACACGAAAACAAGTTCAAGTAAGATCATCACTTGAAATAAGATTGTTATAGTTATAGAAATTGAACCAAAGTTTGAATATGATTATTACCTTGTATTAGAATGATAACCTACTGTAAGAAACAAAGATTTCTTGAGGTTGGATGATCACCTTACAAGATTGGAAGTGAGCTAGCAAACTTGAAAGTATTCTTGATTTTATGAAACTAGAACTTTTGGAATTTATGAAGAACACTTAGAACTTGAAGATAGAACTTGAGAGAGATCAATTAGATGAAGAAAATTGAAGAATGAAAGTGTTTGTAGGTGTTTTTGGTCGTTGGTGTATGGATTAGATATAAAGGATATGTAATTTTGTTTTCATGTAAATAAGTCATGAATGATTACTCATATTTTTGTAATTTTATGAGATATTTCATGCTAGTTGCCAAATGATGGTTCCCACATGTGTTAGGTGACTCACATGGGCTGCTAAGAGCTGATCATTGGAGTGTATATACCAATAGTACATACATCTAAAAGCTGTGTATTGTACGAGTACGAATACGGGTGCATACGAGTAGAATTGTTGATGAAACTGAACGAGGATGTAATTGTAAGCATTTTTGTTAAGTAGAAGTATTTTGATAAGTGTATTGAAGTCTTTCAAAAGTGTATAAATACATATTAAAACACTACATGTATATACATTTTAACTGAGTCGTTAAGTCATCGTTAGTCGTTACATGTAAGTGTTGTTTTGAAACCTTTAGGTTAACGATCTTGTTAAATGTTGTTAACCCAATGTTTATAATATCAAATGAGATTTTAAATTATTATATTATCATGATATTATCATGTATGAATATATCTTAATATGATATATATACATTAAATTTCTTTACAACGATAATCGTTACATATATGTCTCGTTTAAAAATCATTAAGTTAGTAGTCTTGTTTTTACATATGTAGTTCATTGTTAATATACTTTATGATATGTTTTCTTATCATAGTATCATGTTAACTATATATATATATCCATATATATGTCATCATATAGTTTTTACAAGTTTTAACGTTCGTGAATCACCGATCAACTTGGGTGGTCAATTGTCTATATGAAACATATTTCAATTAATCAAGTCTTAACAAGTTTGATTGCTTAACATGTTGGAAACATTTAATCATGTAAATATCAATCTCAATATATATAAACATGGAAAAGTTCGGGTCACTACATAGTGACCCGAACTTTTCCATGTTTATATATATTAATTGAGATTGATATTTACATGATTAAATGTTTCCAACATGTTAAGCAATAAAACTTGTTAAGACTTGATTAATTGAAATATGTTTCATATAGACAATTGACCACCCAAGTTGACCGGTGATTCACGAACGTTAAAACTTGTAAAAACTATATGATGACATATATATGGATATATATATATAGTTAACATGATACTATGATAAGTAAACATATCATTAAGTATATTAACAATGAACTACATATGTAAAAACAAGACTACTAACTTAATGATTTTTAAACGAGACATATATGTAACGATTATCGTTGTAAAGACATTTAATGTATATATATATATATATCATATTAAGAGATATTCATACATGATAATATCATGATAATATAATAATTTAAAATCTCATTTGATATTATAAACATTGGGTTAACAACATTTAACAAGATCGTTAACCTAAAGGTTTCAAAACAACACTTACATGTAACGACTAACGATGACTTAACGACTCAGTTAAAATGTATATACATGTAGTGTTTTAATATGTATTTATACACTTTTGAAAACCTTCAATACACTTATCAAAATACTTCTACTTAACAAAAATTCTTACAATTACATCCTCGTTCAGTTTCATCAACAATTCTACTCGTATGCACCCGTATTCGTACTCGTACAATACACAGCTTTTAGATGTATGTACTATTGGTATATACACTCCAATGATCAGTTCTTAGCAGCCCATGTGAGTCACCTAACACATGTGGGAACCATCATTTGGCAACTAGCATGAAATATCTCATAAAATTACAAAAATATGAGTAATCATTCATGACTTATTTACATGAAAACAAAATTACATATCCTTTATATCTAATCCATACACTAACATCCAAAAACACCTACAAACACTTTCATTCTTCAATTTTATTCATCTAATTGATCTCTCTCAAGTTCTATCTTCAAGTTCTAAGTGTTCTTCATAAATTCTACAAGTTCTAGTTACATAAAATCAAGAATAATTTCAAGTTTGCTAGCTCACTTCCAATCTTGTAAGGTGATCATCCAACCTCAAGAAATCTTTGTTTCTTACAGTAGGTTATCATTCTAATACAAGGTAATAATCATATTCAAACTTTGGTTCAATTTCTATAACTATAACAATCTTATTTCAAGTGACGATCTTACTTGAACTTGTTTTCGTGTCATGATTCTGCTTCAAGAACTTCGAGCCATCCAAGGATCCGTTGAATCTAGATCCATTTTTTTCTTTTCCAGTAGGTTTATCCAAGGAACTTAAGGTAGTAATGATGTTCATAACATCATTCGATTCATACATATAAAGCTATCTTATTCGAAGGTTTAAACTTGTAATCACTAGAACATAGTTTAGTTAATTCTAAACTTGTTCGCAAACAAAAGTTAATCCTTCTAAATTTACTTTTAAAATAAACTAAACACATGTTATATATCTATATGATATGCTAACTTAATGATTTAAAACCTGGAAACACGAAAAACACCATAAAACCGAATTTACGCCGTCGTAGTAATACCGCGGGCTGTTTTGGGTTAGTTAATTAAAAACTATGATAAACTTTGATTTAAAAGTTGTTATTCTGAGAAAATGATTTTTATTATGAACATGAAACTATATCCAAAAATTATGGTTAAACTCAAAGTGGAAGTATGTTTTCTAAAATGGTCATCTAGACGTCGTTCTTTCGACTGAAATGACTACCTTTACAAAAACGACTTGTAACTTATTTTTCCGACTATAAACCTATACTTTTTCTGTTTAGATTCATAAAATAGAGTTCAATATGAAACCATAGCAATTTGATTCACTCAAAACGGATTTAAAATGAAGAAGTTATGGGTAAAACAAGATTGGATAATTTTTCTCATTTTAGCTACGTGAAAATTGGTAACAAATCTATTCCAACCATAACTTAATCAACTTGTATTGTATATTATGTAATCTTGAGATACCATAGACACGTATACAATGTTTCGACCTATCATTTCGACACATCTATATATATTTCGGAACAACCATAGACACTCTATATGTGAATGTTGGAGTTAGCTATACAGGGTTGAGGTTGATTCCAAAATATATATAGTTTGAGTTGTGATCAATACTGAGATACGTATACACTGGGTCGTGGATTGATTCAAGATAATATTTATCGATTTATTTCAGTACATCTAACTGTGGACAACTAGTTGTAGGTTACTAACGAGGACAGCTGACTTAATAAACTTAAAACATCAAAATATATTAAAAGTGTTGTAAATATATTTTGAACATACTTTGATATATATGTATATATTGTTATAGGTTCGTGAATCAACCAGTGGCCAAGTCTTACTTCCCGACGAAGTAAAAATCTGTGAAAGTGAGTTATAGTCCCACTTTTAAAATCTAATATTTTTGGGATGAGAATACATGCAGGTTTTATAAATGATTTACAAAATAGACACAAGTACGTGAAACTACATTCTATGGTTGAATTATCGAAATCGAATATGCCCCTTTTTATTAAGTCTGGTAATCTAAGAATTAGGGAACAGACACCCTAATTGATGCGAATCCTAAAGATAGATCTATTGGGCCTAACAAACCCCATCCAAAGTACCGGATGCTTTAGTACTTCGAAATTTATATCATATCCGAAGGGTGTCCCGAAATGATGGGGATATTCTTATATATGCATCTTGTTAATATCGGTTACCAGGTGTTCACCATATGAATGATTTTTATCTATATGTATGGGATGTGTATTGAAATATGAAATCTTGTGGTCTATTATTATGATCTGATATATATAGGTTAAACCTATAACTCACCAACATTTTTGTTGACGTTTTAAGCATGTTTATTCTCAGGTGATTATTAAGCACTTCCGCTGTCGCATACTTAAATAAGGACGAGATTTGGAGTCCATGCTTGTATGATATTGTGTAAAAACTGCATTCAAGAAACTTATTTTGTTGTAACATATTTGTATTGTAAACCATTATGTAATAGTCGTGTGTAAACAGGATATTTTAGATTATCATTATTTGATAATCTACGTAAAGCTTTTTAAACCTTTATTTATGAAATAAAGGTTATGGTTTGTTTTAAAATGAATGCAGTCTTTGAAAAACGTCTCATATAGAGGTCAAAACCTCGCAACGAAATCAATTAATATGGAACGTTTTTAATCAATAAGAACGGGACATTTCAGAGAAGCCTTGTAGTTGATCAAGTAAGTCGTCGATTCTCGATAATGGGTAACGGTTCTTGATGGTAAGTTTGTTCAAATCTCGGTAGTCGATACACAACCTGAATGTACCATCTTTCTTCTTGACAAACAGAACAGGAGCTCCCCATGGTGATGTATTTGGTTGAATGAAACCACGCTCTAAAAGTTCCTGTAACTGACTTTGTAATTCTTTCATTTCGCTGGGTGCGAGTCTGTATGGAGCACGAGCTATTGGTGCAGCTCCTGGTACAAGGTCTATTTGAAATTCAATGGATCGATGTGGGTGTAGTACCGGTAATTCTTTGGGAAATACATCGGAAAATTCTTTTGCGACGGGAACATCACTGATGTTCTTTTCTTCAGGTTTAACTTCCTCGATGTGTGCTAGAATGATGTAACAACCTTTTTTTATTAGTTTTTGCGCCTTCAAACTACTAATAAGATTTAACTTCGCGTTGTTCTTTTCTCCGTACACCATTAAAGGTTTTCACTTTTCACGCATAATGCGAATCGCATTTTTGTAACAAACGACCTCTGCTCTCACCTTTTTCAACCAGTCCATACCAATTATTACATCAAAACTCCCTAACTCGACTGGTATTAAATCAATTTTAAACATTTCATCCCCCAGTTTAATTTCTCTATCCCGACATATATTATCTGCTGAAATTAATTTACCGTTTGCTAATTCGAGTAAAAATTTACTATCCAAAGGCGTCAATGGGCAACTTAACTTAGCACAAAAATCTCTACTCATATAGCTTCTATCCGCACCCGAATCAAATAAAACATAAGTAGATTTATTATCAATAAGAAACGTACCCGTAACAAGCTCCGAGTCTTCCTGCGCTTCTGCCGTATTAATATTGAAAACTCTTCCGCGGCCCTGCCCATTAGTATTCCCCTGATTCGGGCAATTACTTCTAATGTGGCCCGGTTTTCCACATCCATAACAAATAAAGGCGGCATTACTTGTTTCACCACTATTTGTTCCTTTAGTTCTGTTAAACTTTGATCCATAGACCTCACACTTTTTTGCACCATGACCAGTTCTTTTACTCTTGGTGCAAAATGTCGTACAGAACCCATTCTGGTGGTACTCTTCACACCTTTGGCATTTTTGGTTTTTGTTGCCGTTGTTGTTATTGAGGTTTTTGTTGGGATTGATATTGTTGTTGGAACGGTTGTTATAGTTTTTGTTGTTGGGACGTTTATTGTAGTTATTGTTGGAATTGCGGTTATTGTTGCGAATAATTTTGCGGTTGTGGTTGTAATTGTTGTTGTTGTTGTATTGGTGACCCTTGTCACTTATTTCTTCCCACTTTCTCTTGAGTTGTTTCGTGTTGGCTTCTTCAGCCGCATGCTCTTTAATTCTTCCCTCAATCTGATTTATGAGTTTATGAGCCATTCGACTTGCCTTTTGTATGGAAGCGGGCTCGTGAGAGTTCACATCTTCTTGAATCCTTACTGGTAACCCTTTTATAAATGCGTTGATCTTCTCTTCTTCATCTTCGAACGTTCCTGGACATAATAGGCACAACTCTGTGAATCGTCGTTCATATGTGGTAATGTCGAACCCTTGTGTTCGTAACTCTCTAAGCTCTACCTTGAGCTTATTGACTTCATTTCTAGGACGGTACTGCTCGTTCATCAATTGCTTGAATGCCGACCACGGTAGTGCGTAAGCAGCATTTTGTCCTACATGTTCAAGATAGGTGTTCCACCACGTTAACGCAGTACCTGTGAAGGTATGCGTAGCGTACTTAACTTTATCCTCTTCAGTACACTTACTTATGGCAAACACCGGTTCGACTTTCTCGGTCCACCGTTTCAATCCAATTGGTCCTTCAGTTCCATAAAATTCCAAAGGTTTGCAGGCAGTGAATTCTTTGTAGGAGCATCCTACACGATTTCTTGTGAAATTAGCTCCACTGCTAGATCCAGAGTTATTGTTATTTTGCATCGCAGCCTGTACTGCGGCTATGTTTGCTGCAAGGAAAACAAGGAAGTCTTCCTCGCTCATGTTCAAATTCTGACGAGTCGCCGGGGCCATTTCCTTCAAAAATAGCCAAAAAGAATTGAGTTAATCATATTGAATTTAAGAGTAGTCAATAGTATCTCGTAGCATTATATGAACTTATTTATAAAAGCTTTTTCTTCATATTAGCATTTTATAGTTTTAATTCGGGTAGTACCTACCCATTAAGTTCATACTTACTAGCTACTATACAACTCAACTACTACGCTTCTATATGAAAAATTTATTACAATAATATTTCGCGTTCAAACCTTTATACAATATTTTACAAACTTACAATACCACTATTATACATATAGGATGAAATATAGCACATAATATCTTTGCTACTCAGCAGCTATAAAGGCAATTCTAGTTAATACGCAAGTTGTTCAGCAAAAGAAATAAAGACAAGTAATTCATAAGTCCAGAAACAAGTCATGCATTCAGGTTTTACTAAGACGACTTCCCATCCTTGGTCTTGTGGAAAGTAACCGTTATGACCATTGGCAAGGCAGCATGTTGTAATGTCGTCAAAAGGACGAGGGTTTCGTAATGTCCAACAGCCTCGCAATAATCTAAAAACCTTGTTTCTCACCCCAACTATTGAATCCGTCACTTGTGGGAAGGTTTTATTTAAAAGTTGTAACCCGATATTCTTTTTATCACTTTGGTAAGAAGCGAACATCACAAACCCGTAAGTATAACATGCTTCTTTATGTTGCATGTTAGAAGCTCTTTCTAACTCACGAAATCCTATGTTGGGATATGTTGAGTCAAAATAGGTTCTTAACCCGTAGCGTAAAATTGCATTTGGGTTCCCCGCATTTAACGCTTTAAAGAAAACACAGCGTAACTTACAGTCTCCCCAATGTGATATACCCCACCTATCAAAGGAAAGCCTTTTATAAACTAAGGCATTTCTAGAAAGTCTTTCAAATGTTTGACAAGTTAATTTCGCCATAATTAAATGTGCTGATGAATTTCAACCGACTCTAGACAAGATTTCCTCAATCATATCCTCTGGTAGGTCTTCTAAAATATTCGGTTGTCTACCCTTAACGTCCATTTTGTTTTTATACTGTAAAATAGACAAAGATTAGATTCGTAAAAGATAATTAACAAACAATACAAGCAATTTTTACATAGAACATAAAAGTACAAGCACATTACAATACATATAATATACAACATGATTACAACCCTCTAATCTGAATCACTGGTTTCTTATTCTTCGGACTTGGTTCGTTTTCCTAATTTTCTAGGGATATATGGTGCTCCTCTAATACGAGCCGTCGTTTTCTACAATGGTTTAGAAAAACCTGGTGGTTTAGAGGTTCCCGGGTTATTGTTACAATTTAGGAAATACGGAAGTTGTCGATACATATAAAGTTCATCAGGGTTGGAATCAGGTTTCTCTATTTTTTGTAAGACCCAAATATTTATTGTACATAATGTATTTATGGTGTACGATGCGTGTATGAAGTGTACATGTTGCTTGCTCGAACGCCGAAGGAAACTGGACGTTGTCTGAAGTAACAAGGTGTGTACGTATCTTTTCAAACCCAAATAAAGTTTGTGTTGATGTTTCAAAGCCTTACCATTGGAAATAAAATCTTATTACGTTTCCAACGATATTTGATTCATCGAAAACGGAGCTACGGTCAAAAAGTTATGGCCAAAACAAGTTTCTGAAAACTGACCTGTAGGTTGGAGCGGCGCGCCGAACCCGTCTGATGCAATTTTCAGCCTTTTTAAAAGGTCTAAATGAGGGGTACTTTGGTCTTTTCATTTAGGGTCGGTTTAGGGTCATCAAGACTGATCTAGAACTCCATTGGAGCTCATTTCTCACCCATTGGAGCTCATTTCTCACCCACACAAACACTCTCATCTACATCTAGAGAGAGAGGAAGAGTTTTAGAGTGAGAGAGCTTAATTTGGAGAAGAAGGAGTCGAATTCTAGCCAAAGCACGGGTTTTAAAGTTGTTCATCTCGCTCCTAGCTACGTTGTGGTAGTATTGGTAAGTTCTAACTCCGAATTTCATTTGTTAGATTTGATATTTAAGTTAAGGTTTGAGATTGTTAGTTGTAAAACCCATTTGGTTGATGAAGAGGGTTTATGGAAACTTGCTATTTTGATATTTGGCGGGTTTTGGATTGATTGACGATTTGGCCTTGATTAGGCTTTAATCTATAGTTTAATCACTAGGTTTAGTGATTATGGAAGTGTTGGAACCACTTTAGGTGAATTAGGGTTGACTAATTTTGACTAAGAGTCAAAATTAGGGTTTGGTGATGATTATGACCCAATTGTCGATTTAATAAGGTTTATAAACTTAAAATGGATTAAGTTGAAGTATAAAACCGAGATAAATATGTTTTGGTGTCAACACTTACTAATGGCGTGATATTGACTTCTTATGGGTCAAATTAGGGTTTAAGTGTCATTTTGGGCAAGATAGGTGTTTAACACCTATGATTGGATTTGATTGGCATATTAGGACCATTCTCACTTGTGTTAGTGATTATTGGTTAGCTTGGGCGCGGTTTGTGCTTGGAAGTGCATTTGGGTCAAAATTGCACTAGTTGTCAATTTGGGTTGATTTGTATATCCACCCTAATAGTGTTACTTGTTATGTGATAAATGGATTAGGTACATTCCATCGGCGATTACGGATTATTCGGTAGCATTCTTCAAGGCGACAAGGTGAGTGTTAATATCCTATATGCATATGTATGTGTAGGATGGGTGCGGGTCGGGAGAAGGGGTTCTCGCTTGTAGAGCTCGCTTCTCGTATAGGTGGAATTATTGGACTTGTGTATAGGTCCAATTGGCACGGTTGTGCGTTTTGGTTGACCACGTTGGCGAGGTGCACACTTTGTGTGTACGTTATCACATGGGCGTGTGATGTGGACTTATATAACCCCAATGAGGAAGGGTTAATATTGTGAGTGGAATAATTATATGTGTAGGTATATAATGTATCTATTTGTTGTAGCATGAAATGCGTAGTGTCGAGGTGTTAAGACACCACATTTCACGTGACGAGTGAAGCATCGAGGTGTTAAGATGCCACTCGGGGTGAAGCATCGAGGTGTTAAGATGCCACCTAGGGGTGTAGTGTCGAGGTGTTAAGACATCACTCTGTAAAATAATGAGTGAAGCATCGAGGTGTTAAGATGCCACTCGGGGTGAAGTGCCGAGGTGTTAAGGTGCCACCTACGGGTGTAGTGTCGAGGTGTTAAGACACCACTCTGTAAAATAATGAGTGAAGCATCAAGGTGTTAAGATGCCACTCGGGGTGAAGTGTCGAGGTGTTAAGGTGCCATCCTAGGGGTTAGTGATACGAGGTGTTAAGTACCCTAACGGATGTTATGAACATCGATGACTTGTTTCGCGAAGTCATTCCCTTGCGAAGATTTGGTTAACCATGGTTATTGTGTTGTAAGCGTAAGCAAATTATGTTATTCGAGATATATATATATATATATATATATATATATATATAGTATACATATAATGTTGTATTGTCGTGATGTACCTAACCCTCCGGGTGTAGCTTATTGGCATTGTTCACATCGTTGTTGGTGAACTTATATTTTGTTGATGTATCTTTAGCTCGTTGCTTAGTGATCTTATGGTATGCTTAGACTAGTTTGCCTTTATGCTTGGATGCTCCGGTATGCGGTATTTGGTTTTGTGTGGCGTGTCCATTTTATGCATATATATGTATGTAGTATATTCTCACTCACTAAGCGTTAACTTACCCTCTCGTTGTTTACCTTTTTATAGATTTGCATGGATGCGATGGCTCGGGTAAGCGTGGGACTAGTGGACTCGCGTAGTTGCTTTAGAAAGCTTGCTTTTGGATTGATTAGGATTGGGTAGCGTATCCCCAATCGCCATGCTCGGCTTTATTTTGTGTTAATAGTCGTGTGATTGAAAACTTGTATTTTCGTATGAAAGTCGTAAAACGACCGATGTGGGTCCGACCTCGTAAAACTTATTTTATGAATGGAACGTGTTAGTTTTTCATATATGAATACGTTGTGAAAAGCGTTTTGTATAAATACGTCGGGAAGTGGTCAAACATTTTCGCATTTCATGACTTTTTGGACAGGCCAGTTTGGCGCGCCGCGCGGCCATATGGCGCGCCGCGCCATATGCTGTTCCAGCAAAAAAAAAAATTCGTGTTATTGGTTGGTTAACGGGTTGGGTTGTTACAAGTGGTATCAGAGCATGGTCTAAGGGATTTAGGTGACTTGAGATAGGTGCCTACACTTGGACTTTTGTGTGTGCTTAATTGTTGCGGGACTTGTAGGATTACGGTCGAAATAGGTTATAGTTTGTGCCTTGTTTGTAGGTGGACTAACGTTTATATTAGTAATGCGGATATTATTAATATATTAATTGTGTTGTGATAATAATTCTCGCGTATGTGCATATCGCGTAGAATTTTGTTTGTGTTTGTTTATATCATCGAGCGAGGTGGTCGTTGTACTAACGAGTTGATACGGTGTGTGTGCGTGATAGGGACTTGCAAACCTTATTACGGGTGCAAATCGTGTCTAACAAGTGATGTACGATGAGTGTTTAGCAAGATGGGGTGGTGTTGTGCGTGTGGTTTATACGTTCGTGATCTAATCGTTTGCATTCCTTAGAATGAAAACGGAAGATGGATGCGGAGCGAGTGAGCCTATTCACGAAGGGAAGAATGAGTTAACGTTAAAGATTGAGGCCGTGTTTGAACAATATGCCTCGGTTTTCACCGGCAAGGTTAGGGAAGTAACCAAGGAGTTGGTCGAAGGATAAATGACGGAAATGGTCCGAGACCAAGTGACTAAAGTTGTAAAGGAAGAGTTTGAAAAGAGGTTTCCCAAACCTCAAGGTAGTGATGATGAAAATATACTTGAAAGGTTAGGATTACATGGTGCTCATGGTAAGAGGGCACGAATTACGCCTGAAGGTGTCTAGAATGTGAAGAAGAAGAGTAAGAAGGGTTACAAGCTTACGTGCTTTAAGTGTGGGGAACGGGGTCATTTGGCACAAGATTGTACGGTGGTACGTTTAGGCTCAATCAGGTGTTTCATTTGCCGGATGGAGGGACACCGAAAGTCAGAGTGTTCCGAATCACATGACGATCGGGTTAGGAGGTTAGAGCGCTAATACATGATGGGTAGTGGAGCACGGAAGCCCAACAGTGCTACATCAGCAAGCGGGCGGTTTACGTTTATGGTTCCGGTTTGCTCTCAGCAGAGTGTATAAGTGCTGTGTTGTGCCTTGATCCTATGGTGCGAATCCTTGGGTGCTTGAGCATTTTGGTTGGTATCGGGTCGTTAAGCTCATTCGAGTGAGACCCTTAAGGCCTCAATTGTGTTATGCATGTTATTGATATGGGTGACGTTCCTAATGGAAGTACCCTATAGTGACGTTGGATTGTCGGGCGAAGGGCGTAAGACTTGGTGCAACCGAGCATCCCTTAGTATTTGGGAAATATTTCTACCAAACCATGGAAATAGGTTTTGGTGTTTGGTCGTCAAGCGCGTGTTCGCTTTCGCGTTGAAGTGGATGAACCATGAGGTTCATCAGATGGATTGAAATTCTTGAAATCTAGTGTTGATCTCTATGTATTTTGGTAAAGGAGTCTACGTGACGCTACATTAGGTGCCTTTTATACTTACTAGTGTGGTGTTCGAATCCGATTGTGTTGCGGTTACGTTGTACTTTGGGTACCGAAGTGAAACCCTTAGGTACAAGAGTGATCGGGTGAAATTCGACAAACTAAAGCAATTGGATGATTGCGAGTGTATAGTTCGTGTAATTTGTGGTACACTTTTCGTTCGAAGTGTTTAAGGATAGGTTAGGATCCTTGGTATGCTCAAAGTTGAAGCAAGACATGGTGATGGGTCGTGTGAACCCAATTATTGGTAAAGTCTACCTTTGGTAGCATTGTGCGGGTGTACGAGATGCGGTTATGGAACGTAGTTCCAAGTGGGGGAGTTAAACTCCCGCACGAGGAGGTTTTAGTGTGAGATTTTGGACAACGCTTTTGGTAGATTCGAAATTTGTGTCGGGACCTAGATTTGGTCGATTTGTGGTAGAGTACAACTTCGGTTAAGTTGTACCTATGATTTTGGATTTGAATTATCACCAAGGTGGTAATGTGGTAAATCTCGTTGAGAGATAATGGACGGGTATGGCGAGCAAGGTGAAATCCCTCGGTTAAGGGATGTGCGTATCGGATCCTCTTTTAGAAAATTATTGTTTTGTGCCTATGTTTGATATAGGTGGTTCTTGCTCGATTGTGTGAATGGTTAGTGGTGTTCATTAGGATTCACTATAGTGTAGCAGAGTGCGATGTTGCACTACTCGATGTTTGAGGCCAATTGCATATGAGATTGATGAAGCATGACCTTTGGGTTCCGCTGACTTCATCATGGTATTGTCGATTGGTGAAGTATGACCTTTGGGGTCCGCTGACTTCATCATGGGATTGTTGATTGGTGAAGCATGACCTTCGGGGTCCGCTGACTTCATCATGGGATTATATCGGTGAAGCATGACCGTTGACGGGGTCCGCTGACTTCATCCGGTGTTGAGTGATCTATCGGTTGTTTTACACACCGATGGTGGGATCATAAGGACCGTATGGTGTGATCTATCAGTTGTTTTATACACCGATGGTGGGATCGTGAGGACCATGTTGTGTGATTAGGGATGCGAAAGCCGTGTTTCGCTCACATGTTGTTACGGGTGTGACAATAGTCGATTTTGTACACCTTAGGTTTAGCGTAGCCATAGTCATTTTGGGCGCTTTTGGTTTCAGCCGTTGCTTATGATGTTAGGATAGTGGCGTATTGGTTGTATTGCGCACTACAAAGGATGTTTAGTGGTAAGTGTAATCCGTAAGGATTCATGTGGTTCGATCTTCAACATTCGGATCGTTGACTTTAGGTTGAGACTTGGTCACTTTTAGCGTTGTCCTTGGTAAAGGTACGCTAAGGAATTGATATCTCGGTACGAGATTGGTTGAGTTTTTCCCGATATGGGGAAAAGAGCAGGTTTTAGTGCTCGGATAGTGGTTTTGATAAATCGCGGGTGACGATTTTAGTTGTTAAAGGTGATTCATTGGGAAGAATTGTCTAGGAAAGTTCGGATTGGAACTTAGGATTGAGGGCCATTGAGTAGTTCCGGATTGGTTAAGTGGAGAAGATCACGAGGACGTGATCGATTTTAAGTGGGGGAGAGTTGTAAGACCCAAATATTTAATGTACATAATGTATTTATGGTTTACGATGCGTGTATGAAGTATACGTGTTGCTTGCTCGAATGCCGAAGGAAACTGGACGTTGTCTGAAGTAACAAGGTGTGTACGTATCTTTTCAACCCCAAATAAAGTTTGTGTTGATGTTTCAAAGCCTTACAATTGGAAATAAAATCTTATTACGTTTCCAACGATATTTGATTCATCGAAAACGGAGCTACGGTCAAAAAGTTATGGCCAAAACAAGTTTCTGAAAACTGACATGTAGGTTGGAGCGGCGCTCCACCTTTTGGAGCGGCGTGCCGAACCCGTCTGATGCAATTTTCAGCCTTTTTAAAAGGTCTAAATGAGGGGTACTTTAGTCTTTTCATTTAGGGTCGGTTTAGGGTCATCAAGACTGATCTAGAACTCCATTAGAGCTCATTTCTCACCCACACAAACACTCTCATCCACATCTAGAGAGAGAAGAAGAGTTCTAGAGTGAGAGAGCTTGATTTGGAGAAGAAGGAGTCGAATTCTCGCCAAAGCTCGGGTTTTAAAGTTGTTCATCTCGCTCCTAGCTATGTTTTGGTAGTATTGGTAAGTTCTAACTCCGAATTTCATTTGTTAGATTTGATATTCAAGTTAGGGTTTGAGATTGTTAGTTGTAAAACCCATTTGGTTGATGAAGAGGGTTTATGGAAAGTTGCTATTTTGATATTTGGCGGGTTTTGGGTTGATTGACGATTTGGCCTTGATTAGGCTTTAATCTTGAGTTTAATCACTAGGTTTAGTGATTATGGAAGTGTTGGAACCACGTTAGGTGAATTAGGGTTGAGCAATTTTGACTAAGAGTCAAAATTAGGGTTTGGTGATGATTATGACCCAATTGTCGATTTAATAAGGTTTATAAACTTAAAATGGATTAAGTTGAAGTATAAAACCGAGATAAATATGTTTTGGTGTCAAAACTTACTAATGGCGTGATATTGACTTCTTATGGGTCAAATTAGGGTTTAAGTGTCATTTTGGGCAAGATAGGTGTTTAACACCTATGATTGGGTTTGATTGGCATATTAGGACCATTCTCACTTGTGTTAGTGATTATTGGTTAGCTTGGGTGCGGTTTGTGCTTGGAAGTGCATTTGGGTCGAAATTGCACTAGTTGTCAATTTGGGTTGATTTGTATATCCACCCTAATTGTGTTACTTGTTATGTGATAAATGGATTAGGTACATTCCATCGGCGATTGCGGATTATTCGGTAGCATTCTTCAAGGCGACAAGGTGAGTGTTAATATCCTATATGCATATGTATGTGTAGGATGGGTGCGGGTCGGGAGAAGGGGTTCTCGCTTGTAGAGCTCGCTTATCGTATAGGTGGAATTGTTGGACTTGTGTATAGGTCCAATTGGCACGGTTGTGCGTTTTGGTTGACCACGTTGGTGAGGTGCACACTTTGTGTGTACGTTATCACATGGGCGTGTGATGTGGACTTATATAACCCCAATGACGAAGGGTTAATATAGTGAGTGGAATAATTATATGTGTAGGTATATAATGTATCTATTTGTTGTAGCGTGAAATGCGTAGTGTCGAGGTGTTAAGACACCACGTTTCACGAGACGAGTGAAGCATCGAGGTGTTAAGATGCCACTCGGGGTGACGCATCGAGGTGTTAAGATGCCACCTAGGGGTGTAGTGTCGAGGTGTTAAGACACCACTCCGTAAAATAATGAGTGAAGCATCGAGGTGTTAAGATGCCACTCGGGGTGAAGTGCCGAGGTGTTAAGGTGCCACCTACGGGTGTAGTGTCGAGGTGTTAAGACACCACTCCGTAAAATAATGAGTGAAGCATCGAGGTGTTAAGATGCCACTCGGGGTGAAGTGCCGAGGTGTTAAGGTGCCACCCTAGGGGTTAGTGATACGAGGTGTTAAGTACCCTAACGGATGTTATGAACATCGATGACTTGTTTCGCGAAGTCATTCCCTTGCGAAGATTTGGTTAACCATGGTTATTGTGTTGTAAGCGTAAGAAAATTATGTTATTCGATATATATATATATATATATATATATATATATATATATATATATATATATATATATATATATATATATATCTACATTGTATACATATAATTTTGTATTTTCGTGATGTAGCTAACCCTCCGGGTGTAGCTTATTGGCATTGTTCACATCGTTGTTGGTGAACTTATATTTTGTTGATGTATCTTTAGCTCGTTGCTTAGTGATCTTACGGTATGCTTAGACTAGCTTGCCTTTATGCTTGGATGCTCCGGTATGCGGTATTTGGTTTTGTGTGGCGTGTCCATTTTATGCATATATATGTATGTAGTATATTCTCAATCACTAAGCGTTAGCTTACCCTCTCGTTGTTTACCTTTTTATAGATTTGCATGGATGCGGTGGCTCGGGTAAGCGTGGGACTAGTGGACTCGCGTAGTTGCTTTAGAAGGCTTGCTTTTGGATTGATTAGGATTGGGTAGCGTATCCCCAATCGCCATGCTCGGCTTTATTTTGTGTAATAGTCGTGTGATTGAAAACTTGTATTTTCGTATGAAAGTCGTAAAACGGTCGATGTGGGCCCGGCCTCGTAAAACTTATTTTATGAATGGAACGTGTTAGTTTTTCATATATGAATAGGTTGTGAAAATCATTTTGTCTAAATACGTAGGGAAGTGGTCAAACATTTTCGCATTTCATGACTTTTTGGACAGGCCAGTTTGGCGCGCCGCGCGGCCATATGGCGCGCCGCGCCATATGCTGTTCCAGCAAAAAAAAAATTATTTCGCGTTATTGGTTGGTTAACGGGTTGGGTTGTTACATTTTTATACCTTTTCCCTTATTATTTTCTTTTGCCATATTAAATTGGGTCGAGGTAATTTCTATAACATCATTGGAATCCTCATCGGGATCCGATTCATCGGAAAATTGGTAATCTTCCCAATATTTTGCTTCCTCGGTGGAAACACCATTGACCATTTTTAACTTTGGTCCGTTGGTTGATGATTTTCTTTTATTTAATCGATTTACTGTAGGTATCAATATTTCTTCCTCCGAAACCTCTTCTTCTTCCGGTCCCTCCTGTTCCGGTTCCTCCTCTTCTGATTACTCTTCTTCCGGTTCCTTTTCTAGAATTTGTGAATCTTCCCAAATTATATTCGACTCTTCATTATTATTAGGTGAGTCGATGGGATTTGTACTAGTGGTAGACATTTATCACACAATATCAAACACATTAAGAGATTAATATATCACATAATATTTACATGTTAATAATATATAGTTTCCAACAAAAGTGTTAAGCAATCGTTTTTAAAGAAAATACGGTCGAAGTCCAGACTCACTAATGTATCCTAACAAACTCGATAAAACACACTAATGCAAATTTCTGGTTCTCTAAGACCAACGCTCGGATACCAACTGAAATGTCCCGTTCATATTGATTATAAACGTTCCATATTAATTGATTTCGTTGCGAGGTTTTGACCTCTATATGAGACGTTTTTCAAACACTGCATTCATTTTTAAAACAACCATAACCTTTATTTTATCGATAAAGGTTTAAAAAGCATTAAGTAGATTATCAAATAATGATAATCTAAAATATACCGTTTACACACGACCATTACATAATGGTTTACAATAAGAATATATTACATCAAAAATATGTTTCTTGAATGCAGTTTTTACATAATATCATACAAGCATGGACTCCAAATCTTGTCCTTATTTTAGTATTCAACAGCGGAAGCTCTTAATAATCACCTGAGAATAAACATGCTTAAAATGTCAACAAAAATGTTGGTGAGTTATAGGTTTAACCTATATATTATCAAATCATAGTAATAGACCACAAGATTTCATATTTCAATATACATCCCATATATAGAGATAAAAATCATTTATATGGTGAACACCTGGTAACCGACATTAACAAGATGCATATAGAATATCCCCAACATTCCAGGACACCCATCGGACATGATAAAATCGAAGTACTAAAGCATTCCAAATTCCAGAATGGGGCTTGTTGGGCCCGATAGATCTATCTTTAGGATTCGCGTCAATTTAGGGGTCTGTTCCCAAATTCTTAGGCTATCAAGCTAAAAAGGGGCATATTCGACTTCGATCATTCACTCATATAATGTAGTTTCATTTACTTGTGTCTATTTCGTAAAAAATTTATAAAATTGCATGTATTCTCATCCCAAAATATTAGATTTTAAAAGTGGGACTATAACTCACTTTCACAGATTTTTACTTCGTCGGGAAGTAAGACTTGGCCACTGGTCGATTCACGAACCTATAACAAATATGTACATATATATCAAAGTATGTTCAAAATATATTTACAACATTTTTAATACGTTTTAATGTTTTAAGTTTATTAAGTCGGCTGTCCTCGTTAGTAACGTACAACTAGTTGTCCATAGTTAGATGTACAGAAATAATTTGATTTATATTATCTTGACCCAATCCACAACCCAGTGTATACATGTCTCAGGCTAGATCACAACTCAAAGTATATATATTTTTGGAATCAACCTCACCCCTGTATAGCTAACTCTAACATTACTGCATATAGAGTGTCTATGGTTGTTCCAAATAATATATATAGATGGGTCGATATGATATGTCAAAACATTTGCATACGTGTCTATGGTATCCCAAAATTACATAATATATTAGAATACATGTATAATACAATATAAGTTAGCTAGGATATGATTAATATAGATTTGTTACAATATTTCCCGTAGCTACAACAATCAAAAAAATATCCAATCTTGTTTTACCTATAACTTCTTCGTTTTAAATCCGTTTTGAGTGAATCAAATTGCTATGGTTTCATATTGAACTCTATTTTATGAATCTAAATAGAAAAAGTATAGGTTTATAGTCAGAAATATAAGTTACAAGTCATTTTTGTAATAGGTAGTCATTTCAGTCGAAAGAACGACGTCTTGATGACTATTTTGAAAAACATACTTCCACTTTGAGTTAAACCATGTTTTTTTGATATAGTTTCATGTTCATAAGAAAAATTATTTTCCCAGAAGAACAACTTTTAAATCAAAGTTTATAATAGTTTTTAATTATCAAACCCAAAACAGCCCGCGGTGTTACTACGATGGCATATATCCGGTTTTACGGTGTTTTTCGTATTTTCCGGTTTTAAATCATTAAGTTAGTATATCATATAGATATAGAACATGTGTTAAGTTGATTTTAAAAGTCAAGTTAGAAGGATTAACGTTTGTTTGCGAACAAGTTTAGAATTAACTAAACTACGTTCTAGTGATTTCGAGTTTAAACCTTCGAATATGGTAGTTTTATATATATGAATCGAATGATGTTATGAACATCATTACTACCTCAGGTTTTGTGGATAAACCTACTAGAAATGAGAAAAATAGATCTAGCTTCAAAGGATCCTTGGATGGCTTGAAAATTCTTGAAGCAGAATCATGACACGAAAACAAGTTCAAGTAAGATTTCTACTCGAAATAAGATTGTTATAGTTATAGAAATTGAATCAAAGTTTGAATATGAGTATTACCTTGTATTAGAAAGATATCTTACTGTAAATAGGAAAGATTTCTTGAGGTTGGATAATCACTTTACAAGATTGGAAGTAAACTAGCAAACTTGGAAGTATTCTTGATTTTATGAAACTAGAACAAATAGAATTTATGAAGAACACTTAGAACTTGAAGATAGAACTTGAGAGAGATCAATTAGATGAAGAAAATTGAAGAATGAAAGTGTTTGTAGGTGTTTTTGGTCGTTGGTATATGGATTAGATATAAAGGATGTGTAATTTTGTTTACATGTAAATAAGTCATGAATGATTACTAATATTTTTGTAATTTTATGAGATATTTCATGCTAGTTGCCAAATGATGGTTCCCACATGTGTTAGGTGACTCACATGGGCTGCTAAGAGCTGATAATTGGAGTTTATATACCAATAATACATACATCTAAAAGCTGTGTATTGTACGAGTACGAATACGGGTGCATACGAGTAGAATTGTTGATGAAACTGAATGAGGATGTAATTGTAAGCATTTTTGTTAAGTAGAAGTATTTTGATAAGTGTCTTGAAGTCTTTCAAAAGTGTATGAATACATATTAAAATACTACATGTATATACATTTTAACTGAGTCGTTAAATCATCATTAGTCGTTACATGTAAATGTTGTTTCGAAGCCTTTAGGTTAACGATCATGTTAAGTGTTGTTAACCCATTATTTATTATATCAAATGAGATGTTAAATTATTAAATTATCATGATATTATGATATATTAATATATCTTAATATGATATATATACAATTAAATGTCGTTACAACGATATTCGTTACATATATGCCTCGTTTCGAAATCCTTAAGTTAGTAGTCTTGTTTTTACATATGTAGTTCATTGTTAATATACTTAATGATATGTTTACTTATCATAATACCATTTTAACTATATATATATCCATTTATATAACATCATATAGTTTTTACAAGTTTTAACATTCGTGAATCACCGGTCAACTTAGGTGGTCAATTGTCTATATGAAATCTATTTCACTTAATCAAGTCTTTACAAGTTTAATTGCTTAACATGTTGGAAATACTTAATCATGTAAATAACAATTTCATTTAATATATATAAACATGGAAAAGTTTGGGTCACTACAGCTTAGGATTCATAAACCCTTCCGGCTGAACCATATATACGTCCTCGCTTAGGTCGCCATTTAGGAAAGCGGTTTTGACGTCCATTAGCCATGTTTTATTATCATGAAAAATAACCATGGAAATAAGTATCCTAATTGTTTTAAAAGTGTTTACATTACCGTCCATATCAGTCTTCCTTTGAAGACCCATTTTTACCTCATTGTCTTACAATTGGGTAGAAGATCAATCAAGTCTCATACTTGATTATCCTTCATGGACTGCATATCTGTATTCATAGAATCTTGCCATTTTCAGATTCAGGATCTGATATGGCCTCACGCAGTTAGAGGGTTCATCATAATCCCTTAGTTGAGGTTTATCTGAATTAATCAGATAATTCAACCTCATAAGCCGATGAGTTCTACTAGATCTATAAAGTGCAGGTGTAACACGTTCTGGCTCACCAACAGTGCGCTCAGTTTCAATGTGTGGATTGCTAGTGCTTATTGAAGGTAACATACTTTAAAGTACTTGAATTTCTTTAAGATCTACTTTACTCCCACTGACTTCTTGTAAGAGAAGATCTCTTTCCAGGAATTCAGCAGACCGAGCAGAATACACGTTGTCTTCAGCTTGGTAGTAAAGTAGTAACCCATTGTTTCCTTTATGTATCGTACAAAGTAACATTAGATAGTTCTGGGTTCTAATTTGTTTAAAGTGTCATGCTTCAAGTACGCTTTACAACCCCAGACTTTCAGATAAGACAACTTGGGATTCTTTCCATGCCATAACTTATATGGTGTCTTTTCTACCTTCATAGTTGGAATCACATTGAGTATGCCTGCAGCAGACTCTCATGCATATCCCTAAAAGACGGTAGTAGAGAAATCAGACTCATCATAAATCAAACTATATCAAGTAAAGTTCGATTCCTCTTACTCAGACACACCATCGTGTTGTGGTGTGTAAGGTAGAGTGAACTATGAGACAATCCCACAATTCTTTAAGTGGTCCAAAAACTCTTAACTCATAAACTCACTTACTCCATCAAAGCGAAGTGCTTTAATGGTCTTTCCAAGCTGATTATCTACTTCATTTTGGAATACTTTTTAATGTTAAAATAGCTTTATATTTATGTTTCAGCAAGTGAACATAATCATAGCTATTGTACTCATCAGTAAATGTAATAAAGTAAAATTAACTAAATCTATACATTGTTCTTAAAGGGCTACATACAATAGTATGTATTAGTCCTAAAAGATCTTTAGCTCTTTTACCTAAATCGGAGAAAGAAGCATTTGTCATCTTTTCACATAAACATGACTTGCATACATCAAATGACTCAGAGTCAATTGATTCCAAAAGTCCATTAGATTGGAGTTTTGAAATGCATTGTTTGTTTATATGAAACAACCCAACCCGTATTCCATGCGATAATATTTTTTTTTTAAAATGATACACGTTTACGCGCCAATTAAACGATGTAAACCATTCCACAAGTTCCATTTAAAACATACAACAATCTAAATGTTTACAAAAGGCACGAAGGCCATTAATTAAGTTTAATACAAGTTCGGCCCATTAAAATGATAGTTTTAATCCAAACAACACCTCGAGCATGGTTTGGGGCTAAACTACCCAAAACGCTACGCTAACTTCAAAAGCTTCAACAAGTAACATCAAGGGACATCTAGTGCCCAACAACCCCTTTGCCCTTATCCGCACCTGCATCTAAAAAGATAAACAACGAGAGGGGTAAGCTAATGCTTAGTGAGTGCAACAATTATACGATTACATATATAATCTACTTACTTGCAATCACTTACACAGTACCGTACACAAGCTAGCAATTCGACAACTATGCAAACATTAAGCATAAACCAAGATCCGCAATTCACAAGAAGCTAGCATCAATAATAGCATATAGTTCACCATTTAATATGCTAAATACACATTCACACAACCATGGTTAACCAATCGTACAAGGGAATGGTACTTAAAATTCTGTTGGAGTTCATAACATCCATTAGTATTACTTAAACACCGCGTAATCACTGATCCCTAAGGTGATGTCTTGAACACCGCGACTAACTCACCCCCATGACAATGTGTCGTCTTGAACACCGCGACGATTTCCACATGTCAATCAAAAACAATGAGTGGTGTCTTGAGCACCGCGACAATTCCACTCCCATGACAATGTGGCGTCAATACCACACGTCAATCAAACAATGAGTAGTATCTTGAACACCACGACAATTCCACTCCCATGACAATGTGGCGTCAATACCACATGTCAATCAAACAATGAGTAGTGTCTTGAACACCGCAAAAATACTACTCATTACTTAGAATGTGGTGTCTTGAACACTGCGACAATTCCACATTCATAAGACACAAATAAATATATTATATACGTACACGCATAATTATTCCACTCACCTTAATACAAGGATGATGATTATGCACTTCCGAACTTCAAAGCAATGTACCTAATTCATTAAGTACACATTCAATTACATAACTAGTGGAGTTAACCACAATACTTACACTTGAGCATTTAATGACCCAATTTGCATAAAATGACTCAACTACACCAAACCGCCCATAAATGGCAATGACTCATATTAAATCACTAAGGCTAGTGATTTAAAGTCTACTAACCAAAACTAACATAACTTAGGGTAATTTCATACCCAATTCACCCAAACTAGGTCAACATTACTCTTTTGGCCCATTTTAACATTTACACATTCAAACTTAGTCAAACATGACCCATTTACAATTCCTTCAACATTAATCAAGTGTTTTAATGCTTAACAACACAATTTACACTTACAAATCTCATTTCATTTGACCAAAACTCTAGATTATGGCCATTAGGGTTTACTTTCATCAATCTAACCCAAAACCCACCCATTTAACCCTCAAATGGGTCACAAAATGTTCCACATGAACCAAACTCTAGCTTAAAATAAATAAAACTCAAATGATAGAGTTAAGACATACCAAAACTATCAAAGTGTAGCTAGAGATGCAAGGAACAACTTTAACACTTGGGTTCGGGCAAGATTCAACCTTCTTCTTCACCAAAATAAGCTTTCTCACTCTTAAAACTTCACTCTCTCTCTAGATTTGTTTTTAATTAAATGGAAAAGAAATAAATGAAGAGGAGATGAGGTTGAACCAGCCATAAAGTCTCAAAAACCGGCCATGGGTGAAAAGACCTAAACACCCCTAAAAGATTCCAATTACAAAGGCTAAAATTGTCAAACAGCGACATTTGTCGCGTTTCGCGACACAGTGTCGCGTCTCGCGACAACCAAACGCGATAAACATAATTCAAACGCGATAACCTTAACAGAACTGGGGTTCTAGAGCTGTCGCGTTCCAGCCCAATTTGTCGCGTATCGCGACACACCAGGACACGATGTGACACCTTCAGACGCGACAGAAGGCCTGATCAAACCATTTTCCAATATTTTCAATATTTGAACCATACAAACTCAAACATGGCTACAATATTAAACGTACACAGAGTTAGATGCGCATCTTAAGTCATATTTGGGAAAAAGGGATGTTACATTATATGACCAATATGACGATGTCATAGATAGGTCTTATTCAAGTCTTGCTTGAAGACTTTGGTGATGTAGGTATACACAGAATTCTCATTTGAAATTACACTATGCATATCAATTTCAAAAATACTATCACGTGGATAGGTATTAAGATAAGTATATTATCCTTAGAAACTAAAATACCTAAGTGTGTAAATGCAAGTTCAAAACAAACATCTTTCAAACTATGTCGCTTACAGTATTGTGAAACAACCCAACCCGTATTCCATACGATAATTTTTTTTTATAATACACATTTACGCGCCAATTAAATATGTATACCATTCCACACGTTTCGATAAAACATACAACAAGTTTAGTGTTTACAAAAGGCACGAAGGCCATTAGTAAATGTGATACAAGTTTGACCCATTCACAATATTAGTTTTAATCCAAACAACACTTCGAGCATGGTTTGGGGCTAAACTACCCAAAACGCTAGGCCAACTTCAAAACCTCCAACGAAACATCATCAAAGGACACCTAGTGCCCAACAACCCCTTTTTCCCTATCCGCACCTGCATCTAAAAAGATAAACAATGAGAGGGGTAAGCTAACGCTTAGTGAATGCAATAATTATACATGTTCATATATAACCTACTTACTTGCAATCACTTACACAATACCGCATACAAGCTAGCAATTTGACAACTATGCAAACATCATGCATAAACTACTATCCGCAATTCACAATAAGCTAGCAACATTCGTAGCATATAGTTCACAATTTAATATGCTAAATACAATTCACACAACCATGGTTAACCAATCGTACAAGGGAACGGTACTCGTAAAAGACCGTCGGAGTTCATAACATCCATTAGTGTTACTTAAAAACCGCGTAATCACTAATCCCCCGGGTAATGTCTTGAACAACGCGACTAACTCACCCCCATGACAATGTGGCGTCTTGAACACCGCGACGATTCAACATGTCAATCAAAACAATGAGTGGTGCCTTGAACACCGTGGCATCCACTCCCATGATAATGTGGTGTCTTAAACACCGCGACAATACCACATGTCAATCAAACAATGAGTAGTGTCTTGAACACCGCGACAATACTACTCGTTACTTAGAATGTGGTGTCTTGAACACCGCGACAATGCCACATTCATACTACACAAATAAATACATTATATACGTACATGCATAATTATTCCACTCACCTTAATACAAGGATGATGATTATGCACTTCCGAACTTCAAAGCAATGTACCTAATACATTAAGTACACTTTCAATACACAACTAGTGGAGCTAACCACATTACTTACACTTGAGCATTTAATGACCCATTAGCATTAAATAGCTCACTTACACCAAAACCGCCCATAAATGGCCAAGACACATATTAAATCACTAAAACTAGTGATTTAAAAGTCTACTAACTTAAACCAACACAAACTTAGGGTAATTCATACCCCTTTCACCCAAACTAGGTTAACATTACTATTTTGACCCATTTCAACACTTAAACTTACAAAGTTGGTCAACTTAAGCCATTTATGTAGTGACCCGTCCTAATCCACCTGAGAATAAGATTTTTGTTTATAAACATGCTTAAAAGTGTCAACCAAAAGGTTGGTGAGTTCATAGGTTTATCATAACAATCATTTCAATATATTAATAAAACACAAGATTTCCGTTTATAAATATATGTACACTCACAAGTGTATAAAAGTATTCTATAAGTTGTAGGCACCCGGTAACAAGCCTTAACATTCATGTTTTACCCTCTGAAGTACACCAGATCAGGTGTGTTTAATATAACCTCGAAGTACTAAAGCATCCCATAGTCAGGATGGGGTTTGTCAGGCCCAATAGATTTATCTTTAGGATTTGCGCCTACCGTACATAGACAAGTAGTTTAATGTTACCAAGCTAAGGGTATATTTCTGGTTTAAACCGACGTAGAATTAGTTTTAGTACTTGTGCCTATTCGTAAAACATTTATAAAACAGTGCATGTATTCTCAGCCTAAATATATATATATATATATATATATATATATATATATATATATATATATATATATATATATATATATATATATATATATATATATATATATATATATATATATATATATATATATATATATATAAAGGGAGTAATGAAACTCACTGTATTGTATTTTGTAGTAAAAATACATATGACGATATTTAACAAATGTAGGATTGGCCTCGAATTCACTAACCTAAAACAATTCTGTATATTAAAATCTGTAATCGTAGTCGAATAATATAATAATATACTTGTTTATATTATATGTTACATAGTTAAATTTAATATATTTAATTCATATATTTTATATAGTTTATACCTATTATATTAATATGGTTTTAATTAATAACATTGTATTGATAAAGTATAGTAATATGTAATATTGGTATAATTGTAATAATGATAGTAAATATAGTAATTTTTACTAAAAGATAGTTTTAGCAGAAGTTCCATATTTTAATAATACTGATATTGTTGATAATGATTTTTATGTTAATAATAATAATATTACTAATAATTATAAGAATGATACTAATACTAATATTAGTGAAAATAATAATAATTTGTATGATTTTCATAATAGTAATGATAATATTAATAATCATAATAATAGTAATAATACATATACGATAAATAATAATAATAAAAATAATAATAATAATAATAATAATAATAATAATAATAATAATAATAATAATAATAATAATAATAAGGTTTATATCTAAAAGGATGAGAAAATAAACAAAAATGATGCCTCCATGTCTCGAACCCGCGACCTTCCACTACCACACCAACACCCTTAATCGTTGGGCTATTGCCCTTTTTCTATTTTATATCCAATCCGAATGTACATAACCCGTATAACACGGTCCCTATCTTCTTCTTCTTCCATAAATTTCAATTTTCTATCGATTAATTCTCCTAATTCCTATTATCATTGTTTAATTAATGTAACACAGAAAAATATATATATACAATCGCGATAAGGAAAAAAATAAAAAATAAAAAAATAAAAGAAAAAGCACAGCAAGCTCATCGCTGTTGTGATATTAAAAAAAATTTGATTTTGAGATTTATAGCATTTTGGAAAACGTTTATAACACAAAATAAGTTTTAAATTACTCATAAAATCTTTTGGAATCATTAATTTAATCGTAAACATCATAAAAATTTACAAATTTTGCTATGAAAATATAGTTTGACTTTTTTTTTTGAAATTACCTTTGACTTCGAAATTTGTACTCGTTATGAAGAATTGAAATGTGAGATTTTACAGAAATATTAAATGAAAGATTCCTAACAAAACTGCAATATTACATTTTGAAATTGATTTTGAAATCGAATTTTGACCAAAAAGATGAAGAACAGAGGTTTATGGTTTCTTTTCCTTTTCTCTTTTTTTTAAAAAAAAAACTTCGCTGTTCTGACTCATTTAATTATTATGAAATGGTTGTAATGTATAATTGAATGAGGTGGTGAATGATTCGTTCACAAATGGGGTTAATGGGTTTTATGGGGAAAAAATGGATGTATCGGTTTTAAAACACAGTCACGAAAAATAAATAAATAAATAACTAAAAGTTGATAGAGAACCCTAAAAGATTTTGTATTTTCTCAATTGTCTCATAGCTGTGAGATTCCAATCAATTACCTTTACATACAGAGAAAAGTAATTTGATTACATGTACAACAGATTACATGCTTTTTTAGATTTAATAAATAAATAACAATATCATAATACTACTAATAATAATAATAATAATATTAATGATACTAATATTATTAGTAATAATCATAATAATAACTAAGGTCAAAATTTTACGACTAATTAATATACTAATGATATTTATAATGAGTACAATATTATTAGTAATAAAATGTTATGACAAATTAAATGTATCAATTTCCATATCTGTACACTATATATAATAATTTTAACAATACTGATGTTAATATTGTTAATAATTATGAAAGTAATAATATTATTAATATAATAAATATAATTAATGTTATTATTTATTAATTAAGTAATATTTACCAATAACATATTTTTAAATACACTTTGCAAGTTATTTATACATTCAATTCTAACAATTAATATTTCAACTTATGTTATTCAAAAATAATCAAATTCTATTATATCGAAAAACGTTTTCATACATTTGACACTAAATCATTTATTATGAATTTAGTTCTTCAATATCTTTCGTCTAATTCTCGACATCTGACACATTGTTCTCACTTGTAGATTTCATTATCTTTTATTCCGAATACTGATAAGAAGAAAAAAAATTCAAATCAATCGTGAACCTCACAACAGAGACTCATAACAATATCACATAATATTTGTTAATTAAATTGTTTGATATTATCTTTTAATATATATATTGAAACAAATAAGTGTAATGTAAATTATTATACATTTAATATCTTCTTAACGTTTTTAAATTAGTACATATATATATGTACATATCTATTTATATAATCATTCGTGAATCGTCGGTCAATAGTCAAAGGTTAACTAAACATATAATTAATAGTTCAAAAATTTTGAGACTCAATATTTCAGATTTTGCTTATCGTGTCGAAATCAGATAAAATTAAGTTTAAATTTGGTCGAAAATTTCTGGATCGTCACAGTATCTATCCGTTAAAGAAATTTCGTCCCGAAATTTGAGTGAGGTGGTCATGTCTAACATTAAAAATGTTTTCATGACACATACGAGCTGATAATTAGAGTTTTATTACTGTTGAGTAATATGAATAACACAATTCGATTATTTGAAGAGTACGAAAGTGGCTATCACTAAATAGTGAAATGAGATAGACAAGTTTCATCATAACTTTTCACTAGTCATTGTTGAATTTAGAAAATAAGGTGCGTCTTAACTTTTGACGTAGTCTGATTTGAATTCCAGAATTTAAGGGATTTAAAAGAAAATCTTGGAAATCTATAAGATCTGATTCTTTGAGATTTATGGAAAATTAGGATCCTCTTTAATTTAATGCGATTATCTGTCTCGATTGCCTTGTCTGGTATCTTTTCTATAAATAAACTTCTTCCGTTCCATTATTTTCACCACTCTAATTCTTTCTTTCTCGATCCATACTTTCAAATGATTGTGAAAATGCTGTGTCCTCATCCTTACTATCGCAACATTCATTCTCCTTTTCCAACTTCCACCAGAGGAATCTACTTTATTCTACTTCGCCCTTGGGTTATAGTATTTTTAATTCTCCCGTGTCTTTATGTTGCGATAAACATTGACATATACGGTTTGTAATTTATGTATTATTATCGGGCTTTATATTCTCCCTTATATTTCAAAGCTCTATGCTTTTGCTTTCTCTTCCCGACTTCAAGTCAAGCAAATAATGGTCCAGAATTCGTAGATATAGAATTTTGAATGATTATAATGTTCTAAGCAGGAAGAAACGTGATAGCACGATTTGATTTTCAAATTTATCAAAATTACTGAAGATAGAACTATCAAGAATATATTCTTCTTGATATGTTCAGAGGTTATGTAGAATGAAAGAGTTATGTAACATGACAAATGATGGTGGTATAACCTACTGTGAACCATCATCACATTTCAATATAAACTCAGCGTGACTTACTGTAATATAATCACGTTGGCCAAGCGCATTATATTATACTAACTCATGCTTCAGTTCCCAACACTTCTCCATAATTCATTCATAATTTATACTTAGACTTTACAGAAGTTTCCAATATAATGGAATACAGAAATACGAAGAGGTAGATAATTTCGGACAAGAATATTTATGAAAATATCCTCAGAAATATCGAAGATATTTATGATGATGTTTTGGAATTTCTAAGTTCGAAGGTTGATGAAGAAAAAAAAAATTTCCGCAAGATTTTAACATGACTTCGGAGCAGGATAATATCTAAAGATTTCATCGGATTCAGAATTACCTGGATTCATGAATATAGGGTTTGGTCCTTGTATTTATCCATGGTCTCCTTCATGGTTAGCTCAATCTATTTTTCAGTACCAAATTTTCTATCGAGCGTTCCCAACACTCCATTCTTTATCATCAAATTCTTGACCATTTAGGCCAGCTACAATTTTACTGTTTCCTCTGCATTTAATGTAGCCATATCTGAATCGTTGATTATCAATCCGAGGTGGTTTCAAGAGAATTGTGTTTTTAGATGATTAAATGCTGATGGTAATATGGTGGAATATAAAAGGTTCTCAGGTAACAATAAAAGAGCACGCATATATATCAAAGTTATGATAAGGTTGTTTCGAACGAAAAGTCGAAATTGTCTTGCTGGATCTGTGACAAAATTGGCTATTTTGAAAAAGAACTACAAAGTTATTTTGGGTAATAATAACACTAAAGGAATTAGCACAGCTACGTGTTAAACGTTTACTCAATTTCTGAGAGTTTTTAAGGTGCATAACTATATGCATAAATCTTTCCTTCCGTAGATGAAATGCGGTTGGTTTATTCTCTCAATCAAGGTGTTTTCAAGAATCATGAAAGGTTTAAACGCAGATTGTAATCGTCAAGATACAAATGAGGTTGAAGATGGAATCAAGTGGCAAACTTGAAGAGTTGTTTAGTTTCATATGTTATAATCAATATTTTAATTCATTTTAATTGTCCAATGTTGGTGGTCATCAGTTGATATTCCACAGTTAGCAATTCCATAATTCATATATAGTTTAATATATTATATTCGAATTAATTAATACGTATCGTGACCCGTGTACATGTCTCAGACTCGATCACAACTCAAAGTATATATATGATTGTAGAATCAACCTCAACCCTGTATAGCTAACTCCCGCATTACCGCATATAGAGTGTCTATGGTTATTCCAAATAATATATATACATGCATCGATATGATATGTCAAAACCTTGTATACGTATCCCGATATTTAAAGTGCGTAAAATAAATAACAAAATTAAATGACGATAATTAAAATTGCGAGAATATAAATTGCGATAAATAAATTGCGATAAATAAAATGTAATCAGTTAGCTAGAAACAGTTAGCTAGGAACAGTTAGCGTGGATTCTTAACAAAATTCTTCATAATTAATTTGTTTGTTTCTAACAAATTTTATTTTGTCCAATGTTTTCTTCATTATGCTACTTGTTGAATTCTGATAAGTCAAAATCCAATTATGAAATTGAATGAAAATAGTTATTTTGTGGTGAACAGATTCGTATATCAGTGAATGTATATAAGATAGTAAATGACTGTTGAATCAGATTCGAAGAATGTACAATGTAACTTATTAATGTGAAATCTAAATATTCCTCGGGTATTACCTACCCGTTAAAATATTTTCACCATTAACAGTTTGTACAAAAGAATTTTTAATTACAATCTTTAAGAAAACATATATATATATATATGTATTTTCTTCAGATGCAATCATGGATTTAATGAGTTAATATGATACTAATCTCATTTGATTTTCGATTTGAGCTAGAATAAGTAATCTATAAAACTATTAGGAGCCACATATTCTTCGTAGAATATTAATGAAGTTATGGATCAATACTTCATTGTTATATATTGTTGGTACTCCTTGGTATCTATGGTGCGTATGACGTTGATGTTTGAGGTATAGATTGTGATATCGAGAGGTGTGATGCAAATGTTGCTATTGGCGGTGGTGATGGTACTGTTAATGTTGTTGATGGTGGTACTGTTTATGCTGCTGGTGCTGCTGATGCTGTCGGTACTTTTGATGGTGACGTGAATGATGTTGATGGTGCTTGTGGTGCTTGTGATGCTAGTGATGCTTGTAAATCACGCACCATTCGTGTCAGGGTTTCTATCCTACCCTCTATCATTTCTATCAACCCACTCATCTGATTCGATAGATCTTGATTATCAATTCGAAGTTCCTTAACTTCTTCTAATATTCCCTTTGATTGTTATTCGGAAGTAGAGGTTGAATATTTTCTGAGATTGCAGTAATGCGACCTTCGAGGCGGAATATTTTGGCAAGAAGGGTGAAAACAGTGTTGCGAATGGGTTCACAGGTGAGTACATCGTTTTCTCTGATGTTAGGTGGTAAGTTTGGGTGACGGTAGGGTTTACCTTCTTCATTTCTCCATCGAGTGAGTAAGTCTCGGACCCAGCCCCATTTCCTCCAGAAAGAAAAATAGCTAAACGGTGGAGACACTTCGGTTTCATTGACTTCGGAGTCAACTTCAATACGTATTTCAAAATCGCTTCCGAAACTAATAGAATCCAAGCCAGGTGTAGGATCCATCTCTCACGAGCAGTTAAAGGATTGTTGATACGAAATGATTTTCGGATATCGAATGATTTTCTCATTATGTTGAATACCTAATACCTATATATATAGTACAGAAGATCCCGTAGATTACGGAGGGAATTAAGGAAACGTGTCAGACAAGATTTAATGTGATAGGATGTGAATTTGTCTGTACACCATATATGCAATAATTGCAATAAGACGTGTCGAGACTGAAAATGATAAGTAGATATTTTTCGACAAATGGTGGTAATCAAAAACTTTTGACATGCATACCAGGTTCAAGTCCAGACTTATTATTGTAACCTAACAACTACTAAGTCGAAGTCCAGACTTATTAATGCATCCTAACATCTCCTAGTTAGACACACTAATGCAAGACCTGGTTCACTACGACCACCGCTCTGATACCACCTGTAGTGACCCGTCCTAATCCACCTGGACGAAGTCACCAACATCTGGTCCATTTGCGAGGTACTGACCTAAATATGCCATGTATGACTCCATATAATATCTTTAATATGAGCAAATGCACAGCGGAAGATTTTTTTCATACCTGAGAATAAACATGCTTAAAAGTGTCAACCAAAAGGTTGGTGAGTTCATAGGTTTATCTTAACAATCATTTCAATATATTAATAGACCACAAGATTTCCGTTTATAAATATATGTACACTCGCAAGTGTATAAAAGTATTCTATAAGTTGTAGGCACCCGGTAACAAGCCTTAACGTTCATGTTTTACCCTCTGAAGTACACCAGATCAGGTGTGTTTAATATAACCTCGAAGTACTAAAGCATCCCATAGTCAGGATGGGGATTCTCAGGCCCAATAGATCTATCTTTAGGATTCGCGCCTACCGTACATAGACAAGTAGTTTAATGTTACCAAGCTAAGGGTATATTTCTGGTTTAAACCCACGTAGAATTAGTTTTACTACTTGTGCCTATTCGTAAAACATTTATAAAACAGTGCATGTATTCTCAGCCTAATATATATATATATATATATATATATATATATATATATATATATATATATATATATATATATATATATATATATATATATATATATATATATATATATATATATATATATATATATATATATAAAGGGAGTAATGAAACTCACTGTATTGTATTTTGTAGTAAAAATACATATGACGATATTTAACAAATGTAGGATTGGCCTCGAATTCACGAACCTAAAACAATTCTGTATATTAAAATCTGTAATCGTAGTCGAATAATATAATAATATACTTGTTTATATTATATGTTACATAGTTAAATTTAATATATTTAATTCATATATTTTATATAGTTTATACCTATTATATTAATATAGTTTTAATTAATAACATTGTATTGATAAATTATAGTAATATGTAATATTGGTATAATTGTAATAATGATAGTAAATATAGTAATTTTTACTAAAAGATAGTTTTAGCAGAAGTTCCATATTTTAATAATACTGATATTGTTGATAATGATTTTTATGTTACTAATAATAATATTACTAATAATTATAAGAATGATACTAATACTAATATTAGTGAAAATAATAATAATTTTGTATCATTTTCATAATAGTAATGATAATATTAATAATCATAATAATAGTAATAATACATATACGATAAATAATAATAATAATAATAATAATAATAATAATAATAATAATAATAATAATATAATAATAATAATAATAATAATAATAATAATAATAATAATAATAATAATAATAATAATAATAATAATAATAATAATAATAATAATAATAATAATAATAATAATAATAAGGTTTATACCTAAAAGGATGAGAAAATAAACAAAAATGATGCCTCCATGTCTCGAACCCGCGACCTTCCACTACCACACCAACACCCTTAACCGTTGGGCTATTGCCCTTTTTCTGTTTTATATCCAATCCGAATGTACATAACCCGTATAACACGATCCCTATCTTCTTCTTCTTCCACAAATTTCAATTTTCTATCGATTAATTCTCCTAATTCCTATTATCATTGTTTAATTGATGTAACACAGAAAAATATATATATACAATCGCGATAAGAAAAAAAAATTAAAATTAAAAAAATAAAAGAAAAAGCACAGCAAGCTCGTCGCTGTTGTGATATTAAAAAAAAAATTTGATTTTGAGATTTATAGCATTTTGGAAAACGTTTATAACACAAAATAAGTTTTAAATTACTCATAAAATATTTTGGAATCATTAATTTAATCGTAAACATCATAAAAATTTACAAATTTTGCTATGAAAATATAGTTTGACTTTTTTTTTTTGAAATTACCTTTGACTTCGAAATTTGTACTCGTTATGAAGAATTGAAATGTGAGATTTTGCAGAAAGATTAAATGAAAGATTCCTAACAAAACTGCAATATTACATTTTGAAATTGATTTCGAAATCGAATTATGACCAAAAAGATGAAGAACAGAGGTTTATGGTTTCTTTTCCTTTTCTCTTTTTTTAAAAAAAAAAAAACTTCGCTGTTCTGACTCATTTAATTATTATGAAATGGTTGTAATGTATAATTGAATGAGGTAGTGAATGATTCATTCACAAATGGGGTTAATGGGTTTTATGGGAAAAAAAATGGATGTATCGATTTTAAAAAACAGTCACGAAAAATAAATAAATAAATAACTAAAAGTTGATAGAGAACCCTAACATATTTTGTATTTTCTCAATTGTCTCATAGCTGTGAGATTCCAATCAATTACCTTTACATACAGAGAAAAGCAATTTGATTACATGTACAACAGATTACATGCTTTTTTAGATTTAATAAATAAATAACAATATCTTAATACTACTAATAATAATAAAAATAATAATAATAATATTATTAATGATACTAATATTATTAGTAATAATCATAATAATAACTAAGGTCAAAATTTTACGACTAATTAATATACTAATGATATTTATAATGAGTACAATATTATTAGTAATAAAATGTTATGACAAATTAAATGTATCAATTTCCATATCTATACACTATATATAATAATTTTAACAATACTGATGTTAATATTGTTAATAATTATGAAAGTAATAATAATATTAATATAATAAATATAATTAATGTTATTATTTATTAATTAAGTAATATTTACCAATAACATATTTTTAAATACACTTTGCAAGTTATTTATACATTCAATTCAAACAACTAATATTTCAACTTATGTTATTAAAAAATAATCAAATTCTATTATATCGAAAAACGTTTTCATAAATTTGACACTAAATCAATTATTATGAATTTAGTTCTTCAATATCTTTTGTCTAATTCTCGACATCTGATACATTGTTCTCACTTGTAGATTTCATTATCATTTATTCCGAATACTGATAAGAAGAAAAAAATTTCAAATCAATCGTGGATCTCACAACAGAGACTCATAACAATATCACATAATATTTGTTAATTAAATTGTTTGATATTATCTTTTAATATATATATTGAAACAAATAAGTGTAATGTAAATTATTATACATTTAATATCTTGTTAACGTTTTTAAATTAGTACATATATATATGTACATATCTATTTATATAATCATTCGTGAATCGTCGGTCAATAGTCAAAGGTTAACTAAACATATAATTAATAGTTCAAAAATTTTGAGACTCAATATTTCAGATTTTGCTTATCGTGTCGAAATCAAATATAATTAAGTTTAAATTTGGTCGAAAATTTCCAGGTCGTCACAATTTACCATTCTTTTAACATTTAACAAGTGTTTTAGTGCTTAACAACACAATTAACACTTACACATCTCAAATCATAAGACCAAACCCTAGGTTATGGCCATTAGGATTTACTTTCATCAATCTAACCCAAATCCACCCATATTACCCCCAAATGGGTCTTACAAGTTCCAAATGAACCAAACCCTAGCATAAACTAATTAAAACTCAAAATATGGAGTTAAGACTTGCCAACACTATCCACTCGTAGCTAAGAACGAGGAGAACAACTTTAATTCTTGCTCCAAGGTTTGATTCACAAATCTCCACTCTCAAATCTCACTTGAAAACAAATGGGTTTTTAAGTTTTGAGAGGAATTAGAGAAAGAAAATGAAAAAGAAATGGATAATAGAGGATAAGTGGCTGAGACTTAAAGTCTCCATCAAATCTACACGCATATACTCGTACATGCATATATTCTAAACATATATATATATACACATACATATTCATATATATATTTACACAATAACTAGCACTTAGGTCTTTTTAATCACATAAATGCACAAGTTATAAGCGTACTAATAATTAAGTATGTACCTTTAGACATGTACGGGAAAAACGGGATGTTACAACTCTCCCCCACTTAGATTGGATCACGTCCTCGTGATTCGCACCAAATACTAGAAGTTGAGCACTTCTACCTTGAACATTTCCGTCTCCAATACGGAATCACACATGTAGTAACCACCCATCCAGATTCTCACTTCGTACACTAACGCATCATGTTACAACGAGCAAGGGTAATCATCCCTCGAGCAAAACAACCGCAACCGCTCGCTCCTACACCTAGTATTTAACTCGTACCATACATTCACAACAAATTCAAAGGTGGAATTATCCCCTGAAAACCTCCGTCATCATGCCTTCCCACCATAGAATACTCGGGAATCATCCTAACACATTCCTAAAATCTCCCGCAAGGATCATCGGAAAACTCGCCACTTGACTCGTGTCACTAAATACCTTCACAATTCATTCCCAAGTTCAACTTGGGACTTTTTCGAAGACCACCCAAGTCATTCTTTCCTACATAAGCGACAGCCGTTCGCTCATCACATCTACTAGTTAGGGACTTTTTCCGCATTCTCTGGTATTTAACTCCCCCATTTAGGGTTTTAACCCCCTACTTTCACCGTTAAGATGATAACGCCCCACGGAATTCCGACATTCCACAACGCCCATTACATTTTCCGGTGTTGGTCATACTCAATAGTCCTTCTAATGACTCACTATAAGATATTCGAACCTCGATCTTTCAAATCGGTTAAGTGTTAACGCCCGCTAAACACCACAATATACCACAGTTGTAACTTCGGGTTTCTCACCGGTACCTAAATCCAAAGTAATCATACCATCAGAGTCAAAAGTTACACTAGCAGGTATAAGGAGGCACCTGACGTTGTGTTATCCAACTCCAATTTCTAACACCGAGTCTCCAAAGACTCGACCCTTACGGGGTCTACTCCCGGCGTCACACGTCACCTGACTACACCTGGTCACACAAATCTAGCGAGCCTTACGGCTCAACGCCCATGACTTCCTAGCGACACCTGTTAGTCACTACCCACCTAGGCCGCATAGCAAGCCTATTTATCTTTCAACTCAACACTAAGGAGGCGCTTGGAACACCAAGGCTTACACCTTTCTAACTTCGTCATAACCATTAACCCGGTCACCTACATACATAAGAATAGTTAACCACCATGACTCTACCCGCACACGAACGTGGTTAACGAAAATGCCTCTCAAACGGCATAATGCGTACCCCCTCCCCCCCCCCCCCCACAAATCATAAAAGAAAAGAGTGGTTGTTAAGAGCGTACAACACTCGCCACACAATCACAAAACCGCCATCGAAATCGAACCGTCAATTAACATCTGTATATACATCATAGTATGTTATTATCGTCAAGCATACTACCACACTTTGGTTACGGCCTAATTGGTTTTACCATAAGTTCAACACAATAATTGGGACTACACCCTACACGGTCTCATCACTATACGCTCGGTTAACCTCTCGCGGCTACCCCAAATCAAAATACAACACTCTCGATAAGATGATTACACGTCACGTACTCTCACATGGTGATATAACACCCGGTGTATACTAACCCAATAACACGCGCACACAAGCAATTAGTTGTTAAACTCACATACGAGTAACAATACACACACAATCTACAAAGCCTACGGGTCTCACTCGAACGAGCTTAACGACCCAAAACCACAACCATCTCGTAAAAGAGAGACAAGGTTCACCCGTCTTGCATCTTATAGCACACATATCACCAAACTTTGCTCCACCCTTGAGCATACGAAGGAATTCGGATTATCCTTTGCCACTTAATCGAAACCCTATGTTCGATGTAACCGTAACACCATCGGAGTCGAATACCACGCTAGTAGGTATGAAAAAGACACCTAACGTTGGGTCCCATAGACTCCATTACCAACATTCGTCTAGATCGAACACTTTGTCTTAACGGTTTCATCAACTTTCACACGAAAGCGAACACGCTCAACATCCGAAAACCAAAGCCCGTCTCCATGGCTTGGTAGAAACATTTTTCCAACACTAAGGAATGCTTGGTTGCACCAAGTCTTACGCCCTGAAATCGTCAATCCAACTCCAACATAGGGTAATTCCATTAGGAATGCTACCCGTAGCAATACCACGTATTTACACTAATGCATTCACACCCAAGTCGCATTCTCATGAGTCAATGACTCAAGCATTACCCTAGTGCACCGTCATCGTAATTACTAACCCTGCACTTATATAGGTACTATTGAAATATACGTTCACTCGAAACTAATTAGGTTTCGTAACGAGACTTAAGTCTCAACTTCATAACCGAATACATCGGCACACGACAATTAATAAGGCATATTTTCATCGAAAACGAAAGTACCTGAAGCAGTATCAATGGACTTCTGTGCTTCACTACCCATCAAGTAGTCGCACTCTAATCTCTTAACCCGATCAGCAAACGATTCGGAACACTCTGACCTTTTGTGTCCCTCCTCCTGGCATATTGATGTGAAGCGAGGTGTATATAAAATAGTTTATATTTTACTAGGAAATACTATTAAATACGATACAATTTTACACAAGATATTTATTTATTTATAGAATGGATATACTTAAACCTTGCTACAACACTTATAGGCAGTGTACCTAATCGTACAGTAGTGTAGTTTTTAGTAAGTCCGGTTCGTTCCACAGGGAAATCTTTGAACAAAGCTCAACGCTATATTAGTTTACTTTTATAAAAATACAAATATATATATAAGTAATATTATTGTTATAAAGGGGGGGTTTTTACCGTTTAATGACCGGTTTGTCGATTTTAAAACTTTAGTCGCAGTTAAAACCTAATGTAAAATATAAAATACAAGACTTAAATTAAAGCGTAAAGTAAATAACGATAATGAAATTGCGAATAAAAATGCGATAAAATAAACTTGCGATAATTAAAAAGTACGATAATTAAAAGTGCGATTAAATAACAATAAATAAAAGTGCGATAATTAGAAGTGCAATTAAATATAAAATAAAGGAAATTAAATATGAAATAAAAGAATTATGCTTATTTAAACTTCCGTAATCATGATGTTTGACGTGTTGATTTTAGTTTTATGCCCATGGGTTAATTGTCCTTTGTCCTGGATTATTCAATATGTCCGTCTGGTTTTTGTCCATAACAGTCCATCAGTCATAAATATAAATTGCAAGTGTCCTTGTCAAATTATTATTATACCCGAAGTTAAATATTCCAACTAATTGGGGATTCGAATTGTAACAAGGTTTTAATACTTTGTTTAATGAATACACCAGGTTATCGACTGCGTGTAAACCAAGGTTTTACTACTTTGTTAACAATTACACCAATTACCCTTGAATGTAATTTCACCCCTGTTTTGATTATTCTAGTGGCTATTAATCCATTCCCGTGTCCGGTTAAATGAACGATTATTCGTACATATAAATACCCCGCCCATCGTGTCCGATCGAGTTTATATGGTAATTTATAGGGACGCCCAATTGTAAATCTTTATATTAACATTAACAAACTTTCATTTAGTTAAACAAATATAAAGCCCATTAATAGCCCATAGTCTAGTTTCCACAAGTGTCGTTCTTTTGTCCAAACCCCAATTATGGTACAAAGCCCAATTACCCAATTTTAGTAATTAGCCCAACATCATGATTACTTCGTTTTAAATAAGCATAATAATAACTTAGCTACGAGACATTAATGTAAAAAGGTTGAACATAACTTACAATGATTAAAAATAGCGTAGCGTTACACGGACAGAATTTCGACTTACACCCTTACAACATTCGCTAACATACCCTTATTATTAGAATTATAATTAAAATTAAAATATAAATTATAAATATAAATATATTTACGTATGAAGAGGAAGAGAAAAAGATGATATAGTTTTGATCAGAATTCGGTTTGCTTTATAGCCAGACTTGATTTTTGGGGCTCCGCGACTCGCGGCAAAATGCCCTTCAAACTCCGCGAGTCGCGGAGAGGTATTTACAGCTCACACCCTTGGAGTTTCCTGCTGCCGACGGTTTTTAATATATATATATAATATATATATAATTAATATAATTAATTATATATTATATTATATTTATATACATAGTTAACTTGTAATTTTTAGTCCGTTGCGTCGAGCGTTAAGAGTTGACTCTGGTCCCGGTTCCGGATTTTCGAACGTCCTTGCGTACAATTTTATATTTTGTACTTTGCGTTTTGAATCTTGTACTTCTGTAATTTCGAGACGTTTCTTATCAATAATTGGAACCTTTTTGATTGTCTTTTGTTCTTTTGAGCTTTTTGGTCGTTTGCGTCTTCAATTCGTCGAATCTGTCTTTTGTCTTCACCTTTTATTATTTAAACGAATATCACTTGTAAATAGAACAATTGCAACTAAAAGCTTGTCTTTCTTGAGGAATAATGCTATGAAATATATGTTCGTTTTTAGCATTATCAAATATTCCCACACTTGAGCGTTGCTTGTCCTCAAGCAATATCGTCTTGAAATACTAGAATCACTTCTTTATTCTTCACACTTTGTACATCAGTGATTTCTATACGGCGGTATAAACAATGGTAGTAACGATATGGTTTACAGTCCCACATGACTATAAAAATTTAGATCCATTAAGGAAATTGGATCTTTATGAAAACATTTGATCTTTTGAAAATTAAATCTAGTTTTTACCCTAGATAAGTTTTCTGGAATAACCCTTTACCGGTGTTTGCAAAATATTTTTGTGGGTTTGGTGGGTTTCAGAATTGAAAATTTTAGCTCAAAACTTGCGGTTTTGTGTCACCCACTTGCTAACCTTGTATTAGGAAAGCAACACGTCCAGTTTACTTGTCCCGTATATTACCTTTCGGCAAACTACCGTCCGGTTGTAAAGGAAAGCGATGAACAAGAAACTGTTAAGGCAATGTCTAATGACATGCATTTAATTAAGGTTTATAACGTGTCGGACGTAATTACTATCCTTTGTAGGAGCAATAGTAAAGCTCACCCTTATAATTTTTCGGTCTGGCACAAGGTCCTGTCTTCGACCATGCTATGCAACCACCGTTCTTACGGTTGACACCCGATTTGGTTCAGGTGACCTAATGAATTCCAGGTGAATTCCTAGGATTTTACGTTCAATGGTAATGAACGCATTGAAAATGGGTTTTCAGAAAACAAATCGGTTTTATTTTTGATCAAAATATTTTCTCGTTCAAGCTCGAGTTTAGATATCATTGAATTCCATGAGTTTGTAATTCTCAATCTTTAAGGTCAATCTCAAGGATTGAGTAATATCAGGCTTAAAAGCTGATTTTTGATCTTTAAGGAGATTATCCTTTCTGGGGATCTGATTCATTAGTCTTATCAAGCTAATTTGCACGGTGCCCTCCCCATTTTACGAGACAGACCCTCTCATGGTTAGGATAAGTCTGACCACTTGGCGACCCTGTTTTATGCTGAGGTCCGTGGATTTCCTGCTGATTTTAGTGATGACTTTTCTAGATTTTTCGTCAACCTACAGCTGGTCTGGACGACAACTTCATGACCTAAATCAAGAAGCGCGTTTCTTTTTCGGAAGACTTTACTTCCTTTTAATGATGGAATTGATTCATCGTGTAGATCCATCTTTTCTTTTCTTTCATCGGGTAAAACAGTTAATTTAGTCCAAAACAAAAGCACCTGCAATAACTTTACGGAAACATGTGATAGATAATTTTTTTTTTTTTTTATTGAATAACTTGGTATATTCTCCCCACACTTGGCTTTTATTTATTATGTTCTTTGCCTTTTTATTCTCTTATATTCCATTTTAAATGAATTCAAGCGTTTTGGGTTGTTTCTCAATTTATGTCCTTTCCGAGGTAACGATAATTTCGGCATTAACACCTAGTTTTATCGTTCATAAATATGTATAAACATGATTTTGAATTCATTTAATTGAAAATTTTTACTAGAATTGGGTAGTCAGTATATAAGACTAGGGCTGTTCTTTTTTATCAGAGAGCACTAGATTCTAATACAACTACTGCTTTACTAGTATTTTTAATGGTAACCAAGTGTTTAATATAAAAATTTTAAAATCCGAAAGAATTTAACCCCTTCCCACACTTAAGATCTTGCAATGCCCTCATTTGCAAGAAATCAGTAACAATTTAAATTATTGAGGGTGATTTGTGTGAAAATGATTAAATTTTTACCAAAGTTTCCAAATATATTGGCGTTTGTTTGCTGAATGATAAATGGTGCACATCATTTGTTCATTCCGTCTTGTTGTTATTTCACATATATTTTGCATCTTGTCGTCAAAATTACTTGCTTTTGCTGAACTTAATGCCAGTCTTTGAAAATGCGTTGTTTTACCCTGTTGTGTAAATAAGATAAACTGCAAACATATATACATATTTTTGAAGTTTGGTATATTACCCCACATTCAAAAATTATTAAAATCTAAGAATAAAAGTTAGAAACTATAAAAATGATTACAATATTAACAAAAATATTAAATGTATCAATAATTACAAATTATAAAATAAAAAAAAAATAATAAGTAAACTAAGGATGATATTGGTACCAATAGGGGTTCCACGCATAACCATAAGTGCTATAGAATGCTTCGGCAGGGTCATACGTAGGATATGGTGGCTGCATCTCTATCGACCAAGGAGGGAAGACGGGTTTCGGTGTAGGAATATAGTTTCTACCTATATGTTGGCAATGCGCTATGATCTGGTTCTGATGAACTTGCCAATCTTCAAATGCTCTCTGTCTAGCATTTTCGTATTCCTGAGAAGCTATAAACCTATGCATTTCTTGCATCTCATTCCACCCTCCTACATTACCTTGTTCCTGGTTTCTCTCTACCTGTGGATGTCTACCATTGTATCGTACTGCGGCGTTATTTCACCGCTTCAAAACTTTCGCACCATGGTATACATTTAAACCTATAGTGTCGCGGGGTTCCGGCTCTTCTACTAATAATCCCCCCCGACTTATATCCACACCGAGATATTCACCAATCAAAGTAATAAAAATACCACCTCCTATTATGCTATGTGGACGCATCCCCCGAACCATAGCTGATAAATAATAACCCACACAATATGGTATACTTACAGCGCTGTGTGGGTCTCGAATACACATATGGTAAAACAAATCTTGTTCATTTACCTTTTCTTTGTTTTTACCCCTTTGTGTAATCGAATTAGCTAAAAACCTATGTATTACTCTTAATTCGGCTCTATCTATATCCAAATAAGAGTAGTTTCCCCCTTTGAAACGGTGATGGCTTGTCATTTGACTCCACACACCGTGTGTATCAAAATTCTCATCTATCTTTCTACCGTTTAGTATCAATCCTCTACAATCGGCAGACGCTAACTCCTCAGGCGTATATATACGTAAAGCCTGAGCCATGTCCAGTAAAGACATGTGGCGCATCGAACCGCCTAACAAAAATCTAATAAAAGAACGATCGGTTAAACTAGCTACCCGATCATTCAACTCTATACTATATTAATTCTCAAAATCATGTTTAGGCTCAAAGTTTGGATCATTTAACTACCTAGACATGTTACACTACTCAATTTAGCAACAATTCATGACAAAAATCGGCCATAACCTGTTTATATCAAAAAGCCCCAAATTGCTCAAGAACACAAACCCTAGATTATTCAAAATTTGAAGTTTAAGGCTTCTAATCATGTTAAACAGCATCAATCTAGGTTATACAAGCATAATACATAAACAATTTAAGTCTAATTACACTAAAAAGCATCAAAATCAAATTGGGTAAAAAAATAGCTCAAGAACACTAAAATTCGAATTAAATGGTGTTTAGGTGTAGAAATTTACCGTTTTTCTTGAGTAGTTCTTAGATATCATCCTTCTCAACATGATTTTAGCAAAAAATTTGGTGATTAACGGTTAAAAATTGAGATTTTTGGGGTGTTTTTGGGTGTATTTTCGTGGGTTTTCGCAGCAGAATTCGGGTTGTTTTTGTGTGTGGGAGTATACTGATCGTTCAGCTATTTTTATTTTTTTTCTGGGTTTTGATCCCTCCGCGAGTCGCGGAGGTTTGCACTTCAAACTCCGCGAGTCGCGGAGTTTGCTTTTTTTTTTTTTTTTTTTTTATAATCTTTAACTTATAACACAATTAAGAAATTAATTTTAAAATTTTGTTTCCCTTGTTATTTAGGACGAGGTCGTTTCGGATCGATGTCCTAGTCCGTCCCTCGACAAAATTTTAAAATTTGTCTTTTTGTAGCGATTGTTTTAAAAGCTAAGATTTTTGGGTTTTTTTAATGTTTTTGGCATACTTTAAATCAATAAGATTAAAAATATTGATAATAAAAGTTCTCGTCCCTCCCTCGGGTAAAGCAATTTCGGTTCAAAGACCTAGTCTTCAACTTACGACGAATTTTAAAAATCATATTTTTAACTTAATGAGATAAAGTAAATTTTTGTTTTTAAATTCACACAACATAAATATAAAATTCAAAATTAATATTAAAAATTCACACCAAACTCAAAATTTAAAATGCATAAAATTAAAAATTAATATTTTAAAAATTAAAAATTCACACCAAACTTAATTTAAAAATTTATAAATTCATATCAAACTTATATTAATTTTTCAAATATTTACAATTTTAAATATATTGTTTTTACAAAGTTTACAATATTAATTTAAGATTTAAATATTAAGATTAAAAACATAATAAAATTAAAAATCTTTTTGTCTTTTTATCCCACTTTAATCAATCAAATATTATCAAAAATATGTGCCCCTCTTTTCGGTAAAGTAATTTCGGTTCCAAGACCTAATTTAACTCATGACGAATTTTTGAAATATTTTGGGTTGATTGATTAAAGATATTTATACCTTAAGAATAAACGTTAAATTTCGCAGTGATGTAATAAATTTTTGAACGATATCAATAATTTCGGTCGCCAAACCTAATTTTATTTAATACCAATTTAATACTTTTTAGCGAACAAATTAGCGTTTATTATCAAAAGGTTAAAAATAAAAATAAAAATAAAAACTGTACAGACATACCTGTGAAATAGATTTCTTAGTTATATGATCTATTATATTCATAAGATAGTAGGTTTAATTGGTTTTCCATGGCTGCATAGGCGTAACCTCGAGCATTCATTGTCTTTTCTTCTAAACATATGAACGGTCCGTCTCTGCATAAAGTAACAAATTCGGTATTTGAATAGGTTTGATTATTTGAACATTTACCTCCATGTGACCATTTTCCGCATTTGTGACATCGTTCTAGGTGTCGTGCTCTTCTTTTCGCTGCGGATTTTGATTTTCCTTTACCAAATTGTAACTTATTATCTTCGCATCTGGATCCTTTTCTAACTCCGTCCATTCTTTCTCTGATTACTGATACTAATTCGCTCGGTAATATATCATTATTTCTTTTAGTGATCAAAGCGTGTAGCATTAGACCATGGTTTAATTCACAGGCAGTCTTCATTTCGTAAAAACCTAAAAAAAATAAAAATTCAGAATGGGGGGAGAAGACTAGTTCTTTAGGGTCTGCTAGGGAAAGACCATACGTGTTCCATTTTCGAGAACTACACGAAAACAGACAATCTAACTCTAACAGAAATACATATTATCCTTTAAAGACTTGATTCTCCCCACACTTAGTTAGCTGTGGTGTCGAAATTGTGATTAACTTCGTTGTCGACTTCCATCGGACCATGTATGTAATGTTTAACTCTGTGACCATTAACTTTAAATTCAATCCCATTTGAATTTATCAATTCTATCGTTCCGTATGGGAAAACTCTTTTGACTATGAATGGTCCAGACCATCTTGATTTCAATTTTCCAGGAAATAGCTTGAATCGTGAATTGAAAAGAAGAACTCTGTCTCCTTCTTTAAATTCTTTTGAACTTCTGATTCTTTTATCATGCCATTTCTTCGTTCTTTCTTTATAGATTAACGAATTTTCGTATGCTTCATGTCTTAATTCTTCTAATTCGTTTAGTTGACTTAATCGTAGACGTCCGGCTTCATGTAAATCAAGGTTACATGTCTTCAAAGCCCAAAATGCTTTGTGTTCAATTTCTACTGGAAGATGACACGCTTTTCCATAAACAAGTCTAAAAGGTGTGGTTCCAATTGGAGTTTTGTAGGCTGTTCTAAAAGCCCAGAGTGCATCCTCCAATTTAATGGACCATTCCTTCGAATTTGATCCTACGGTTTTCTCTAGAATACGTTTTAAAGCTCGGTTGGTATTTTCAACTTGTCCACTTGTTTGTGGATGATATGCGGTCGAGATTTTATGAGTTACTCCATATCTTTTAAGAACTTTCTCAAGTTGATTATTACAGAAATGAGTACCCCGATCACTTATTAAAGCTTTCGGTGTTCCAAACCTTGCAAAAAGACGTTTTAAAAAGTTGACTACAACTCGTGCATCGTTAGTTGGGAGAGCTTGTACTTCCGCCCATTTAGATACATAATCTATGGCTACGAGTATATATAGATTATTATGAGATTTTGGAAATGGACCCATAAAGTCAATACCCCAAATGTCAAATACTTCACATACTTGGATGACATTTTGTGGCATTTCATCACGTTGACTTATTTTTCCGGTCCTTTGACATGCATCACAGGATTTGCAAAGAAGGTGTGCGTCTTTGTAAATTGTAGGCCAATAGAATCCAGCTTCATAAACTTTTCTTGCTGTTAGTTGAGGCCCATAATGCCCTCCTGTTGGTCCTGTGTGACAATGGTTTAAAATTTTACTAGCTTCATCTCCAAATACACATCGGCGTATTATTCCATCGGGACAACTTTTAAACAGATGTGGATCTTCCCAGAAATAGTGTTTTATATCACTGAAGAATTTCTTTCGTCTTTGGTACGATAATCCTTTTTCAAGGAATCCACAAACTAAGTAGTTTGCATAGTCTGCAAACCATGGAATTTCTTTATAATCTATCTTCAATAGATATTCATCAGGAAAGTTGTCTTGTATGGCCGATTCATTCAGAACTTCTAATTCGGGATTTTCAAGACGAGAAAGATGATCAGCGGCGAGATTTTCTGCTCCTTTTTTATCTCGGATTTCAATATCAAACTCTTGTAAGAGTAAGATCCAACGGATTAATCTTGGTTTAGCATCTTGTTTTGAAAATAGGTATCTAAGGGCAGAATGGTCGGTATAGACCACCGTTTTTGCTAGAACGAGATATGATCGAAATTTGTCAAAAGCAAAGACAATAGCAAGGAGTTCTTTTTCAGTAGTTGTATAGTTCGTTTGTGCTCCTTGTAATGTCTTACTAGCATAATATATAGGTTGAAATCGTTTTTCAATCCTTTGTCCTAAAACGGCTCCCATTGCAAAATCACTTGCATCGCACATTAGTTCAAATGGTAGATTCCAATTTGGTGTTATCATGATCGGTGCATTAGTGAGTTTTTCTTTAAGAATATTAAAAGATTTGATACATTCATCTGAAAAGATGAATGGCGCATCCTTTTCTAGGAGTTTATTCATAGGAGTGGCAATTTTAGAAAAATCTTTTATGAAACGTCGGTAAAAACCGGCATGCCCTAGAAAACTCCTAACTCCTCTAACATTGGTGGGATGTGGAAGTTTAGCAATTACATCTACTTTAGCTCTATCCACTTCAATTCCTTCTTTTGAAATTTTATGTCCAAGAACGATGCCTTCTTTAACCATGAAATGGCATTTCTCCCAATTAAGTACTAGATTTGATTTTTCGCATTTAATTAGCATTCGTTCCAGATTAACTAGACATGATTTAAATGTATCACCGAAGACTGAAAAGTCATCCATGAATACTTCCATGCATTCTTCTATCATGTCGTGAAAAATCGCCATCATACACCTTTGAAAGGTTGCAGGGGCGTTACAAAGTCCAAATGGCATGCGTTTGTAAGCAAAAGTACCATAAGGGCACGTGAATGTGGTTTTCTCTTGATCTTCGGGTGCTATTGGAATTTGAAAATATCCGGAAAATCCATCTAGAAAACAATAGTAACTATTTCCGGCTAATCTTTCCAACATTTGATCTATGAAAGGTAAAGGAAAGTGATCTTTTCTGGTGGCGTCATTTAATTTTCTATAATCAATACATACACGCCATCCTGTTACAGTCCTAGTAGGAATAAGCTCATTTTTCTCATTTGTGATGACAGTCATGCCACCCTTCTTAGGTACGCATTGAACTGGGCTTACCCATGGACTATCAGAAATTGGATATATCAAACCTGCATCTAGCAGTTTAATAATCTCTTTTTTAACTACATCTTGCATATTAGGATTTAGTCTTCGTTGGCGTTGCACATACGTTTTATGACCTTCTTCCATAAGGATTTTATGTGTGCAATACGAAGGACTTATTCCTTTAATATCATGAATCTTCCATGCAATGGCTGGTTTATGAGCTTTCAACACAGAAATGAGTTGTGATTTCTCATTTTCAGTAAGAGAAGACGATATTATTACAGGTAATTCAGATTCACCATGTAAATAAGCGTATTCCAAATGGTTTGGAAGTGGCTTTAACTCTAATTTCGGAGGTTCTTCTATCGATGATTTATATCGATATCTGTCTTCTTCTTTTAGCATTTGAATTTCTTCTGTTGTTGGTTCATATCCATTAGCTATAAGTGTAGCTAACATTTCAGCTTCATCAATTGGTTCATTTCCTTCTCCTAAAGAACATTCTCCCGTTCCTTGTAATTCTGGAAATTCTTCTAATAATTCTGCATGTGCATCTATAGTTTGAATATAATAACATGTATCATCTGCAGATTGTGGTTGTTGCATTGCTCTATCAACTGAAAAGGTAACACTCTCATCCTCTATACTTAGGGTCAGTTTCTTACCGAACACGTCTATCATTGCTTTAGCCGTGTTTAAGAATGGTCTTCCTAATATGAGAGGAACTTGAGAATCTTCTTCCATGTCCAGAACAACAAAATCTACTGGAAATACTAAAGTACCAACTTTAACTAGCATGTTCTCCATTATCCCTCTAGGATATTTTATTGATCTATCGGCTAGTTGTATGCTTATTCTGGTTGGTTTCAATTCTCCAAGGTCTAGTTTAGCGTATAGTGAATACGGCATTAGATTTATACTAGCACCTAAGTCTGCCAATGCTTCTATTGAACTAAGACTACCCAGAAAACATGGAATTGTGAAACTTCCTGGATCAGATAGTTTTTCTGGTATCTTATTCAACAGCACTGCTGAACAATTAGCATTCATAGTAACAGCCGAGAGTTCTTCCATTTTTTTTCTATTCGTGATTAGATCTTTCAGGAATTTAGCATATCTTGGCATTCCTGAAATCACATCAATGAAAGGAAGATTTACATTTATCTGTTTAAACATATCCAAGAATTTGGATTGCTCGGCTTCAAGTTTTTCTTTCTTCATTTTACTCGGGTAAGGAAGTGGTGGTTGGTATGGTTTAACATAAGGTTTATCCTTAACTGTGTTATCTTCATTAACCTTTTCAACTACCGGTTCTTTTTCCTTATCTTTATCAGGTTGTGGTTCTTGTGGAGTAGGAATAGTTTCATCAGAAGTTACAGGTATTTCAGGTGGTTTAAGTGTTGTACCACTTCTTGTGGTAATAGCTTTAGCTGTTTCATTCCGGGGGTTAGCATTTGTATCGCTCGGTAGACTTCCCGGTTTTCTTTCACCTATTAACCTTGCTAGGTTACTCACTTCTTGTTCCAGATTTTGAATAGAAGCTTGTTGATTTCTAAATGCTTGAGCATTTTGTTCATTGGTTTGTTTTTGAGATGTGAAAAACTGCGTTTGAGTTTCAACTAGCTTCGTCATCATATCTTCTAAATTCGGCTTTTTATCATCGGTTTGTTGTGGTGGTTTGTTTTGAAAATTCGGTCTTTGCTGATTATAGGTATTATTGGATACTTGTTGATTGCTAGGACCTTGTTGGTTATTGTATGGAATATTTCGGTTATAATTCTGGTTTTGATTGTAAATCGGTCTTGGCGGTTGATAATTATTCTGATAATTATTTCCAGGCCTTTGGTTTATGTATGAAATATTCTCTCTTTGTTCCATTGTTAATTCAATACTGAGACAATCTTTTGTCAAATGTGGTCCTCCACACTGCTCACAACTAATTCGTATTGAGTGAATATCCTTAGTCATCTTTTCCATTCGTCTCTCGAAAGCATCTATCTTTGCGGAAATGGAATCTAAGTCATGGCTAGAATCGGCTCTAGCTGCTTTAGATGATCTAATGATATCTTTTTCTTGGTGCCACTCATGTGAGTGGGAAGCAGTATCATCAATAATTTTGTAAGCATCAGTTTCGGTTTTCTTCATAATAGAACCACCAGCTGCTATATCTATGTCTTTTCTTGTAGTGATGTCGCATCCTCGGTAAAATATTTGTACTATTTGACAGGTGTCTAAACCATGTTGCGGACATCCTCTTAACAACTTTCCATATCTTGTCCACGCCTCATACAGAGTTTCATTTGGCTTTTGTGTGAACGTAACAATTTCTGCTTGAAGTCTTACGGCTTTAGATGCAGGAAAAAATTGTTTAAGAAATTTGTCAATTAAAACGTCCCATGTATCAATCGCCCCTTCAGGTAACGATTCCAACCAATCTTTGGCTTCTCCCTTTAAAGTCCAGGGAAATAACATGAGATATATCTGTTCATCCTCCACTTCTCGTATTTTAAATAGTGTGCAGATCCTATTAAAGGTACGTAGATGTTCATTTGGATCTTCCTTCGGCGCACCACTAAATTGGCATTGATTAGTCACCATGTGTAGAATTTGTCCTTTGATTTTATAATCTGGCGCATTAATGTCTGGATGAGTAATTGCGTGACCTTGGCCAGTGCGTTTAGCTCTCATTCGGTCTTCCATACTTAAAGGTTCCAGATTCTCCATAATTGAATTTGTTGACTCGGTATCACTAGATGATTCTGATTTAATAGTTCGTTCCTCAACAATTGGTGGTTCCGGAGGAAAGTTTAATGGTTCAGGATCTACGAACCGTTCCTGAATATTTTCTGGATTCTCAATTGTGAGGTTGGGTTCAAAAAATGGATTATCGGAAATTTGAACTGAAGTACTTGGTCGACTGGATGACGATTCTAAAGAAAAATCAACGGCGGTTATATTTGTTAAACGATGTCTTGATCGAGTTACAGGTGGTGAACGTACAAAAGGTGATGAACGTCTTGCTCGGTGCATTCACTGAATATCCTATTAGTTTTAAAAAGGAAAGAAAAATTATAATAAGTTATCCAATCAATAGACTTTTCTGATTTTGCCCACGTTTCGAATAGCCAAAAGATGCAGCAGAGGGGCAGGATTCGTTTGGTCTCAATATAATTGAGGACTGTTTGGCTCCAATAACCCGGTCCACGTACAAATCCAACTATTACTACGAACCAGAAAATTTTGATGTCTATCAATTTAACCACTTAAAATAAATTTTCGTTATTTTAAGAAATTTAGATAAGAAGTAGAAAAAATTCTAAGTCCTAAAACTAGAATAGCGAGAAATAAGAGAGAAAAAGAGTTCGTCGAAAAAGGTTGAAAAAGAAAAAATGATTGAAAAATAAAAGGTGACGGAAAAATAAAAGAAACTTATAAAAACTTAAAAATACTTGACTAACCTAACCTTATTACTACAACTAACTTAAAATTATAATCGCAAATTGAAATTACTAATTGGAATGATAATTGATACATAGTAAAAGGTCTAAAAATATTAAAGCTTACAGGAAAAACTAAATCCCAAATGGAAATAACTTAAAAAGAAACTAAAACTTAAAAAGGCGTCGCAAAATTCTAAAGCACCTAAATCTTAGTCTAAAGAAAAAGCACTTAAGGAATTTTATGGCAAAGCCTAAAAATCTAGGAGTAAAAATAACTATAGCAAAAACTAAGTTTAAAATTAAATATGAGCTAAAAATACAAATATTACACTACAACGATTAAAAAGGGACAAAATATAAAAATATACAAAAAGTTGTAAAAAGTACAATTTTTATAAAAATATTATTTTTATATTATTTATTTAATAAAACTATTAATTTTACAATTTAATAAAACTAATTTAACTAAAATATATAAATAAAAAGTAAAAGTAAAATTAAAACTAATAATAATAATAATAATAATTAGGTTTTAATAATAATAATAATTAAAAATATCCCGTAATCAATGCAGATTTAGGGTTTTTGTCCGTGTGTCAGAAACCCTCCGCGAGTCGCGGCAATTAAAGAAGCAAACCCCGCGAGTCGCGGGGTTCAGAATTTGAGCTGACAGATTTATCTTTTTACGCGTTTTTCTTTTTATTTTTTTTTTTTTTATTTTCTGTTTTCTGTTTTTAATTTAAATAAACGATTTTAAAATAAAACTTATATTTTTATAAACTAAAATAGAAATAAAGAAACTTATAAAACTTAAATATTTAACAAAATCTTAAAAATACTTATATTTTTGTTTTTCTTTTTATATTTTTAAAACGTATTTTTACAAAAACGACTTTTAATAAAAGTAACTAAAAATCTTTTTTTTTATATATTAGCGTTGCGCTTCCGGCTTTTAAGAGTGTTTCCCCGGCAGCGGCGCCAAAAATATACTTGATGTGAAGCGAGGTGTATATAAAATAGTTTATATTTTACTAGGAAATACTATTAAATACGATACAATTTTACACAAGATATTTATTTATTTATAGAATGGATATACTTAAACCTTGCTACAACACTTATAGGCAGTGTACCTAATCGTACAGTAGTGTAGTTTTTAGTAAGTCCGGTTAGTTCCACAGGGAAATCTTTGAACAAAGCTCAACGCTATATTAGTATACTTTTATAAAAATACAAATATATATATAAGTAATATTATTGTTATAAAGGGGGGGTTTTTACCGTTTAATGACCGGTTTGTCGATTTTAAAACTTTAGTCGCAGTTAAAACCTAATGTAAAATATAAAATACAAGACTTAAATTAAAGCGTAAAGTAAATAACGATAATGAAATTGCGAATAAAAATGCGATAAAATAAACTTGCGATAATTAAAAAGTACGATAATTAAAAGTGCGATTAAATAACAATAAATAAAAGTGCGATAATTAGAAGTGCAATTAAATATAAAATAAAGGAAATTAAATATGAAATAAAAGAATTATGCTTATTTAAACTTCCGTAATCATGATGTTTGACGTGTTGATTTTAGTTTTATGCCCATGGGTTAATTGTCCTTTGTCCTGGATTATTCAATATGTCCGTCTGGTTTTTGTCCATAACAGTCCATCAGTCATAAATATAAATTGCAAGTGTCCTTGTCAAATTATTATTATACCCGAAGTTAAATATTCCAACTAATTGGGGATTCGAATTGTAACAAGGTTTTAATACTTTGTTTAATGAATACACCAGGTTATCGACTGCGTGTAAACCAAGGTTTTACTACTTTGTTAACAATTACACCAATTACCCTTGAATGTAATTTCACCCCTGTTTTGATTATTCTAGTGGCTATTAATCCATTCCCGTGTCCGGTTAAATGAACGATTATTCGTACATATAAATACCCCGCCCATCGTGTCCGATCGAGTTTATATGGTAATTTATAGGGACGCCCAATTGTAAATCTTTATATTAACATTAACAAACTTTCATTTAGTTAAACAAATATAAAGCCCATTAATAGCCCATAGTCTAGTTTCCACAAGTGTCGTTCTTTTGTCCAAACCCCAATTATGGTACAAAGCCCAATTACCCAATTTTAGTAATTAGCCCAACATCATGATTACTTCGTTTTAAATAAGCATAATAATAACTTAGCTACGAGACATTAATGTAAAAAGGTTGAACATAACTTACAATGATTAAAAATAGCGTAGCGTTACACGGACAGAATTTCGACTTACACCCTTACAACATTCGCTAACATACCCTTATTATTAGAATTATAATTAAAATTAAAATATAAATTATAAATATAAATATATTTACGTATGAAGAGGAAGAGAAAAAGATGATATAGTTTTGATCAGAATTCGGTTTGCTTTATAGCCAGACTTGATTTTTGGGGCTCCGCGACTCGCGGCAAAATGCCCTTCAAACTCCGCGAGTCGCGGAGAGGTATTTACAGCTCACACCCTTGGAGTTTCCTGCTGCCGACGGTTTTTAATATATATATATAATATATATATAATTAATATAATTAATTATATATTATATTATATTTATATACATAGTTAACTTGTAATTTTTAGTCCGTTGCGTCGAGCGTTAAGAGTTGACTCTGGTCCCGGTTCCGGATTTTCGAACGTCCTTGCGTACAATTTTATATTTTGTACTTTGCGTTTTGAATCTTGTACTTCTGTAATTTCGAGACGTTTCTTATCAATAATTGGAACCTTTTTGATTGTCTTTTGTTCTTTTGAGCTTTTTGGTCGTTTGCGTCTTCAATTCGTCGAATCTGTCTTTTGTCTTCACCTTTTATTATTTAAACGAATATCACTTGTAAATAGAACAATTGCAACTAAAAGCTTGTCTTTCTTGAGGAATAATGCTATGAAATATATGTTCGTTTTTAGCATTATCACATATAAAGCACCTGATCGTGCTCACGGGTACACCCGTATAATCCCGTGCCAAATGGCCTCGCTGCAGACAATTATAACATGTAGGCACGAAACCTCGTAACTTCTTAGTCTGATTACTAGCCCGATCGGGACACTCAGACCTTTGGTGCCCTTCCTTCCGATAATAAAAACATACAGTTTTGCCCGACGGACATTCACAAGACTTATGTCCCCGTTGCCCACAATTGTAACACTTCAACCCACCGGAGCCCGATGCTCCCTTCCTCATGCTACTAGCTGCCTCAATTACACCTCTACTTTGATCAATAAACAATTCGGGATACTCCGACCTTCGGTGCCCCTCTTTATGACAATGGTAGCACATTCCGTTATCACTCCTCAGCAACGTGCACTCCCATATCTTGTGGCCCCTAACACCACAATTGAAACATTTAGATGTACAACCTCCCTTACTCTTCTTTTTCACATTCCCGACGCCTTCAGATGTACCTCTCTTCCTATTGCCAGGAGCACTATGTGGCTCTAGCCTTGCAAGTACTTCTTCTTCACCACTACCTTGAGGTTTGGAGAACCTCTTCTCAAACTCTTCCCTTACAACCTTAGTCACTTGGTCTCGGACTATCTCATTTACTCGTCCTTTGATTGACTCCTTGACTACTTGACTAACTCCATTGGCGAAACCCGAGACGCATTGTTCAATCGCGGCTTCAACCATTACCGTTAACTCATTCCTCATTTCATCAGTAGGCTCTTTCGTTCCGTACCCATCTTCCATCTTCATTCTTAAGAAATGAAATAGATTAAACAATGAGACGAAAATACATAACACGTATGTATATATACATATACACCACACTACCCCATCTTGCTCAACAATCGTCGTACATCGCTTGTTTGACACGATTTGCACCTGTAACAATGGTAGCTAGTCATTGCTATGCGATCACGTCACATTAACTCGTTAGTACAATGTCTATCTCGCTTGATGATTTCAACTACAACACAAAACAATTAGCGCAAGGTTAGTTCACATAAACCTATGCACTAACAATTCCCGACCCGACCCGAAGTCCTACAAGTCCCGCATAAAGCGCACACACAATAAAGTCTAAGTCTAGGCACCTATCTCAAGTTGCCTAAATCCCTTAGACCATGCTCTGATACTACTTGAAACAACCCAACCCGTATTCCATACGATAAATTTTTTTTTTATAATACACATTTACGCGCCAATTAAATATGTATACCATTCCACACGTTTCGATAAAACATACAACAAGTTTAGTGTTTACAAAAGGCACGAAGGCCATTAGTAAATGTGATACAAGTTTGACCCATTCACAATAATAGTTTTAATCCAAACAACACTTCGAGCATGGTTTGGGGCTAAACTACCCAAAACGCTAGGCCAACTTCAAAACCTCCAACGAAACATCATCAAAGGACACCTATTGCCCAACAACCCCTTTTCCCCTATCCGCACCTGCATCTAAAAAGATAAACAACGAGAGAGGTAAGCTAACGCTTAGAAAATGAAATAATTATACATGTTCATATATAACCAACTTACTTGCAATCACTTACACAATACCGCATACAAGCTAGCAATTTGACAACTATGCAAACATCATGCATAAACTACTATCCGCAATTCACAATAAGCTAGCAACATTAGTAGCATATAGTTCACAATTTAATATGCTACATACAATTCACACAACCATGGTTAACCAATCGTACAAGGGAACGGTACTCGTAAAAGACCGTCGGAGTTCATAACATCCATTAGTGTTACTTAAACACCGCGTAATCACTAATCCCCTGGGTGATGTCTTGAACAACGCGACTAACTCACCCCCATGACAATGTGGCGTCTTGAACACTACGAAGATTCCACATGTCAATCAAAACAATGAGTGGTGCCTTGAACACCGCGACAATACCACATGTCAATCAAACAATGAGTAGTATCTTAAACACCGTGACAATACTACTCGTTACTTAGAATGTGGTGTCTTGAACATCGCGACAATGCCACATTCATACTACATAAATAAATACATTATATACGTACACGCATAATTATTCCACTCACCTTAATACAAGGATGATGATTATGCACTTCCGAACGTCAAATCAATGTACCTAATACATTAAGTACACTTTCAATACATAACTAGTGGAGCTAACCACATTACTTACACTTGAGCATTTAATGACCCATTAGCATTAAATAGCTCACTTACACCAAAACCGCCCATAAATGGCCAAGACACATATTAAATCACTAAAACTAGTAATTTAAAGTCTACTAACTTAAACCAACACAAACTTAGGGTAATTCATACCCCTTTCACCCAAACTAGGTCAACATTACTATTTTGACCCATTTCAACACTTAAACTTACAAAGTTGGTCAACTTAACCCATTTACCATTCTTTTAACATTTAACAAGTGTTTTAGTGCTTAACAACACAATTAACACTTACACATCTCAAATTATAAGACCAAATCCTAGGTTATGGCCATTAGGGTTCACTTTCATCAATCTAACCCAAATCCACCCATATTACCCCCAAATGGGTCTTACAAGTTTCAAATGAACCAAACCCTAGCATAAACTAATTAAAACTCAAAATATGGAGTTAAGACTTACCAACATTATCCACTCGTAGCTAAGAACGAGGAGAACAACTTTAATTCTTGCTCCAAGGTTTGATTCACAAATCTCCACTCTCAAATCTCACTTGAAAACAAATGGTTTTTTAAGTTTTGAGAGGAATTAGAGAAAGAAAATGAAAAAGAAATGGATAATAGAGGATAAGTGGCTGAGACTTAAAGTCTCCATCAAATCTACACGCAAAAAGATGAATTTGCCCTTGAACCACTTATTTTAAAACAAAAATCTGGAACCAGTTCACCCAGTGGGTTGCGGCGCGACCCCAATTGTCATGGCGCGGCAATTAAAGCATTTTACGAGCTGTCTTAAATCATTCCTGACTCAGATTATAGTTATTGGTCGCGGCGCGACCTTATTCTCCGCGGCGCGACATATAAAGGAAAACTCGACCCTTATTAGCAGGCCTCCTGACTTTGTTTTGAGTTCAATGTCGCGGCGCGACAAAGGCTTCCGCGGCGTGGCAATGGCCTTCAACTGACCCATTCGACAACTTTACACAACTTAACGATTTATTCAACTTGTACACCTTGTTCACGCTTCCTATGCACGTCTAAACTTCGTCTTTTAGTCTAACAAGACTTAACATCAACTAGGACCCATGCATATACTCGTACATGCATATATTCTAAACATATATATATACACATACATATTCATATATATATATATATATATATATATATATATACACACACACAATAACTAGCACTTAGGTCTTTTAATCACATAAATGCACAAGTTATAAGCGTACTAATAATTAAGTATGCACCTTTAGACATGTACGAAAAAAACGGGATGTTACATATTGAGTGCATAATGCTATTGTTCCAACAAAATAATAAGACCACTTAGAGAAATAAGTTCATAGGTACCAATAGCTTTAACAAAAGCTTGATCCCCTTTGCCTACTTGCAAATCCAGTGTGTCTTTCTTCAGTCTATTACTTTTTCTCATTCCCTTCATATTGTTATAGGTGTGAAGGACACAACCAGTTAATAAAGATCTAGGAATCACTAGAAGAAGTATATAACTATATATGGAATATACCTGATTTGCTAGTCTCACTAGCGTTGCCTTTTCTCAGCTCAGATTGGAAGATAGGACAACTTCCTTCTCCAATTGCCAACCTTTCCACAATGGAAACATTCGGCGTCTTTTGTTGGGCTTTCCTTCTTGGAAGGTGGAATATTTTTTCTAGCAAATAATTTGTCATTTTCCTTCCACAAAGTATTCGGCTTATTCTTTTTCACCCTTCAATCCTATTTCTTCCTGATCATCGAACAACATTCGATAATCATTTTGCTGAGCAGCAGCAACTGCCACAACAGGAAGAAAGGATATGGGTTCTAAACTTTATTCAACTTCCAATTATGCTTGAGAACAATTCTCAGGTTGCAGTGCCAGTCTAGGAAGTTTGAACATTGAGTTTATCCTTCTCCAATAAAGAAGGAAGTGTATTTTGGTTTACGTTTTGATTATTTGATATCTACAGCAGATATAAGATTCCATTTAGTATTTTCAATATTGAGCTTTAATAAATTAACTACCCAAGTTTTTTTATAATATTTTTCAAAAACAATTAATTTACGAAAGCCTAAGATCCACATAAAGGTTCCATAGCCACATCTGTTGATCAGCTAGCAGTTATGGAGTCTATTGGTAGGTAGCAGGTACCAATTGCATTACAAGTACAACTCTTAGATCTTTATGGGACCTAAAGATATATGTAGTTCAACAAACCACTATTATCTAATGGCATGTTTGTTCCATCATTGCCTCGAACTCAGGTCACATCAATCACATATAATCAAACACATAGGTCGGGGCATTACGGGCTATGTATGCAATCACAATTTTAATAACTATATTATAAAAACCTATATATGGCTTATCCATGGTTATAATGCATGTGTATAACCATGGAATATAACATTCAACAATTATAATAAATATTCAAGCCATAACAATTAAATCTACAATTTAAAATAGTGATATTTTTTCAATCATATTTGTGCGTAATAAGGTTAAGTCTAAATCAACCGTGTTGATTTTAAAAATCAAAAAGGTTTCGACTTTTACCAATTCACCACAAAGCTAAATCTAAAAAAAATCACGCGACAATTAAGATGGTGTAAAAGTGGCTCGGATACCACTGTTGGAAAACCGTGTGTACTTTTACCAATTTCAGATTAACGCAGCGGATAGTTAAAATAATAATATTTTATTATTTCATAAAAAATTTACAAAATTAAATATTCATATATTTAAATTTAATAAAACATGCACATGATTAACGATCCCAAAGATCCAGTTACACTACTAATAATTGTCAAATATTAAATCATAAGATGAGTTAACGATATACCTTTCTTGAAGAAACTGATGAACAGAGAGAAACCTACGATCAAAAGTATGACCGTCTCTTTGGATAGTCCACACTACACTTCAAACAACGTCAATGGATGCTAGTCCAAACCCAAGTAATAATTAATCAACCTTTGATTAATATTATGAACCCAAAATAATACTCTGTATGAAACAATGTTATTTCTTTTCTTACTTTCTCTCTTACTCATCTCATAACCCAACGAACATATATATATGAATATATGATATACCCCGTTTGTTTGGTAGCATAAAGTAAATCAAAAGAATATCTTGTTTTTGATTTCTTTGTCTGTAATATCATATTTCGTTTGATTTGGTTTTAAAAAGTCGTATTTCTCAAATACTTTAGGGTTATGTTAAGTAACTTATAATTAATAATTTCTATCGCTTTCATGTGAATAGTAAATTAATTAATTTCGTTTCATTTACTATTCATTTGAATAGTAAATGAATTAATTTCGATTTACAATTTTGTTACTTGAGTAATATATATACATCATATATATATTTTATTTGACGTCTAGGTGTATATGTATGTGACCTCGAAGGCTCAAATGAAGTTGGTCATATAGTTATATGTTGTACCTTTCACATTAATCCTAAAAAAGTATTAAGGAAATGCAGATATATTGGTTTGCAAAAATAAGAAGCAGCAGAAGTAAAATTTTAATTATTGAGAGGAGATGGTTAAGATGTGGGATTTTGAAGATCCAACAAGAGATGTTCAAGAAACTGATGAAGTTATGTAAACATGTTGGATCAGCAAGTATATCTAAACGTAAGAGGTTAATTTGTTTATTTTTTGAAATCCAACGACCCTACTTTTAATTTTGTCAGTTTTTTACGCTTTTAGTATTGTAGACACTTTTAATATTGTATTTAACCTAAATTTCTATATGAAGCGTGTTTGCATAATGATAATTGAAAAATAAGAACACATATGTTATAGAAATTTACAATCATTTTATACCGAAGTTTATTGAACTGTTGTGAAATGCACGAGCTCTTAAATCCTTGGGTCAACTGGATTTAGAAGATGTGGTGGTTTGATTACACGTCATACTTAGGTTGGGTCAAAATTTTTGAAAGTGTAATAAACAAATACGCACTTTGATTAGAAGTCCTATTGTGTATATAAATTAATATAGGGCAAATTGCCCAAAAAGGTAACATAAATGTCACTTTTTTTCAATAAAGGGTATATCAGTTTTTTTGTTGGCCAGAAAGGAGCTTGATTTCAATTTAGTGCTTAAAAAGAGTATCTGATTACAAAATTGTTGAAATTGAGGTAATATATGACATGTGGCATTTTTAATTATTCTTTTTTAGTGACTTGTATGTTTGCATGTCATTTTTTTATTTTTTTTAATGTCCACGTCATTTCCATATCATTTTTTATATATTCTTTTATTTTCATATCATTTTTATTTAACATTTCTTGTTCAACTTCATTTCATCTCCAAATTTTTCATAAAGCCTAAATTCATATTATTCACACCTATTATTTAATTCAATTCAATCAATTAATTATTACAAAATTATTACTATTACAAACAAACATTTCAAGATTATGACACAAATATTATCATCAAACGTCGTCATCATCAATGATACGAATCCTTCAGTTCATGTTTAGAATGGCTAATAGCTATCCCCAATACACCAATATGATAAAACTTTATGTAACGACCCGTCAAAATCGCTATTGACGCGGCACGTTAATCATTGATTCCATAGTGAGGTTTTGACCTCTATATGATACATTTTGATAAAATATTGCATTCATTAAAATAAGTGACTTTCTAAACATAGAAAGTTATAAACATGTGGGCGAGTGCTTAGGTATAAGCAAAACCCCGAAATACATAAGTCTTTAATTTACAGGTTGACATCACAGCCCAATTATTTATTACACAACGCAATTTTATTTTGAATGCAATAAACTTTGTACAAAGCATGTGAGACTCCATGCAGGCAACAAGCACATCACAGCGGAAGCATTCTAAGGACCTGAGAATAAAACATGCTAAAAAGTCAACACGAATGTTGGTGAATTATAGGTTTAATTGCTCGAGTCATAAACATATATAAAGATAGACCACAAGATTTCATCAAAAGTTTATCAATAGATTCTACGTAACAGAGCACCCTGGTAACTAAACTTAACGCTATAGTGATAATTACCCCATTCGTTTTAATACACGCAAACCAACGTGTCTTAAACTCAAATAACATACGTTAGTTAAAAGGCTAGCGTTCTAGCTCGGACGGGGATGTCAAGCCCTATGGATCCATATACAATTATTCGCGCCCACCAGTCCATATCCTATGTACTGGCAGCTACTAGTTACCAAAGCTAAGGGATTTTCGGTTTAACTCAGTGTAGAATTTAGTATGTACTTGTGTCTTATTGCGTTTAAAATAATTTGCATGTATTCTCAGCCCAAAAATATTTAAAGTATTTAAAAAGGGAGACTATAACTCACAGTTCAATATTGCGATTCAATATTGTAGGTAAATTGCGTAGACGTAATGATGGTAGACGACTGTATGGTTGGCCTTGGATTCAAGAATAATACCCCGAACAATACCCAATACTTCCTTAGCTTAAAGCAGTTTGAAACCCGAATTAAAACGCTCTCGTATATACCTTATTATTATTAAACTTAAATTTAAAATTATAATTATAATATAAATATAAATAAATTACAGAAGAAAATTTATGAAATATTCGTCGAGCAAAACGGACCTTTTATAGTACTTTTTAATTTACTGTAGCTCATGCGATCGCATGAGTTTTTAGTGTTTTTGCCATGCGATCGCATGGCCGCCTTCTTCGTTTTTGTTTGCTAGTTCAGCAACATCAAATAGTACTGTAGCAAATAGTGTTTTACTGTAGCAAATAGTGTTACTGTAGCAAATAGTGTTTTACCATAGCAAATAGTGTATACTGTAGCAAATCACTGTAGCACTGTAGCAAAATACAGTTTTACTGTAGCAAATAGTGTTTTACTGTAGTAAATAGTGTTTTACTGTAGCAAAGTAACTTTTACTGTAGCAAATAGGGTTTTACTGTAGGAAAGTCGTTTTTACTTGTACATATATATATATATACATACATATAATTGTTCATGAATCGTCGAGAGTAATCAAAGGTAATTGTATATATGAAACAGTTCTAAAATTTTGAGACTCAATCTAACAGACTTTGTTTAGCGTGTTAAAATAATAAATCGTATAGAGAATTGGTTTAAATAAGTCAAAAATTTTCGGGTCATCACAGTACCTCCCCCTTAAAGAAAATTTCGTCCCGAAATTTTGAGTAGTACCTGTTTCATGAGCGATATCAGTGAACAAATGTGGATACTTTTGCTTCATTTGATCTTCACGTTCCCAAGTAAACTCGGGTCCTCGTCTTGCGTTCCAACGAACCCTAACTATCGGTATTTTGCTTTGTTTTAATTGTTTGACCTCATGGTCCATGATTTCAACAGGTTCTTCGATAAAATGGAGTTTATCATTGATTCGTATTTCATCAAGAGGAATTACGACATCCTCTTCAGCTAAACATTTCTTCAAATTTGACACGTGAAATGTGTTGTGAACACTACTAAGTTCTTGCAGTAGCTTTAATCGATAAGCAACTGTTCCAATTCTTTCGGTGATTTCAAAGGGTCCTACGTACATAGGACTTAGCTTTCCTCATTTACCAAATCGCACAACACCTTTCCAGGGTGACACTTTCAACATGACTTTGTCGCCCACTTGAAATTCTAGCGGTTTTCTTCTTACATCAGCATAACTCTTTTGGCGACTCATGGCCGTTTTCAATCGCTGTTGTATTTTAATGATCTTTTCGGTGGTTTCGTGAATAATTTCTGGTCCAGTAAGTTTTCTTTCTCCTACTTCACTCCAACATATAGGAGATCTGCACTTTCTACTGTAAAGTGCTTCAAATGGCGCTGCGTTGATGCTCGTATGATAGCTGTTATTGTATGAAAATTCTGCCAACGGTAAGTGTCGATCCCAACTGGTTCCAAAGTCAATCACGCATGCCCGTAACATGTCTTCCAATGTTTGTATTGTTCTTTCACTTTGACCATCTTTCTGTGGGTGATAAGCGGTGCTCAACATTCAACAAGATCGTTAACCTAAAGGTTTCAAAACAACACTTACATGTAACGACTAACGATGACTTAACGACTCAGTTATAATGTATATATATGTAGTGTTTTAATATGTATTTATACACTTTTGAAAGACTTCAATACACTTATCAAAATACTTCTACTTAACAAAAATGCTTACAATTACATCCTCGTTCAGTTTCATCAACAATTCTACTCGTATGCACCCGTATTCGTACTCGTACAATACACAGCTTTTAGATGTATGTACTATTGGTATATACACTCCAATGATCAGCTCTTAGCAGCCCATGTGAGTCACTTAACACATGTGGGAACCATCATTTGGCAACTAGCATGAAATATCTCATAAAATTACAAAAATATGAGTAATCATTCATGACTTATTTACATGAAAACAAAATTACATATCCTTTATATCTAATTCATACACCAACGACCAAAAACACCTACAAACACTTTTATTCTTCAATTTTCTTCATCTAATTGATCTCTCTCAAGTTCTATCTTCAAGATCTAAGTGTTCTTCATATATTCTACAAGTTCTAGTTACATAAAATCAAGAATACTTTCAAGTTTGCTAGCTCACTTCCAATCTTGTAAGGTGATCATCCAACCTCAAGAAATCTTTGTTTCTTACAGTAGGTTATCATTCTAATATAAGGTAATAATCATATTCAAACTTTGGTTCAATTTCTATAACTATAACAATCTTATTTCAAGTGATGATCTTACTTGAACTTGTTTTCGTGTCATGATTCTGTTTCAAGAACTTCGAGCCATCCAAGGATCCGTTGAAGCTAGATCCATTTTTCTATTTTCCAGTAGGTTTATCCAAGGAACTTAAGGTAGTAATGATGTTCATAACATCATTCAATTCATACATATAAATCTATCTTATTCGAAGGTTTAAACTTGTAATCACTAGAACATAGTTTAGTTAATTCTAAACTTGTTCGCAAACAAAAGTTAATCCTTCTAACTTGACTTTTAAAATCAACTAAACACATGTTCTATATCTATATGATATGCTAACTTAATGATTTAAAACATGGAAACACGAAAAACACCGTAAAACCGGATTTACGCCGTCGTAGTAACACCGCGGGCTGTTTTGGGTTAGTTAATTAAAAACTATGATAAACTTTGATTTAAAAGTTGTTATTATGAGAAAATGATTTTTTTTATGAACATGAAACTATATCCAAAAATTATGGTTAAACTCAAAGTGGAAGTATGTTTTCTAAAATGGTCATCTAGACGTCGTTCTTTCGACTGAAATGACTACCTTTACAAAAACGACTTGTAACTTATTTTTCCGACTATAAACCTATACTTTTTCTGTTTAGATTCATAAAATAGAGTTCAATATGAAACCATAGCAATTTGATTCACTCAAAACGGATTTAAAATGAAGAAGTTATGGGTAAAACAAGATTGGATAATTTTTCTCATTTTAGCTACGTGAAAATTGGTAACAAATCTATTCCAACCATAACTTAATCAACTTGTATTGTATGTTATGTAATCTTGAGATACCATAGACACGTATACAATGTTTCGACCTATCATGTCGACACATCTATATATATTTCGGAACAACCATAGACACTCTATATGTGAATGTTGGAGTTAGCTATACAGGGTTGAGGTTGATTCCAAAATATATATAGTTTGAGTTGTGATCAATACTGAGATACATATACACTGAGTCATGGATTGATTCAAGATAATATTTATCGATTTATTTTTGTACATCTAATTGTGGACAACTAGTTGTAGGTTACTAACGAGGACAGCTGACTTAATAAACTTAAAACATCAAAATATATTAAAAGTGTTGTAAATATATTTTGAACATACTTTGATATATATGTATATATTGTTATAGGTTCGTGAATCAACCAGTGGCCAAGTCTTACTTCCCGACGAAGTAAAAATCTGTGAAAGTGAGTTATAGTCCCACTTTTAAAATCTAATATTTTTGGGATGAGAATACATGCAGGTTTTATAAATGATTTACAAAATAGACACAAGTACGTGAAACTACATTCTATGGTTGAATTATCGAAATCGAATATGCCCCTTTTTATTAAGTCTGGTAATCTAAGAATTAGGGAACAGACACCCTAATTGACGCGAATCCTAAAGATAGATCTATTGGGCCTAACAAACCCCATCCAAAGTACCGGATGCTTTAGTACTTCGAAATTTATATCATATCCGAAGGGTGTCCCGGAATGATGGGGATATTCTTATATATGCATATTGTTAATGTCGGTTACCAGGTGTTCACCATATGAATGATTTTTATCTCTATGTATGGGATGTGTATTGAAATATGAAATCTTGTGGTCTATTATTATGATTTGATATATATAGGTTAAACCTATAAATCACCAACATTTTTGTTGACGTTTTAAGCATGTTTATTCTCAGGTGATTATTAAGAGCTTCCGCTGTCGCATACTTAAATAAGGACGAGATTTGGAGTCCATGCTTGTATGATATTGTGTAAAAACTGCATTCAAGAAACTTATTTTATTGTAACATATTTGTATTGTAAACCATTATGTAATGGTCGTGTGTAAACAGGATATTTTAGATTATCATTATTTGATAATCTACGTAAAGCTTTTTAAACCTTTATTGATGAAATAAAGGTTATGGTTTGTTTTAAAATGAATGCAGTCTTTGAAAAACGTCTCATATAGAGGTCAAAACCTCGCAACGAAATCAATTAATATGGAACGTTTTTAATCAATAAGAACGGGACATTTCAGTTGGTATCTGAGCGTTGGTCTTAGAGAACCAGAATTTTGCATTAGTGTGTCTTATCGAGTTTGTTAGGATGCATTAGTGAGTCTGGACTTCGACCGTGTTTACTTGAAAAATGATTGCTTAACAAATTTTGTTGGAAACTATATATTTTTAACATGTGAATATTATGTGATATATTAATCTCTTAACGCGTTTGATATTATGTGATAGATGTCTACCTCTAGAACAAGTCCCATTGACTCACCTAATAATAATGAAGAGTCAAATGTAAATTGGAATGATTCGTGGACTGATTCACAAGTTCCCGAAGAGGAACCGGAAGAAGAGTCGGAACCGGAAGAGGAATCGGAACCGGAAGAAGAATCGGAACCGGATGAAGAAATTGAACCGGTGGGGGAAATAATAAAACGGTTAAGTAAAAGAAAATCCTCAACCAACCGACCAAGGTTAATTATGGTCAATGGTGTTTCCGCCAAGGAAGCAAAATATTGGGAGGATTACCAATTCTTCGATGAATCGGATTCCGACGAGAATTCCGATGATGTTATAGAAATTACCCCAACTGAATTTAAAAAGGCAAAAGAAAATAATAAGGGAAGGGGTATAAATATAGAGAAATCTAATTCCAACCCCGATGAACTTTATATGTATCGTCAACCCCCGAAGTCCTTAAGTTGTAACAATGACCCGGGAACCTCTAAACCACCAGGTTTTTCTAAACCAATGTGGAAAACGACGGTTCGTATTAGGGGAACATCATATATCCCTAGAAACTTGGCAAAACGAACCAAAACCGAAGAAGAAGAAGAAACGAGCGAGTCGGAATAAGATAGTTGTATTCGTGTGGTGTAATATATGTAATATAGTGTGCTTATGCTTTATGATATATGTAAAAATTGCTTGTATTAATAAGTATTTTTTTATGAATCTAACTCTTGTCTATTTTACAGTTTAAAAACACAAAATGGATAGACAACCCAATATTTTAAGAGACCTACCCGGAGACATGATTGATGAAATCTTGTCTAGAGTCGGTCAGAATTCCTCGGCACAACTATTTAAGGCGAGATCAGTTTGTAAGACATTCGAAGAACGTTCCAAGAATGTCTTGGATTATAAGAGACTTTCGTTTGAAAGATGGGGGATATCACATTGGGAAACCCATAAGTTACGATGTGTTTACTTTGACGCATATATTGCGGGGAACCCAAATGCTATTTTACGCAATGGGTTAAGAAATTATTTTGACTCAATATATCCGAATATTGGACTTCGTGATTTAGAAAAAGCGGCTAACATGCAACATAAAGAAGCATGTTATGCTTACGGATTAGTAATGTTCGCTTCTCACCAAAGTGAGAAAAAGAACATCGGGTTACAACTATTAAACAAAACGTTCCCACAAGTGACGGAGTCGGTAATTGGGGTAAGAAATGAGGTTTTTAGATTATTACGGGACTGTTGGACATTACGTAACCCTCGTCCCTTTGACGACGTTACAACATGCTGTCTTATCAACGGCCATAACGGTTATGTTCCACAAGACCAAGGATGGGAAGTAGTCCTAGTAAAACCAGAATGCATGACTTGTTTCTGGACGTATGAATTACGTGTCTTTATTGCCTTTGCTGAATGACTTGTGTACTAGCTAGAATTATCTTCACAACTATCTTGTATCAAAGTTATTGTGTGCTATATTTCATGCTTTATGTAAAATAAGCGGTATTGTAAGTTTGTAAAATATTGTATAAAAGTTTGAACGCGAAATATTATTATAATCAGTTTTTCATATAGAATTGTAGTAGTTGAATTGTATATTAGCTACTAAGTATGAACTTAACGGGTAGGTACTACCCGAATTTAAACTTATAAAACGCTAATATGAAGAAAAAGCTTTTATAAATGAGTTCATATTATGCTACGAAATACTCTTAACTACTCTTAATATTCTGTATGATTAACTTGTTCCATTTGACTATTTTGAAGGAAATGGCACCGACTACTCGACACACCGTGAATATGAATGAAGAGGAATTCCGTACTTTTCTAGCTTCAAACATAGCCGCAGTACAGGCTGCGCTACATACCAACAATAACCTTGGATCTAGCAGTACAGGAAATCGTGTAGGATGCACCTACAAAGAATTCACTGCCTGCAAACCTTTGGAATTTGATGGAACCGAAGGACCGATCGGATTGAATCGGTGGACCGAGAAGGTCGAATCGGTGTTTGCCATAAGTAAGTGTACTGAAGAGGACAAAGTGAAGTACGCTACGCATACCTTCACAGGTTCTGCGTTAACATGGTGGAATACCTATCTAGAGCAAGTGGGACAAGATGATGCGTACGCACTACCGTGGTCAGCATTCAAGCACTTGATGAACGAGAAGTACCGTCCCAGAACTGAGGTCAATAAGCTCAAGACAGAACTTAGAGGGTTACGAACCCAAGGATTTGATATTACCACGTACGAAAGACGATTCACAGAATTGTGCCTATTGTGTCCGGGAGCATTCGAAGATGAGGAAGAGAAGATCGACGCGTTTGTGAAAGGATTACCGGAAAGAATCCAAGAAGATATAAGTTCACACGAGCCCGCCTCCATACAACAGGCATGTAGAATGGCTCACAAACTAGTGAACCAGATTGAAGAAAGAATTAAAGAACAGACTGCTGAAGAGGCCAATGTGAAGCAAGTCAAAAGAAAGTGGGAGGAAAACGGTGATAAGAATCACCAATACAACAACAACAGCAATTACAACAATAATCGCAACAATTATCCCAACAATCGCAACATCAATCGCAACTACAACAAACGGCCCAACAACAACAACAACAACAACAACAACAGCAACTACAACAATCATCCCAACAACAATAATAACCGCAACAACAACAACAATCAGAAGCAGCTATGCCAAAGGTGTGAAAAGTATCACTCGGGGTTCTGCACCAAATTTTGCAACAAGTGTAAAAGAAATGGTCATAGCGCGGCGAAGTGTGAGGTCTATGGACCAGGGGTTAATAGAATGAAAGGAACAAATGGTGTCGGAACGAGTAATGGCGGAGCAAGTAGTGTCGGAGCAAGTTATGCCAATGTAGTTTGTTATAAATGTGGAAAACCGGGCCACATTATTAGAAATTGCCCGAACCAGGAGAACACGAATGGACAAGGCCGCGGAAGAGTTTTCAATATTAATGCGGCAGAGGCACAGGAAGACCCGGAGCTTGTTACGGGTACGTTTCTTATTGACAATAAATCTGCTTACGTTTTATTTGATTCGGGTGCGGATAGAAGCTATATGAGTAGAGATTTTTGTGCTAAATTAAGTTGTCCATTGACGCCTTTGGATAGTAAATTTTTACTCGAATTAGCAAATGGTAAATTAATTTCAGCAGATAATATATGTCGGAATCGAGAAATTAAACTGATTAGCGAAACATTTAAGATTGATTTGATACCAGTAGAATTAGGGAGTTTTGATGTGATAATCGGTATGGACTGGTTGAAAGAAGTGAAAGCAGAGATCGTTTGTTACAAAAATGCAATTCGCATTATACGAGAAAAAGGAAAACCCTTAATGGTGTACGGAGAAAAGGGCAACACGAAGCTACATCTTATTAGTAGTTTGAAGGCACAAAAACTAATAAGAAAAGGTTGCTATGCTGTTCTAGCACACGTCGAGAAAGTACAAAATGAAGAAAAGAGCATCAATGATGTTCCCATTGCAAAAGAATTTTCTGATGTATTTCCGAAAGAATTACCGGGATTACCCCCACATCGATCCGTTGAATTTCAAATAGATCTTGTACCAGGAGCTGCACCAATAGCTCGTGCTCCTTACAGACTCGCACCCAACGAGATGAAAGAACTGCAAAGCCAATTACAAGAACTTTTAGAGCGTGGTTTCATTCGACCAAGCACATCACCGTGGGGAGCTCCTGTTTTGTTTGTCAAGAAGAAAGATGGTACATTCAGGTTGTGTATCGACTACCGAGAGTTGAACAAACTTACCATCAAGAACCGCTACCCACTACCGAGAAAGGCCATCGTGCTTCTGTAATGGATGTATGCTACCATCCTTCTCAAAATTTAGTATTCTCAACATCTTTGTCGATTAAATGGTAAAATGAGTCCCAGATTATCAGGCCAAATCGGAAGCAAATTTTTTAGTTTTTGAAAATTGAGGCTGCTCAAAGGTTGGTCTGGTTCAACTTCTTTGAAGCAGTGGTTTTCAAATATCTTATGGGTAATCTTTCGATCACTTTTGACAGTTGTAATGAATAAGTACTTTTTGATCTACTTATATAGCCAAATAAGTGGATTTTTTTTTCTTTTCACTATGAGTAAATATAAAATGCATCTTATATTAATTATGTTCCTTTATTGTTGTTGTATTAATGTTACTTTGTAATGTTATAATATTGTATTAATGTCTTGGGATAATAAGTGTAAATGACTTTCAATGATAAAGGAATGTAGTTGGGATAATAAACATTATCAGGCACATATAAGTAGTTGTATTTTTTTCACTATAAGTAAATATAAAATATATCTTTCTATGCAGGTTTCATCTCATATGTTAATGGTTATTCCATACGTTTATACATGAATTGCTGGATATTTTGGGCTACAAAGATGGTGAGGGAGTTGCAAGTAAGGTTTGTTAACTTTTGGTTGTATTTTGACATTTTGATTTAACAGTTTTTTCCACTTTGACTTTCACAAACTGAAGTACTGGTACTAAGTTTTTTTAGTTTTGTTTGAGTATTTTAATGCCCGTTGTTAGGTTGTGATATAGATTTTTACAATATCTGTTGCTATACATGTGATACATTTCATTACATAGTAGTGAATTTTATATCATAGCTTATTCGTTTCTAAATGTAGCCTCTAAAATCTAGCTGGTAGCAGTCACCATTGTCATTAACAAATGAACATTGTATAATCATTTTATATGTCATGTGCAATGGTCAGCTTTAAAGATTCGTGATCGTACTGATGAATGTTCTTAGTATGGTTTTGAAGATCTTACACGGATACAGGTATTTCCATTATTATTCATGTCCATACTATTCAAAATGTCTTTCACTTTAGGCCTGCTAATCAAACATATTAATTAAATTTGTCTTTGAATTTAGATCATTGCATAGCTTTTTATGCTTGCTCTCATCTGTTGTAAGTGACCTGGTTATACGTAGTAATTTCGACCCGTTTATCAATGAAGGGGTCAAGTTGAGTTTTTATTTTTTCGTAAGGATCAAACGAGCAATAATTTGATGAAATAATCAAACAGGGTTGATGGGTCGAAAGTTTTCTAAAGTTTATTTAGGTCTATAAAAGATTAAAACCTCTTAATTCTCCTATTTAAGAAAATATGCAGTTTATTACTTTTGAGACCTAAATTATTAACTAAGAGACATGGGATTAGATGTTTAGTTTATAAAGTCCATGAGACAACTGCCTTATGTTTTTTTATATTTGCTACATTAAGACTTTTATGGTTTTCTTTTGAAGATTCTTTGCCAACACTTTGAATTTACGATAAGGAAAGGTACAAGAAAAGCAATGGTAGCCATGAACAAGTTACACTTAGAAACTCACTTATCCAGTTAATGAAAGACAAGTAGGTTTCTCTAAACATCCCATCCATTTTGTAAGTTGACCTAAAGCGTTAATGAACAGACATGGGCACATGGATGATGATGGACTACAACTTTGAGACCTATAATTCATCAGCGATATCAGATCATTTCAAGAAGTCAACACTCTGTAGTATGTACTACATAATTTAAATCTTCTTGTGGGTTGTAAAATGGATAACTAATTATCTTTTTTGTCTTAGTTGTTTGATGTACTACATAATTTAATACCGTATGTCGAAGTACTCCATTCGTTCTAGATTTCTAGAGATTTTGTAAGAACGAGATCGAAACAGACAACGAACATGTAAGTACTTTTTTTATCGTCTTTTATTTACTAGTCTAAACTTTGTTAATTCCATAAGAGTGTTTTGGTTGCTATAGGCTGATTTATCTGCAGGGTAGTTAGATCGTTGATCCTTTTTGGTTAGTTTTTTTAGTTGGTCGGCGGGATCTACTTTTTTTTACGATGACAGCAAGTGCATTTTGTAAATTATGGTTTCTGCTTTTGGGTCGTGATCAGGAAATGAATCATGCTTTGTTTTGGTTACATATTTGGCTGCTCCTGATATATTCTATCTGATTGATGTATGCATTCGTAGAAGTTAACATTTGTAAGAAACCATTTTGATGTTCTAATCTGTTGCGACCTTTCTTTTCGCTTATAAAGTTTTTAATATGAGCTTCAGTTGTTGAATTCATAAGTTAACTGACATGGTTCATGTGAATGTGGTAATATAGACCCATTTATCGACTAAACTAAACTAAATTTTTGTCAAAGTGCATAGTGTTTTATGATGAAGAGATTTGAGTATTTGACTGTTAATAAAATGTGATAGTTGTTGAAGTGGTTTTCAGTTTCCAAATTTTAACTTTTAGTATTTAGTCTTGAAATAATTATACGCATCAATTGATTTCGTGTTCACGGTTATTTAAATTAGAGTTGATTCTATATACTTTCACAATCGTTATCTTTAAACAATAGCAATCAATAATTCATAACCGCGTAGCGCGTACCCTTCAATCTTGTTGAAATCAAACTCCTTTTTAGACAACAAAAAACTGATATACCCTTTATCGGAAAAAAGTGGTTTTTATGTTATCTTTCTAGGCAATTTGCCCATTAATATATTATAATATAAAATATACTAATTGTCATGAGCATTTTACTGTGCACAGGGGCAACTTCGTCTTTTACTCCACAGGGGCGTTTTCGACTTTTCATTTACAACATCCATTAATTACTGTTTTAACTACACCACACCACCTTCCACCACACCTCATGCCACCAACACCACAACCCCACCGCCACCAAATACCTACGACCGCCACCATCAGCCACCTGACACCGTCTGTGTCAGCCACCTACCACCGTCACTATCTGCATCATGCCACCGCCGCTGTCACACACCGTTCACCACAATTTATGGCTGTCACCGTCAACAACTTCCAACCACCACCAAATTTGAACATAAAAATAAACAAATCACCAACAACCAATTCCGGCTACCACCAAACGAAACAGATGTAACAACGATTTATACACAAATAGGTTTACCTCGAAATCGCAACTTCAACCAGCCGCCACAACATCCGTCTAACACCACCATCAAAATCCTGCCATCTAGCACCGCCTTCTTACCAACACCGTTAATTTATTGAAAACAGAACCTACGGCCACCAACGTCAGCTAACAACACGGGAATGAGATAAAAACGTAAAAAAAATAAATAGGTAGTGTACGACGGTTGGCCGGGAAAGAAGAAGGTAGCGGCAGTGTGGGAGAGACACGACGATCTGAGCACGGTTGGATGGTCAGAAGCCGTGGTATAGCCGGCGACGTTAGAGAACGATAGTCAAACTGTTAGGATCGGTGGTGGTTATAATGGTTTTGTGGTGATGGTTGTAAAGGAATTTGGAAAGAGGCATCAGAGGGATGGGAAAGGAATAAAACCGGCCCACAACTTTTATTAAAACCAAAAGGTGGTTTCTTTTTATATATTTTTAATTTTAACCAATTATACTGAGTAAGGATAAGAATAAGAATCCATTTGTTGACCAGATCTTAGCCACAATCGCATTCCAAATGACTTGTAATTAATTACTCCCTCCGTCCCTAAATTATTATCCAGTATTCCATTTTGGGATATCCCAAATTAATTGTCTACTTCCATAAATAGAAAGGAAAGGAGATATTTCATTGGTGGATCTGGAGAGAGAAGATATTTCATTGGTGGAGAAATAAAGTTAGTGGGATTTCCTAAAACTGTGTGTTTTTTGTCTGGGAACAATTAATCTGGGACGGAGGGAGTATTAACTTTCATTTTGTTTCTTGCGAACTACATTATCTATCTATAGTATCATATAAATCTCTAAAATGATGATGTCATAAATAAAAATTATTCAAGTTTAAAAAAATTAAAAAATAAATAAAAAATTTCTAAACCCCTCATGATGATGTCACTAAAATAATTAATTATTTTTAATAAAATTATTAACATATTAATTGTATAATATATTAAGCATTATGTACAACCTTATGATAAAATACCCTCATGACCATATACACAATATTTGAAGCATTATGTACAACCTTATGATAAAACACTCCATGACCATATGTATAATATTGGAAACATTATGTACAACCTTATACCATATGTACAAACTTTAAAATAAATTGTACAATCTTTTACAAGATATCCCATGAACACATGTACAAACTTTGAAGCATATTGTACAACTTTTATATAATGATTGTATTTTAGTTTTTTAAAAAATTTAAAGAAGCATTTGTTATTACTAATAGTTATTATTAAAAATATAAATACTCATTTTAAAGCAAACTTTATTATAATTATATTATTATTATTCAAATATGAGTTCTTTTTACGAAATTAATTACGTTGTATATATATACGAAATACACGTCTCAATAAGATGTTGCAATGTAGCTTTTATGGGGGAAAAAAATGATAATTGAGATAAAAATTGGAAGAAAATGGTGGGACAATAAATATAGTTCATTTATTCTGACCAAGTTAAATATATCAATATGTTTTTAAAAACAACGACAAGTTTTTTAGTCGGAACTTGTGATTCCACGGGTCATTAAACTAAATGACTTTAACATGTACGTTCATTTAATACCTAGAACATATTATTAAACTATTTCGTTTAAATAAACCTGTGATTCCACAAGTTATTTCACTAGTATAATACTACGTGACAACTATATTACAATATGCGCTTAGTACTTATTTAAGGTAACTTTGGATGTAAACAAAAAAGTAGCACGAAGGGTTAGCTAGAGATTACTAATATAAGCTGGATTCAACATTAAATAAATTTAGCGGTACCGTTTGATAAATCGATTGTTAATCGATCAAACTTAAGTCGTATTTTTTTTTCCCATTATTTATACGATCTTTTTTCATTATTTTTTTACAACCTTTTTTCACTACTTTTTTCCCCTTACTTTTCCATTTATCATTAACATTTTTTTTAAGGTTAAACTAACCAACCGTTAATCGATCAAAACATCCCGTAACGAATTTTTTTTACAACCATCTTTCACTTCCTTTTTTTCCCTATTCAATTAACTGACAAATAGTTGTCTTTTTAATCGTTAAATTAACTTGCCGTTAACCGACAAAAAAACTACCCCGCAGCAAAACGCGGGCATTTTTTCCTCTTTTTTGAACATTATTGATTTTTATGATCCTTAAATATCAATGCATTTGAAGTGCAAATTTGGCCACCTTTGACAGTATTACCCGATTAATCATCGTTTAGGTAATTTTTGTTTGATATGCTAAAGAATAAACACAATGTGAAAATTTTCTTTTGATTATAAATCATGTGTTGTTTTGTGTATTGTTTCTTCTATGCAATCAAGAAGAAAAGTCGTCAAAGATAACCGTTGACGAAGTTTTGGTGTTTGTTTTGGTGCAGCTATGAAAAATTTGTTGTTTGATTGTGGATGTTGTGCTAGATTTTCTATAAATATGCTGTAAGTGGCCGCAACTCTTGTAATGGTTAATGATTTGTACACAACCTTTTTTTTGTGCTCATACACAACTAAATTAAAATTTTAGACTATTTTATCATTCTTTACCTCTTAGATCATTAAAATTAAAATTTTAGACTCTTTTTTCCTTCACAAAAACAAGGGCTATAATTTTTTTTCCTATGTGCCATGTTAGGTCGATTGGAGTAATCATGTATTCAAATGAGTTGATGATAACAACAATAGAAATTGCAGATCTAACCGACTTATTCGAGACATCATCTATGTTACTCCATGCATAATGGTATCAAGTTTTCCTCCAAAAACTATCAACAAACTCTTCTTTTAATCAAGTTTTTTGGTTTTCATAAATTGAACTCATGTTTAGTTGGCATCGTCATCCTCCTGTCGTTACCAATGACAATTTATTAAATCTTATTTGTTGGACATTTTAGTAAAGGGCGTAACAACCCAAAAATGGTGAAACGTAATGGGGAACCATTTTTTGACCGTGGAATTGGAGGATGGTGATATTGTGATGGCATTCATGATAACAGATTGTTAGGAGTTAACTTTTGAGGATGATGATACCTATATCAATGTACTTTTGACCGAGAAATTGTATGTTTGCTTAGGAGTTACCTGTTGAGAACGATGAGGACACCTATAACAGTTTGTTTAGGAGTTAACTGTTGAGAATGTTCTCTCTGTTAGAAACAGGGTATGTAAACAGATATTCCGGATATTTCTAGAATCGTGAAACGCTTTTCTAATTGAATATTCCGACCCTCCTTGTCTCGGGTTACACAAAATTTCAATTGGGATAAGACTAGAAACGCATATCGTTTCCAGACAAGATGAACACGATTTAGTGTATAGATTTTGTGTATGTTTCTGTGTGAATTGAAAAAATCTGAGAAAACAATTTTCAAACTGATGATATAAATCAGTTTTATCGGCGGTTATTTTTGAATGGTTATGACTGTCCATAAGAGCAGGAAAAAACGTTTTCTTTAAACGTTTCATTAAAACGTATCACTCAAAACGTTTTCTTCGAAGCCCACGATATAGCACCTCCTCCAAGTAGGAATACCCAACCTGTCGTAGATGAATGATCTTCGACGTTGGTAATCCAACTTGCATCCGAATATCCTTCTATAACCGAAGGAAATCCTGAATAAGTAATACCATAATCCATGGTATCTCGCAAATACTTGAATACTCTAATGATAGCATGCCAATGAAGAGTAGTGGGATTACTAGTAAATCTACTCAACTTTCCCACAGCATAAGCAATATCGGGTCGTGTGCTAGTCATAGCATTCATTAAACATCCAATAGCTCGAGAGTATTCAAGTGGTGACACAGCCTTGCCCTCATTGGGCACTAAGTTCACACTCGGATCAATGGGAGTATTAACAGGTGAACAGTTATCAACTTCATACCTTTTAAGTATCTTCTCAATATAATGAGACTGCGTAATCGAGATACTCCTCTCACCATGCTTGATCCTTATTCCAAGAATCACATCAGCCACTCCCATATCTTTCATGGAAAAGTGTGATGACAAAAACTTCTTTGTTCGATCAACTTGATCTTGGTCAGTACCAAAGATCAACATGTCATCAACATACAAGCAAATGATCACACCATTTCCAGATTGATCAAATTTGCTATACACACATTTGTCAGATTGGTTTAGTTGAAAACCATTAGACAATACCACATCATCAAACTTTTGATGCCACTGCTTCGGGGCTTGTTTTAGCCCATACAACGATTTAATCAACTTGCACACTTTATTCTCTTGCCCGGGAATAACAAATCCTTCTGGTTGCTTCATATACACTTCCTCATACAAATCACCATTTAAGAATGCTGTTTTGACCTCCATTTGTTGGATCACTAGGTTATGAATCGCAGAAAGTGATATCAATAACCTAATAGTAGTGATACGAGCAACCGGAGCATAGGTATCAAAATAATCAATACCTTCCTTTTCTCTAAAGCCTTGAATCACCAATCTAGCTTTAAACTTGTCAATAGTACCATCGACTTTCATCTTCCTCTTGAAGATCCATTTGTTACCCAAAGGTTTACACCCAGGTGGCAAATCAGTCAACTCCCAAGTATTATTTTCCAAAATAGAGTCCATCTCATCGCGAATTGCTTCCTTCCAGAAAGCAACATCACGAGACCTCATAGCCTCATCAAAGGTTCTAGGATCCTCTTCTATACTATAACAGTAAGAAAATTGAGATTGAACACAATCTCTAGATCCTTCAACTAAGTAAAGTTGAGATCAGAACCATATGATTTGGGTGTCCTAATTCTAGCGCCCCTACGAGGTTCGGGTGTTACACTAGGAATTTCCTCCACTTGTTCTCCTTGAAAAGTCTCATGTGAATGAGAAATAACATCCTTTGGTCTAGGAATTGATGTAAAACGAGACTCGTCAAAGATCGCGTCTCTTGATTCTATAACGGTATTAACCGAAACAGAATCATTAGGTTCTATCACAAAGAACCTATACGCCTTGGAATGCGCAGCATATCCAATAAAAATACAATCAATACCTCTTTCACCCAAAGTCTTCCTTTTGGGTTCGGGTAGTCTCACAACAGCCCGACATCCCCAAACTCGTAAGTAATGCAAGCTTGGTCGTTTCTTATACCAAAGCTCATAAGGAGTAGTCTTACCCCTTTTATTAGGAACCCTATTCAAGATATAACAAGCCGTTAACATGGCTTCTCCTCAAAACCCCTCACTCAAACTAGAGTAGGATATCATGGAATTAACCATTTCTTTGAGAGCTCTATTTTTTCTCTCAGTCACACCATTTTGTTGTGGTGTATAAGGAGCCGTATTTTGATGTATTATCCTCACGGACTAAAAATAAACCGGATCAAAATACTCACCACCTCTATCAGTACGCAATGTCTTAATTAAACCATTTAGTTGCAATTCTACTTCAGTTTTATAGATCTTAAATTTGTCTAATGCTTCATCTTTAGCATACAAAAGATAAACATAGCAATACCTAGACGCATCATCTATAAAAGTGATCATATACTTCTTATTACCTAATGAAGGTGTAGCATGGAAATCACATAAATCACTATGAATTAGTTCTAAAGGCAAAGAAGTCATGTTTATTTCTTTAAATGGAGTCTTAGTGATTTTGTTCAACATACAAGTTTTACATTTTTCCAAATTCATATCAAAATTAGGAATCAAATCATCTTTAGACATTTCATACATTCTTTTATAATGTACATGTCCTAAACATGCATGCCATAAACATGATTCATTTGTATTAGAACTAATCATACAAGCAGAATTAACAACTTCAGGAATGTTCTTAAAATTCAACATAAACATACCATTGTTATAATAACCAAATCCTACAAACATACCACCATTCGACAAGATATACTTGTCGGATTCGAACACTTGTTTATAACCACACTTATTTAAGATAGGATTGGAAATCTGATTCTTTCTAAACCCGGGTACATACAATACATTACTTAAAGTAATAGTTTTTCCATAACTAAAATCTAAAACAACATTCCCACGACCAAGAACAGGAGTGACTGATTCGTTGCCCATGTACAACACATCATTATCTGGTTTGAAAGTCTTGAACCAGCAGCGATCCTTACAAGCGTGACATGTGGCACCAGAATCAATCCACCAAGCAATGTTATCATCCTGCACATAAAATGCCTCAGAAATATGTGATACATAATTCTGAACAGAATTTAGATTATAATCAGAATTCTGACATTGTTTAGAAACGTGGTCCTTAGACCCATTTCCCGAACCAGACGTGCTTGCTCCACCCGTGTTCTTATTAGAATGACATTCTTTCTTGAAATGGCCGTATTTTCCACACTTCCAACAAGCCTTTTTATCCTTCTTGTTGGAATCATTGTTCTTTCCATTAAACTTACGTTTCTTTCCATTTGTAACGACCCAACCCGTTATCCAACCGAATACGCAGCAATTTTTTTTTAAACAAAAGGGTGCGCGGCGCGCGACCCTTCTTGTGCGCGGCGCGCACAGACCCCAACAGCTTCTGTCCGGATTTTCCATTTTTCGCTTAAAGATCTTCCACTTCCCGACACTTTTAGACGAGACGGTTTTCACAACACCTTATAATAAGTAAAACTCACAAGTTTTCATAATAAAACAAGTTTTATGACACCGGGTCCACATCGGTCAGTTTTACGAATTAAGTATGAAATACAATTTTTGACCACATGTTTTTAACACAAAATTAAGACCGAGCATGGCGATTGGGGATACGCTACCCAATCCTAATCAATCCAAAAGTGAGATCTTCTAAAGCAACCTAGCCAAGATCTCTAATCCCCACGCTTACCCGAGCCGCCATCACGCGAACCTATAAAAATATCAGCAACGAGAGGGTAAGCTAATGCTTAGTGAATGCAATAATTATACACATACATATATAATTTACCTATTTGCACTCCTTTACCCAAACCACACATTAATCCCGCATGTCAAAGCATAAGAAACTAGCATCATCAATCTTACCACAATACTCTCGTTTATCAAAGCATAAAAGCTAGTAACGTCAATCGTACCGCGATTACCTCGTATATCAATTCGTACAAACTAGTATCATCAAAACCGTACAACTAGCAACATCATTAGCATAATAATCATAATAATAATTAAATGCTAACATCAACAATTATAAACCATGGTTAACCAAGATCGCAAGGGAATGACCTCGCGAACAAGTCATCGAAGTTCATAACAACTGTTAGCGCCCAAAACGGCTATGGTATGCTAACCCCAGAGATGTTCCAAAACGGTTATGGCATCACCCCCAAGTGTTCCAAAACGGCTATGGCATCACTTGATCACGAGTGAGTAAGAACCAGTTATTCGATTAGCTCCCAAAATGGCTATGGTATGCTAACCCCGAGGTATCCCAAAACGGCTATAGTATTCCCCCAAAGTGTTCCAAAACAGCTATGGCATCACTTAATAACGGCCATTACTCACAACCATGTGCACAAAACGGCTATGTGCACAATTATTAAATGTGTGCAAAACGGCTATGCAACACATCAATGGTCACAAAACGGCTATGTGACTCATTGTCAAATTATAGCAATACAATAATAATATATCGCATCCACCAACCTTAAGTCGTATGTAGTGCACAAAACCCGGCTATTGTGACACTATCCCCAAGGGTGTTCAAACGGCTATCGTCACATCGATGTGCACCAAAACCCTGCTATCGTGCAAGTCGCGCACAAGAAAATAAATTATATACATACATGTATAATGATTCCACTCACCTTGAAATCTCGATGAAAGCAAGCCAATTTCGTTGCTCCGCTAATGAAACGTACCTATTCCATTATCATAATAACGAACATCACAATTAGGGTGGATTACAAACCAACCTGTATTGACACCTAGTGCAAATCTTAACCCAATTGTACTTCCAAGCACAACTAAAGTCCAAACTCACCAATAATCACTAACTAGAGTGATAATGGTTCTAATAACGCCAATCAAACCCAATCATAAGTGTTAAACACCTTTCTTGCCCAAGATGACATCTAAACCCTAATTTTGACCCAATTCAAAATCAAGCTTCCAATAACACCCATTTGGGTTCTTTCAACAACAAAATCACTAATCATATTGATTACACCAAAATTAAAGCCTTAATCATGGCTAAGTCATCAACTAACCCAAAACCCGCCAATAACAACAATAAACCCGATTACAAGCATCAATGAACTCACTTCAAGAGTTTAAATGGGTTTCTCTACAATTCAAGTTCAAACCCTAACTTTGAATATCAAATCAAACATTGAAATTCGGAGTTAGAACTTACCACAACAACCAAAACATAGCTAGAAACGAGGTGAACAACTTTAAAACTCGAGCTTTTGATCGATTCAAGCTTCTTCTTCTCCAAAACTCCATATCTCTCTCTAGAAATCTCTCTCTCTAAGATAGATGAGAGTGTTTGTGGATATGAAAATGATCCAAAGTTGGATCCAAATCAGCTGATATGGCTTCAGATCCGTCCCCAAGTGAAATAACCAAAAAGCCCCTCATTTAACTTAAATCAGAAAAAAGCAGGAATCTGTCACCAGGCAGTGTACGATGCGCTTACCCTCCATCCTGCGTGGCGTGCACGAGGCTCAAAACAGTCTGTCAGCTTTTAAATTTATACCACACTTCACCCACTATACGTACATCATTTAAACTCTATGTACCATAAATATTAGGGTCTTACAACTCTCCCCCACTTAGAATCGATCACGTCCTCGTGATCCTCATCACTTAACCGACCGGACCCACACTCTATGGTCCTCAAATGAAACAACCCAACCCGTATTTAACACGAGTAAAAATTTTTCTTTTTTAAAGTAATTAAGGCATTACGCGCCATTCAAAAGGTTTAAACCATTCAATACAACCCGTTTAAGCTTACAACAACTTTAATGTTTACAAAAAGGAACGAAGGCCATTAATCAAATGTAATACAAGTTCGACCCGTTAAAAATGATAGTTTTAATCCAAACAACACTTGAGCATAGTTTGGGACTAAACTACCCAAAAGACTAGGCCGACTTCAAAAAGCTTCAACGAGCATCTAACAAGGGGCAACTAGTACCCAACAACCCCCTTCCCCTTCTCCGGACCTGCATCTAAAAAGATAAACAACGAGAGGGGTAAGCTAACGCTTAATGAGTGCAATAATTATACACATGCATATATAATCTATCTACTTGCATTCACTACACAATACCGCATACAAGCTAGCAATTCAACAACCATGCGAACAACAAGCATAAACTACTATCCGCAATTCACAAATAAGCTAGCAACATCAATAGCATATAGTTCACAATTTAATATGCTAACACAATTTTACACAACCATGGTTAACTAATTGTACAAAGGAATGGTACTCGAATTTCCCATCAGTGTTCATAACAACCGTTAGTGTACAACAACATATATCACTAACCCTTGGACAACACATATCCGTTCATAAAACCGTTAGTGTACAACGACATATATCACTAACTTGGACAACACATATCCGTTCATAAAAACCGTTAGTGTACAACAACATATACCACTAACTCGGACAACACATATCCATACATACAATTACATACATCATATACATACATGTATACTTATCCCACTCACCTTAACACCAAGATGATGATTATGTACTTCCGAAAGCTTCAAAGCAAAGTACCTAATACATTAAGTACACCTTCATTACACATAAAAGTATGGACTAGACACCAATATCTAACACTTGAGTATTTAATCTAAAAATTAATTGACTCACATCCACCAAAACCGCCCATTAATGGCCATGACTCATCATAAATCAGTAAAAGCTAGTGATTAGAGTCTACTATCGCCAACTAACACAATTTATGGGTATTTCATACCCATCTCACCCAACTAGGTCAACAATCACCAATTTAACCCATTTTAAAACTTAGACTTACAATTTTAGTCAAACATGACCCATTAACAATTCTTTCATCATTTTACAAGTGTATTAGTGACTAATAACACAATTAACACTTACATAAACCCAATTACATGACCAAACCCTAGATTAAGTCCATTTGGGTTTCCTTACATCAAATTAGCCCAAATTCACCCATTAAGTCCCCAAATGAGTCTTACAAGTCTCAAATGGCCAAACCCTAACCATAAATTAACTAAAACTCAAAGTAGGGAGTTAAGACTTACCAACACTATCCACTCGTAGCTAAGAACAAGGAGAACAACTTTATTTCTTGCTCCAAAGATCAAATATCAAATCTTCACTCTCAAATCTCACTTTGAAATTAAATGGGTTTTATGTTTTAAGAGAAAATGGAGAAAGAAAATGGAAAAGAAATAAATAAGAATGGATAAGTGGTTGAGATTTAGTGTCCCAATCAGATCCACATGTAAAAAGACGAAAATACCCTTGAACCGCTCATTTTAAAAACTGAAATTCGGATCAGCTGCACAGGAAGGTCGCGGCGCGACCCCCTTTCCCGCGGCGCAACAATGCACATAAAATTTGAGCTGATTTAAACCCTTCCTGGATTTGGTTTGTGTTTAATGTCGCGGCGCGACTAGGGCCATCGCGGCGCGGCGAAAGGCTGCACCTGACCAGCTTGACAACTTTTAACCAACAATTAGTTTTTATGACTTGTACGCTTCGTCCTTGCTTCCTATGTACATCTAAACTTCATCCTAAAGCTTCACCCGACTTATTACCATAAGAAACTCATGCATATACGTATACATGCATACATTCTCGGGTATATATGTATATATATAAATATATATACATCACGTGTACATCAACTTAATACTTTACATCATTTAATCATGTAAACAACTAAATAAAAACGTACTAACGATTAAATATGTACCTTTAGACACGTAGGAAGAAAACGGGATGTTACAACTCTCCCCCACTTGAATCGGAGCACGTCCTCGCGATTCAAGCCGCATGACAAGCCTGAAGATAAACCAAAACAAACTCTTCGGATTCCCACGTAAACTCAGAACCCTTTCGATGACGCCATTGGACCTTAAAAGTCCTCACCTCTTTGTTATGCAACAATTTAACCATTTCATCAAGAATAGCTATCGGTTCTTCAACATACTCTAGCTTGTTGTTCAAGGTGATCTCATCTAATGGCACCCAAGTCGAGTCATCTGCAAGACACTTACGGAGATGGGAAACATGAAATGTGTTATGGATCCCCGCAAGCTCTTTGAGTAACTCTAGTCTATAAGCAACCTCACCAACACGTGCCAAAACCTTGAAAGTACCAATAAACCGAGGAGCTAACTTTCCTCACTTTCAAAACCGAATAACACCTTTCCATGGCGAAACCTTAAGCATCACCATGTCACCTTCTTGAAATTCAATCGGTCTCCTACCTTTATCGGCATAAGATTTTTGTCTATCTTGCGCCGCCTTAAGTCGAGCCCGAATCATCTCAATCTTACTATTCGTCTCTAAAACCAAATCGGTACTCCCGATTTCTCGTTGGCCCACTTCACCCCAACAAATAGGAGTTCGACATCTACGCCCATAAAGCATCTCATAAGGTGGCATTCCGATACTAGTGTGGTAACTATAATTGTACGAGAATTCCACCAATGGTAAGTGCTCATCCCAACTTCCACCGAAATCAATAACACACGCCCTTAACATATCCTCCAATGTTTGATTTGTACACTCGGTTTGACCGTCCGTTTGAGAATGATACGCCGTGCTCATTTTCAATTGAGTACCCATATCTTCATGAAACTTATTCCAAAACCGAGACGTGAAACGAGTATCTCGATCCGAAACAATAGATATAGGAACCCCATGTCTCGATATCACCTCCTTGATAAATAACTTGGACAAAGTCTCCGATGATATCGTTTCCTGAATGGGAAGAAACAAAGCACTCTTCGTCAATCGATCAACTATCACCCAAATCGTATCAAATTGGGTCCTCGCCATCTTTGGTAACTTTGTAATGAGGTCCATGGTAATGTGCTCCCATTTCCATTTCGAAACTTCCAATGGTTGTAGCTTACCATAAGGATTTTGGTGTTTGGCTTTAACTTGCAAGCACGTGAAGCATTGTTCAACATACTTAACAACATCACGTTTCATGCCGGGCCACCAATACTCTTTCTTCAAATCATAATACATCTTTGTTGCACCCGGATGACTGGAATACTTTGACTTATGTGCTTCATCAAGTAGTACCCTTCGGTAATCACCCATATTAGGTACCCACACCCTACCTTAAAAGGACCACAACCCATGCGGGCCTAAGGTAATGGACTCTGTTTGCCCCACGATTCGTTCCTCATGTTTGTTGTTAACAAAAGCTTCAATTTGAATCTCACCAAGCTTTACAAGAAAATCATTATGTAACGACCCGTCAAAATCGCTATTGACGCGGCACGTTAATCATTGATTCCACAGTGAGGTTTTGACCTCTATATGATACGTTTTGATAAAATATTGCATTCATTAAAATAAGTGACTTTCTAAACATAGAAAGTTATAAACATGTGGGCGAGTGCTTAGGTATAAGCAAAACCCCGAAATACATAAGTCTTTAATTTACAGGTTGACATCACAGTCCAGTTATTTATTACACAACGCAGTTTTATTTTGAATGCAATAAACTTTGTACAAAGCATGAGAGACTCCATGCAGGCAACAAGCACATCACAGCGGAAGCATTCTAAGGACCTGAGAATAAAACATGCTAAAAAGTCAACACGAATGTTGGTGAGTTATAGGTTTAATTGCTCGAGTCATAAACATATATAAAGATAGACCACAAGATTTCATCAAAAGTTTATCAATAGATTCTACGTAACAGAGCACCCTGGTAACTAAACTTAACGCTATAGTGATAATTACCCCATTCGTTTTAATACACGCAAACCAACGTGTCTTAAACTCAAATAACATACGTCCGTTAAAAGGCTAGCGCTCTAGCTCGGACGGGGATGTCAAGCCCTATGGATCCATATACAATTATTCGCGCCCACCAGTCCATATCCTATGTACTGGCAGCTACTAGTTACCAAAGCTAAGGGATTTTCGGTTTAACTCAGTGTAGAATTTTGTATGTACTTGTGTCTTATTGCGTTTAAAATAAATTGCATGTATTCTCAGCCCAAAAATATTTAAAGTATTTAAAAAGGGAGACTATAACTCACAGTTCAATATTGCGATTCAATATTGTAGGCAAATTGCGTAGACGTAATGATGGTAGACGACTGTATGGTTGGTCTTGGATTCAAGAACAATACCCCGAACAATACCCAATATTTCCTTATTTTAAAACGGTTTGAAACCCGAATTAAAAATACCCTCGAATATACTTTATTATTATTAAACTTAAAATTAAAATTATAATTATAAATATAAAATTTACGTACTTAAATTATTATGAAAATTCGTCGAGCAAAACTGACCTTTTATAGTACTTTTCGATTTACTGTAGCTCATGCGATCGCATGAGTTTTTAGTGTTTTTGCCATGCGATCGCATGGCCGCCTTTTCTGTTTTTGTTTGCTAGTTCGTCGACATCAAATAGTATTTCACTGTAGCAAATAGTGTTTTACTGTAGCAAATAGTGTTTACTGTAGCAAATAGTGTTTACTGTAGCAAATAGTGTTTTACTGTAGCAAATCACTGTAGCAAAGTCGTTTTCACTGTAGAACTGTAGCAAAATACGGTTTCACTGTAGCAAATAGTGTTTTACTGTAGCAAAGTCATTTTTACTGTAGCAATTAATGTTTTACTGTAGGAAAGTCGTTTTTACTTGTACATCTTATAATATATATATATATACATATATACATACATATATGTATATTTACATAATATTAAATCATAAAGAGAATTGGTTTAAATTAGTCGAAATTTTTCGGTTCATCACACATTAGTAATAATCATGCGTAACGATCCTACTCGTATCGCCGAATGTTGACTCTTTCTACTTAACGCATCCGCGACCACGTTCGCCTTACCCAGATGATAAAGTATCTCACAATCATAGTCCTTTACCACATCCATCTACCTACGTTGACGATAATTCAAATCTCGTTGATTAAAGAGATGTTTCAAACTCTTATGATCCGAATAAATCGTACACTTGACAACATACAAGTAGTGGCGCCAAATTTTCAACGCAGGAACCACCGCCGCCAATTCGAGATCATGAGACGGGTATCTCTTTTCGTGTTCCTTTAATTGTCGAGAGGCGTAAGCGATGACTTTACCTCTTTGCATTAGAACACACCCAATTCCATTTAAATGAGGCATCACAATAAACCGTCATATCTTCAATCCCCTCCGGTAATACCAACACCGGAGCTTGACACAATTTCTCCTTTAACAATTCAAAAGCAATTTCTTGCTCGTTTTCCCAATTAAACCTCACGTTCTTTGTGACAACCCGAAAATTTCCAACCAAATTTAAACTTTAATCTTTATATGTTTCCGACACGATAAGCAATATTTGTTAAGTTAAATTTCAAGAATTTTAAACTATGTTCATACATTCATTCAACCTCGACCAAGTTCCAACGATTCACGAACCATTAAACGAATATGATTATATATGTATATGTGTATATATATATATTATAACTTGAAACGTAAACAAAATATTAGATTAAATACTTTATATGATTGTATCTGTTTCAAAATGTTTATCAATGGAATTAGAAGATAAGATCAAATGATTGAATTATCAGATATATTGAATTATGATTACAAGTCTCTGTTGAAAGGCCCACGTTGATTTGAGAAATCTTTCCATTTTAACAATATTCGGAAAATGGTAAAGTGATTTATAAATAAGAACAAATTGTCAATCATTGAGAACTAGACAAAGGATAGTGGAAGATTGAATCTCATAAAGACTCGATTGATCTATTTAGTTTCAAACGTACAAAAACGTTTTCAGTTTAAAAAGAACTTTATTATTAAAACGTATATAACTTTTATAAATATCTAGAACCACTTTTGACAACTCATTACTTAACTAGTATGATAAAGATAACGATATTTATATTTTATTAAATTAAATATATATATAACGTTTTCACTGTAGCACTGTAGCAAAATACGGTTTCACTGTAGCAAATAGTGTTTTACTGTAGCAAAGTCATTTTTACTGTAGCAATTAATGTTTTACTGTAGGAAAGTCGTTTTTACTTGTACATCTTATAATATATATATATATACATACATATATGTATATTTACATAATATTAAATCATAAAGAGAATTGGTTTAAATTAGTCGAAATTTTTCGGTTCATCACAGTACCTCCCCGTTAAAGAAAATTTCGTCCCGAAATTTTGAGTAGTACCTGTTTCATGAGCGATATCAGTGAACAAATGTGGATACTTTTGCTTCATTTGATCCTCACGTTCCCAAGTAAACTCGGGTCCTCGTCTAGCGTTCCAACGAACTCTAACTATCGGTATTTTGCTTTGTTTTAATTGTTTGACCTCACGGTCCATGATTTCAACAGGTTCTTCGACAAAATGGAGTTTATCATTGATTCGTATTTCGTCAAGAGGAATTATGACATCCTCTTCAGCTAAACATTTCTTCAAATTTGACACGTGAAATGTGTCGTGAACACTACTAAGTTCTTGTGGTAGCCTTAATCGATAAGCAACTGCTCCAATTCTTTCGGTGATTTCAAAGGGTCCTACGTACCTAGGACTTAGCTTTCCTCGTTTACCGAATCGTACAACGCCTTTCCAGGGTGACACTTTCAACATGACTTTGTCGCCCACTTGAAATTCTAGCGGTTTTCTTCTTACATCAGCATAACTCTTTTGGCGACTCATGGCCGTTTTCAATCGCTGTTGTATTTGAATGATCTTTTCGGTGGTTTCGTGAATAATTTCTGGTCCAGTAAGTTGTCTTTCTCCTACTTCACTCCAACAGATAGGAGATCTGCACTTTCTACCATAAAGTGCTTCAAATGGCGCTGCGTTGATGCTCGTATGATAGCTGTTATTGTATGAAAATTCTGCCAACGGTAAGTGTCGATCCCAACTGGTTCCGAAGTCAATCACGCATGCCCGTAACATGTCTTCCAATGTTTGTATTGTTCTTTCACTTTGACCATCTGTCTGTGGGTGATAAGCGGTGCTCATATCTAATCGAGTTCCCAATGCTTTTTGTAATGACTGCCAGAAACGTGATGTGAATCGGGTGTCGCGATCAGATATGATAGAGATGGGTACACCATGCCTGGAAACTACTTCCTTCAAATATAGGCGTGCTAATTTCTCCATACTGTCTGTCTCCTTTATTGGTAGGAAGTGAGCTGATTTAGTTAGACGATCAACTATCACCCAAATAGTATCATGACTACTTGCAGTCCTTGGCAATTTCGTAATGAAATCCATGGTTATTCTTTCCCATTTCCACTGCGGAATTTCTGGTTGTTGCAGTAATCCTGACGGCTTTTGGTGCTCAGCTTTAACCTTTGCACACGTCAAACATTTGCTTACATAAGTAGCAATTTCTGTCTTCATATTAGGCCACCAATAGAACTTCTTGAGATCGTGGTACATTTTCCCATTTCCTGGGTGAATTGAGTACCTCGTTTTGTGTGCTTCATCTAGTACTAGTTGCCTTAGGTTACCATGTCTTGGTACCCATATCCTACCAGCAAAATACAGGGTTCCATCGGCTTTTACTTCAAGTTGTTTTTCTAACCCTTTGCTCATTTCACCTTTTTCGTTTTCTTCTTTTAAAGCTTCTAACTGTGCTGCTTGAATTTGCTTTGTGAGATCAGTACGAATTGTAATATTCAAAGCTCGGACCCTAAGAGGTTTTACTCTTTCTTTTCGACTTAGGGCATCAGCTACAACATTAGCTTTTCCGGGGTGGTAACGGATTTCACAATCGTAATCGTTTAACAACTCTACCCAGCGACGTTGCCTCATATTGAGTTGTTTTTGATCAAAAATATGCTGAAGACTCTTATGGTCGGTGTACACTGTACACTTGGCGCCATATAGATAGTGTCTCCATATTTTGAGTGCAAAAACTACTGCTCCAAGTTCTAAATCGTGCGTCGTATAATTCTTTTCATGAATTTTTAGTTGTCGTGAGGCATATGCGATGACTTTTGTGCGTTGCATTAATACACATCCTAAACCTTGGCGTGAAGCATCACAATAGATCACGAAATCATCATTTCCTTCCGGTAATGACAAAATGGGTGCAGACGTTAACTTCTTCTTTAATAACTGGAATGAGGATTCCTGTTCCGTGGACCAATCATACTTCTTTCCCTTTTGAGTCAATGCAGTTAAGGGTTTGGCGATTCTAGAGAAATCTTGAATGAATCTTCGGTAGTAACCAGCAAGACCTAAGAATTGGCGAATTTGTGTTGGAGTCTTCGGGGTTTCCCATTTACTAATGGCTTCGATCTTGGCGGGGTCAACTTTAATTCCATGTTTACTGACAACATGGCCCAAAAATTGTACTTCTTGTAACCAGAAATCACACTTCGAAAATTTTGCGTACAATTCTTCTTTCTTGAGTATCTCCAGTACCAGTCTTAAGTGTTGCTCATGTTCTTCCTTGTTCTTCGAGTAAATCAATATGTCGTCGATAAAAACAATGACAAATTTGTCTAAATACGGTCTACAGATGCGATTCATTAGATCCATGAATACTGCTGGAGCATTAGTTAATCCAAAAGGCATGACTAGAAACTCATAGTGACCGTAACGGGTTCTGAACGCGGTTTTAGGAACATCTTCTTCCTTCACTCTCAGCTGATGATATCCGGAGCGTAGATCAATCTTAGAATAAACACTTGATCCTTGCAATTGATCAAACAAATCATCAATCCTCGGTAATGGGTACCGATTCTTGATCGTTAATTTGTTTAATTCTCGGTAATCTATGCACATTCTCATAGATCCATCCTTCTTCTTGACGAACAGAATAGGAGCACCCCAAGGTGAAAAACTAGGACGAATAAATCCACGGTCCGATAATTCTTGCAACTGGTCTTGTAATTCTTGCATTTCTGAAGGTGCAAGTCTATATGGGGATCGGGCTACAGGTGCGGCTCCTGGTATGAGATCAATCTGGAATTCTACACATCTGTGTGGAGGTAGCCCCGGTAATTCTTCTGGAAATACTCCGGGATATTCTCTTACAACCGGCATATCATTAATGCTTCTTTCTTCAGTATCGATCTTCTTTATGTGTGCCAGAATAGCATAACAACCTTTTCTTATAAGTTTCTGGGCCTTCATACAGCTGATAAAGTTCAGCTTTGAGTTGCTCTTCTCCACATAAATCATTAATGACATTTCATCCTTACGAGGGATGCGAATTGCTTTCTCAGCGCAAACAACTTCCGCTTTTGTTTTGGACATCCAGTCCATGCCAACAATTACGTCAAAACTTCCTAATTCTACGGGTATCAAATCGATTTTGAAGGTTTCACCAGCGAGATTCATTTCGCAACCATGGCAAATTTTATCGGCTTTTATCAGTTTACCATTAGCTAATTCTATAGTATATTTATCGTCTAGAGGTAATGATGCACATTTTAGTTTAGAACTAAAGTCTTTACACATATAACTTCTATCAGCACCCGTATCAAACATAATAGAAGCTAGTTGATTATTAATGGTAAACGTACCCGTGACAAGATTAGGATCCTCACGTGCTTCACTGGTACTAACATTAAATGCCCTCCCACGTGCGGGTTCTTTGTTCTTCTCCTTATCAGGGCATTGATTTATAAAGTGACCAGACTTCCCGCATCCAAAACATTTCTTGACATCGGTCAGTTTTGTCTTTACTTCAGAAACGGTGGCATAACAATCTTTCGCCACATGTCCTTTCTTGTTGCACTTATCACAGACCACTTGACAATAACCTGCATGATGTGTGTAACATCTTTTGCAGAACGGATGGGGTCCCTTATAGTTTGGACTTGCAGTTGCCCCATCTTGTTTACCTTTAAAAGTTTCTTGTTTCTTCAGATGAGTACTTTTGCCCTTATAGTCTTCCCATTTCCTCTTTCCTTCAGTTGTCTTGACTTCAGTAATTGGTGCCTTAATCGAACTCTCTGTGATCTGGTCCATGAGTTGGTGTGCCATTGTCATGGCTTCCTGCATCGTATTTGGTTTGGACAATGTAACATTTCCTTTGATATTGATCGATAAACCGTCAATATATATTTCTATCTTTCGTTTCTCGTTTGGCACCAATTCGGGACACAACAAGGCTAGTTCCATGAAACGCTTTTCATAGTTATTGAGATTCGCGCCGATAACCCTCAGATTACGTAACTCAGATTCCATTTTTCTGATCTCGTTTCGAGGACAGTACTCCTCTATTAGCATCTTTTTCAGTTCTTCCCAAGAGATATCATATGCCGTATCTATTCCTTCTGCTTTAGCATAATTGTTCCACCAAGTAAGTGCACCGTCTTGCAACGTACACGAAGCATACTTTGACTTGTCTCCGTTCGCACAATTACTGATTTTGAAAACGGACTCCATCTTTTCAAACCATCGGGTTAGACCGACTGGTCCCTCAGTTCCACTAAACGTCTGTGGTTTGCATCCTTGAAAAGTTTTGTATGAGCATCCGTTTCGTGAATTTGTGTTTACGGCTGCTGCTTTGGCTGCTGCTTCGGCTGTTGCTTTTGCTGCTTCGGTTGCAACAATTCTTTCATTCACACGTTTCTCGACTAGTTGCTCAAACTCAGCATCCGACATTTGAGACATGTTTCTTCAATAAACACAACAGATATAATTTAATCATATAGAATATTATAGGTAAAATGAGTTGTCAATAGTTAATCGTAGCATATTAATAATATGAACCGATTATTATAAAAGCCTTTTCTTCTTATTAGCATTTTATAATTATTTCTAGGGTATTACCTACCCGTTAAGTTCATACATAATAGCTAGTACCAGGAATTAACTACTAAAATCCTAATAATATTCCACTATGAAAAATTATAGCGAGTTACTACATTATTATGTATTAATAATAATAAGAAGTAGTAATAATACAAATAATCATTCCATGCATTTATTATTAATAAACCAAAATAATACCATACAATACTGATATTTTACATATGCTTATTTTACATAACAAGATAGAGTAGCACACATAAGCAATAAAATAGCGCATGGAAGATTTATGGTTGCGAGGTCGTTCATTCAGAACTATCAGAAACTTCTTCCCATTTGGTTCTCTCTGCCAATTGTTTGTGTGCACATGGTCCGACAGACATTCTGGCAGTGTATTTTATTTTTAGTTGGGGTTTTGAGGTACCCGTTGCCTCAGTGGGTTTAATACAATAAGGGTGGTTACGGATCGAATGGTCCTGTTCTTTTTTAATAACTAAGGACATTTTATTATTGTGGTTGTTTTTATTATCTATTGCAAGTTGGAATTTCTCCTTAGTGATCTCTTTTATTTCATTAGCGAAATCCTCCTCCTTACTGATCTCGTCTGATGACGAACTGTCTGAGTCATGTGTAGGAGAATATGATGACGAACTGCAAGAATATGTACCGGTGGTCATGAACCGAAATCTGCCAGGCGTAATCGGCACAACCCGCCCGTCGGCGGTATATCTGGACCAATGTCCATATTTGTTTAGAAATGGACGATCCTCTTTTACTCCAGGGATCATGGGTCCATGCCAACGATACTGTGGCTCCGGAAAACTAAAGCTGGGTGGAGCTGGAACCTCCTCTGGGTTTACCGGGAGTTGAGATTCCCCGGCTAACACAATTTCTTCTTTAATAGGTATTGGAACGCCCTTTTCAGTTGTGGATAGAATAGATTCAGTGTCCGATTCCGAGTCGTACAAAATGATAGGATTAGAGGAAGTCATCTATCACATAATTGAAACAACAATTACGTTAGCATATAAATATATCACATATAATGTTTTTGACCAAATAATAAGCAAAAATCAGGAAAAACAGATATGGTCATAGTCCAGACACACTAATGCATCCTAACAATTACCAGTTAAACACAATAATGTAATTTCTGGTTCCCTATGACCTCAAGCTCGAATACCAACTGTAACGACCCGTCAAAATCGCTATTGACGCGGCACGTTAATCATTGATTCCACAGTGAGGTTTTGACCTCTATATGATACGTTTTGATAAAATATTGCATTCATTAAAATAAGTGACTTTCTAAACATAGAAAGTTATAAACATGTGGGCGAGTGCTTAGGTATAAGCAAAACCCCGAAATACATAAGTCTTTAATTTACAGGTTGACATCACAGTCCAGTTATTTATTACACAACGCAGTTTTATTTTGAATGCAATAAACTTTGTACAAAGCATGAGAGACTCCATGCAGGCAACAAGCACATCACAGCGGAAGTATTCTAAGGACCTGAGAATAAAACATGCTAAAAAGTCAACACGAATGTTGGTGAGTTATAGGTTTAATTGCTCGAGTCATAAACATATATAAAGATAGACCACAAGATTTCATCAAAAGTTTATCAATAGATTCTACGTAACAGAGCACCCTGGTAACTAAACTTAACGCTATAGTGATAATTACCCCATTCGTTTTAATACACGCAAACCAACGTGTCTTAAACTCAAATAACATACGTCCGTTAAAAGGTTAGCGCTCTAGCTCGGACGGGGATGTCAAGCCCTATGGATCCATATACAATTATTCGCGCCCACCAGTCCATATCCTATGTACTGGCAGCTACTAGTTACCAAAGCTAAGGGATTTTCGGTTTAACTCAGTGTAGAATTTTGTATGTACTTGTGTCTTATTGCGTTTAAAATAAATTGCATGTATTCTCAGCCCAAAAATATTTAAAGTATTTAAAAAGGGAGACTATAACTCACAGTTCAATATTGCGATTCAATATTGTAGGCAAATTGCGTAGACGTAATGATGGTAGACGACTGTATGGTTGGTCTTGGATTCAAGAACAATACCCCGAACAATACCCAATATTTCCTTATTTTAAAACGGTTTGAAACCCGAATTAAAAATACCCTCGAATATACTTTATTATTATTAAACTTAAAATTAAAATTATAATTATAAATATAAAATTTACGTACTTAAATTATTATGAAAATTCGTCGAGCAAAACTGACCTTTTATAGTACTTTTCGATTTACTGTAGCTCATGCGATCGCATGAGTTTTTAGTGTTTTTGCCATGCGATCGCATGGCCGCCTTTTCTGTTTTTGTTTGCTAGTTCGTCGACATCAAATAGTATTTTACTGTAGCAAATAGTGTTTTACTGTAGCAAATAGTGTTTACTGTAGCAAATAGTGTTTACTGTAGCAAATAGTGTTTTACTGTAGCAAATCACTGTAGCAAAGTCGTTTTCAATGTAGAACTGTAGCAAAATACGGTTTCACTGTAGCAAATAGTGTTTTACTGTAGCAAAGTCATTTTTACTGTAGCAATTAATGTTTTACTGTAGGAAAGTCGTTTTTACTTGTACATCTTATAATATATATATATATACATATATACATACATATATGTATATTTACATAATATTAAATCATAAAGAGAATTGGTTTAAATTAGTCGAAATTTTTCGGTTCATCACACATTAGTAATAATCATGCGTAACGATCCTACTCGTATCGCCGAATGTTGACTCTTTCTACTTAACGCATCCGCGACCACGTTCGCCTTACCCAGATGATAAAGTATCTCACAATCATAGTCCTTTACCACATCCATCTACCTACGTTGACGATAATTCAAATCTCGTTGATTAAAGAGATGTTTCAAACTCTTATGATCCGAATAAATCGTACACTTGACAACATACAAGTAGTGGCGCCAAATTTTCAACGCAGGAACCACCGCCGCCAATTCGAGATCATGAGACGGGTATCTCTTTTCGTGTTCCTTTAATTGTCGAGAGGCATAAGCGATGACTTTACCTCTTTGCATTAGAACACACCCAATTCCATTTAAATGAGGCATCACAATAAACCGTCATATCTTCAATCCCCTCCGGTAATACCAACACCGGAGCTTGACACAATTTCTCCTTTAACAATTCAAAAGCAATTTCTTGCTCGTTTTCCCAATTAAACCTCACGTTCTTTGTGACAACCCGAAAATTTCCAACCAAATTTAAACTTTAATCTTTATATGTTTCCGACACGATAAGCAATATTTGTTAAGTTAAATTTCAAGAATTTTAAACTATGTTCATACATTCATTCAACCTCGACCAAGTTCCAACGATTCACGAACCATTAAACGAATATGATTATATATGTATATGTGTATATATATATATTATAACTTGAAACGTAAACAAAATATTAGATTAAATACTTTATATGATTGTATCTGTTTCAAAATGTTTATCAATGGAATTAGAAGATAAGATCAAATGATTGAATTATCAGATATATTGAATTATGATTACAAGTCTCTGTTGAAAGGCCCACGTTGATTTGAGAAATCTTTCCATTTTAACAATATTCGGAAAATGGTAAAGTGATTTATAAATAAGAACAAATTGTCAATCATTGAGAACTAGACAAAGGATAGTGGAAGATTGAATCTCATAAAGACTCGATTGATCTATTTAGTTTCAAACGTACAAAAACGTTTTCAGTTTAAAAAGAACTTTATTATTAAAACGTATATAACTTTTATAAATATCTAGAACCACTTTTGACAACTCATTACTTAACTAGTATGATAAAGATAACGATATTTATATTTTATTTTATTAAATATATATAACGATTTAAATTAATATTATATATTTATACGCGTATTATACGTACATAGTTTTATACTTTTACTATACTTAAACTTTACCTTTACTTTATTTTTACTTTACTTTAACTTTAATAATTCACTTTAATAATTCATACTTTAATAATTCACTTTAATAATTCACTTTAATAATTCATACTTTAATAATTCACTTTAATAATTCATACTTTAATAATTCACTTTAATAATTCATACTTTAATAATTTACTTTAATAATTCATACTTTAATAATTCACTTTAATAATTCAAAAATCTATTATAAATAGAATTCAATAGGTTTCATTATTTCATAGAAACTTGAAAATATTTTTCTCTAAACTCTCTCAATCGATTTACATATATATATTTACTCCGTATTATTTCAAGATATTATTAGTATACATAAAATATTACGACGGAGTGCTGTCCGAGTGATTTCGAAATTGTTTTTTGAGTGGGATATGATTAAGGAAATTATGGGTTATAGCTATGGAGGTGATTGAGTATGGTTCATGGGTATGCTCGTGAGGTCAATATAGTGTTTATCATTTCCGTTGCGTCTACGTACCTTTCCTGCAATATTGAATCTCAATATTGATACGTGAGTACTCATAATTTAACTTTTACATACTAATAGTGTATCCCTGACTAGTGCTCGAGTATTTAGGATTATGCATGCTTGTACTTTTGATATTGCCATTAGACAGGTTAGGTTGAATGTTGAATTAGTTACACTTGCGGTTGAGATAAGGTATAAGATATGCATGTCCTTGGAAAGCTAGCGAAAAATTAAGAACTTTTCTTTTAGATATCGAATGGTTTCGATGAACGGATTAGAAGTTATAATCAATTGAATTTTCGATATTTTTATTAAAAATGATTATTATTATCATCGTTTTTATCGTCGTTCTAGTTTTATCTTATTATTATTATCTTTATCAATAAAAGGGATTTATCATTAAAAATTGTTATTTTTTTATTATTACTATCGTTATTATCGTTAAAGTTATAATTAGTATTATTAGTATTATTATTATTATTATTCAATTATTATTATTATTATTATTATTGGTATTATTATTATTATTATTATCATTATTAATATATATATCATTATTTAAAAATGGTTATTGTTATTGTTATTATTATTATTACTATATTATCATTAAGATAATTATTAGTATTATCGTTAATAATGTTATAGTAACTATCATTATTAATATTAGTGTAATTAAAACAAATATTTGTAACACCTAATTATTTTGATTACTATTATTATCATTATTATGAACACGATATAAAAGACGATTAAAAGCTATTAAACGAAACGATTAGGAAATAATCGGTAAGAGTATCATGATGAAATTAAAATATTATAAGATATTGATTTAGATAAAATTATCGTTCTTATTATTTTTATCATTACTATTATTATTTAAAGTATCGTTAGTATTAAAACTATCATTTTAACAAAAATTATCATTTTAACAGAAATGTCATTGTTACTATAAAATATTATTATTATTATTAATTTAAATAGAATTATTATTTTAAAGATAATATTAAAAATTATCGTAAATATTAAAGTTATCATAATTAGAATTATCGTTTTATCATAACGTCATCTTAGTAATTATAAATATTGATATTTTTATAATAATAATTATTATTACAAAATAATACAACTTTTACTTACTATCATTATAGATATTATTTTATAAAATAAATATGTGATACAAACATATTTTACTACGTGTAATAACTTACTTTAATAATACCTATCATATTATCTTTATGATATTAAATGAACCCTATAAATTTTATTACTTAATATATATAAAAGTATATTTTATTATATAAATTTAATATAAAATTTTATTTATTAATAAATAAATTATATTATTTACTCTAATAAATATTTTAAAAATATTTAAAAATATAAAACAACGATATTTAAACTATATATTAATCATGTATAGATGTTTGGAAATTATTTTGAGTCAAATTTACTTTTGTTGACTTTTGCATATTAGTCTCGAGCATTAGGATTGTGGTACACTATGACTTGACCTAATTTGTTAGACAAATATTGACCAACACATAAATATATATAATTAATTTAGGTTCGTGAATCCGAGGCCAACCTTGCACTTGTTCAATGACGTTATATGTATTTTTACTACGAAATACAGTATGGTGAGTTTCATTGATCCCCTTTTACTCTTTACATTTTTGGGGCTGAGAATACATGCAAATGCTTTAGTAACTGTTTTACAATAATTATATGCGTGAGTTTCATTTGCCTTTTTACCCTTTATATTTTTGGGACTGAGAATACATGCGCTTTTATAAATGTTTGACAAAATAGACACAAGTAATTGAAACTACATTCTATGGTTGAATTACCGAAATCGAATATGCCCCTTTTTATTAAAGTCTGGTAATCTAAGAATTAGGGAACAGACACCCTAATTGACGCGAATCCTAAAGATAGATCTATTGGGCCTAACAAACCCCATCCAAAGTACCGGATGTTTTAGTACTTCGAAATTTATATCATGTCCGAAGGAGGATCCCGGAATGATAGGGGATATTCTTATATGTATCTAGTTAATGTCGGTTACCAGGTGTTCACCATATGAATGATTATTTTTGTCTCTATGCATGGGACGTATATTTATGAGAACTGGAAATGAAATTCTTGTGGTCTATTAAAATGATGGAAATAAATGATTATGATAAACTAATGAACTCACCAACCTTTTGGTTGACACTTTAAAGCATGTTTATTCTCAGGTGTTAAAGAAATCTTCCGCTGTGCATTTGCTCATTTTAAAGATATTACTTGGAGTCTTTCATAGCATATTTCGAAGAACGTTGCATTCGAGTCATTGAGTTCATCAAAGATTATTAATAAATCAATTTATAGTTGGATAGTGGATATTATGAAATGGTATGCATGCCTGTCAATTTTCGATGTAAAGAAAGATTGTCTTTTAAAAACGAATGCAATGTTTGTAAAATGTATCATATAGAGGTCAAATACCTCGCAATGTAATCAACTATTGTGAATCGTTTATAATGTATATGAACGGGTCCTTTCAGTTGGTATCAGAGCGGTGGTCTTAGCGAACCAGGTCTGCATTAGTGTGTCTAACTGATAAGTCGATAGGATGCATTACTGAGTCTGGACTTCGACCGTGTCTGCATGTCAAAAGTTTTGCTTATCATTTTGTGTCAAAAATTAACTACTTATCATCCTCAGGAAATTACCTGCTTATCATTTTTAGTCTAAGACACGTCTTGCTGCATTGATTGCATGAATAGTGTATAGACAAAAATTCATATCTTAGCATATCTGCTAAATCATATCTTATCGTATCTGTTACTTTAACCTTTGCCTGACATATCCCGCAAAGTCCTCCGTAATCTACGAAATCTTTTGATCTATATATATACATATACATACATACATATATATATATATATATATATATATATATATATATATATATATATATATATATATATATATATATATATATATATATATATATATATATATATATATATATATATTCTATGTAATTAGAATACCATCCGTTAGCCAAAATCATTTCGTATCGAAAAAAAATCCTTTATCCAATCGTACGAAATGGAATTCGTCATCAGTTCAAGTCACTCAGATTCCGAAATGGAATCCCATTCAAGCTCCGAAAGCAGTGTGACCGGAATAGATCAACCAATCAGTCATCACCTATTCTGGATGAATTAGGGATGGGTTCGTAGCCTCCTCAATCATTGGAGACAAGAAGAAGGTGATCCCTTCCATCCACCACATTGCCCTCTTGACGAAGAACCTGAAGCACTTACCGGCGAACCTGTCCGAAACACCGTGTTCTCGCTCATTTCCAGAGTATCTCGTCACCATTATATATTACATCAAATTTTAGATTTTATTTATCCGCTCGTCCGAACCGACAATCACCCCGGTGTAATAGAAGAAGTCAACGAGCTACGTGCTCGGGTAGTGGCTTTGGAGAATATGGTGCAGAGATTACAAACACCAGCAGCAGCATCAGCAGCATAACCAGTACCACCATCATCAACGCCAACAGTACCATTACCACCTCCAACCACAACCGCGTCGTAAACCTCAACTTCACAATCTGTCCCACGAGCATCAACGTCATACGCACCATAGATACCAAGGAGTACCAACAATAATAACTGACGAAGTATTAATTCATAACTTCATTGGAGAAACATTCCGCGGTGATTATGTAATCTCTAAAGTCTTAGAGATTGTCTAATCTATAAATCAGTTAAGCGGACCAAAAATGATAGAAGGAAGAGTAGAAACCCTGACAAAAATGGTGTGTGATTAACAAGCTAAACTTGCTTTACCAACAGCATCAGCAGTACCGTCAGAGTTACCAGCATCGTCAGTACAGTCAACATCCGAATCAACAACACCGATAACATCACAAACTCCGTCAGTTCAAGAATCACTGTGGACATCATTACGAATCAATAACGTGTATATTGTATCAACGAGTTATGAAGAATTAACTCATTCCCTCTGAAGAAATTATATGTATATTATATATATATATATTTTGAAATAAATCTTTCCGTGCTAAACTATTGTGTGTGAATCTTAACTGCTCGGTTAATTCATATTACAAATATGCAATAATGTACGTCCTTCGGTCGCAACTTAACCAGCGTTAACTACAATCTCTGTCGCAATTCAACAAATTTCAATTCATAATAAATCAAGTATATATTTGATTTTACACTTTCATCATCGATGTACCCGAAACTTTTCAGATAACATTATTCGTACTTTGCGAAATTCACAAGAATTCCACGAACCGAACATCATACATCAATAAATAACGAAGTATTGATTCATAATTTCAATGTCATTAAAGAAATACTGCGTAAAAGTTATGTACTTTTTAAAGCCTTTAGGGATTATTAAATTCTAGTTTCAACCGTAAATCAAATGAGTTTAATTTAACATTAACTCATTAAATCTATGTTACATCTGAAGAAAATATACATATATATATTTTCATAAAGACTGTAATAAAATTCTTTTGTACAAAATATTAATTGTGAATTTTTTTTTAACGGGTAGGTAATACCCGAGAGATATATAAATTCACAAATAATATATTACATTCTTCGAATTTGATTCAGCAAATCATCCATTATACTCCCTACTTTCACAACAATATACATTCTTTTATAGAAATCAAAACAACCATACTCATTCAAAATTTAATTACATATTCTGATTTTTAAATCTCAAAATTCAACTCGAGATATGACCAAAATCATCACTCTTAGATCCTTACATCTTTCACAAGCTATATTTTGACTTCAAAACTATGTTAGAACATCAAATGTATGTTAACGATTACAATCTGTGTTCAAACCCTTCGAAAATTTCTGAAGACACTTCGAATGATGAGCAATCAAGATGATGATCCAACCACATGTTACCCACAGTTATGTACCCGAAAAACTCTTGAAACCAAAGTAAAAGTTTAAACAACGTATCCGCGTCAGATTCTTTGGCATTTATTAGCAAAAATAACTTTGCGACTCCTATTCAAAGTAGCCAGTTTTGTCACAGCTCCAGCAAGTCAACTTCAACTTTTCAGTCAGACTAACCTTATTATAACCTTGAGATATACACCATCGTTACCAGGGAACCTTTTACATTCCACTACATTATTAGCAGATGTACCAACAACTTCATTACCCTTTGACTTTAGCCTCTCCAAAAAGTCATTATAATTATTTATTGAAACCCCATCATTTACTCATTCGCATCTTGTAATGAGAATTGCCATACGAATTAGCAATCAGTATTTTGAAATCTCGCAGCATGTCTACGCCAACAGTTATATGTGTATATATAACGTCTATCTTCTGGACTTAATTTGAATGTGAATTTTCTGAAAAACACTCCGAACTAAGAATTGGTTCTCCGAAAATGGAAAAAATGTTGATGAAGCAGTAAAAACTAAAAACGACTTTAAACGGTAAAAGCTGGATGATAATGATGAAGTGTGCTGGCAAAGCGCAGAAAAAGAGAAGTTTTGGAACTGGAAAACTGAATGAGCAAAGTAGGAAGGAGGCTTTGGACAAATTACAAAGACTGAACCTGACTTCAAAGGATCCAAATGATTTAGTACCTACTGAAGTCATTAACGAATACCTTGCTCCTGACTCTAAACCCCTGCGGACAATATTATTCATCATCCTCTGATATTAGAAATTCTAAAATATCATCATATCTTTCATTATAAATATCCTCCATATTTCTGAAGATATTTTCTTAATTTTTCTTATTTGAAATCATTTACCTCTTCGCACTATCTGTATTACATCATAAAAGAAACTATTTTAGTTTCTAAATTCTGAAACATTCAAGTTTAAAATAGGAATATTTTGAAGTAGTGTTGGGAACTGAAGCATGAATTAGTATAATATAATGACACTTGATCAACGTGATTATATTACAGTAAGTCATGCTGAGTTTCTAAATGGAACGTGATGATTCACAGATCATAATATCATCATGTGCCATGTTATACGACTCTTGTATTCTATTTAACCTCTAAAATATCAAGAAAATATTTCTTGATGATTCGGCCTTTTCCATGGTATTCTAGTAATTTGACAAGTCAAGATCGTGCCATCATAATTTACTTCCTAGAACATTAACAATGTTCATTCCGAAATTCATATCTGTGAATTCTGGACCATTACAAGCGGTGCTTAATCGCAAGAAGAAGAAACAAAAGGACAAAACTCCGAAATAGAAATTGGGGTATAAATTGCAGCAAATAAAAGAGAGCATTAACTGTGAATGATAATGATTATAGAAGACAGAAGCAGAGACTTTGAAATATAAGGGAACATATAAAGCCCAACGATAAACCAGAAATTATAAACCATATATATCGATGCATATAGCAATATAAAGACTCGAGAGAACTAGAAACACTATAAACCCAAGAGTATAGTAGAAGTAAATAGATTCTTTCGGCGGTAGATGAAAAAGAAGAATGACCGATATAAAAGTTAGAAGTATATCGAGAATCAGAACTGGATGGAGCATATTGATGAATACTTTAAAATATGAGTTGAGGGGGAAAGAATAGAAGGTGATGAAACATGACTAGGAACTTAGAAATTAACAGATTTAACTCACACAATGGCGGAATAAGTGAATCAAACCCTCTAGTGAATAGGTTAAGTTTTTTTTTTGATTAATTTAGTCAAACCACAACTAAATCAAGTGTGATTAGATCAACACCTAGAGCTATTATTCACCACCTGGGTGATTTGGACTGAGAGAAAATTGGAGGAGCTCACTAGATCTGAGTGTGTGTAACAAATGAGAGGCTTAACCTAAAATGAAGAACATAAGACTTTATATACCCCTGATGTTGACTCACCCATACGATTCATTAATCACACGTACGAGTTGGCTTCATCAGCCGTAAGGGTGATCACTCACTCGTGTCTTCTCATTTAGGTTGTAATTGTGACTTAGCTCAGCATCAACCGTGCGTATGAGCCTGTCAGCCGTACTAGTGAGGCTTCACTCGTACGTCTGACTAAGTCTAACATAGTCAAACATCTAAATCTTGTTCCTGCAGTTCCTGTAACCACAAACAAACACGGATAGGATAATAACGAGCAATCATGGTGGCCTATAAACTGTTGTACTTACAATGGACGTGGGTAGATGTCTAGGGACTTGCATAAAATGCATCAACAGGAGGTGTGAGTTGTAAGGAAACGAAGGAGGTGAATTTATAAGAAAATCTCCGACAGAACAATTAAAATGGACGATCGCATTTAAAGCGGATCCTAATTCCCTTGATTACCGGAAAGTCAAATCTTATTGAGAAGATTTTCTTTAAATCCCTTGAAATCTGGGAATCAATCATATCTACGTCAAATGATAAGATGAATCTACACTTACTCATTTCACTCTTCTATGTTAGCTTCATTCGTACTCTTCATATAAATGGATTGTTTATCCAAATTATTCGCTGATGATAAAACTCTAATTTTCAGCCTGTATGCATCATGAAAACATACTTATTATCATTCACGACCTTTCCACTCAAATTTCGGGACGAAATTTCTTTAACGGGTAGGTACTGTGACAACCCGAAAATTTCCAACCAAATTTAAACTTTAATCTTTATATGTTTCCGACACGATAAGCAATATTTGTTAAGTTAAATTTCAAGAATTTTAAACTATGTTCATACATTCATTCAACCTCGACCAAGTTCCAACGATTCACGAACCATTAAACGAATATGATTATATATGTATATGTGTATATATATATATATTATAACTTGAAACGTAAACAAAATATTAGATTAAATACTTTATATGATTGTATCTGTTTCAAAATGTTTATCAATGGAATTAGAAGATAAGATCAAATGATTGAATTATCAGATATATTGAATTATGATTACAAGTCTCTGTTGAAAGGCCCACGTTGATTTGAGAAATCTTTCCATTTTAACAATATTCGGAAAATGGTAAAGTGATTTATAAATAAGAACAAATTGTCAATCATTGAGAACTAGACAAAGGATAGTGGAAGATTGAATCTCATAAAGACTCGATTGATCTATTTAGTTTCAAACGTACAAAAACGTTTTCAGTTTAAAAAGAACTTTATTATTAAAACGTATATAACTTTTATAAATATCTAGAACCACTTTTGACAACTCATTACTTAACTAGTATGATAAAGATAACGATATTTATATTTTATTTTATTAAATATATATAACGATTTAAATTAATATTATATATTTATACGCGTATTATACGTACATAGTTTTATACTTTTACTATACTTAAACTTTACCTTTACTTTATTTTTACTTTACTTTAACTTTAATAATTCACTTTAATAATTCATACTTTAATAATTCACTTTAATAATTCACTTTAATAATTCATACTTTAATAATTCACTTTAATAATTCATACTTTAATAATTCACTTTAATAATTCATACTTTAATAATTTACTTTAATAATTCATACTTTAATAATTCACTTTAATAATTCAAAAATCTATTATAAATAGAATTCAATAGGTTTCATTATTTCATAGAAACTTGAAAATATTTTTCTCTAAACTCTCTCAATCGATTTACATATATATATTTACTCCGTATTATTTCAAGATATTATTAGTATACATAAAATATTACGACGGAGTGCTGTCCGAGTGATTTCGAAATTGTTTTTTGAGTGGGATATGATTAAGGAAATTATGGGTTATAGCTATGGAGGTGATTGAGTATGGTTCATGGGTATGCTCGTGAGGTCAATATAGTGTTTATCATTTCCGTTGCGTCTACGTACCTTTCCTGCAATATTGAATCTCAATATTGATACGTGAGTACTCATAATTTAACTTTTACATACTAATAGTGTATCCCTGACTAGTGCTCGAGTATTTAGGATTATGCATGCTTGTACTTTTGATATTGCCATTAGACAGGTTAGGTTGAATGTTGAATTAGTTACACTTGCGGTTGAGATAAGGTATAAGATATGCATGTCCTTGGAAAGCTAGCGAAAAATTAAGAACTTTTCTTTTAGATATCGAATGGTTTCGATGAACGGATTAGAAGTTATAATCAATTGAATTTTCGATATTTTTATTAAAAATGATTATTATTATCATCGTTTTTATCGTCGTTCTAGTTTTATCTTATTATTATTATCTTTATCAATAAAAGGGATTTATCATTAAAAATTGTTATTTTTTTATTATTACTATCGTTATTATCGTTAAAGTTATAATTAGTATTATTATTATTATTATTCAATTATTATTATTATTATTATTATTATTGGTATTATTATTATTATTATTATCATTATTAATATATATATCATTATTTAAAAATGGTTATTGTTATTGTTATTATTATTATTACTATATTATCATTAAGATAATTATTAGTATTATCGTTAATAATGTTATAGTAACTATCATTATTAATATTAGTGTAATTAAAACAAATATTTGTAACACCTAATTATTTTGATTACTATTATTATCATTATTATGAACACGATATAAAAGACGATTAAAAGCTATTAAACGAAACGATTAGGAAATAATGGGTAAGAGTATCATGATGAAATTAAAATATTATAAGATATTGATTTAGCTAAAATTATCGTTCTTATTATTTTTATCATTACTATTATTATTAAAAGTATCGTTAGTATTAAAACTATCATTTTAACAAAAATTATCATTTTAACAGAAATGTCATTGTTACTATAAAATATTATTATTATTATTATTTTAAATAGAATTATTATTTTAAAGATAATATTAAAAATTATCGTAAATATTAAAGTTATCATAATTAGAATTATCGTTTTATCATAACGTCATCTTAGTAATTATAAATATTGATATTTTTATAATAATAATTATTATTACAAAATAATACAACTTTTACTTACTATCATTATAGATATTATTTTATAAAATAAATATGTGATACAAACATATTTTACTACGTGTAATAACTTACTTTAATAATACCTATCATATTATCTTTATGATATTAAATGAACCCTATAAATTTTATTACTTAATATATATAAAAGTATATTTTATTATATAAATTTAATATAAAATTTATTTATTAATAAATAAATTATATTATTTACTCTAATAAATATTTTAAAAATATTTAAAAATATAAAACAACGATATTTAAACTATATATTAATCATGTATAGATGTTTGGAAATTATTTTGAGTCAAATTTACTTTTGTTGACTTTTGCATATTAGTCTCGAGCATTAGGATTGTGGTACACTATGACTTGACCTAATTTGTTAGACAAATATTGACCAACACATAAATATATATAATTAATTTAGGTTCGTGAATCCGAGGCCAACCTTGCACTTGTTCAATGACGTTATATGTATTTTTACTACGAAATACAGTATGGTGAGTTTCATTGATCCCCTTTTACTCTTTACATTTTTGGGGTTGAGAATACATGCAAATGCTTTAGTAACTGTTTTACAATAATTATATGCGTGAGTTTCATTTGCCTTTTTACCCTTTATATTTTTGGGACTGAGAATACATGCGCTTTTATAAATGTTTGACAAAATAGACACAAGTAATTGAAACTACATTCTATGGTTGAATTACCGAAATCGAATATGCCCCTTTTTATTAAAGTCTGGTAATCTAAGAATTAGGGAACAGACACCCTAATTGACGCGAATCCTAAAGATAGATCTATTGGGCCTAACAAACCCCATCCAAAGTACCGGATGTTTTAGTACTTCGAAATTTATATCATGTCCGAAGGAGGATCCCGGAATGATAGGGGATATTCTTATATGTATCTAGTTAATGTCGGTTACCAGGTGTTCACCATATGAATAATTATTTTTGTCTCTATGCATGGGACGTATATTTATGAGAACTGGAAATGAAATTCTTGTGGTCTATTAAAATGATGGAAATAAATGATTATGATAAACTAATGAACTCACCAACCTTTTGGTTGACACTTTAAAGCATGTTTATTCTCAGGTGTTAAAGAAATCTTCCGCTGTGCATTTGCTCATTTTAAAGATATTACTTGGAGTCTTTCATAGCATATTTCGAAGAACGTTGCATTCGAGTCATTGAGTTCATCAAAGATTATTAATAAATCAATTTATAGTTGGATAGTGGATATTATGAAATGGTATGCATGCCTGTCAATTTTCGATGTAAAGAAAGATTGTCTTTTAAAAACGAATGCAATGTTTGTAAAATATATCATATAGAGGTCAAATACCTCGCAATGTAATCAACTATTGTGAATCTTTTATAATGTATATGAACGGGTCCTTTCATTCTTCCTTGTCAACTTCGTTAACGGAGAAGCGATTTTAAAAAAGTCTTGGATAAACCGTCGATAATAACCGGTCAATCCGAGAAAACTTCGAATTCCCGTAGGCGTAGTCGATTTTCCCCAACTCTTCACCGTTTCAATCTTCCCCGGATCTACTTGAATACCATATTTACTCACAATATGGCCAAGGAATTGCACTTCCCTTAGCCAAAATTCACATTTGGAGAATTTAGCTATAAACTTCTCCTTCCGCAACGTCTTCAACACTTCACGCAAATGGTGTTCATGTTCCTTCATACTCTTAGAATAAATAAGTATGTCGTCAATGAACACAATTACTGACTTGTCCAACATAGGCTGGCACACTCGGTTCATTAGATCCATAAATTTTGCCGGTCCATCCGTAAGACCAAAAGGCATAACTACAAACTCAAAATGCCCGTAACGAGTTCAGAAAGCCGTTTTCTCTATGTCTTCCTCACGGACCCGCACTTGGTGATAGCCAGACCGTAAGTCAATCTTAGAAAAATACGTTGCACCTTGGAGTTGGTCAAACAAATCGTCAATCCGAGGAAATGGATAACGATTCTTAATCGTCACTTTGTTCAACTCCCAATAATCGATTCACATCCGCATACTACCATCTTTCTTTTTCACAAACAAAACCGGAGCACCCCATGGCGAGGAACTCGGTCGAATAAAACCCTTTTCAAGCAACTCTTGGGTTTGATTTAACAACTCTTGCATTTCCGTTGGCGCTAAACGATAAGGAGTTTTAGCAATGGGAGTAGCTCCCGGAACCAACTTAATGCGGAATTCAACTTTTCTTTCCGCCGGAACACCCGGTAACTCATCCGGAAAAACGTCTTCAAATTCATTAACCACCGGAATTTCACGAATGGATGGTGGCTCATCACGAGTATCAACTACATGGGCAAGGAAAACCATACCACCACTCTTTAGAAAACGTCGCGCCCGTGCATAAGTGCATAATGGTACGAGTCTTCTTCGTTTATCACCACGAATAATCAACTCTCCCCCACTTGGGGTCTTCACACGAATGAACTTATCATGGCATGCAATATCGGCTCTATAATGATCGAGCCAATCCATACCCACAACAATATCAAACTTGTAACGACCCGACTTTTTCGACTTGCTTTTGTGCTTTGTGTTTTCACGAAACTGCGTATTTGTGCATACTGTGCTACTTTATACTCTGGAATCTTTATACACATGGCTTACTTTCATTTATGAGTTAAAACGTGCCTTTAAGTACGTAGGTTACTTAACTTGATCACCGGAAGCCTTTATGACCGTTAGTGTCACTTGACGTTACGAACAAACTGCGTACTGCATACACGTTTAACTTTTGTCGTAATCGGAATATTATGACTACGAAATCTTAATTATTATTTTATAATAATAATTACTTGGATTATTGGATGCTTAATTACGCGTAGTAATTTACTTATGCTTACTAGTTAGTCTTGTTGGACTTTCTACCTTGTTGGGCCTTAGCCCACCCTACACTAGTTAGTGGACTATTTAATTAGCCCAATTATTAATAGCTAGGACCCATTAATATGTAAGACAAATGCCCATTTATTAGAGGGAACATGCTAGCAATTATGTCAAGTATTATCCTTAATGTTGCATGGGATCCCAACATAAGCACCAACTTTAGACAACCATTAACCAAAAAGCAAAAAGGTGTCCCCCTTATCCCCCACCAATTCCCACGTCTAACTCACCCCTCCCCTCACCTCACCACCTATAAATACAAGCCTCATTCCATCCATTTTACACTTGCTTTCATTTGTAATTTACACACACTCACTTTATAATTCTTTCTCTAGTTCTTTCTCTCTCTAAAAGTGTAAGTATTTTGAATTTTTCTTCTTCTTCTCCTTCTCATCATCACGAATTCATCATCATCATCATCATGGGTCTAGCTTTTAAGCTTTTGATCTTGATTACATCTTGTAGATTCAAACATGGATTTGAATCCTTCAAGAACATGGAAGATTCAAGCTTTCTAGCTTTGAATCTTCACCTACTTTGTAGATCTATATCTTTTAACTTTAAATCTTGTTATTTTGTTATAAAGATTCAAACTTTCGTTTGTAATCTTCATATAACTTAAAGATCCAAGCTTTATGCTTCAAAATCTTCAAGAACAACCAAGATGCAAGCTTTCTAGCTTGGATCTTCATATCTTTTGATGGATCTAAGTTTTCTAACTTATGATCTCATTATTTTGTTATAAAGATCAAAACTTGTGTTTATGGTCTTCATATAACTTAAAGATCTAAGCTTTATGCTTCAAGTTCTTCAAGAACACTAAAGGTTCAAGCTTTCTAGCTTTGTGACCTTATAACTTGTGTGAAAGGGATCCAAGCTCTCTAGCTTAGGGTTCCATCACTTCATTTGAATTATATTGTGTTAATACTTGTTTGATTGAAGTAAAGTTTGTAACTTTGTTTGTAAATAGGACTTGTATTTGTGTTAAGACTAAGGATATGATGTAAGCTTGGTTCATCATCCATCTAAGACTCTTAAATGAGTTGTGTTCTTACTTGGTCTTAACATATTGTGTATTGATGGTAGAATCTTGGTCAAGGTGATGCTCACCCATCAATGAGTTGTACACTTGAAGCTACAAGCATCAAGGATGAGAACCGTGATGAGCATCAAGCACTAAGAACTCTACCGGAGCACCTGGCTTCCTATTTTCAGGATCTGATCAGACCACCTGGGCTACTATAAAGTTGATTTTCAGTTATTTTGGTTCGAGTAGATGATTTTCCATTTAGACCTCGTCTTAATTCGAGTTACGGTTTAAGACTTATGGCCTTCCGAAAGTCATTACACCCTATTAACGTTGTGCTGAAATTTCTGACCTATTCACACTTAAACCGTCGTCAAGGTCAAACGAAGACGATTTTGGTTCTGTAAATTGGTCAAAAACTAGGGGACTCATATACGGACCCATAGCCACTGATTACGCGTCTTTTCAATTTACGTAGAGGTCGTAGCAGCTGACCGAAGTCAGCCTATTGTTTCGATCTCTATTCTTGTCAAACTTACATAGCTTTTATGATGATGAACGATGATGATGATGACACTTAAACTTAATTTATTCACTTTTACACTTATTGGGACAACATACTGACCTAGTAACCTTTGACTTAGGTTGACGACCTTTCGTACCGACTTACTACTCGCATACTTTCATTATCGACTTTACCGCTCTTATCACTGTGAGTTATAGCTTCCCTTTTTTACTTTACTATTTTTGGGACTGAGAATACATGCGCTTTTTATGTTTTACATACTAGACACGAGTACTTAAACCTTATATATGTGTGGGTGATATAACGGCACAAAGATTCCCCTTAGTACGGTAACGTTTAATCATTGGTTTTTGAACCGGTGAACGCGAATATTAGATATGGATCCATAGGGTTTGACATCCCCACTCGAGCTAGTCACGCTAGCATTTAATGGGTGTTTAATACTTCAAGGACATACACACTCGCCAAGTATACTTTTAGGGGGTATTACTATTACGTTAAGTTAGTTACCGGGTGCCCACGGATAAGCATATACTTTATCATACTGATTTGAATTACTGATTTAAACTGCTTGTTGAAGCACTGAAATCTCGTAGCCTATATTACATTACTGATTACAAACAAACTATAGCTTACCAACATTCGTGTTGACTTTTTAAGCATGTATTTCTCAGGTGCTTAGACGTTGTTGCTTCTGCTGTTAGACTTGCTGTCTTGGTGTTATAGACTTGCTGTTATGGACCTGCTGTGTTAGATTTCCGCTGCATTACTTAGAGATGTCTCAATCATAAAACTTTTATTTTGCATTCGCAACTTATGTTATTTGAATAATGGCTTTGTAATGACCTTTGTGTCACGTTATCTTTTGTAAAACGCTATCTTTTTATGAAAGCAAACTGGTTTTCAAACAGCATATAGTATTTGACCGTGTAAAGATCCTGTTGTTGACGAATCATACACGATGGTTTTGTACGGGGCATCACATTTGGTATCAGAGCATTGGTTGTAGGGAATTAGGTTGCATTAGTGAGTCTTGACCGAGTCGAGTAGGATTCGCTAATAGGACTAATCTACAACTTTCTTGTTTACCTGTTTCTGTGGACCGCTGCATGCTACTATGTTATATTACTGCATGTTACTACTTACTACTACTGCATGCCACTGCTTACTCCTACTGCTGTATGATCTGCTGCATGCTATTGCTTACTCTTACTGCTATGTGAACTCGTTGTATGCTATTGCTTATCCTCGCTACTGCATACTACTATCTGCTTTCGATTGCATGTTACTTCTGTTTAGTACTGTTAGTATTGCCATGCTATATACTGATGTAGACGATCTAGGTTGTTGTAGTTCCTAATTACGTACTTGCTTCATGCCTGCTATTCGCTGTACCGACTTGGAAAACTTACCTTTCCTAGTTCAGATGTTTTTCTGAACCCTTTTCCCACACGTCTAACCCTAAGGATTATTATTGTAATCCACCTGTTACTACTGTACCACCATTCCGGAGATCGAAACGATTCTTCACGCAATCTAGGAGGAGTATCCCTCGAATTACATGCCCACCAAAGTTGATCCTCGGAGGACGAGATACGTGAGGACTTGCCGGAGTAACCGCACCCCGAGCTCACTCTAATTAGCCACGTATAACATATGAACATTAGAAGGATGTTCAGTTCCTACAAGATGACCTGTGTTCCGTACGCTTTCATGACCGTCACTTATCTCTTTCATTCTTCACTACTACTCGACGACCTAACGACACTTCTGGACTTAAGTCCTTAACACTCTTAGGTATTGGAGAAGTCAGGAGGACATCTCCTTTCACAAGGTTAGAGTGCCTTCTACTGATGCTCAGCCATACCCAAAGACTTGGGGGTCGCCTCAAAACATACCGTATTACTACTTGCTACACGTACAACTCGATGCGAGACCCAGATTGAATTTCTAAAAAGGAACCTAACGACGTTACCTGAACCCGAACATTTTGAAGAAATTTCGGGACATTTAGGCATTGATGCATGACCTACGGAACCTATGCACCCACACCGAGAAACCGTGAGATTAATTATGTAGATTTTGTTTTGAGATAGCATAGAAAAAGCACCGTTAGATGAAATTGAGTAGAACTTGAAGTGATCACGTTACATTGACCATATGGAGTGATATTGGAATGAACGTACGATTTAGTACAATATAATGACGTCAGGCCAGCGTGATTATATTGAAGTAAATCATGCAGAAGTCCCAATGCTACTATATAAGGAATATGAAGTGATTCAAAGAAAATTTTGGTCGGAACCACTTGAGTATACACATTATAGTCTGTTAGAGGTAGGGAAAGAATAACCACGTAGCCCAGATACTGTACAAGAAGGGCCTTGATTGCAGAATTGATAACCCGAAAATTTGTTACAAATATAGACACCCTGGACACTTAAGGAAAGAGTTTTCAAATAGGAAAAACTTTGGACTTACTTGCGGTAGAGCAATCGTTATCTCAGCTATGGAGACTCGCACGAATCCTGATTTTAGTTAGGGTACGTTTCATCACAACGTTTTATTGTCTCGGAGTTGTTTAATACTAGAACGATAGAAACCTTATATCTAAGAACCTTAGTGCTATGACTAATAAGCCATTAATAACCATGGGAGTTAAGTATTCTATAGGAAAAGCTAATGGTAAGCTGGCAGAGATATAGGAATAATTTAAGGTAGTACCTTAAAATTAACAGGTGGGTCATTTGGAGATGACCTCATGTCAACAAAACTTGGAAGTTTTGAAGTAGTAGTGGAAATGATTAGTTACCTACGCGCAGGCGGATGTTATTTGAGGAAATTGATAGAATTTTCTCGGTAGCATAATAAGATTTTGATGGAATGAACCTTAAGATTAACCTAACACTCATCAAGTTAGGAAGCTTGATGTAAAAGTTTGAATGGACTTTAGGATTAACCTAATACTCATCAAGTTAGGGAGCTTTGATGAAATAGTTGGAACTAACTGGCTTCCAAGGATGAAAGCGAAAGTTATTTATAGTGAGAAGATTTTTCGTATACCTCGCGAGAATGGTGAGCCAAAAGCCATCTGGGCTACTTTAACAACCTGAGATCCCACAATGGAAATGGGAAGGGATGACGATGGATTTCATCCCGAAGGTACCGAAAACAATAGGCAGTTACGACACTACCTGGGTTATTATTGACCATCTCACCAAATCTGCTCACTTTCTAACCATGAAAGAAACCGATACAATGGACAAACTTACACGACGATACATAAAGGAAATTGTATCCCGTCACTTCGGCGATTCAAATTCTATCTTAAGGACTAGCCAGGAATCTTATTTGATACTCATTCTTACGCAACTCTAAATCCTAACTTATTCCGAGAGATTACTTGTTCGATGATAATCACAACATTTTCCCTTCTTACGTCAATATTAGTCATACCAGTTCGAAATTTCCAAAATTAATGAGTGGTTAATTCTCATCCTTTTACTATCCCTTTTCGTATCTCACTTATAAGCAACAACTTTACACTTAAGCATTTTTGGTCGAAGGACTTATGCCCTACTAATAGTCATCAACAACATTTAAATTCAACGATTTTCATTACCTCATGACATTGATGCTCAAATGTCGCCCGAAATTTTTAAAAATATTTTACTCAATCTTTTTCCAACTTGTAACCTCCGAAATATGAAAACTTTGTTTGCCGAAAATTTTACACACACTATTTTACTGTGCGATCCTCTCAAAGTTTTATAAATTTACTATATTTGCCATTCGTGCAAATTTTTGAAATTGTGTATGTTACATAAAATAAAGTAAATGATTACTTATTTTTGGCAAATACATATGAAATTTTACTTTCACTTTTACAAACCAAATCTTTTATTTAAAAGTTATTTTACTTTGAATGGTACGGGTGGTACATAACCCTAGATTACTAAGAACTTCGTTTCTTTTCTTACATTGTCACCTTAACGATTTCTATATAATTTTCGTTGCTTATTATATAAAATTTTTCGTTGCTTATTCGTATCCAAGTCATCATGAAGACTTTACAATCGTCGAAATCTAGAGATTCATGTTTGTGTATGTGATGAAGGCACTTACTACCACGTCACGCAGAGCCTTCGGGCATCCACTAACACTTAAACCATTCAAAATTTTTGCGTTACCCCAGGGATATTATTTGCCACACCTGTCAGAGCGATGCTCTTTCTTACATAACTCGAAGTCCTGACTCATTCCAAGGGATTCTCGTCTAGTGATATTAACATCATCAGTATTCTGACTTTAGTATTAGTCATAACCTGTTTGGCATTTTACAAAATCAAGAAGCGATTAACGTCTCATCCCCATGCTCTATCCTTCATACCTCACTTTTTAGCAACGGCTTCGCACGTGAACATTTTTGGGCCAAAGACTTAGGTCCTGATAATTTTCAAAACTACATTTAATTCATTGGTTTTCATTACCTAGTAACATGTCAACCGATGATTCAAAGATTTTTCACTCGATCTTTTTTTCAACTCGTAACCTCTGGAATACGAAAAACTACGTTTATCAAAGTTTTTACACGTTGTTTATTTACGCAGTCCTCACGAGATTTATGGACAAATGAAAGTAATAAAAATTTTCTGTCACTTATGCGATTTCTAAAATCATATATGTATGTATATAATTAAGTTAATAAACTTATCATTATTTATTTGAGGTTAGTACATACTAAGTTATACCTTCAAATTATTTAAAAGTCGCTCCTTTATCGAGTTATTTAACTTAAGTCAAATAGTTTTGTGCAAAAATGGTACACATTGTACATACTTCTAAATTCACTAGGAACTTCGTTCCGTTTATATTTTCATATCAAACGTTTAAGGGTTTTTCAAAACTTCATTGGTTGATTTTATTAAAAGTTTTCGTATTAAACTACACCATGTATGGATCACACTTCTTCTCGCCCTCCATTAGGGATGAAACTGACCATCAAGATCTTTGTTAAAAACTCTTGAGCCACTTTGGATGGCAGATTTACAAAGTTTGTTAAGAAGTCTCTGCGCTCGTAAAATGTTCCTTTTAAGGTTAAACATGGCAAAAATGCGGGCCGATAAATCAAGTTTTCTGGGAAACACTCAGTGGTCACCCTATCGTAGAAAAGGCACTAGGCGGATTTCTACTCTCAATGTTTCACGGCTAAATCGCAACACCCTCGTAAACGTCATCTCTATGAATCAGTAGGTTGAGGTATAAGGAATCGTTTTTGAGATTCTTTTCACATAGAGTAAACCGTTCTTTATGACCAAGGGTTCACATATCCTCTCATCCGCGCATCCCCATAAGTATAAGGATAAATTCGGATCAATCCACTCGAAGAGTTCACTCTGGTTCAAGGACCACACCTTTCGTGCGATTTTCTTTCAGAATTGTAGTGTAAGATACTTTAGGAATCTATGAATCTTTTTATCCTCTTGGAAGGGGCTGCTTAAAACATTTACGGCACTGATGTGGATACTCTACATATTCCTTCGTTCGTTGATTGCAACTTTATGTTGTTCTAGTTAATAATAACCAAAACTTCAATATGTAACTGAATGGATAAAGTTACAATATGGAACTGTGCTTTCATTCTATCCAAGGATAAGTTCACACGTAGTATGTTGTGATCATCATGTTTTCTATTCTTTCTGTCAGCTTTGTATTGCGACACAAGCGCTCAATGTTTTAGGTAAGTTTAGAAACATTCATGATGTATATCATGCATCCGGCTTACTGAAGATGCCTGTAGGGCTAAAAACATCATCTTTCCTTTTGTGGATATATATTAAGATAACATATTCATGTTAACAAGAAACGAAATCAAATTGTTGATCTCTTAGGACAAGAGACTTAATTAATGGCATATACCTATTCTTACTTTTATACGCCCAAGTACCTTTCAAGGTAAATAACTCACTTTTGAGCCCACTAGTCTCACATAACTTTAATACGCAACTTCTTAATTAAATACGGTACTACTCTTAGTCACTCCTCAAATTTAGGGACGAAATTTCCATTAATAGGTGGGTAATGTAACGACCCGACTTTTTCGACTTGCTTTTGTGCTTTGTGTTTTCACGAAACTGCGTATTTGTGCGTACTGTGCTACTTTATACTCTGGAATCTTTATACACATGGCTTACTTTCATTTATGTGTTAAAATGTGCCTTTAAGTACGTAGGTTACTTAACTTGATCACCGGAAGCCTTTATGACCGTTAGTGTCACTTGACGTTACGAACAAACTGCGTACTGCGTACATGTTTAACTTTTTTCGTAATCGGAATATTATAACTATGTAATCTTAATTATTATTTTATAATAATAATTACTTGGATTATTGGATGCTTAATTACGCGTAGTAATTTACTTATGCTTACTAGTTAGTCTTGTTGGACTTTCTACCTTGTTGGGCCTTAGCCCACCCTACACTAGTTAGTGGACTATTTAATTAGCCCAATTATTAATAGCTAGTGACCCATTAATATGTAAGACAAATGCCCATTTATTAGAGGGAACATGCTAGCAATTATGTCAAGTATTATCCTTAATGTTGCATGGGATCCCAACATAAGCACCAACTTTAGACAATCGTTAACCAAAAAGCAAAAAGGTGTCCCCCTTGTCCCCCACCAATTCCCACGTCCAACTCACCCCTCCCCTCACCTCACCACCTATAAATACAAGCCTCATTCCATCCATTTTACACTTGCTTTCATTTGTAATTTACACACACTCACTCTCTAATTCTTTCTCTAGTTCTTTCTCTCTCTAAAAGTGTAAGTATTTTGAATTTTTCTTCTTCTTCTCCTTCTCATCATCATGAATTCATCATCATCATCATCATCATGGGTCTAGCTTTTTAGCTTTTGATCTTGATTACATCTTGTAGATTCAAACATGGATTTGAATCCTTCAAGAACATAGAAGATTCAAGCTTTCTAGCTTTGAATCTTCACCTACTTTGTAGATCTATATCTTTTAACTTTAAATCTTGTTATTTTGTTATAAAGATTCAAACTTGTGTTTGTAATCTTCATATAACTTAAAGATCCAAGCTTTATGCTTCAAGATCTTCAAGAACAACCAAGATGCAAGCTTTCTAGCTTGGATCTTCATATCTTTTGATGGATCTAACTTTTCTAACTTACGATCTCATTATTTTGTTATAAAGATCAAAACTTGTGTTTATGGTCTTCATATAACTTAAAGATCTAAGCTTTATGCTTCAAGTTCTTCAAGAACACTAAAGGTTCAAGCTTTCTAGCTTTGTGACCTTATAACTTGTGTGAAAGGGATCCAAGCTCTCTAGCTTAGGGTTCCATTACTTCATTTGAATTAGATTGTGTTAATACTTGTTTGATTGAAGTAAAGTTTGTAACTTTGTTTGTAAATAGGACTTGTATTTGTGTTAAGACTAAGGATATGATGTAACCTTGGTTCATCATCCATCTAAGACTCTTAAATGAGTTGTGTTCTTACTTGGTCTTAACATATTGTGTGTTAATGGTAGAATCTTGGTCAAGGTGATGCTAACCCATCAATGAGTTGTACACTTGAAGCTACAAGCATCAAGGATGAGAACCGTGATGAGCATCAAGCACTAAGAACTCTACCGGAGCACATGGCTTCCTGTTTTCGGGATCTGATCAGACCACCTGGGCTACTATAAAGTTAATTTTCAGTTATTTCGGTTCGATTAGATGATTTTCCATTTAGACCTTGTCTTAATCCGAGTTACGGTTTAAGATTTATGGCCTTCCGAAAGTCATTACACCCTATTAACGTTGTGCTGAAATTTCTGACCGATTCGCACTTAAACCAGCGCCACGGTCAAGTGAAGATGATTTTGGTTCTGGAAATTGGTCAGAAACTAGGGGACTCATATACGGAGCCATATACACTGATTACGTGTCTTTTCAATTTACGTAGAGGTCGTAGCAGCTGACCGAAGTCAGCCTATTGTTTCGATCTCTATTCTTGTCAAACTTACTTAGCTTTTATGATGATGAACGATGATGATGATGACACTTAAACTTCATTTATTCACTTTTACACTTATTGGGACAACATACTGACCTAGTAACCTTTGACTTAGGTTGACGACCTTTCGGACCGACTAACTACTCGCATACTTTCATTATCGACTTTACCGCTCTTATCACTGTGAGTTATGGCTTCCCTTTTTTACTTTACTATTTTTGAGACTGAGAATACATGCGCTTTTTATGTTTTACATACTAGACACGAGTACTTAAACCTTATATATGTGTGGGTGATATAACGGCACAAAGATTCCCCTTAGCACGGTAACGTTTAATCATTGGTTTTTGAACCGGTGAATGCGAATATTAGATATGGATCCATAGAGTTTGACATCCCCACTCGAGCTAGTCACGCTAGCATTTAATGGGTGTTTAATACTTCGAGGACATACACACTCGCCAAGTGTACTTTTAGGGGGTATTACTATTATGTTAAGTTAGTTACCGGGTGCCCACGGATAAGCATATACTTTATCATACTGATTCGAATTACTGATTTAAACTGCTTGTTGAAGTACTGAAATCTCGTGGCCTATATTACATTACTGATTACAAACAAACTATAGCTCACTAACATTCCTGTTGACTTTTTAAGCATGTATTTCTCAGGTGCTTAGACGTTGTTGCTTCAGCTGTTAGACTTGATGTCTTGGTGTTATAGACTTGCTGTTATGGACCTGATGTGTTAGATTTCCGCTGCATTACTTAGAGATATCTCAATCATGAAACTTTTATTTTGCATTCGCAACTTATGTTATTTGAATAATGGCTTTGTAATGACCTTTGTGTCACGTTATCTTTTGTAAAACGCTATCTTTTTATGAATGCAAACTGGTTTTCAAACAGCATATAGTATTTGACCGTGTAAAGATCCTGTTGTTGACGAATCGTACACGATGGTTTTGTACGGGGCGTCACAAAACTCACCCAAGGTCATCGGAATGAGATCAATTTTAAGCGTTTCGGTACCAAACACAACATTACAATCCTTACACACATCAACCCCTAGCACCGTCTTACCATCTGCTATCTCGACTTCTACCGGATGACTTAACTTAGCTAGCAGTTTGTTAAGCTTAGACACAAATCGAGGCGACACAAAAGATAAATTAGCACCGCTATCAAATAATATCCTTGCCAGATTAGAGTTAACCATGAAAGTACCTGAGACAACTTCATTGGATTGCTTGGCCTCATCATTGGTCATCAAATAATTTCGCCCCCGAGCCGTACCCGCCGCTTTCTCCAATTTCTTAACATGATCACCCCGCAAACTCCGCCCTTCGGTGCCCTTCTTTACCACAATTAAAACAAGTGAGCTTGGTTGTAAATGATGGTTTCGGACAATCACGAGAAATGTGATCTTTTTGCCCACAATTATAGCAAGTGACAACGTGACCACCGGAGACACCCTTCTTCACACTACCAACACTCTCACTCACACCCTTACTCTTCTTATTCGAGTGACTAGTAGCTTCAAACTTCCTTTTGCCAAAAGTAAAGCCACTTTTTCTCAAGACAAGCGACTCAAAACCTTTGGCCATATTGAACAACTCATCAAAACTTTTCACCACGTTCACACTAATCTTCTCTTGATAACTATCTTTCAAGGTTCGGTAAAAGTCTTCTTTCAATATTTTATCATTCCCGACATACTCCGGGCAAAATTGGGTCTTTGACAAGAAAATGGATTTGAGAGTGTTCAAATCCATCGACCCTTGCTTCAAGGCACACAACTCGTCCTTAAGTTTAGTAAGATCGGCCGAAGTTCGGTACTCTTGGAAAAACTCCTCCTTGAACTCGTCCCAAGTAAAATCCATACATTGTTATTCACCATAAAGTTGGATTTTCGCATCCCACCACAAATTAGCATCGCCCCTCAACATGCTACAACCATACCTCGTCTTTTTATCAAGAGGGCATTCACAAGTACCAAAAGCCCCCTCCATATCGGAGATCCATCGGGCACTCTTAAGTGGATCCCGTTCACCCTCAAAAGTAGGAGGTTGAGCATCCTTGAAGTTCTTATAGAAAAAGTCTCGCTTCCCAACATTATCCTCTTAAAGGACAACCTTAATTTGTTCCTTTACTACATTGACTAATTGCTCGTCAATCGTATCTAGGAACATCTTCTTAACATCTTCAAGGAAAGCCGCATGATGACTTTTCAAAATGGCCTCAACTTTGGCCGTGAACTCGGGGTCCTCACTCGTGCCCCCCATTTTCGGTGTCGTGTCCATTTCTCATCTTCATTCTATAAAAAGGAAGAGGTTAAACAATGAAACGAAAGACATGGCACATACATATATACACATATACACCTCAACACCTCATCTTGCTCACAATCATCGTACATCGCATGTTTGACATGATTTGCACCCTTAACAATGGTAGCTAGTCATTATTACGCGAGCACCTCTTATTAACTTACTAGTACCACGTCAATCTTGCTTGATGAATTTTAAATACAACACTAAAAAATTAGCGCAAGGTTAGTTCATATAACCCTACGCACTAACCAATCCCGGTCCGACCCGTCTCATGCAAGTCCCGCATACAACGCATACACAATAAAGTCTAAGTCTAGGCACCTATCTTAAGTCGCCTAAATCCCTTAGACCATACTCTGATACCACTTGAAACAACCCAACCCATATTTAACACGAGTAAATTTTTTTTTTAAAAGTAATTAAGGCATTACGCGCCATTCAAAAGGTTTAAACCATTCAATACAACCCGTTTAAGCTTACAACAACTTTAATGTTTACAAAAAGGCACGAAGGCCATTAATCAAATGTAATACAAGTTTGACCCTTTAAAATGATAGTTTTAATCCAAACAACACTTGAGAATGGTTTGGGGCTAAACTACCCAAAACACTAGGCCGACTTCAAAAAGCTTCAACGAGCATCCAACAAGGGGCAACTAGTACCCAACAACCCCTTTCCCCTTCTCCGCACCTGCATCTAAAAAGATAAACAACGAGAGGGGTAAGCTAACGCTTAGTGAGTGCAATAATTATACACATGCATATGTAATCTATCTACTTGCATTCACTACACAATACCGCATACAAGCTAGCAATTCAACAACAATGCGAACAACAAACATAAACTACTATCCGCAATTCACAATAAGCTAGCAACATTAATAGCATCTAATTCACAATTTAATATGCTAACACAATTTTACACAACCATGGTTAACCAATCGTACAAAGGAATGGTACTCGAATTTCCCATCGGTGTTCATAACAACCGTTAGTGTACAACAACATATATCACTAACCCTTGGACAACACATATCCGTTCATAAAACCATTTGTGTACAACGAAATATATCACTAACTTGGACAACACATATCTGTTCATAAAAATCATTAGTGTACAACAACATATACCACTAACTCGGACAACACATATCCATACATACAATTACATACATCATATACATACATGTATACTTATCCCAATCACCTTAACACCAAGATGATGATTATGCACTTCCGAAAGCTTCAAAGCAAAGTACCTAATACATTAAGTACACCTTCATTACACATACTAGTTGGACTAGACACCAACATTTAACACTTGAGCATTTAATGACCTAAAGCATTAAATGACTCACATCCACCAAAACCGCCCATTAATGGCCATGACTCATCATAAATCACTAAAAGCTAGTGATTAGAGTCTACTATCGCCAACTAACACAATTTATGGGTATTTCATACACATCTCACCCAACTAGGTCAACAATCACCCATTTGACCCATTTTAAAACTTAGACTTACAATTTTAGTCAAACATGACCCATTAACAATTCTTTTATCATTTTGCAAGTGTATTAGTGACTAACAACACAATTAACACTTACATAATCCCAATTACATGACCAAACCTTAGATTAACTCCATTTGGGTTTCCTTACATCAAATTAGTCCAAATTCACCCATTAAGTCCCCAAATGGGTCTTACAAGTCTCAAATGGCCAAAACCTAACCATAAATTAACTAAAACTTAAAATACGGAGTTAAGACTTACCAACACTATCTACTCGTAGCTAAGAACGAGGAGAACAACTTTACTTCCTGCTCCAAAAATCAAATCTCAAATCTTCATTCTCAAATCTCACTTTGAAATTAAATGGGTTTTATGTTTTGAGAGGAAATAGAGAAAGAAAATGAAAAAGAAATGAATAAGAATGGATAAGTGGTGAAGATTTAATGTCCCAATCAAATCCACACGTAAAAAGATGAAAATACCCTTGAACCACTCATTTTAAAAACTGAAATTCGGATCAGCTGCACAGGAAGGTAACGGCGCGACCCCCTTTCCCGCGGTGCGACAATGCACATAAAATTTGAGCTGTTTTAAACCCTTCATGGATTTGGTTTGTGCTTAAAGTCGCGGCACGACTACGGCCATCGCGGTGCGGTGAAATGCTGCACCTGACCAGCTCGACAACTTTTAACCAACAATTAGTTTTTATGACTTGTACGCTTCGTCCTTGCTTCCTATGTACATCTAAACTTCATCCTAAAGCTTCACCCGACTTATTACCATCAAAAACTCATGCATATACGTATACATGCAAACATTCTCGGGAATATATGTATATATATAAATATATATACATCACGTGTACATCAACTTAATACTTTACATCATTTAATCACGTAAACAACCAAATATAAACGTACTAACGATTAAATATGTACCTTTAGACACGTAGGAAGAAAACGGGATGTTACATCAAACATAAGTTCCAAATGACTTCTACCACATTTATCATTAACTCGAAGATTATTCCTTTTAACCATCACACATTTGCACGCATTTTGGAACATGCAATGTACACAATATCCAAATATACTATAATCACTTAGCATACATGGAATCATCACGCATTTTCTCCAACTCCTCTAGGCGATTCTTCCTAATGAATCACCTTTATTACTCAATCGTCACCCGCGATTATATCAAATTCCCGAATCCGAGCACTAAAACTCGCTCAATCCCATACGTCGGGAAGAACTCAACCAAAATTTCATACCGAGACATCGTCTATATCGTATACCCTTAACAAGCATAGTGCTATAATAACCACATCCCCAACATGAAGTCAACAACCCAACCGATGAAGACCGACAAAAGTGAATCCTTAAGGATAACACTTACCACTTAACATTCCTTGTAGTGCGCATACATGACTAATATGCAACTACCGCAAACAAGGCTATTGCACCACTAATCACACGACATGGTCTTCATGACCAAACCACGGGCGTATAAAACAACCAATAGTTGTCAATACTAACACTATGAAGGTTATTCAACACAAAACTCAAGGTGTACAAAAACGGCTATTATCACACCCTCAAGTACACGAAAAATGGCTATCTTGATATATCCGTAGTGTGTAAAAACGGCTATTGCAAAACTACTAAAGATATGTGAGCGAAACACGGCTATCGCATCACTATTACCAACGTGTGAGTAAAAATCGACAATTACTCACAACCATGTGCACAAAACGGCTATGTGCACAATTCATACGGGCAATTTAAAATCATAAACATACAAGTAACGGTTCTTTCCGGAAACTGCCTACCATCAATCACAACCAAGGGTGGCTAACGAAGAGATAATTCTTCCAGACATCACTCATCACCTAACACAAGTCAAACGTGGTTAATTGAGAGATAAACCCAAATAAACACATATACGTAATTATCTCATTATACACAAAATAGCTATTGTGTAACTACTACCCAAAATGTACGACAATGAGGCATCGTACCCTCTCTCAAAGTCCCATTACGCTACCTCGGTAGGAATACAAATCCTTAATGAAGTCGACACAAATTCCTTGATATAACATTACCAACTTCCTCGTGTGGTAGTACATACTCTCCCATTTAGAACTTCGTTCCTCAATCAAATCGTCAAGATTACAAAGTCAAGTGATTTCACCATTTACCAACGTACACGACCATACTTGGCGTCGATCCCTCTTCCCGAATTCTCAAGAACTCAATTCAATAATAATAAGAACTAACATCTACCGTCACCCATTTGCGCCACTTAAGCGATGACACAATGTCAATGATGTGCGTAGAGGTGTATATGAAATAGTTATATTTTTATTGCGAAATACTATTAAATACGATACAATAGGCAGTGTACCTTTCTACAACACTTATAGGCAGTGTACCTAATCCTTTCTACAAGTTATTACACAAGTTATTTATTTATTTATTTATAGAGTGGATATGCCTAAACCTTTCTACAACACTTATAGGCAGTGTACCTAATCGTAAAGTAGTGTAGTTTTAAGCAAGTCCGGTTCATCTACAGGGAACTAGCCAAGTTTAATGCTATATTTTTAAAACTATATTTGTATAAATATAAATATATATATATATATATAAAAGTAATATTATTATTATAAAAGGGGGTTTTTACCGTTTAATGACCGGTTTGTCGATTTTATATCTTAAGTCGTAGTTAAAACCTAATGTAAAATATTAAAAATAAATATAACTTAATTTAAAGCGTGAAGTAAATGACAATAATTAAAGTGCGGTAAATTAAAGTGTAATAAATAAAATGATAATAAATAAAATTGTGATAATTAAAAAGTACGATAATTAAAAGTGCAATTAAATAAAACGACAGTAAATAAAAGTGCGATGAAATATGAAATAAAGGAATTATGCTTATTTAAACTTCCATAATCATGATGTTTGACGTGTTTTTTTTAGTTTAGTACCATGGGTTAATTGTCCTTTATCCTGGATTATTCGATATGTCCATACGGTTTTGTCTATAATAGTCCATCATTCATAAATATAAAGTGCGAGAGTCTTTGTCAAATTGTCCTTATACCCGAAGTCAAATATTCCAACTAATTGGGGATTCGAACTGTAACAAGGTCTTAATACTTTGTTTTAATGAATACACCAGGTTATCGACTGAGTGTAATCCAAGGTTTTACTACTTTGTTAACAATTACACCAATTACCCTTGTATGTAATTCACCCCTATTTCAACGAGTCTATTGATTATTAATCCATCCCCGTGTTCGGTCAAATGAATAATTATTGGTATTTATAGATATCCCGCCCACCGTACCCAGTCAAGCGTATGTGGTTATATATAATTACGTCAAATTATAAGTCTATATATTAAATTAATGAGGTATCATTTAGTTAATATAAAACCCATTAATAGCCCATAGTCTAATTTCCACAAGTGTCGTTCTTTTATCCAAACCCCAATTATGGTACAAAGCCCAATTACCCCGTCTTTAATATTTTAGCCCAACATCACGATTACTTCGATTTAAATAAGCATAATAAAAACTTAGCTACGAGACATTAATTTAAAAAGGTTGAACATAACTTACAATGATTAATAATAGCGTAGCGTTACACGTACAGAATTTCAACTTACACACTTACAACATTCGCTAACATACCCTTATTATTATTAATCTTAAATTAAAATTAAAATTATAATATAAATATAATTATATATCGTGAGAGAGAGGTGATAGAAAAAGATGTGTATAAATCGGCTGAAACTGCGAAATTTATAGATGTGGCCAGCAACTTCTTGCCATGCGATTGCATGGAAATTGGTCTTCCTGGCCATACGATCACATGGCCTTCTTTTACAGCTCAGGAAGCTTTGTTTTCTTGTTTGCCGGCGATTTTAAAATATAATATAATATATATATATATATATATGTATATATATATATATATATATATATATATATATATATATATATATATAATTTTAAGAATTAATTATATATTATATTATATTCATGTGCATAGTTGACTTGTAATTTTTAGTCCGTTGCGTCGCGCGTTGAGAGTTGACTCTGATCCCGGTTCTGGATTTTCGAACGTCCTTTCGTACTATTTAATATCTTGTACTTTGCGTTTCGCGACTCATACTCTTGTAACTTTTAGACGTTTCTCATCAATAATTTGAATCACTTTGATTGTACTTTGTACTTTTTAGCTTTTTGGTCGTTTACGTCTTCAATTCGTCGAATCTGTCTTTTGTCTTAACCTTTTATTATTTAAACGAATATCATTTGTAAATAGAACAACTGCAACTAAAAGCTTGTCTTTCTTGAGGGATAATACTATGAAATATATGTTCGTTTTTAGCATTATTAAATATTCCCATACTTGAGCGTTGCTTGTCCTCAAGCAATATAGTCTTGAAATAAAATTACTAGAATCACTTCTTTATTCTTCACACTTTGTACATCAGTGATTTCTATACGGCGGTATGAACAATGGTAGTAACGATGTGGTTTACAGTCCCACATGACTATGAAAATTTAGATCCTTTAGGAAATTGGATCTTTATGAAAACATTTGATCTTTTGAAAATTAAATCTAGCTTTTACCCTAGATAAGTTTTCCGGAATAACCCTTCACCGGTGTTTGCAAATTGTTTTTATGGGTTTTGTGGGTTTCAGATTTGAAAATTTTAGCTCAAAACTTATGGTTTTGTGTCACCCACTTGCTAACCTTGAATTGGGAAAACAACACATCCAGTTTACTTGTTTCGTATATTACCTTTCGGTAAACTACCATCCGGTTGTAAAGGAAAGCATTGAACAAGCAACTGTTGAGGCAATGTCCCGTGACATGCTTTTGATTATGGTTTATAACGTGTCGGATGCAATTACTATCCTTTGTAGGAGCAATAGTAAAGATCACCCTATAGTTTTTCAGTCTGGCACAAGGTCATGTCTTTGACCATGCTATGCAACCACCATTCTTACGGTTAACACCCAATTTGGTTCAGGTGACCTAATGAATTCCATGTGAATTCCTAGGATTTTACGTTCAATGGTAATGAACGCATTGAAAATAGGGTTTTCAGAAAACAAATCGGTTTGTAATTTGATCAAAATATTTTCTCGTTCAAGCTCGAATTTGGATATCATTGAATTCCATGAGTTTGTAATTCTCAATCTTTAAGGTCAATCTCAAGGATTGAGTAATATCAGTCTTAAAAGCTGATTTTTGATCTTTAAGGAGATTATTCTTTCTGGGTATCTGATTCATTAGTCTTATAAGCTAATTTGCATGGTGCCCCCCCCCACAAATTGTACGAGACAGATCCTCTCATGGTTAGGATAAGTCTGACCACTTGGCGACCCTGTTTGATGCTGAGGTCCGTGGATTTCCAGCTGATTTTCGAGAAAACTTTTCAAGGTTTTTCGTAGACTCTACAACCGATCTGGACGACAACTTCCTGACCTAAACCAAGAAGCGCGTGTCTTTTTCTCGGAAGACTTTACTTCCTTTTAGATTCCATTTATATTACAATAAACTGGGAAAACTGATTAATATCGTCCAAAACAAAAGTATTTTCAATTATTTGTACAAAAAATGTGATATATGTTCTAAATAACTTGATAAATTTTTCCCACACTTGGCTTTTATTTTCCTTTCTTTGCCTTTTTATTTTCCTCTATTCCTATTTTAAATGACTTCTAACATTTTGGGTTGTTTCTCAATTTATCTCCTTTCCGAGGTAACAATAATTTCGGTGTTAACACCTAGTTTTATCGTTCATAAATTTGTATAAACATGATTTTGAGTTCATTTAACTGAAAATTTTGAAAAATTTTACTAGAATTGGGTAGTCAGTATATAAGACTAGGGCTGTTCTTTATTATCATAGAGCACTAGATTCTAATACAACTACTGCATTACTAGTATTTTTAATGGTAACCAAGTGTTTAAGTTAAAAATTTTAAAAATTAGAAAGAATTTAACCCCTTCCCACACTTAAGATCTTGCAATGCCCTCATTTGCAAGAAATCAGTAACAATTTAAATTATTGAGGGTGATTAGCATAGAAAAATGATTAAATTTTACCAAAGTTTCCAAACATATTGGCATTTTTTGTTGAATGATAAATGGTGCACATCATTTGTTCATTCTGTCTTGTTGTTACATCACATTTGTTTTTCGTTCTGTCGTCAAAATTAGTAACTTTTGCTGAACTTAATGTCAGTCTTTGAAAATGCGCTGTTTTACCCTGTTGTTTACAATTGACAATATACATACATACAAATAATAACATGCATGGTAATTTGAAATGGGACTTAACATCTCACTTTCAAATCAAATATGAAATATTAGTACAACATAATAAAAATGTTAAAACTTACATAAAAGTATCAAAATATTATATGTTTAAACATAAATAAATAAAAATAATAAAAAGATAAAAATCACCAACGGGAACAGTATCAATCTGGATAGGGGTTCCAGTTCATGTCGTCGGGCGGGTTCCACGGTTGGTTATAGGTGTACTGATAGGCCTGGTTAGGGTCGTAGAGAGTAAATGGTGGTCGTATATCGGGCTGATGTGGAGGATAGTAAGCAGGTCAGGTCGGTACGTAGTTATTTGGTACCTGAGGTGATAGCTGGCTCATAATCTGATGCTGATGATAGTGCCATCTATCATGCTATCGTTACCTTGAATGCTCGTACACATTCTCGGCGTGCCACTGCTCGAACTGACTATGTCTAGCCTCGTTTATCATTTCTACCTCATCTATACGCTGGTAAACATCAATCATATCCTCCCTAATTACATCCCTAATGTCATCCGATTCCTCCATTTCCTCATCTGAACCTCTCTCTACCTGTGGATGACGACCATCATATGGTACTGCCTGAATGCGTCTGCTCTTTAATACCTTTGCACCCTGATAGACCTTCAATCCTAAAGTATCAACCTGTTCCCTACACACCATCAGTGGACCCCCTTGATCCCTATCTACACCCAAATACTCTCCAATGAGAGTAACAAAAATACCTCCTCCTATTATTTCCCCGTCCTGTATTCCTGCCACGATTTTGGACAGATAAAAACCAATACAGTAGGGGATATTAACAAAGCTTCTAGTGTTTCGAATACACTTAAGGTAAAATAAGTCGTGTAAGGTCATCTTCTCCTTGTTTTTACCTCTTTGTGTAATCGAATTAGCTAAAAATCTATGTATAATACGTAGCTCTACTTTGTTAATATCTATATAGGAGTGTCTTCCTCCCAGTGAAAAAACATTATAATTTGATACACCTCTAGACGGTGTCCGCGTCAAAATTCCTATCTACCCGGTCCCTATGATAAATCAAATTTGTACAATCGGGTAGTAGTAATTCACCAGGAGTGTAAATCTGTAAAGCCCTGGCCATGTCCAGCATGGACATCCTGTACATCCTACGGCCAAGTAAAAATCTAAGAAAACTTCTATCATCTAACCTAACTACATCCACATTAAGTGATATAGTACTCATAAGCTCAACACACCATTCCTTATATACAGGCCTACGAATGGTGAATAAACGTTCTCAATTGGGAAAAGAAGAGATGCCATACCTTTGGATCAGATGTTGTCTAACTGAGTTAACTAGTTGGACCCTTTCCAAAGGCTCCCAATCGATTACCCTCGGAACTTCTATATTTTTTGTTACCAGTTTAAATTTGTTACTTTGATATGTCGGGTAATCTCTCCAACTTCGATCAAATCTCAAATTAGGATGCAACTGTTCTTCATGAATCGTTGGGTGTTCTATTATTGGATGAATCGGAAATTGTACGTAGGAATTAATATATTCTTGTTGCGGATCATAGTATGGTATGTGTTGATCAGGTTGTTTTTGTTCATGTTGTTGCTCCGGTTCATATTGCATTTCTGGTTCAGGTTCTGGAGCAGGTTGCCTAGATGATGATGATGCACCATCAGTATCAGTAAATCTCTGCAAAACACATTAAACACAAAATTTGTGCATCCAAATATGAAATAGTGTTAGCAAAATAACAACTTGAAACAATTACAATAACATGTTTAATCAAAATTAAACTTATACACATTTTCACAATTCTAACAATTCTACACTTTTTCAAATAAGCATATATGAAAATGTTTACAAAGTTCATAAGCATTCTACTCAAATAACATGTCAAAATAATCATTACTAGCAATTAAACAAGTTTCATATGGCATTTACATCAATTTAATTAAGTTCATGAATTTTAGACCTAAAAAGTCTACTTTAATTCTCAAAAATCATGTTTAGGATCAAAGTTTGGATCATTTAGCTACCTAAACATGTTACACTACTTAATTTAGCAATAATTCATGATAAAAATCGGCCATAACCTATTTATATTAAAAAGCCCCAAATTGCTCAAGAACACAAACCCTAGATTCTAAAATTTTTTAAGTTTTTGGCTTCAAATCATGTTAAATAGCATCAATCTAGGTTATACATGCATAATATACTAACAATTTAATTCTAATTACACTAGAAATTAACAAAATCAAATTAGGTAAATTTTAGCTCAAGAACACTAAAATTCAAATTTAAAGAGTTTAGGGGTGAAATCTTTACCTTTCTTGAAAAACTTCTTAACAAATTCATGATTAGAGCGGATTATAGGAAGAAATTTGGTTGAATTTGGTGAAAAATTGATGATTTTTGGGAAAGTTTGGTAAAGTGTTCGTGTATTGTGTGTGTTGTGTTATGAGACAGAAGCAGACTCGCTGGGACTTTTGTTCCTGACCTGTTTTCGGTCCCCATGCGACCGCATGGTTCTGAAGGCCAAACCCCATGAGATCGCATAGGGTTATTTTTATTTTTTTTTATAATGTTTTTGGCATACTTTAATTTAACAAGATTAAAAATAATGATAATAAAATTTCTCGTCCCTCCCTTGGGTAAAGCAATTTCGGTTCAATGACCTAGTTTTCAACTCACGACGAATTTTGAATATCACATTTTTAACTTAATGAAATAAAGAAAATTTTTGTTTTTAAATTCACACCAAACTTAAATTTAAAATGCATAAAATTTAAAATTCATATAAATATCATTCATATTTTTATACATACAAACTTATATTAAAAATATTAATTTTTCAAATATTTACAAACTTAAATATATTGATTTTAAAAAGTTTACAATATTAATTTAATATTTATATATTAATTTTAAAAATAAGGTAAAAATTAAAATTAAAAATCTTTTTAGTCTTTTATCCTACTTTAATCAATCAAATATTATCAAAAATATACGACCCTCTTTTCGGTAAAGTAATTTCGGTTCCATAAACTAGTTTTACTCCTGATGAATTTTTGAAATATTTTGGTTTAATTGATTAAAGATATTTATACCTTAAGAATAAACGGTAAATTTCGCAGTGATGTAATAAATTTTTGTATGATATCAATAATTTCGGTTACACATACCTAATTTTATTGAATACCAATTCAATACTTTATAGCGAACGATTCAGCGTTTATTATCAAAATGTTAAAAGCAATAAATAAAAACAAATAAAAACTATACATACTTACCTGTGAGATAGAATTCTCAGAGACCTGCTTTAGCTGACTCATAGGAAAGTCGTGTGATTTGGTTCTCCATAGCTACGTAAGCGTAACCTCGATTCTTCAATATCTTTTCTTCTAAACATATGAACGGTCCTTCTCTACATAGAGTAACAAATTCAGTATTTGAATATGTTTGATTATTTGAACATTTACCTTCGTGTGACCATTTTCCGCATTTATAACATCTTTCAAGGTGTCGTCCTCTTCTTTTTGTTCTGGATTTTGATTTTCCTTTACCAAAATGTATCTTATGATGATCTTTCCTGAGTTCTTTTCTTACTCCATCCATTTTGCCTCTTATGAATGATACCAATTCACTCGGAAGGGTGTCATTATTACGTTTAGTAATCATAGCATGTAGCATTAGACCATGGTTTAGTTCAAAGGAATTCTTCATCTCGTAAAACCTAAAAAAAATAAAAATTCAGAATGGAGGGAGAAGACTAGTTCTTTAGGGTCTGCTAGGGAAAGACCATTCGGATTCCATTCTCGGAAACTATACGAAAACAGAATATCTAACTCTAACAGAAATACATATTATCCTAAAAAAATTCGATTCTCCCCACACTTAGTTAGATATGGTGTCAAAATTGTGATTAACTTCGTTTTCAATTGGACTATCAACAACTTGTATATCTCTGACTTTTGCTTCAAGCCAATTGTTGATTTCCTCTGTAACTTTCACAAATTCAGCTAACATTGCCTTTTCTTTAGGCGACAAATTGGATACTAATCGGTTACATAACAAAAAGTTCCCCTTAATCCTAGCATCTTGAATCCGTTTATAAAGTTTCTTCGTTGAACTATTAAAAACGGGTTCATCTAATTTCGTATTAACAACGGGGTTCTTTGTTATCAGGTCATCATTGGTTGTTGCTTCATCTTCCCCATACTTAGGCATTTTTATTGGTTCAACAGTTTTGTTTGGTGGAGATCTAAACTTTCGGTTCACAAAGGTGACCTATTTGTCACCATCCCTAAGTGTCATTCTACCTTCTCTTACATCAATGAATGCCTCAGTGGTTGCTAAAAATGGGTGACCTAAAATTAGAGGAATATCAAGGTCTTCCTCCATATTAATAACTATGAAGTTTGCAACAAAGGTCAAACTTCCCACTTTAACAAGTAAATGTTTGCTATTCCAACCGGGTGTTTAATGGTTTAATCAAATAATTGAACACCTATTCTGGTTTGTCTTAATTTACCCACACCTAATCTTTTGTATAAGGAAAGAGGTATAATATTTGCACTTGCTCCTAAATCTGCGAGTCCATTATACATAGCTCCATCGTTAAGCAAGCAAGAAATGATAAATTCACCTGGGACTCCTACTTTAGTAAGTAGAGTTGGGTTGTTAACCTTTTCCGGGTGATTTGTTCTTAGTTCTTTTACTTCTACTTGAACTTCTTGTTCACATTTTTCTTCGTTTCTTGGAATGGGAGGTTTGTATAAGAATTCTTCTTCATCAATCCAATTTAAAGCTTCCCCTTCTTCCAATTTCGGTTTTTCATATGTTGTTGATAACATATTTATGTTTTCATTCTGAGGGTTTTCTTGAGTGGTGAAATTATGATTGACTTCATTGTCAACTTCCATCGGACCATGTATGTAATGTTTAACTCTGTAACCATTAACTTTAAATTCAATCCCATTTGAATTTATTAACTCTATTGTTCCATATGGGAAAACTCTTTTGACTATGAATGGTCCAGACCATCTTGATTTTAATTTTCCAGGAAATAGCTTGAATCGTGAATTGAAAAGAAGAACTCTGTCTCCTTCTTTAAATTCTTTTGAACTTCTGATTCTTTTATCATGCTATTTCTTCGTTCTTTCTTTATAGATTAATGAATTTTCATATGCTTCATGTCTTAATTCTTCTAATTCGTTTAGTTGGCTTAACCGTAGACGTTCAGCTTCATGCAAATCAAGATTACATGTCTTCAAAGCCCAAAATGCTTTATGCTCAATTTCTACTGGAAGATGACATGCTTTTCCATAAACGAGTTTAAAAGGTGTGCTTCCAATTGGAGTTTTGTAGGCTGTTCTAAAAGCCCAGAGTGCATCCTCCAATTTAATAGACCATTCCTTTGGATTTGATCTTACAGTTTTCTCTAGAATACGTTTTAAAGCTCGGTTGGTATTTTCAACTTGTCCACTTGTTTGTGGATGCTAAGCAGTTGAGATTTTATGAGTTACTCCATATCTTTTGAGAACTTTCTCAAGTTGATTATTACAGAAATGAGTACCCCGATCACTTATTAAAGTTTTTGGTGTTCCGAACCTTGCAAAAAGATGTTTTAAAAAGTTGACTACAAATCGTGCATCGTTAGTTGGGAGAGCTTGTGCTTCCGCCCATTTAGATACATATTCAATGGCAATGAGAATGTAGAGATTATTATGAGATTTTGGAAATGGACCCATAAAGTCAATACCCCAAAAGTCAAATACTTCACATACTTGAATGACATTTAGTGGCATTTCATCACGTTGACTTATTTTTCCGGCCCTTTGACAAGCATCACAGGATTTGCAAAGAAGGTGTGCGTCTTTGAAAATTGTAGGCCAATAGAATCCAGCGTCGTAGACTTTTCTTGCTGTGAGTTGAGGCCCATAATGCCCTCATGTTGGTCCTGTGTGACAATGGTTTAAGATTTGACTGGCTTCATCCCCGAATACACATCGGCGTATTATTCCACCGGGACAACTTTTAAACAAATGTGGATCTTTCCAGAAATAGTGTTTTATATCACTAAAGAATTTCTTTCGTTTTTGGTATGACAACCCTTTTTCAAGGAATCCACATACTAAATAGTTTGCATAGTCTGCAAACCATGGAATTTCACTATAATCTATCTTCAATAGATATTCATCAGGAAAGTTATCTTGTATGGTCGATTCATTTAGAACTTCTAATTCGGGATTTTCAAGACGAGAAAGATGATCAGCGGCAAGATTTTCTGCTCCCTTTTTGTCTCGAATTTCAATATCGAACTCTTGTAAGAGTAAGATCCAACGGATTAATCGTGGTTTGGCATCTTGTTTTGAAAATAGGTATCTAAGAGCAGAATGGTCAGTATAGACCACCGTTTTAGCTAGAACGAGATATGAACGAAGTTTGTCAAAAGTAAAGACAATAGCAAGGAGTTCTTTTCAGTAGTTGTGTAATTCGTTTGTGCTCCTTGTAACGTCTTACTAGCGTAATAAATAGGTTGAAATCGTTTTTCAATCCTTTGTCCTAAAACGGCTCCCATTGCAAAATCACTTACATCGCACATGAGTTCAAATGGTAGATTCCAATTTGAAGTTATCATGATCGGCGCATTAGTGAGTTTTTCTTTAAGAATATTAAAAGATTGGATGCATTCATCTGAAAAGATGAATGGAGCATCTTTTTCTAGGAGTGGCAATTTTAGAAAAATCTTTTATGAAACGTCGGTAAAAACCGGCATGCCCTAAAAAACTCCTAACTCCTCTAACATTGGTGAGATGTGGAAGTTTAGCAATTACATCTACTTTAGCTCTATCCACTTCAATTCCTTCCTTTAAAATTTTATGACCAAGAACGATGCCTTCTTTAACCATGAAATGCATTTCTCCTAATTAAGAACTAGATTTGATTGTTCGCATCTAATAAGCATTCGTTCAAGATTAAGTAGACATGTTTCAAAAGTATCACCGAAGACTGAAAAGTCATCCATGAAAACTTCCATGCATTCTTCTATCATGTCGTGAAAAATCACCATCATGCACCTTTGAAAGGTTGCAGGGGCGTTGCAAAGTCCAAATGGCATGCGTTTATAAGCAAAAGTACCATAAGGGCATGTAAATGTGGTTTTCTCTTGATCCTCGGGTGCTATTGGAATTTGAAAGTATCCGGAAAAACCGTCAAGAAAACAATAGTAACTATTTTCGGCTAATCTTTCTAAGATTTGATCAATAAAAGGTAAAGGAAAGTGATCTTTTCTGGTGGCGTCATTTAATTTTCTATAATCAATACAAACACGCCATCCTGTTACAGTCCTAGTAGGAATAAGCTCATTTTTCTCATTTGTGATGACAGTCATGCCACCTTTCTTAGGTACGTATTGAACTAGGCTTACCCATGGACTATCAGAGATTGGATAAATTAAACCTGCATCTAGTAGTTTTATAATTTCTTTCTTAACAACATCTTGCATATTAGGATTTAGTCTTCGTTGGCGTTGCACATACGTTTTATGACCTTCTTCCATAAGGATTTTATGTGTGCAATACGAAGGACTTATTCCTTTAATGTTATGAATCTTCCATGCAATAGCTGGTTTATGAGCTTTTAGCACATAAATGAGTTGAGATTTTTCATTTTCAGTAAGAGAAGATGATATTATTACAGGTAATTCAGATTCACCATGTAAATAAGCGTATTCTAAATGGTCTGGAAGTGGTTTTAACTCTAATGTCGGTGGTTCTTCTATCGATGATTTGTATCGATATCTGTCTTCTTCTTTTAGCATTTGAATTTCTTCTGTTGTTGGTTCATATTCATTAGCTATGAGTGTGGCTAATATTTCAGCTTCATCAATTGGTTCAGTTCCTTCTCCTAAAGAACATTCTCCTGTTCCTTGTAATTCTGGAAATTCTTCTAACAATTCTGCATGTGAATCAATAGTTTGAATATAATAACATGTATCATCTGCAGATTGCAGTTGTTGCATGGCTCTATCAACAGAAAAGGTAACACTCTTGTCCTCTATATTTAGGGTCAGTTTCTTACCAAAGATGTCTATTATTGCATTAGCCGTGTTTAAGAATGGTCTTACTAATATGAGAGGAACTCGAGAATCTTCTTCCATATCCAGAATAACAAAATCTACTGGAAATACTAAAGTACCAACTTTAACTAGCATGTTCTCCATTATCCCTCTAGGATATTTTACTGATCGATCGACTAGTTGTATGCTTATTCGTGTTGGTTTTAATTCTCCAAGGTCTAGTTTAGCGTATAATGAATACGGCATTAAATTTATACTAGCACCTAAGTCTGCCAATGCTTATATTGAACTAAGACTACCCAGAAAACATGAAATTGTGAAATTTCCTGGATCTGATAATTTTTCTGGTATCTTATTCAACAGTACTGCAGAACAATTTGCATTCATAGTAACAGCTGAGAGTTCTTCCATTTTCTTTCTATTTGTGATTAGATCTTTCAAGAATTTAGCATATCTAGGCATTCCTGAAATCACATCAACGAAAGAAAGATTTACATTTATTTGTTTAAACATATCCAAAAATTTAGATTGCTCGGCTTCAAGTCTTTCTTTTCTCATTTTACTCGGGTAAGGAAGTGGTGGTTGATATGGTTTAACATAAGGTTTAGCCTTAACTATGTTATCTTCGTTAACCTTTTCAACTACCGGTTCTATTTCCTTATCTTGCTCAGGTTGTGGTTCTTGTGGAGTAGGAATAGAGTCATCAGAAATTACAGGTATTTCAGATGGTTTAAGTGTGATACCACTTCTTGTGGTAATAGCTTTAGCTGTTTCATTCCGGGGGTTAGCATTTGTATCGCTAGGTAAAATTCTCGGTTTTCTTTCACCTATCAACCTTGCTAGGTTGCTCACTTCTTGTTCCAAATTTTGAATAGAAGCTTGTTGATTTCTAAATGCTTGAGCATTTTGTTCATTTGTTTGTTTCTGAGATGTGAAAAACTGCGTTTGAGATTCAACTAGCTTCGACATCATATCTTCTAGATTTGGTTTTTTATCATCAGTTTGTGGTGGTTTGTTTTGAAAAATAGGTCTTTGCTGATTGTAAGTATTATTGGATACTTGTTGATTACTAGGACCTTGTTGGTTGTTGTATGGAACATTTTGGTTATAATTCTGGTTTTGATTGTAGATTGGTCTTGGTGGTTGATAATTATTCTGATAATTATTTCGAGGCCTTTGGTTCATGTATGAAACATTCTCTCTTTGTTCCATTGTTTCTTCAATATTGAGACAATCTTTTGTCAAATGTGGTCCTCCACACTGCTCACAACTAATTCGTATTGAGTGAATATCTTTAGTCATCTTTTCCATTCGTCTCTCGATAGCATCTATCTTTGCAGAAATGGAATCAAAGTCATGGCTAGAATCGGCTCTAGCCACTTTAGATGATCTAACGATATCTTTTTCTTGATTCCACTCATGTGAGTGGGAAGCAGTGTTATCAATAATTTTGTAAGATTCATTTGCGGTTTTCTTTATAATGGAACCACCAGCTGCTATATCGATGTCTTTTCTTGTAGTGATGTCGCATCCTTGGTAGAATATTTGTACTATTTTATAAGTGTCTAAACCATGTTGCGGACATCCTCTCAATAACTTTCCAAATCTTGTCCACGCCTCATATAGAGTTTCATTTGGCTTTTGTGTGAACGTAACTATTTCTCCTTGAAGTCTCACGGCTTTAGATGCCGGAAAGAATTGTTTAAGAAATTTTTCAACTAAAACGTCCCATGTATCAATCGCCCCTTCAGGTAACGATTCTAACCAATCTTTGTGTGATGACCCGGAAATTTCTAACCAAATTTAAACTTTATCTTTAAATGATTTAATATTTTCGACAAGATAAACAAAGTCTGTTAGATTGAGTCTCAAAATTTTAGAACTGTTTCATATATACAATTACCTTTGACTACTCTCGACGATTCATGAACAATTATATGTATGTATGTATATATATATATATATATATATATATATATATGTACAAGTAAAAATGACTTTCCTACAGTAAAACATTATTTGCTACAGTAAACACTATTTGCTACAGTAAAACACTATTTGCTACAGTAAAACACTATTTGCTACAGTGAAACCGTACTTTGCTACAGTAAACACTATTTGCTACAGTAAACACTATTTGATGTCGACGAACGAGCAAACAAAAATGGAAAAGGCGGCCATGCGATCGCACTGAAAACTCATGCAATCGCATGGGGTCTGAAATCTGACCACATCTATAAATTCGAACGTTTTGCATTTTTCTGATTCATTTTCATCTATCTCTCTCGTACCTATATGTATATTTATATTATTATTATTATTATTATTATTATTATTATTATTATTATTATTATTATTATTATTATTATTATTATTATTATTATTATTATTATTATTATTATTATTATTATTATTATTATTATTATTATTATTACTATTATTATTATATTATTATTATTATTATTATTATTAAGATTAATATAATATTATTATTATTAATCTTATTATTATTATTAGTAGTATTATACATAAAATATTTCGACGAGGTCATGAGCGGGTCACTTTCAAAACTAGTTTTCAAACGGGATAGAGCTAAGAAAATTATGAGTTATAGCTATGGAGGTTATGGGCAATATTCATGGATACTGTTTGCAAGTCAAACCTAGTGTTTATCATCTCTGTTACGTGTACGTACTTTTCTGCAATATTGAATCACAATATTGATATGTAAGCATTTATATTTTATCTTTTATAAATTAATAGTGTATACATGTCTTGTGCTCGAGTATATATATTTATACATGCTTGTATGCTAAATTTCATCGTTAAACAGTTTATAATGAATCACGAATTAAATACATATATTACTGGAAAAAGGTATATGATATACATGTTTTTGAAAAGCTGGCGAAAAACCAATAACTTTTCATTTAGATATCGAATAGTTTCGATGAACGGATTAAAAGATATGATCAACTGAATTATGATTGAAGTTAATTGAAATTGCTTTTGAATCTGCAATTAATATTTAAACAGCTTGTTTGTAAGATTGATAAATTGGATTTTTGAATATTACCAATCGAGTAAATGAATCCATATATAAGGTACGTCTCGTTTTGTTGAACTATTATCAAAATTGACTTTTTGAAACGACTTTGGATAACTATTGTATGTCGATCTCGAGCATTAGGATTGTGATACACTATGACCTGACCTAGCTTGATAGACTTTTATTGACCAACATATGTTCTCTAGGTTGAGATCCACGATTATTTGATAATCCGAGTTTCAGTCACATTTTGGTGAACAACTTTATATGCTGCTAAGGTGAGTTTCATTTGCTCCCTTTTTAATTGCTTTTGCAATATATATTTTTGGGCTGAGAATACATGCAATTTATTTTAAACGCAATGGATACAAGTACATACTTAATTCTACACTGAGTTTGAACCGAAAATCCCTTAGCTTTGGTAACTAGTAGCTGCAAGCACATAGGATATGGACTGGTGGGCGCAAATAACAGTATATGGATCCATAGGACTTGACATCCCCGTCCGAGCTAGAGCGCTAGCCTTTTAACGGACGTGTGTTATTTGAGTTTAGGACACGATGGTTTACGTGTATTAAAACGAATGGGGTATTTATCATTATAACGTTAAAGCTTAGTTACCAGGGTGCTTAGTTACGTAGAATTTATTGACAAACTTTTGATAAACGTTTCTGGATGAAACAACTGAAATCTTGTGATCCACTTTTATATACAGATTATGCGAAACACTAAAACTATGAACTCACCAACCTTTGTATTGACACTTGTTAGCATGTTTATTCTCAGGTTTCCTTGAAGTCTTCCGTTGTTTGCTTATATGTTAAACAAGCTATGTGCATGGAGTCGTACATGGCATATTTTTCAAGGAAACGTTGCATTCACCAAATCATCACCATGTATCTTATTTTGACCGCATTGTCAACGAAAGTACTATTGTAAACTATTATTTACGGCGATTGTCTATATGTAGAAATCATCAGATGTCGAAAACCTTTAATTTAAATATTCATTTATGGTGTGCCTTTTCAAAAGAATGCAATGTTTACAAAACGTATCATATAGAGGTCAAATACCTCGCAATGAAATCGATGAATGACGTGTTTGTCCATATGGATTTGGAGCGATCGTCACAGTTGATATTAGAGCGTTGGTCCTAGTGAACCAGGTCTTGCATTAGTGTATCTAACTGATAGTTGTTAGGATGCATTCGTAAGTCTGGACTTCGACCGTAGCTGCATCTCAAAAGTTTTGCTTATCATTTCTTGTCGGAAATTATCTGCTTATCATTCTTAAGTCTAGACACATTTTCCTGCATTTATTGCATAAATAGTGTATAGACAAAAATTCATATCTTAGCGTATCTGTTACTGTAAACTTTTCCTGACATCTTCCGAAAATTCCTCCGTGATTTATGGAATTTGGTATTATATATACATATGTAAATTATGTATTGAAGAATACCAAACTAAATTCTATAATCTAATTCATATCAAAAATCATCTCCCTAATTATACAAGATGGATCCCGTATCTAGTTCAAATTCCTTAAACTCCGACAGCTATTCCGATATGGATATTCACCTGAATTCCGAAGACAGTGTAACCGGAATGGATCAACCAATCAGCCATCACCTATTCTGGATGAATTGGGGACAGGTTCGTAACCTACTTAATTATTGGAGACAAGAAGAAGGCGATCCCTTCCATCCACCACATTGCCCTCTTGGCGAAGAACCTGAAGCACTTACCGGCGAACCTGTTCGAGACACCATTTTCTCTCTCATTTCCAGAGTATCTCGTCACGATAATATACTATCTCAAATTCTGGATCTTATTCATCCGTTCGTCCGAACCGCCAATCATCCCGGTGTAGTAGAAGAAGTCAACGAGCTTCGCGCTCGGGTAGTGGCTTTGGAGAATATGGTGCAAAGGTTACAAGAACCAGCAGCATCACCGGCATCAACAGTACCACCAACAACAACACCAACAGTACCATTACCACCACCAAAAACAACCGCATCGCAAACCTCAACTTCACAATCTATTCCACGAGCATCAATGTCATACGCACCGTAATTACCAAGAAATACCAGCAACAATAACCGATGAAGTATTAACTCATTTCCCCTGAAGAAATTTTATGTGTATTTAATATATATGAATTTTGAAATCAAAATAAATCTTTTCGTACTAAGCTATTACGTATGAATCTTAACTGGTAGGTACTACTCGGTTAGTTCATATTACTAATATGCAATGATGTACATCCTTCCTTAACAACTTAACCATTGTTAACTACAATCTCTGTTTCAACTTATTGAATTCCATTTCATAATAAACCAAGTGTATTATTCAATTACATAATTGATTTTACATTTTCATTTTTGATGTACTCGAAACTTTCAAGAAAACATCATCTGTGCCTTGTAAGGTTCACAAAAATTCCACGAGCACCAACATCCTTCACTGAGGAATATCAATAAGAATAAATAATGAAGTGTTGATTTCATTAGTGAAATACTCCGCAGAGACTATGTAATCTTTAATGTTTTAGAGATTAATCATTTTTAAGTCAAGTCGAAAATCAAATGAGCTTAATATGATATTAACTCATTAAATCCGTATTACATCTGAAGAAATATACATACATATATTTTCATAAAGACTGTAATGAAAATTCTTTTGTACAAAATATTACTTGTGAAATCTTTAACGGGTAGGTAATTCCCGGAAAATATATAAGTTCACAATTAATATGTTATATTGTACATTCTTCAACTTTGATTCAAAAATTATTAACTATGCTCACAGCGATATACAATCGTTTCCATACAAATTCAAATACATATTCTGAAAGGACTTGTTCATATACATTATAAACGATTCACAATAGTTGATTACATCGCGAGGTATTTGACCTCTATATGATACGTTTTACAAACATTGCATTCGTTTTTAAAAGACAAACTTTCTTTACATCAAAAATTGACGGCATGCATACCATTTCATATTACATCCAACTATAATTGACTTAATATTAATCTTGATGAACTCAACGACTCGAATGCAACGTCTTTCAAAGTATGTCTTGAATGACTCCAAGTAATATCCTTAAAATGAGCTAATGCACAGCTGAAGATTTCTTTAATACCTGAGAATAAACATGCTTTAAAGTGTCAACCAAAAGGTTGGTGAGTTCATTAGTTTATCATAATCCATCATTTCCGTAATAGTAATAGACCACAAGATTTCAGTTTCTATAAATATCTGTACACTCGCAAGTGTATAAAAGTATTCTATAAGTTGTAGGCACCCGGTAACAAGCCTTAACGTTCATGTTTTACCCTCTGAAGTACACCAGATCAGGTGTGTTTAAAATAACCTCGAAGTACTAAAGCATCCCATAGTCAGGATGGGGTTTGTCAGACCCAATAGATCTATCTTTAGGATTCGCGCCTACCGTACATAGACAAGTAGTTTAATGTTACCAAGCTAAGGGTATATTTCTGGTTTAAACCCACATAGAATTAGTTTTAGTACTTGTGCCTATTTCGTAAAACATTTATAAATCAGCGCATGTATTCTCAGCCCAAAAATATATATAAAAAGGGAGCAAATGAAACTCACAATACTGTATTTTGTAGCAATTATGTATATGACGGCACTGAACAAGTGCAGGGTTTGTCTCAGATTCACGAACCTATATTAAGTATATATATTTATATGTTGGTCAATATCTGTCTAACAATTTAGGTCAAGTCGTAGTGTATCACAATCCTAATGCTCGAGACTGACATGCAAAAGTCAACAAAAGTCAACTTGACCCAAAATGACTTTCAAAATCTATACATGTTTATTATATAACTTATATATAGTAGTTTTATATATTTAAATATATTTATCAGATCTTATTATACTAAATAATACAAGTCATTTATTAATAAATAAAAATTTATATTAAAATTCATATATGATAAAAATATACTTTTATATATCTCAAGTAATAAAATTTATAAAATTCACTTAATATCATAAAAATATAGTGGTATGTATTATTAATGTAATTACATTACGTGTGGTAAAAATATCTTTGTACGCATATTTATTTGATAAAATATTATTGATAATAATAATAATGATAAAAATAATAAAATGATAGTTTCAATAAAAATATTAATTTTTAGTAATAAAGATAATTTTAGTAATAACATCAACTGATAACAGTTATAATAATCGTTTTAATAATAATATTAAAATTAATGATAATTCAGTTGACCATATCTTTTAATCCGTTCATCGAAACCACACGATTTCTAAATGAAAAGTTATTAATTTTTTTCTTCAGCTTTTCAACGACATGCATATCATATAACTTATCTCAGTAGCATATGTATCAAATTCGTGATTTATCATAAACTATTTAACGACGAAACTAAGCATACAAACATGCATAATCATATATACTCGAGCACTAGTCAGGGATACACTATTAATATATAAAAGATAAGATATGAATGCTCACGTATCAATATTGTGATTCAATATTGCAGGAAAGTACGTAGACGCAACGAAAATGATAAACGTTAGGTTGACCTCACGAGCAATACCCTCGATCAATACCCATAACCTTCATAGCTATAACCCATAATTTCCTTAGCTATATCCCATTTGAAAACTTATTTTGAAATCGTCTGAATATAACTCCGTCGTAGTATTTTATGTATACTAATAATATCTTGAAATAGTACTAAGTAAATATATATATATATATGTAATTCGATTGAGAGAGTTTAGAGAAATATATTTTCAAGTTTCTATGAAATAATGAAACGTATTGAATTCTATTTATAATAGATTTTTGAATTATTAAAGTGAATTATTAAAGTATGAATTATTAAAGTGAATTATTAAAGTATGAATTATTAAAGTGAATTATTAAAGTATGAATTATTAAAGTGAATTATTAAAGTATGAATTATTAAAGTGAATTATTAAAGTATGAATTATTAAAGTGAATTATTAAAGTATGAATTATTAAAGTTAAAGTAAAGTAAAGGTAAAGTTAAAGTATAGTAAAAGTATAAAACTATGTACGTATAATACGCGTATAAAAATATATAATATTAATTTAAATTGTTATATATATTTAATAAAATAAAATATAAATATCGTTATCTTTATCATACTGGTTAAGTAATGAGTTATCAAAAAGAATAGATTTCTTAAATCACAGTGGACCTCATAACATAGGCCCGTAATCATATCATAATCTATCTGATAATTCAATCATTTGATATTATCTCTTAATTCTGTCGATAAATATATCGAAACAAATATGTTCATGAAAAGTATCATATATCTAATACTTTGTTAATGCTTTCAGTTAATATTATATATTATATATACATATCTATATACACATAATTGTTCGTGAATCGTCGAACACGGTCAAAGGGTAATTGATTACATGAATGTAGTTCCAAACTTTTTAAGATTCAACATTACAAATTCTGCTTATCGTGTCGGAAACATATAAAGGTTAAGTTTAAATTTGGTAGGAAATTTTCGGGTCGTCACATATTCTGATATTGACGGATCAAAATCCAAGTCATAACTCTGAACCGGTGACATCATTCTTAGATCTCTACATCTTTCAAATCTATACTTTGACTTCAAAACTGTGCAAGATCCTTTAGCGTTATTTTTACCGAAAATAACCTTGCAATTTCTTTTCAAAGTATTCAGTTTTATCACACTTCCAACCATTCAACTTCAACTTTTCAGATTAAGCCTTAATGTAACCTTGATATATACGTTTTGTTACTGGGGAACCTTTTGTAGTGACCCGAACTTTTCCATGTTTATATATATTAATTGAGATTGATATTTACATGATTAAATGTTTCCAACATGTTAAGCAATCAAACTTGTTAAGACTTGATTAATTGAAATAGGTTTCATATAGACAATTGACTACCCAAGTTGACCGGTGATTCACGAACGTTAAAACTTGTAAAAACTATATGATGACATATATATGGTTATATATATAGTTAACATGATATTATGATAAGTAAACATATCATTAAGTATATTAACAATGAACTACATATGTAAAAACAAGACTACTAACTTAATGATTTTGAAACGAGACATATATGTAACGATTATCGTTGTAACGACATTTAATGTATATATATATCATATTAAGAGATATTCGTACATCATAATATCATGATAATATAATAATTTAAAATCTCTTTTGATATTATAAACATTGGGTTAACAACATTTAACAAGATCGTTAACCTAAAGGTTTCAAAACAACATTTACATGTAACGACTAACGATGACTTAACGACTCAGTTAAAATGTATATACATGTAGTGTTTTAATATGTATTTATACACTTTTTAAAGACTTCAATACACTTATCAAAATACTTCTACTTAACAAAAATGCTTACAATTACATCCTCGTTCAGTTTCATCAACAATTCTACTCGTATGCACCCGTATTCGTACTCGTACAATACACAGCTTTTAGATGTATGTACTATTGGTATATACACTCCAATGATCAGCTCTTAGCAGCCCATGTGAGTCACCTAACACATGTGGGAACCATCATTTGGCAACTAGCATGAAATATCTCATAAAATTACAAAAATATGAGTAATCATTCATGACTTATTTACATGAAAACAAAATTACATATCCTTTATATCTAATCCATACACCAACGACCAAAAACACCTACAAACACTTTCATTCTTCAATTTTATTCATCTAATTGATCTCTCTCAAGTTCTATCTTCAAGTTCTAAGTGTTCTTCATAAATTCCAAAAGTTCTAGTTTCATAAAATCAAGAATACTTTCAAGTTTGCTAGCTCACTTCCAATCTTGTAAGGTGATCATCCAACCTCAAGAAATCTTTGTTTATTACAGTAGTTTATCATTCTAATACAAGGTAATAATCATATTCAAACTTTGGTTCAATTTCTATAACTATAACAATCTTATTTCAAGTGATGATCTTACTTGAACTTGTTTTCGTGTCATGATTCTGCTTCAAGAACTTCGAGCCATCCAAGGATCCATTGAAGCTAGATCCATTATTCTCTTTTCCAGTAGGTTTATCCAAGGAACTTAAGGTAGTAATGATGTTCATAACATCATTCGATTCATATATATAAAGCTATCTTATTCGAAGGTTTAAACTTGTAATCACTAGAACATAGTTTAGTTAATTCTAAACTTGTTCGCAAACAAAAGTTAATCCTTCTAACTTGACTTTTAAAATCAACTAAACACATGTTCTATATCTATATGATATGCTAACTTAATGATTTAAAACCTGGAAACACGAAAAACACCGTAAAACCGGATTTACGCTGTCGTAGTAACACCGCGGGCTGTTTTGGGTTAGTTAATTAAAAACTATGATAATCTTTGATTTAAAAGTTGTTATTCTGAGAAAATGATTTTTATTATGAACATGAAACTATATCCAAAAATTATGGTTAAACTCAAAGTGGAAGTATGTTTTCTAAAATGGTCATCTAGACGTCGTTCTTTCGACTGAAATGACTACTTTTACAAAAACGACTTGTAACTTATTTTTCCGACTATAAACCTATACTTTTTCTGTTTAGATTCATAAAATAGAGTTCAATATGAAACCATAGCAATTTTATTCACTCAAAACGGATTTAAAATGAAGAAGTTATGGGTAAAACAAGATTGGATAATTTTTCTCATTTTAGCTACGTGAAAATTGGTAACAAATCTATTCCAACCATAACTTAATCAACTTGTATTGTATATTATGTAATCTTGAGATACCATAGACACGTATACAATGTTTCGACCTATCATGTCGACACATCTATATATATTTCGGAACAACCATAGACACTCTATATGTGAATGTTGGAGTTAGCTATACAGGGTTGAGGTTTATTCCAAAATATATATAGTTTGAGTTGTGATCAATACTGAGATACGTATACACTGGGTCGTGGATTGATTCAAGATAATATTTATCGATTTATTTCTGTACATCTAACTGTGGACAACTAGTTGTAGGTTACTAACGAGGACAGCTGACTTAATAAACTTAAAACATAAAAATATATTAAAAGTGTTGTAAATATATTTTGAACATACTTTGATATATATGTATATATTGTTATAGGTTCGTGAATCAACCAGTGGCCAAGTCTTACTTCCCGACGAAGTAAAAATCTGTGAAAGTGAGTTATAGTCCCACTTTTAAAATCTAATATTTTTGGGATGAGAATACATGCAGGTTTTATAAATGATTTACAAAATAGACACAAGTACGTGAAACTACATTCTATGGTTGAATTATCGAAATCGAATATGCCCCTTTTTATTAAGTCTGGTAATCTAAGAATTAGGGAACAGACACCCTAATTGACGCGAATCCTAAAGATAGATCTATTGGGCCTAACAAACCCCATCCAAAGTACCGGATGCTTTAGTACTTCGAAATTTATATCATATCCGAAGGGTGTCCCGTAATGATGGGGATATTCTTATATATGCATCTTGTTAATGTCGGTTACCAGGTGTTCACCATATGAATGATTTTTATCTCTATGTATGGGATGTGTATTGAAATATGAAATCTTGTGGTCTATTATTATGATTTGATATATATAGGTTAAACCTATAACTCACCAACATTTTTGTTGACGTTTTAAGCATGTTTATTCTCAGGTGATTATTAAGAGCTTCCGCTGTCGCATACTTAAATAAGGACGAGATTTGGAGTCCATGATTGTATGATATTGTGTAAAAACTGCATTCAAGAAACTTATTTTGTTGTAACATATTTGTATTGTAAACCATTATGTAATGGTCGTGTGTAAACAGGATATTTTAGATTATCATTATTTGATAATCTACGTAAAGCTTTTTAAACCTTTATTGATGAAATAAAGGTTATGGTTTGTTTTAAAATGAATGCAGTCTTTGAAAAACGTCTCATATAGAGGTCAAAACCTCGCAACGAAATCAATTAATATGGAACGTTTTTAATCAATAAGAACGGGACATTTCAGTTGGTATCAGAGCGTTGGTCTTAGAGAACCAGAAAATTTGTATTAGTGTGTCTTATCGAGTTTGTTAGGATGCATTAGTGAGTCTGGACTTCGAACGTGTTTTCTTTAAAAATGATTGCTTAACATTTTTGTTGGAAACTATATATTTTTAACATATGAATATTATGTGATATATTAATCTCTTAACGTGTTTGATATTATGTGATAGATGTCTACCTCTAGAACAAGTCCCATTGACTCACCTAATAATAATGAAGAGTCAAATGTAAATTGGAATGATTCGTGGACTGATTCACAAGTTCCCGAAGAGGAACCGGAAGAAGAGTCGGAACCGGAAGAATAATCGGAACCGGAAGAAGAATCGGAACAGGAAGAAGAAATAGAACCGGTGGGGGAAATAATAAAACGGTTAAGTAAAAGAGAATCCTCAACCAACCGACCAAGGTTAATTATGGTCAATGGTGTTTCCGCCAAGGAAGCAAAATATTGGGAGGATTACCAATTCTCCGATGAATCGGATTCCGACGAGAATTCCGATGATGTTATAGAAATTACCCCAACTGAATTTAAAAAGGCAAAAGAAAATAATAAGGGAAAGGGCATAAAAATAGAGAAATCTAATTCCAACCCCGATGAACTTTATATGTATCGTCAACCCCCGAAGTCCTTAAGTTGTAACAATGACCCGGGAACCTCTAAACCACCAGGTTTTTCTAAACCAATGTGGACAACGACGGCTCGTATTAGGGGAACATCATATATCCCTAGAAACTTGGCAAAATGAACCAAAACCGAACAAGAAGAAATGAGCGAGTCAGAATAAGATAGTTGTATTCGTGTGGTGTAATATATGTAATATAGTGTGCTTATGCTTTATGATATATGTAAAAATTGCTTGTATTAATAAGTATATTTTTTTTTATGAATCTAACTCTTGTCTATTTTACAGTATAAAAACACAAAATGGATTGACAACCCAATATTTTAAGAGACCTACCCGGAGACATGATTGATGAAATCTTGTCTAGAGTCGGTCAGAATTCTTCGGCACAACTATTTAAGGCGAGATCAGTTTGTAAGAAATTCGAAGAACGTTCCAAGAATGCCTTGGTTTATAAAAGGCTTTCGTTCGAAAGATGGGGGATATCACATTGGGAAATCCATAAGTTACGATGTGTTTACTTTGACGCATATATTGCGAGGAACCCAAATGCTATTTTACGCAATGGGTTAAGAAATTATTTTGACTCAATATATCCGAATATTGGACTTCGTGATTTAGATAAAGCGGCTAACATGCAACATAAAGAAGCATGTTATGCTTACGGATTAGTAATGTTCGCTTCTCACCAAAGTGAGAACAAGAACATCGGGCTACAACTATTAAACAAAACGTTCCCACAAGTGACGGAGTCGGTAATTGGGGTAAGAAATGAGGTTTTTAGATTGTTACGGGACTGTTGGACATTACGTAACCCTCGTCCCTTTGACGACGTTACAACACGCTGTCTTATCAACGGCCATAACGGTTATGTTCCACAAGACCAAGGATGGGAAGTAATCCTAGTAAAACCAGAATGCATGACTTGTTTCTGGACGTATGAATTACGTGTCTTTATTGCCTTTGCTGAACGACTTGTGTACTAGCTAGAATTATCTTCACAACTATCTTGTATCAAAGTTATTGTGTGCTATATTTCATGCTTTATGTAAAATAAGCGATATTGTAAGTTTGTAAAATATTGTATAAAAGTTTGAACGCGAAATATTATTACAATCAGTTTTTCATATAGAATTGTAGTAGTTGAATTGTATATTAGCTACTAAGTATGAACTTAACGGGTAGGTACTACCCGAATTTAAACTTATAAAACGCTAATATGAAGAAAAAGCTTTTATAAATGAGTTCATATTATGCTACGAAATACTATTAACTACTCTTAATATTCTGTATGATTAACTTGTTCCATTTGACTATTTTGAAGGAAATGGCACCGACTACTCGACACACCGTGAATATGAATGAAGAGGAATTCCGTACTTTTCTAGCTTCAAACATAGCCGCAGTACAGGCTGCGCTACATACCAACAATAACCTTGGATCTAGCAGTACAGGAAATCGTGTAGGATGCACCTACAAAGAATTCACTGCCTGCAAACCTTTGGAATTTGATGGAACCGAAGGACCGATCGGATTGAAACGATGGACCGAGAAGGTCGAATCGGTGTTTGCCATAAGTAAGTGTACTGAAGAGGACAAAATGAAGTATGCTACGCATACCTTCAAAGGTTCTGCGTTAACATGGTGGAATACCTATCTAGAGCAAGTGGGACAAGACGATGCGTACGCACTACCGTGGTCAGCATTCAAGCACTTGATGAACGAGAAGTACCGTCCCAGAACCGAGGTCAATAAGCTCAAGACAGAACTTAGAGGGTTACGAACCCAAGGATTTGATATTACCACGTACGAAAGACGATTCACAGAATTATGCCTATTGTGTCCGGGAGCGTTCGAAGATGAGGAAGAGAAGATCGACGCGTTTGTGAAAGGATTACCGGAAAGAATCCAAGAAGATATAAGTTCACACGAGCCCGCCTCCATACAACAGGCATGTAGAATGGCTCACAAACTAGTGAACCAGATTGAAGAAAGAATTAAAGAACAGACTGCTGAAGAGGCCAATGTGAAGCAAGTCAAAAGAAAGTGGGAGGAAAACGGTGATAAGAATCACCAATACAACAACAACAGCAATTACAACAATAATCGCAACAATTATCCCAACAATCGCAACATCAATCGCAACTACAACAAACGGCCCAACAACAACAACAACAACAACAACAGCAACTACAACAATCATCCCAATAACAATAATAACCGCAACAACAACAACAACAATCAGAAGCAGCTATGCCAAAGGTGTGAAAAGTATCACTCAGGGTTCTGCACCAAATTTTGCAACAAGTGTAAAAGAAATGGTCATAGCGCGGCGAAGTGTGAGGTCTACGGACCAGGGGTTAATAAAACGAAAGGAACAAATGGTGTCGGAACGAGTAATGGCGGAGCAAGTAGTGTCGGAGCAAGTTATGCCAATGTAGTTTGTTATAAATGTTGAAAACCGGGCCACATTATTAGAAATTCCCCGAACCAGGAGAACACGAATGGACAAGGCCGCGGAAGAGTTTTCAATATTAATGCGGCAGAGGCACAGGAAGACCCGGAGCTTGTTACGGGTACGTTTCTTATTGACAATAAATCTGCTTACGTTTTATTTGATCGGGTGCGGATAGAAGCTATATGAGTAGAGATTTTTGTGCTAAATTAAGTTGTCCATTGACGCCTTTGGATAGTAAATTTTTACTCGAATTAGCAAATGGTAAATTAATTTCAGCAGATAATATATGTCGAAATCGATAAATTAAACTGGTTAGCGAAACATTTAAGATTGATTTGATACCAGTAGAGTTAGGGGGTTTTGATGTGATAATCGGTATGGACTGGTTGAAAGAAGTGAAAGCAGAGATCGTTTGTTACAAAAATGCAATTCGCATTATACGAGAAAAAGTAAAACCCTTAATGGTGTACGGAGAAAAGGGCAACACGAAGCTACATCTTATTAGTAATTTGAACGCACAAAAAATAATAAGAAAAGGTTGCTATGCTGTTCTAGCACACGTCGAGAAAGTACAAACTGAAGAAAAGAGCATCAATGATGTTCCCGTCGCAAAAGAATTTCCCGATGTATTTCCGAAAGAATTACCGGGATTACCCCCACATCGATCTGTTGAATTTCAAATAGATCTTGTACCAGGAGCTGCACCAATAGCTCGTGCTCCTTACAGACTCGCACCCAGCGAGATGAAAGAACTGCAAAGCCAATTACAAGAACTTTTAGAGCGTGGTTTCATTCGACCAAGCACATCACCGTGGGGAGCTCCTGTTTTGTTTGTCAAGAAGAAAGATGGTACATTCAGGTTGTGTATCGACTACCGAGAGTTGAACAAACTTACCATCAAGAATCGCTACCCACTACCGAGAATTGACGACTTATTTGATCAACTACAAGGCTCGTCTGTTTATTCAAAGATTGACTTACGTTCCGGGTATCATCAAATGCGGGTGAAAGAAGATGATATTCCAAAGACTGCTTTCAGAACACGTTACGGTCATTACGAGTTTATGGTCATGCCGTTTGGTTTAACTAATGCACCAGCTGTGTTCATGGACCTTATGAACCGAGTGTGTGGACCATACCTTGACAAGTTTGTCATTATTTTCATTGATGACATACTTATTTACTCAAAGAATGACCAAGAACACGGTGAACATTTGAGAAAGGTGTTAGAAGTATTAAGGAAGGAAGAATTGTACGCTAAGTTTTCAAAGTGTGCATTTTGGTTGGAAGAAGTTCAATTCCTCGGTCACATAGTGAACAAAGAAGGTATTAAGGTGGATCCGGCAAAGATAGAAACTGTTGAAAAGTGGGAAACCCCGAAAACTCCAAAACACATACGCCAGTTTTTAGGACTAGCCGGTTACTACAGAAGGTTCATCCAAGACTTTTCCAGAATAGCAAAACCCTTGACTGCATTAACGCATAAAGGGAAGAAATTTGAATGGAATGATGAACAAGAGAAAGCGTTTCAGTTATTGAAGAAAAAGCTAACTACGGTACCTATATTGTCATTGCCTGAAGGGAATGATGATTTTGTGATTTATTGTGACGCATCAAAGCAAGGTCTCGGTTGTGTATTAATGCAACGAACGAAGGTGATTGCTTATGCGTCTAGACAATTGAAGATTCATGAACAAAATTATACGACGCATGATTTGGAATTAGGTGCGGTTGTTTTTGCATTAAAGACTTGGAGGCACTACTTATATGGGGTCAAAAGTATTATATATACCGACCACAAAAGTCTTCAACACATATTTAATCAGAAACAACTAAATATGAGGCAGCGTAGGTGGATTGAATTATTGAATGATTACGACTTTGAGATTCGTTACCACCCGGGGAAGGCAAATGTGGTAGCCGATGCCTTAAGCAGGAAGGACAAAGAACCCATTCGAGTAAAATCTATGAATATAATGATTCATAATAACCTTACTACTCAAATAAAGGAGGCGCAACAAGGAGTTTTAAAAGAGGGAAATTTAAAGGATGAAATACCTAAAGGATCGGAAAAGCATCTTAATATTCGGGAAGATGGAACCCGGTATAGGGCTGAAAGGATTTGGGTACCAAAATTTGGAGATATGAGAGAAATGGTACTTAGAGAAGCTCATAAAACCAGATACTCAATACATCCTGGAACGGGGAAGATGTACAAGGATCTCAAGAAACATTTTTGGTGGCCGGGTATGAAAGCCGATGTTGCTAAATACGTAGGAGAATGTTTGACGTGTTCTAAGGTCAAAGCTGAGCATCAGAAACCATCAGGTCTACTTCAGCAACCCGAAATCCCGGAGTGGAAATGGGAAAACATTACCATGGATTTCATCACTAAATTGCCAAGGACTGCAAGTGGTTTTGATACTATTTGGGTAATAGTTGATCGTCTCACCAAATCAGCACATTTCCTGCCAATAAGAGAAGATGATAAGATGGAGAAGTTAGCACGACTGTATTTGAAGGAAGTCGTCTCCAGACATGGAATACCAATCTCTATTATCTCTGATAGGGATGGCAGATTTATTTCAAGATTCTGGCAGACATTACAGCAAGCATTAGGAACTCGTCTAGACATGAGTACTGCCTATCATCCACAAACTGATGGGCAGAGCGAAAGGACGATACAAACACTTGAAGACATACTACGAGCATGTGTTATTGATTTCGGAAACAGTTGGGATCGACATCTACCGTTAGCAGAATTTTCCTACAACAACAGCTACCATTCAAGCATTGAGATGGTGCCGTTTGAAGTACTTTATGGTAGAAAGTGCAGGTCTCCAATTTGTTGGAGTGAAGTGGGGGATAGACAGATTACGGGTCCGGAGATTATACAAGAAACTACCGAGAAGATCATCCAAATTCAACAACGGTTGAAAACCGCCCAAAGTCGACAAAAGAGCTACGCTGACATTAAAAGAAAAGATATAGAATTTGAAATTGAAGAGATGGTCATGCTTAAAGTTTCACCTTGGAAAGGCGTTGTTCGATTTGGTAAACGAGGGAAATTAAATCCAAGGTATATTGGACCATTCAAGATTATTGATCGTGTCGGACCAGTAGCTTACCGACTTAAGTTACCTCAACAACTCGCGGCTGTACATAACACTTTCCACGTCTCGAATTTGAAGAAATGCTTTGCTAAAGAAGATCTCACTATTCCGTTAGATGAAATCCAAATCAACGAAAAACTTCAATTCATCGAAGAACCCGTCGAAATAATGGATCGTGAGGTTAAAAGACTTAAGCAAAACAAGATACCAATTGTTAAGGTTCAATGGAATGCTCGTAGAGGACCCGAGTTCACCTGGGAGCGTGAAGATCAGATGAAGAAGAAATACCCGCATCTATTTCCAGAAGATTCGTCAACACCTTCAACAGCTTAAAATTTCGGGACGAAATTTATTTAACGGGTAGGTACTGTAGTGACCCGAACTTTTCCATGTTTATATATATTAATTGAGATTGATATTTACATGATTAAATGTTTCCAACATGTTAAGCAATCAAACTTGTTAAGACTTGATTAATTGAAATAGGTTTCATATAGACAATTGACTACCCAAGTTGACCGGTGATTCACGAACGTTAAAACTTGTAAAAACTATATGATGACATATATATGGTTATATATATATAGTTAACATGATATTATGATAAGTAAACATATCATTAAGTATATTAACAATGAACTACATATGTAAAAACAAGACTACTAACTTAATGATTTTGAAACGAGACATATATGTAACGATTATCGTTGTAACGACATTTAATGTATATATATCATATTAAGAGATATTCGTACATCATAATATCATGATAATATAATAATTTAAAATCTCTTTTGATATTATAAACATTGGGTTAACAACATTTAACAAGATCGTTAACCTAAAGGTTTCAAAACAACATTTACATGTAACGACTAACGATGACTTAACGACTCAGTTAAAATGTATATACATGTAGTGTTTTAATATGTATTTATACACTTTTGAAAGACTTCAATACACTTATCAAAATACTTCTACTTAACAAAAATGCTTACAATTACATCCTCGTTCAGTTTCATCAACAATTCTACTCGTATGCACCCGTATTCGTACTCGTACAATACACAGCTTTTAGATGTATGTACTATTGGTATATACACTCCAATGATCAGCTCTTAGCAGCCCATGTGAGTCACCTAACACATGTGGGAACCATCATTTGGCAACTAGCATGAAATATCTCATAAAATTACAAAAATATGAGTAATCATTCATGACTTATTTACATGAAAACAAAATTACATATCCTTTATATCTAATCCATACACCAACGACCAAAAACACCTACAAACACTTTCATTCTTCAATTTTCTTCATCTAATTGATCTCTCTCAAGTTCTATCTTCAAGTTCTAAGTGTTCTTCATAAATTCCAAAAGTTCTAGTTTCATAAAATCAAGAATACTTTCAAGTTTGCTAGCTCACTTCCAATCTTGTAAGGTGATCATCCAACCTCAAGAAATCTTTGTTTCTTACAGTAGTTTATCATTCTAATACAAGGTAATAATCATATTCAAACTTTGGTTCAATTTCTATAACTATAACAATCTTATTTCAAGTGATGATCTTACTTGAACTTGTTTTCGTGTCATGATTCTGCTTCAAGAACTTCGAGCCATCCAAGGATCCATTGAAGCTAGATCCATTTTTCTCTTTTCCAGTAGGTTTATCCAAGGAACTTAAGGTAATAATGATGTTCATAACATCATTCTATTCATACATATAAAGCTATCTTATTCGAAGGTTTAAACTTGTAATCACTAGAACATAGTTTAGTTAATTCTAAACTTGTTCGCAAACAAAAGTTAATACTTCTAACTTGACTTTTAAAATCAACTAAACACATGTTCTATATCTATATGATATGCTAACTTAATGATTTAAAACCTGGAAACACGAAAAACACCGTAAAACCGGATTTACGCCGTCGTAGTAACACCGCGGGCTGTTTTGGGTTAGTTAATTAAAAACTATGATAATCTTTGATTTAAAAGTTGTTATTCTGAGAAAATGATTTTTATTATGAACATGAAACTATATCCAAAAATTATGGTTAAACTCAAAGTGGAAGTATGTTTTCTAAAATGGTCATCTAGACGTCGTTCTTTCGACTGAAATGACTACCTTTACAAAAACGACTTGTAACTTATTTTTCCGACAATAAACCTATACTTTTTCTGTTTAGATTCATAAAATAGAGTTCAATATGAAACCATAGCAATTTGATTCACTCAAAACGGATTTAAAATGAAGAAGTTATGGGTAAAACAAGATTGGATAATTTTTCTCATTTTAGCTACGTGAAAATTGGTAACAAATCTATTCCAACCATAACTTAATCAACTTGTATTGTATATTATGTAATCTTGAGATACCATAGACACGTATACAATATTTCGACCTTTCATGTCGACACATCTATATATATTTCGGAACAACCATAGACACTCTATATGTGAATGTTGGAGTTAGCTATACAGGGTTGAGGTTGATTCCAAAATATATATAGTTTGAGTTGTGATCAATACTGAGATACGTATACACTGGGTCGTGGATTGATTCAAGATAATATTTATCGATTTATTTCTGTACATCTAACTGTGGACAACTAGTTGTAGGTTACTAACGAGGACATCTGACTTAATAAACTTAAAACATCAAAATATATTAAAAGTGTTGTAAATATATTTTGAACATACTTTGATATATATGTATATATTGTTATAGGTTCGTGAATCAACCAGTGGCCAAGTCTTACTTCCCGACGAAGTAAAAATCTGTGAAAGTGAGTTATAGTCCCACTTTTAAAATCTAATATTTTTGGGATGAGAATACATGCAGGTTTTATAAATGATTTACAAAATAGACACAAGTACGTGAAACTATATTCTATGGTTGAATTATCGAAATCGAATATGCCCCTTTTTATTAAGTCTGGTAATATAAGAATTAGGGAACAGACACCCTAATTGACGCGAATCCTAAAGATAGATCTATTGGGCCTAACAAACCCCATCCAAAGTACCGGATGCTTTAGTACTTCGAAATTTATATCATATCCGAAGGGTGTCCCGGAATGATGGGGATATTCTTATATATGCATCTTGTTAATGTCGGTTACCAGGTGTTCACCATATGAATGATTTTTATCTCTATGTATGGGATGTGTATTGAAATATGAAATCTTGTGGTCTATTATTATGATTTGATATATATAGGTTAAACCTATAACTCACCAACATTTTTGTTGACGTTTTAAGCATGTTTATTCTCAGGTGATTATTAAGAGCTTCCGCTGTCACATACTTAAATAAGGACGAGATTTGGAGTCCATGATTGTATGATATTGTGTAAAAACTGCATTCAAGAAACTTATTTTGTTGTAACATATTTGTATTGTAAACCATTATGTAATGGTCGTGTGTAAACAGGATATTTTAGATTATCATTATTTGATAATCTACGTAAAGCTTTTTAAACCTTTATTGATGAAATAAAGGTTATGGTTTGTTTTAAAATGAATGCAGTCTTTGAAAAACGTCTCATATAGAGGTCAAAACCTCGCAACGAAATCAATTAATATGGAACGTTTTTAATCAATAAGAACGGGACATTTCACCTTTTATGTCCCACCACATTAGCAGTAAATTTACCAACAACTTCATTGATCTTTGACCTTTCGAAAAATCCTAATACTCATTGAAACCCTATCATTTACTCATTTGCATCGTGTAACGAGAATTGCCATACGAATTATCGGGAATTAGAAATCAGTATTTTGAAATCTTGCAGCACGTCTACGCCAACAGTTATATGTGTACATATAACGTCTACCTCCTGGACTTACATACTTCGAATGTGAAGTTTCTGAAAAACACCCCAAACTACGAAACTAGTTCTCCGAAATTTGGAAAAAAATGTTGATGAAGCAGCAAAAACTGTAAACGACCTTAACAGTCAAAAGTTTGATGATAAAGAATAGTATGGTGGTAAAGCTGAGGAAAATAGAAGGTTTGGAACAGGAAAACGGATTGAGCAAAGTATGAAGGAGGCTGTGGATAAATCACAAAGACTGAACCTGCCTTCAAAGAATCCAAATGATTCAGTGTCTGTTGAAATCATTAGCGAATACCTTGCTCCTTACTCTAAAACCTTTACATATAATATTCTTTATCATCATCTTATCTTAAATATTATAATATATCATCGTATCTTCCGTTATAAATATCCTCTATATTTCTGAAGATATTTTCATCTGAAATCATTCATCTCTTCGCGCTATCTGTGTTATATCATAAAAGAAACTGTTTCAGTTTTTTAAATTCTGAAAATTTCGAAAAATGAATGTCTTTTAAGTAGTGTTGGGAACTGAAGCATGAGTTAGTATAATATAATGACATTTGATCAATGTGATTATATTAAAGTAAGTCATGCTGAGTTTTTAATGGAACGTGATAAAGGTTCACAGATCATACCGTCATCATAAACCATGTTACATAACTCTTTCATTCTATATAATCTCTAAAAATATCAAGAAAATATTTTCTTAATGATTCGGTCTTTTTCGAGGTATTCTGGTAATTTGACAAGTCAGATTGTACTATTACCATTTCTTTCTTAGAACATTAGTTATGTTCATCTGAAACTTCATACCTACGAATTCTGGACCATTATCCGCTTGACTTAAGGTCGGGAAGAGAAAACGAAAGCATGAAGCTCCGAAATATAATGGAGAATATAAAGCCCGATAACAACCCCGAAATTACAAACCGTGTATATCAATGCGTATAGCAATATAAAGACATGGGAGAATGAAAAATACTATAACTTCAAGGTAATAGTAGAAGAAAATAACTTCCTCTGGTGGCAGATGAAAAAGAAGAATGAAGGATACGATAGCCAGGAAAATATCAAGAATTAGAACTGGATTAAGCATTTTCACAATCTATTGGGATTTATGAAATAAGAAAGAAGATTATAGGAGTGGTGAAAATAAATGAAACGGAAGAGGTCAATTTATAGCGAAATATCAGACATAGCAATCGAGGCAGATTACGCATTTAATCAAAGAAAATCCTAATTTCCGAAAATTCCGAAGAATCAAATGTTATTTAGATTATGAAGATTTTCTATTCCTTAAATTTCGGAAATCAATCGTAACTACGTCAAAAGTTAAGACGAATCTCTATTCTTTCATTTCACTCTTTTACGATAACTTCTCTCATACGCTTCGAGAAATCGGATTGTTTTATCCATATAATTCAACGGTGATAAAATTCTATTTATCAACTCATATCCGTCATGAAAACATTTTTATTGTTAGCCATGACGACCTCACTTAAATTTCGGGACGAAATTTCTTTAACGGGTAGGTACTGTGATGACCCGGAAATTTCTGACCAAATTTAAACTTTATCTTTAAATGATTTAATGTTTTCGACACGATAAGCAAAGTCTGTTAGATTGAGTCTCAAAATTTTAGAACTGTTTCATATATACAATTACCTTTGACTACTCTCGACGATTCATGAACAATTATATGTATGTATATATATATATATATATATATATATATATATATATATATATATATATATATATATATATATATATATATATATATATATATATATATATATATATATATATATATATATATGTACAAGTAAAAATGACTTTGCTACAGTAAAACACTATTTGCTACAGTAAAACAGTATTTGCTGCAGTAAAACCGTACTTTGCTACAGTGCTGCAGTGATTTGCTACAGTGATTTGCTACAGTGAACACTATTTGCTACAGTAAACACTATTGCTACAGTAAACAATATTGCTACAGTAAAACACTATTTGATGTCGGCGAACTAGCAAACAAAAAAGAAAAAGGTTGCCATGCGATCGCATGGCAAAAACACTGAAAACTCATGCGATCGCATGGGGTCTGAAATCTGGCCACATCTATAAATTCGAACGTTTTGCATTTTTCTGATTCATTTTCATCTATCTCTCTCGTACCTATATGTATATTTATATTTAAATTATTATTATTATTATTATTATTTTTATTATTATTAAGATTAAGATTAATATTATTATTATTAATCTTATTATTATTATTATTAGTATTATACATAAAATATTACGACGAGGTCATCAGCGGGTCACTTTCAAAACTAGTTTTCAAACGGGATAGAGCTAAAAAAATTATGAGTTATAGTTATGGAGGTTATGGGCAATATTCATGGGTACTGTTCGCAAGTCAAACCTAGTGTTTATCATCTCTGTTACGTCTACGTACTTTTCTGCAATATTGAATCACAATATTGATATGTAAGCATTTATATTTTATCTTTTATAAATTAATAGTGTATACATGTCTAGTGCTCGAGTATATATATTTATACATGCTTGTATGCTAAATTTCGTCGTTAAACAGTTTATAATGAATCACGAATTAAATACATATACTACTGGAAAAAGGTATATGATATACATGTTTTTGGAAAGCTGGCGAAAAACCAATAACTTTTCATGTAGATATCAAATAGTTTCGATGAACGGATTAAAAGATATGATCAACTGAATTATGATTGAAGTTAATTGAAATTGCTTTTGAATCGGCAATTAATATTTAAACAACTTGTTTGTAAGATTGATAAATTGGATTTTTGAATATTACCAACCGAGTAAATGAATCCTTATATAAGGTACGTCTCGTTTTGTTGAACTATTGTCAAAATTGACTTTTTGAAACGACTTTGGATAACTTTTGTATGTCGATCTCGAGCATTAGGATTGTGATACACTATGACCTGACCTAGCTTGATAGACATTTATTGACCAACATATGTTCTCTAGGTTGAGATCCACGATTATTTGATAATCCGAGTTTCAGTCACATTTTGGTGAACAACTTTATATGCTGCTAAGGTGAGTTTCATTTGCTCCCTTTTTAATTGCTTTTGCAATATATATTTTTGGGCTAAGAATACATGCAATTTATTTTAAACGCAATGGATACAAGTACATACTTAATTCTACACTGAGTTTGAACCGTAAATCCCTTAGCTTTGGTAACTAGTAGCTGCCAGTACATAGGATATGGACTGGTGGGCGCAAATAACAGTATATGGATCCATAGGGCTTGACATCCCCGTCCGAGCTAGAGCGCTAGCCTTTTAACGGACATGTGTTATTTGAGTTTAGGACACGTTGGTTTGCGTGTATTAAAACGAATAGGGTATTTATCATTATAACGTTAAAGCTTAGTTACCAGGGTGCTCTGTTACGTAGAATCTATTGACAAACTTTTGATAAACGTTTTCTGGATGAAACAACTGAAATCTTGTGATCCACTTTTATATACAGATTATGCGAAACACTAAAACTATGAACTCACCAACCTTTGTGTTGACACTTGTTAGCATGTTTATTCTCAGGTTTCCTAGAAGTCTTCCGCTGTTTGCTTATATGTTAGACAAGCTATGTGCATGGAGTTATTTTTCAAGGAAACGTTGCATTCACCAAATCATCACCATGTATCTTATTTTGACTGCATTGTCAATGGAAGTACTATTGTAAACTATTATTTACGGTGATTGTCTATATGTAGAAATCATCAGATGTCGAAAACCTTTGATTTAAATATTCATTTATGGTGTGGCTTTTCAAAAGAATGCAATGTTTACAAAACGTATCATATAGAGGTCAAATACCTCGCAATGAAATCGATGAATGACGTGTTTGTCCATATGGATTTGGAGCGATCGTCACACTTTGGCTTCTCCCTTTAAAGTCCAAGGAAATAACATGAGATAGATCTGTTCATCCTCCACTTCTCTATTTTTAAATAAAGTACAGATCCTATTAAAGGTACGAAGATGTTCGTTTGGAGCTTCCTTCGGCGCACCACTAAATTGGCATTGATTAGTTACCATGTGTAAGATTTGTCCTTTGATTTCATAATCTGGAGCACTAATGTCTGGTTGAGTAATTGCGTGACCTTGGCCAGTGCGTTTAGCTCTCATTCGGTCTTCCATACTTAGAGGTTCCAGATTTTCCATGATTGAATTTGTTGAATCTGAATCACTAAGGGATTCTGACTTAATGGTTTCTTCCTCGACAATCTCTGGATGAGTGATTTGTGGTTCAGGAGGAATGATTAGTGGTTCAGGATCTCTGAATTGTCCCTGAATATCCTCCGGATTCTCATTTGTGAGGTCGGGTTCAAAAAATGGATTATCGGAAATTTGAATTGGAGTACTTGGTCGACTAGATGACGATTCTAAAGAAAAATCAACGGCGATAATGTTGGCTAGATGTCTTGATCGAGTTACAGGTGGTGAACGTTTTGCTCGGTGCATTCACTGAATATCCTATTAGTTATAAAAGATAAAAATCATATAAGTTATCAAATTAATAGACTTTTCTTCTTTTGCCCACGTTTCGAATAGCCAAAAGATGTAGCAGGGAGCCAGAACCCTTTAAATCAGAAACTCACAACTCAGCCACTAACAAATCCAACTATTACTACGAAGCAGAAAATTTGGATGTCTATCAATTTAACCGCTTAAAATAATTTTTCGTAGAAATTTTAAAAGAAAATAAAGAAATTTCTATGTCCTAGAAACTAGAGCGTCGAGAAATAAGAAAGAAAAAGATTGCGTCGAAAAACGTCGAAAAATAAAAGGTTGAAAAACAATAACAAAAAGAACGTAGCGCGTCGAAACTTAAAGTCTAAAAACAAAAAATTAAAAGTTACGTCTAAAAGTATTAAAGCTTAAAAGGAATACTATATCCAAAACGGCAATAACTTAAAAGTCACTAAAATCTTAAAACGGCGTCGCAAAATTCTAAAGCGCCTAAATCTTAGTCTAAAGAAAAAGCACTTAAGGGATTTTACGGCAAATCCTAAAAATCTAGAAATAAAAATAACTACGGGAAATACTAAATTTAAAACTAAGTACGAACTATAAAAATGCAAATTATGAATTACGATTAAAAAGATATAAAAATAAAAATAAACTTAAATTTATAAAAATATAATTCTAAAAAAATTATTTTTATATTATTTATTTTATAAAAGTAATAAGTTTATATATTTAATAAAGCTAATTAAAACTAAAAATAGAAAAATAATAAAACTAAAATTAATTAATTAAATAATTAACCCTAATTAGGGTTTATAATAATAATAATTAAATTATACTCCGTAATTAATGCAGTACCAGGTTCAGACCAGACGTGTCAGACAACCTCATGCGATCGCATGAGGTTTACGTCTCTGGACCGTGCGATCGCACGGTTCTTGGATCCGGACCAAAAGTCTGGGCTGCAACAGTGTCAGGCCCGTATACTTTTTACTTTTTTTTTCTGTTTTTTTTTGTTTTTATATTTATATAAAATTTTTATATAAATTAAATAAAACTTATATTTAAAAACTTAAAATAGAAATAAAAATACTTTATAATTTTATATATTTTGAACAACTCTGAAAAATATATATATATATATATATATATATATATATATATATATATATATATATATATATATATATATATATATATATATATATATATATATAATGTTTTTGTTTTTATATTTTTGTATTTTTAATCTTTAAAACGTATTTTTACAAAAAAAAATTAAAACTTAATAAAAATCTTTTTTTATAGCGTTTCGCTTTCGACGTTTAAGAAGTCCCCGGCAGCGGCGCCAAAATTACTTGATTAAAGCAGAGGGATACATGAAATAGTTATATTTTTATTATGAAATACTATTAAATACGATACAATTTTACACAAGTTATTTATTTATTTATAGAGTGGATATACTTAAACTTTGCTACAACACTTATAGGCAGTGTACCTAATCGTAAAGTAGTATAGTTTTAAGTAAGTTTGGTTCGTCCACAGGGAACTAGTCAAGTTTAACGCTATATTTTTAAAACTATATTTGTATAAATATATATATATATATATATATATATATATATATATATATATATATATATATATATATATATATATATATATATATATATATATATATATATATATATATATATATATATATTATAAAAAAGGGTTTTTACCGTTTAATGACCGGTTTGTTGATTTTATGTCTTAGGTAAAACCTAATGTAAAATATTAAAAATAAATATAACTTAATTTAAAGCGTGAAGTAAATGACAATAATTAAAGTGCGATAAATTAAAGTGCGATAAATAAAATTGTGATAAATAAAATGACAGTAAATAAAAGTGCGATGAAATATGAAATAAAGGAATTATGCTTATTTAAACTTCCATAATCATGATGTTTGACGTGTTGATTTTAATTTATTATCAGGGGTTAATTGTCCTTTGTCCTGGTTTATTCGATTTGTCCATCTGGTTTTTTGTCCATAACAGTCCATCTGTCATAAATATAAAGTGTGAGTGTCCTCGTCAAATTATCCTTATATCCGAAGTCAAATATTCCAACTAATTGGGGATTCAAACAGTAACAAGGTTTTAATACTTTGTTTAATGATTACACCAGGTTATCGACTGCGTATAATCTAAGGTTTTAATACTTTGTTAACAATTACACCAATTATCCTTGTATATAATTCACCCCTGTTTTAATGAGATATGAATATTAATTTACTCACTTGATCAGAATGAATAATCAATTACCCAACCTGAATAATTAATTAAATGATCGTAAAAGATGTCGTATAAACGTCACTAAATAGAACATACATAATCATTTTAATAATTATTAGATTAACTAATTTGAAGATAGGTTCGACAGATTCCAATGAGTTGTCATTTGATTAGACAATACTAAAATGTCCCATTCATATTGATTATAAACGTTTGCAAGGTTTCGACCTCTATATGAGACGTTTTTCAAATACTGCATTCATTTTTAAAACAACCATAACCTTTATTTTATCAATAAAGGTTTCAAAATCATTACGTAGATTATCAAATAATGATAATCTAAAATATACTATTTACACACGACTATTACATAATGGTTTACAATAGAAATATATTACATCGACATATGTTTCTTGAATGCAGTTTTTACATAATATCATACAAACATGGACTCCAAATCTTGTCCTTATTTTAGTATGCAACAGCGGAAGCTCTTAATATTCACCTGAGAATAAACATGCTTTAAACGTCAACAAAAATGTTGGTGAGTTATAGGTTTAACCTATATATATCAAATCGTAACAATAGACCACATGATTTCATATTTCAATACACACCATACATAGAGATAAAAATCATTCATATGGTGAACACCTGGTAACCGACATTAACAAGATGCATATATAAGAATATCCACATCATTCCGGGACACCCTTCAGATATGATATAAATTTTGAAGTATTAAAGCATCCGGTACTTTGGATGGGGTTTTTTAGGCCCAATAGATCTATCTTTAAGATTCGCGTCAATTAGGGTGTCTGTTCCCTAATTCTTAGATTACCAGACTTAATAAAAAGGGGCATATTCGATTTCGATAATTCAACCATAGAATGTAGTTTCACGTACTTGTGTCTATTTTGTAAATCATTTATAAAACCTACATGTATTCTCATCCCAAAAATATTAGATTTTAAAAGTGGGACTATAACTCACTTTCACAGATTTTTACTTCGTCGGGAAGTAAGACTTGGCCACTGGTCAATTCATGAACCTATAACAAATATTTACATATATATAAAAGTATATTCAAAATATATTTACAACACATTTAATACATTTTGATGTTTTAAGTTTATTAAGTCAGCTGTCCTCGTTAGTAACCTACAACTAGTTGTCCAACGTTAGATGTACAGAAAAAAATTGATATATATTATCTTGAATCAATCCACGACCCAGTGTATACACGTCTCAGGATAAATCACAACTCAAAGTATATATATTTTTGGAATCAACCTCAACCATGTATAGCTAACTCCCACATTACTGCATATAGAGTGTCTATGGTTGTTCCAAATAATATATACACATGGGTCGATATGATATGTCAAAACATTTGCATACGTGTCTATGGTATCCCAAGATTACATAATATATTAGAATACATGTATAATACAATATAAGTTAGCTAGGATATGATTAATATAGATTTGTTACCAATTTCACGTTGCTACAACAAGAAAAATTATCCAATCTTGTTTTACCCATAACTTCTTCATTTTAAATCCGTTTTGAGTGAATCAAATTGCTATGGTTTCATATTGAACTCTATTTTATAAACAGAAAAAGTATAGGTTTATTGTTGGAAATATAAGTTACAAGTCATTTTTGTAAAGGTAGTCATTTCAGTCGAAAGAACGACGTCTAGATGACCATTTTAGAAAACATACTTTCACTTTGAGTTTAACCATGATTTTTGGATATAGTTTCATGTTCATAAGAAAAATCATTTTCCCAGAAGAACAACTTTTAAATCAAAGTTTATCATAGTTTTTAATTAACTAACCCAAAACAGCCCGCGGTGTTACTACGACGGCGTAAATCCGGTTTTACGGTGTTTTTCGTGTTTTCAGGTTTTAAATCATTAAGTTAGCATATCATATAGATATAGAACATGTATTTAGTTGATTTTAAAAGTCAATTTAGAAGGATTAACTTTTGTTTGCGAACAAGTTTAGAATTAACTAAACTATGTTCTAGTGATTACAAGTTTAAACCTTCGAATAAGATAGCTTTATATGTATGAATCGAATGATGTTATGAACATCATTACTACCTAAAGTTTTTTGGATAAAGCTACTGTAAATGAGAAAAATGGATCTAGCTTCAAAGGATCCTTGGATGGCTTGAAAGTTCTTGAAGCAGAATCATGACACGAAAACAGTTCAAGTAAGATTTTCACTCAAAATAAGATTGTTATAGTTATAGAAATTGAATCAAAGTTTGAATATGAGTATTACCTTGTATTAGAAAGATATCTTACTGTAAATAAGAAAGATTTCTTGAGGTTGGATGATCACTATACAAGATTGGAAGTAAGCTAGCAAACTTGGAAGTATTCTTGATTTTATGAAACTAGAACTTGTAAAATTTATGAAGAACACTTAGAACTTGAAGATAGAACTTGAGAGAGATCAATTAGATGAAGAAAATTGAAGAATTAAAGTGTTTGTAGGTGTTTTTGGTCGTTGGTGTATGGATTAGATATAAAGGATATGTAATTTTGTTTTCATGTAAATAAGTCATGAATGATTACTCATATTTTTGTAATTTTATGAGATATTTCATGCTAGTTGCCAAATGATGGTTCCTACATGTGTTAGGTGACTCACATGGGCTGCTAAGAGCTGATCATTGGAGTGTATATACCAATAGTACATACATCTAAAAACTGTGTATTGTACGAGTACGAATACGGGGGCATACGAGTAAAATTGTTGATGAAACTGAATGAGGATGTAATTGTAAGCATTTTTGTTAAGTAGAAGTATTTTGATAAGTGTCTTGAAGTCTTTCAAAAGTGTATGAATACATATTAAAACACTACATGTATATACATTTTAACTGAGTCGTTAAGTCATCGTTAGTCGTTACATGTAAGTGTTGTTTTGAAACCTTTAGGTTAACGATCTTGTTAAATGTTGTTAACCCAATGTTTATAATATCAAATGAGATTTTAAATTATTATATTATCATGATATTATGATGTACGAATATCTCTTAATATGTTATATATACATTAAATGTCGTTACAACGATAATCGTTACATATATGTCTCGTTTCAAAATCATTAAGTTAGTAGTCTTGTTTTTACATATGTAGTTCATTATTAATATACTTAATGATATGTTCACTTATCATAATATCATGTTAACTATATATATAACCATATATATGTCATCATATAGTTTTTACAAGTTTTAACGTTCGTGAATCACCGGTCAACTTGGGTGGTCAATTGTCTATATGAAACCTATTTCAATTAATCAAGTCTTAACAAGTTTGATTGCTTAATATGTTGGAAATACTTAATCATGTAAATAACAATTTCATTTAATATATATATAAACATGGAAAAGTTCGGGTCACTACAGTACCTACCAGTTAAATAAATTTCGTCCTAAAATTTTAAGCAGTTGGAGGTGTTGACGTATCTTCTGGAAATAAATGCGGGTATTTCTTCTTCATCTGATCTTCTCATTCCCAGCTGAACTCGGGTCCTCTATGAGCATTCCATCGAACCTTAACAATTGGTATCTTGTTTTGCTTAAGTCTTTTAACCTCACGATCCATTATTTCGACGGGTTCTTCGATGAATTGAAGTTTTTCGTTGATTTGGTTTTCATCTAACGGAATAGTGAGATCTTCTTTAGCAAAACATTTCTTCAAATTCGAAACGTGGAAAGTGTTATGTACAGCCGCGAGTTGTTGAGGTAACTCAAGTCGGTAAGCTACTGGTCCGACACGATCAATAATCTTGAATGGTCCGATATACCTTGGATTTAATTTCCCTCGTTTACCAAATCGAACAACACCTTTCCAAGGTGCAACTTTAAGCATGACCATCTCTCCAATTTCAAATTCTATATCTTTTCTTTTAATGTCAGCGTAGCTCTTTTATCGACTTTGGGCGGTTTTCAACCGTTGTTGAATTTGGATGATCTTCTCGGTAGTTTCTTGTATTATCTCCGGACGCGTAATCTGTCTATCCCCCACTTCACTCCAACAAATCGGAGACCTGCACTTTCTACCATAAAGTGCTTCAAACGGCGCCATCTCAATGCTTGAATGGTAGCTGTTGTTGTAGGAAAATTCTGCTAACGGTAGATGTCGATCCCAACTGTTTCCGAAATCAATAACACATGCTCGTAGAATGTCTTCAAGCGTTTGTATCGTCCTTTCGCTCTGCCCATCAGTTTGTGGATGATAGGCAGTACTCATGTCTAGACGAGTTCCTAATGCTTGCTGTAATGTCTGCCAGAATCTTGAAATAAATCTGCCATCCCTATCAGAGATAATAGAGATTGGTATTCCATGTCTGGAGACGACTTCCTTCAAATACAGTCGTGCTAACTTCTCCATTTTGTCATCTTCTCTTATTGGCAGGAAGTGTGCTGATTTGGTGAGATGATCAACTATTACCCAAATAGTATCAAAACCACTTGCAGTCCTTGGCAATTTAGTGATGAAATCCATGGTAATGTTTTCCCATTTCCATTCCAGGATTTTGGGTTGTTAAAGTAGACCTGATGGTTTCTGATGCTCAGCTTTGACCTTAGAACACGTCAAACATTCTCCTACGTATTTAATAACATCGGCTTTCATACCCGACCACCAAAAATGTTTCTTGAGATCCTTGTACATCTTCCCCGTTCCAGGATGTATTGAGTATCTGGTTTTATGAGCTTCTCTAAGTACCATTTCTCTCATATCTCCAAATTTTGGTACCCAAATCCTTTCAGCCCTATACCGGGTTCCGTCTTCCCGAATATTAAGATGCTTCTCCGATCCTTTGGGTATTTCATCCTTTAAATTTCCCTCTTTTAAAACTCCTTGTTGCGCCTCCTTTATTTGAGTAGTAAGGTTATTGTGAATCATTATATTCATAGATTTTACTCGAATGGGTTCTCTGTCCTTCCCGCTCAAGGCGTCGGCTACCACATTTGCCTTCCCTGGGTGGTAACGAATCTCAAAGTCGTAATCATTCAACAATTCAATCCACCTACGCTGCCTCATATTCAGTTGTTTCTGATTAAATATGTGTTGAAGACTTTTGTGGTCGGTATATATAATACTTTTGACCCCATATAAGTAGTGCCTCGAAGTCTTTAATGCAAAAACAACCACGCCTAATTCCAAATCATGCGTCGTATAATTTTGTTCGTGAATCTTCAATTGTCTAGACGCATAAGCAATCACCTTCGTTCGATGCATTAATACACAACCGAGACCTTGCTTTGATGCGTCACAATAAATCACAAAATCATCATTCCCTTCAGGCAATGACAATATAGGTGCCGTAGTTAGCTTTTTCTTCAATAACTGAAATGCTTTCTCTTGTTCATCCTTCCATTCAAATTTCTTCCCTTTATGCGTTAATGCAGTCAAGGGTTTTGCTATTCTGGAAAAGTCTTGGATGAACCTTCTGTAGTAACCAGCTAGTCCTAAAAACTGGCGTATGTGTTTCGGAGTTTTCGGGGTTTCCCACTTTTCAACAGTTTCTATCTTAGCCGGATCCACCTTAATACCTTTTTTGTTCACTATGTGACCGAGGAATTGACCTTCTTCCAACCAAAATACACACTTTGAAAACTTAGCGTACAATTCTTCCTTCCTCAATACTTCTAACACCTTTCTCAAATGTTCACCGTGTTCTTGGTCATTCTTTGAGTAAATAAGTATGTCATCAATGAAAACAATGGCAAACTTGTCAAGGTATGGTCCACACACTCGGTTCATAAGGTCCATGAACACAGCTGGTGTATTAGTTAAACCAAATGGCATGACCATAAACTCGTAATGACCGTAACGTATTCTGAAAGCAGTCTTTGGAATATCATCTTCTTTTACCCGCATTTGATGATACCCGGAACGTAAGTCAATCTTTGAAAAAACAGACGAGCCTTGTAGTTGATCAAATAAGTCGTGGATACTTGGTAGTGGGTAGCGGTTCTAGATGGTAAGTTTGTTCAACTCTCGGTAGTCGATACACAACCTGAATGTACTATCTTTCTTCTTGACAAACAAAACAGGAGCTCCCCACGGTGATGTGCTTGGTCGAATGAAACCACGCTCTAAAAGTTCTTGTAATTGGCTTTGCAGTTCTTTCATCTCGCTGGGTGCGAGTCTGTAAGGAGCACGAGCTATTGGTGCAGCTCCTGGTACAAGATCTATTTGAAATTCAACGGAATGATGTGGGGGTAATCCCGGTAATTCTTTCGGAAATACATCGGGAAATTCTTTTACGACGGGAACATCATTGATGCTCTTTTCTTCAGTTTGTACTTTCTCGACGTGTGCTAGAACAGCATAGCAACCTTTTCTTATTAGTTTTTGTGCATTCAAATTACTAATAAGATGTAGCTTCGTGTTGCCCTTTTCTCCGTACACCATTAAGGGTTTTCCTTTTTCTCGTATAATGCGAATTGTATTTTTGTAACAAACGATCTCTGCTTTCACATCTTTCAACCAGTCCATACCGATTATCATATCAAAACTCCCTAACTCTACTGGTATTAAGTCAATCTTAAATGTTTCGCTAACCAGTTTAATTTTTCGATTCCGACATATATTATCTGCTGAAATTAATTTACCATTTGCTAATTCGAGTAAAAATTTACTTTCCAAAGGCGTCAATGGACAACTTAATTTAGCACAAAAATCTCTACTCATATAGCTTCTATCCGTACCCGAATCAAATAAAACGTAAGCAGATTTATTGTCAATAAGAAACGTACCCGTAACAAGCTCCGGGTCTTCCTGTGCCTCTGCCGCATTAATATTGAAAACTCTTCCGCGGCCTTGTCCATTCGTGTTCTCCTGGTTCGGGAATTTCTAATAATGTGGCCCGGTTTTCCACATTTATAACAAACTACATTGGCATAACTTGCTCCTACACTACTTGATCCGCCATTACTCGTTCCGACACCATTTGTTCCTTTCGTTCTATTAACCCCTGGTCCGTAGACCTCACACTTCGCCGCGCTATGACCATTTCTTTCACACTTGTTGTAAAATTTGGTGCAGAACCCGAGTGATACTTTTCACACCTTTGGCATAGCTGCTTCTGATTGTTATTGTTGTTGCGGTTATTATTGTTGTTGGGATGATTGTTGTAGTTACTGTTGTTGTTGTTGTTGTTGTTGTTGTTGTTGTTATTGTTGGGCCGTTTGTTGTAGTTGCAATTGATGTTGCGATTGTTGGGATAGTTGTTGCGATTATTGTTGTTATTGCTGTTGTTGTTGTATTGGTGATTCTTATCACCGTTTTCCTCCCACTTTCTTTTGACTTGCTTCACATTGGCCTCTTCAGTAGTCTGTTCTTTAATTCTTTCCTCAATCTGGTTCACTAGTTTGTGAGTCATTCTACATGCCTGTTGTATGGAAGCGGGCTCGTGTGAACTTATATCTTCTTGGATTCTTTCCGGTAATCCTTTCACAAACGCGTCGATCTTCTCTTCCTCATCTTCGAACGCTCCCGGTCACAATAGGCATAATTCTGTGAATCGTCTTTCGTACGTGGTAATATCAAATCCTTGGGTTCGTAACCCTCTAAGTTCTGTCTTGAGCTTATTGACCTCGGTTCTGGGACGGTACTTCTCGTTCATCAAGTGCTTGAATGCTGACCACGGTAGTGCGTAAGCATCATCTTGTCCCACTTGCTCTAGATAGGTATTCCACCATGTTAATGTAGAACCTGTGAAGGTATGCGTAGCGTACTTCACTTTATCCTCTTCAGTAAACTTACTTATGGCAAACACCGATTCGACCTTCTCGGTCCACCGTTTCAATCCGATCGGTCCTTCGGTTCCATCAAATTCCAAAGGTTTGCAGGCAGTGAATTCTTTGTAGGTGCATCCTACACGATTTCCTGTACTGCTAGATCTAAGGTTATTGTTGGTATGTAGCGCAGCCTGTACTGCGGCTATGTTTGAAGCAAGAAAGGCACGAAATTCCTCTTCGCTCATATTCAAGGTGTGTCGAGTAGTCGGTGCCATTTCCTTCAAAATAGTCAAATGAAACGAGTTAATCATATAGAATATCAAGAGTAGTCAATAGTATTTCGTAGCGTAATATGAACTTATTTATAAAAGCTCTTTCTTCATATTAGCGTTTTATACTCTTTAATTCTGGTAGTACCTACCCGTTAAGTTCATACTTAGTAGCTAACATACTATTTCAACTACTACAATTCTATATGAAAAACTAATCACAAAAAAAATATATATATATCATATTCAAACCTTTATACAATAACTTGCAAACTTACAATGCCGCTTTTTTTTTTTTTACATATAGCATGAAATATATCACAAAAAACTTTGATACAAAGTAGTTGCGAAGATAATTCTAGTTAATAAATAAGGCGTTCAGCAAAGGCAATAAAGACACGTACTTCATACGTCCAGAAACAAGTCATGCATTCTGGTTTTACTAATACCACTTCCCATCCTTGGTTTTGTGGAACATAACCGTTGTGACCGATAGTAAGACAATGTGTTGTAACGTCGTCAAAAGGATGAAGGTTACGTAATGACCAACAGTCTCGTTATAACCTAAAAACCTCATTTCTTACCCCAATTACCGACTCCGTCACTTGTGGGAATGTTTTGTTTAATAGTTGTAGCCCGATGTTCTTGTTCTCACTTTGGTGAGAAGCGAACATCACTAACCCGTAAGCATAACATGCTTCTTTATGTTTCATGTTAGCCGCTTTTTCTAAATCACGAAGTCCTATATTCGGATATATTGAGTCAAAATAATTTCTTAACCCATTGCGTAAAATAGCATTTGGGTTCCCCGCAATATATGCGTCAAAGTAAACACATCGTAACTTATGGATTTCCCAATGTGATATCCCCCATCTTTCGAACGACAGCCTTTTATAAATCAAAGCATTCTTGGAACGTTCTTCGAATGTCTTACAAACTGATCTCGCCTTAAATAGTTGTGCCGAGGAATCCTGACCGACTCTAGACAAGATTTCATCAATCATGTCTCTGGGTAGGTCCCTTAAAATATTGGGTTGTCTATCCATTTTGTGTTTTTATACTGTAAAATAGACAAGAGTTAGATTCATAAAAAAAATACTTATTAATACAAGCAATTTTTACATATATCATAAAGCATAAGCACACTATATTACATATATTACACCACACGAATACAACTATCTTATTCCGACTCGCTCGTTTCTTCTTCTTTGGTTTCGGTTCGTTTTGCCAAGTTTCTAAGGATATATGATGTTCCCCTAATACGAGCCGTCATTTTCCACATTGGTTTAGAAAAACCCGGTGGTTTAGAGGTTCCCAAGTTATTGTCACAACTTAAGAAATACGGGTGTTGACGATACATATAAAGTTCATCGGGTTTGGAATCAAATTTCTCTATTTTTATGCCCTTTCCCTTATTGTTCTCTTTTGTCTTATTAAATTGTGTTGGGGTAATTTCTATAACATCATCGGAATCCTTGTCGGGATCCGATTCATCGGAGAATTGGTAATCCTCCCAATACTTTGCTTCCTTGGCGAAAACACCATTGACCATAATTAACTTTGGTCGGTTGGTTGAGGATTTTCTTCTACTTAACCGTTTTATTATTTCCCCCACTGGTTCTATTTCTTCTTCCGGTTCCGATTCTTCTTCCGGTTCCGATTCTTCTTCCGGTTCCGACTCTTCTTCCGGTTTCTCTTCGGGAACTTGTGAATCAGTCCACGAATCATTCCAATTTACATTTGACTCTTCATTATTATTAGGTGAGTCAATGGGACTTGTTCTAGAGATAGACATCTATCACATAATATCAAACGCGTTAAGAGATTAATATATCACATAGTATTCACATGTTAAAAATATATTGTTTCCAACAAAATTTGTTAAGCAATCATTTTTCAAGTAAACACGGTCGAAGTCCAGACTCACTAATGAATCCTAACAAACTCGATAAGACACACTAATGCAAAATTCTGGTTCTCTAAGACCAACGCTCGGATACCAACTGAAATGTCCCGTTCATATTGATTATAAACGTTCCATATTAATTGATTTCGTTGCGAGGTTTTGACCTCTATATGAGACGTTTTTCAAAGACTGCATTCATTTTTAAAACAACCATAACCTTTATTTTATCAATAAAGGTTTCAAAAGCATTACGTAGATTATCAAATAATGATAATCTAAAATATAATGTTTACACACGACCATTACATAATGGTTTACAATAGAAATATATTACATCAACATATGTTTCTTGAATGCAGTTTTTACATAATATCATATAAACATGGACTCCAAATCTTGTCCTTATTTTAGTATGCAACAGCGGAAGCTCTTAATATTCACCTGAGAATAAACATGCTTTAAACGTCAACAAAAATGTTGGTGAGTTATAGGTTTAACCTATATATATCAAATCGTAACAATAGACCACAAGATTTCATATTTCAATACATCCCATACATAGAGATAAAAATCATTCATATGGTGAACACCTGGTAACCGACATTAACAAGATGCATATATAAGAATATCCCCATCATTCCGGGACACCCTTCGGATATGATATAAATTTCGAAGTACTAAAGCATCCGGTACTTTGGATGGGGTTTGTTAGGCCCAATAGATCTATCTTTAGGATTCGCGTCAATTAAGGTGTCTGTTCTCTAATTCTTAGATTACCAAACTTAATAAAAAGGGGCATATTCGATTTCGATAATTCAACCATAGAATGTAGTTTCACGTACTTGTGTCTATTTTGTAAATCATTTATAAAACCTGCATGTATTCTCATCCCAAAAATATTAGATTTTAAAAGTGGGACTATAACTCACTTTCACAGATTTTTACTTCGTCGGGAAGTAAGACTTGGCCACTGGTCGATTCACGAACCTATAACAATATATACATATATATCAAAGTATGTTCAAAATATATTTACAACACTTTTAATACATTTTGATGTTTTAAATTTATTAAGTCAGCTGTCCTCGTTAGTAACCTACAACTAGTTGTACAATGTTAGATGTACAGAAAAAATTTGATATATATTATCTTGAATCAATCCACGACCTAGTGTATACATGTCTCAGGCTAGATCACAACTCAAAGTATATATATTTTTGGAATCAACCTCAACCCTGTATAGCTAACTCCCACATTACTGCATATATAGTGTCTATGGTTGTTCCAAATAATATATACACATGGGTCGATATGATATGTCAAAACATTTGCATACGTGTCTATGGTATCCCAAGATTACATAATATATTAGAATACATGTATAATACAATATAAGTTAGCTAGGATATGATTAATATAGATTTGTTACCAATTTTCACGTTGCTACAACAAGAAAAATTATCCAATCTTGTTTTACCCATAACTTCTTCATTTTAAATCCGTTTTGAGTGAATCAAATTGCTATGGTTTCATATTGAACTCTATTTTATGAATTTAAACAGAAAAAGTATTGGTTTATAGTTGGAAATATAAGTTACAAGTCGTTTTTGTAAAGGTAGTCATTTCAGTCGAAAGAACGACGTCTAGATGACCATTTTAGAAAACATACTTCCACTTTGAGTTTAACCATGATTTTTGGATATAGTTTCATGTTCATAAGAAAAATCATTTTCCCAGAAGGACAACTTTTAAATCAAAGTTTATCATAGTTTTTAATTAACTAACCCAAAACAGCCCGCGGTGTTACTACGGCGGCGTAAATTCGGTTTTACGGTGTTTTTCGTGTTTTCAGGTTTTAAATCATTAAGTTAGCATATCATATAGATATAGAACATGTGTTTAGTTGATTTTAAAAGTCAAGTTAGAAGGATTAACTTTTGTTTGCGAACAAGTTTAGAATTAACTAAACTATGTTCTAGTGATTACAAGTTTAAACCTTCGAATAAGATAGCTTTATATGTATGAATTGAATGATGTTATGAACATCATTACTACCTCAAGTTTTCTGGATAAAGCTACTGGAAATGAGAAAAATGGATCTAGCTTCAAAGGATCCTTGGATGGCTTGAAAGTTCTTGAAGCAGAATCATGACACGAAAACAGTTCAAGTAAGATTTTCACTCGAAATAAGATTGTTATAGTTATAGAAATTGAATCAAAGTTTGAATATGAGTATTACCTTGTATTAGAAAGATATCTTACTGTAAATAAGAAAGATTTCTTGAGGTTGGATGATCACTCTACAAGATGGGAAGTAAGCTAGCAAACTTAGAAGTATTCTTGATTTTATGAAACTAGAACTTGTAGAATTTATGAAGAACACTTAGAACTTGAAGATAGAACTTGAGAGAGATCAATTAGAAGAAGAAAATTGAAGAATGAAAGTGTTTTTAGGTATTTTTGGTCGTTGATGTATGGATTAGATATAAAGGATATGTAATTTTGTTTTCATGTAAATAAGTCATGAATGATTACTCATATTTTTGTAATTTTATGAGATATTTCATGCTAGTTGCCAAATGATGGTTCCCATATATGTTAGGTGACTCACATGAGCTGCTAAGAGCTGATCATTGGAGTGTATATACTAATAGTACATACATCTAAAAGCTGTGTATTGTACGAGTACGAATACGGGTGCATACGAGTAAAATTGTTGATGAAACTGAACGAGGATGTAATTGTAAGCATTTTTGTTAAGTAGAAGTATTTTGATAAGTGTCTTGAAATCTTTCAAAAGTGTATGAATACATATTAAAACACTACATGTATATACATTTTAACTGAGTCGTTAAGTCATCGTTAGTCGTTACATGTAAGTGTTTTTTTGAAACCTTTAGGTTAACGATCTTGTTAAATGTTGTTAACCCAATGTTTATAATATCAAATGAGATTTTAAATTATTATATTATCATGATATTATGATGTACGAATATCTCTTAATATGATATATATACATTAAATGTCGTTACAACGATAATCGTTACATATATGTCTCGTTTCAAAATCATTAAGTTAGTAGTCTTTTTTTTACATATGTAGTTCATTATTAATATACGTAATGATATGTTTACTTATCATAATATCATTTTAACTATATATATATAACCATATATATGTCATCATATAGATTTTACAAGTTTTAACGTTCGTGAATTACCGGTCAACTTGGGTGGTCAATTGTCTATATGAAACCTATTTCAATTAATCAAGTCTTAAGAAGTTTGATTGCTTAATATGTTGGAAACACTTAATCATGTAAATAACAATTTCATTTAATATATATATAAACATGGAAAAGTTCGGGTCACTACAAATACCCCTCATCTATTAATTGTAGTGACCCGAAATTTTCCATGTTTATATATATTAATTGAGATTGATATTTACATGATTAAATGTTTCCAATATGTTAAGCAATCAAACTTGTTAAGACTTGATTAATTGAAATATGTTTCATATAGACAATTGACCACCCAAGTTGACCGGTGATTCACGAACGTTAAAACTTGTAAAAACTATATGATGACATATATATGGATATATATATAGTTAACATGATACTATGATAAGTAAACATATCATTAAGTATATTAACAATGAACTACATATGTAAAAACAGGACTACTAACTTAATGATTTTGAAACGAGACATATATGTAACGTTTATCGTTGTAACGACATTTAATGTATATATATCATATTAAGAGATATTCGTACATCATAATATCATGATAATATAATAATTTAAAATCTCTTTTGTTATTATAAACATTGGGTTAACAACATTTAACAAGATCGTTAACCTAAAGGTTTCAAAACAACACTTACATGTAACGACTAACGATGACTTAACGACTCAGTTAAAATGTATATACATGTAGTGTTTTAATATGTATTTATACACTTTTGAAAGACTTCAATACACTTATCAAAATACTTCTACTTAACAAAAATGCTTACAATTACATTCTCGTTCAGTTTCATCAACAATTCTACTCGTATGCACCCGTATTCGTACTCGTACAATACACAGCTTTTAGATGTATGTACTATTGGTATATACACTCCAATGATCAGCTCTTAGCAGCCCATGTGAGTCACCTAACACATGTGGGAACCATCATTTGGCAACTAGCATGAAATATCTCATAAAATTACAAAAATATGAGTAATCATTCATGACTTATTTACATGAAAACAAAATTACATATCCTTTATATCTAATCCATACACCAACGACCAAAAACACCTACAAACACTTTCATTCTTCAATTTTCTTCATCTAATTGATCTCTCTCAAGTTCTATCTTCAAGTTCTAAGTGTTCTTCATATATTCTACAAGTTCTAGTTACATAAAATCAAGAATACTTTCAAGTTTGCTAGCTCACTTCCAATCTTGTAAGGTGATCATCCAACCTTAAGAAATCTTTGTTTCTTACAGTAGGTTATCATTCTAATACAAGGTAATAATCATATTCAAACTTTGGTTCAATTTCTATAACTATAACAATCTTATTTCAAGTGATGATCTTACTTGAACTTGTTTTCGTGTCATGATTCTGCTTCAAGAACTTCGAGCCATCCAAGGATCCATTGAAGCTAGATCCATTTTTATCTTTTCTAGTAGGTTTATCCAAGGAACTTAAGGTAGTAATGATGTTCATAACATCATTCGATTCATACATATAAAGCTATCTTATTCGAAGGTTTAAACTTGTAATCACTAGAACATAGTTTAGTTAATTCTAAACTTGTTCGCAAACAAAAGTTAATCCTTCTAACTTGACTTTTAAAATCAACTAAACACATGTTATATATCTGTATGATATGCTAACTTAATGATTTAAAACCTGGAAACACGAAAAACACCGTAAAACCGGATTTACGCCGTCGTAGTAACACCGCGGGCTGTTTTGGGTTAGTTAATTAAAAACTATGATAAACTTTGATTTAAAAGTTGTTATTCTGAGAAAATGATTTTTATTATGAACATGAAACTATATCCAAAAATTATGGTTAAACTCAAAGTGGAAGTATGTTTTCTAAAATGGTCATCTAGACGTCGTTCTTTCGACTGAAATGACTACCTTTACAAAAACGACTTGTAACTTATTTTTCAGACTATAAACCTATACTTTTTCTGTTTAGATTCATAAAATAGAGTTCAATATGAAACCATAGCAATTTGATTCACTCAAAACGGATTTAAAATGAAGAAGTTATGGGTAAAACAAGATTGGATAATTTTTCTCATTTTAGCTACGTGAAAATTGGTAACAAATCTATTCCAACCATAACTTAATCAACTTGTATTGTATATTATGTAATCTTGAGATACCATAGACACGTATACAATGTTTCGACCTATCATGTCGACACATCTATATATATTTCGGAACAACCATAGACACTCTATATGTGAATGTTGGAGTTAGCTATACAGGGTTGAGGTTGATTCCAAAATATATATAGTTTGAGTTGTGATCAATACTGAGATACGTATACACTGGGTCGTGGATTGATTCAAGATAATATTTATCGATTTATTTCTGTACATCTAACTGTGGACAACTAGTTGTAGGTTACTAACGAGGACAGCTGACTTAAGAAACTTAAAACATCAAAATATATTAAAAGTGTTGTAAATATATTTTGAACATACTTTGATATATATGTATATATTGTTATAGGTTCGTGAATCAACCAGTGGCCAAGTCTTACTTCCCGACGAAGTAAAAATCTGTGAAAGTGAGTTATAGTCCCACTTTTAAAATCTAATATTTTTGGGATGAGAATACATGCAGGTTTTATAAATGATTTACAAAATAGACACAAGTACGTGAAACTACATTCTATGGTTGAATTATCGAAATCGAATATGCCCCTTTTTATTAAGTCTGGTAATCTAAGAATTAGGGAACAAACACCCTAATTGACGCGAATCCTAAAGATAGATCTATTGGGCCTAACAAACCCCATCCAAAGTACCGGATGCTTTAGTACTTCGAAATTTATATCATATCCGAAGGGTGTCCCGGAATGATGGGGATATTCTTATATATGCATCTTGTTATTGTCGGTTACCAGGTGTTCACCATATGAATGATTTTTATCTCTATGTATGGGATGTGTATTGAAATATGAAATCTTGTGGTCTATTGTTACGATTTGATATATATAGGTTAAACCTATAACTCACCAACATTTTTGTTGACGTTTTAAGCATGTTTATTCTCAGGTGATTATTAAGAGCTTCCGCTGTCGCATAATTAAATAAGGACAAGATTTGGAGTCCATGCTTGTATGATATTGTGTAAAAACTGCATTCAAGAAACTTATTTTGTTGTAACATATTTGTATTGTAAACCATTATGTAATGGTCGTGTGTAAACAGGATATTTTAGATTATCATTATTTGATAATCTACGTAAAGCTTTTTAAACCTTTATTGATGAAATAAAGGTTATGGTTTGTTTAAAAATGAATGCAGTCTTTGAAAAATGTCTCATATAGAGGTCAAAACCTCGCAACGAAATCAATTAATATGGAACGTTTTTAATCAATAAGAACGGGACATTTCAGTTGGTATCCGAGCGTTGGTCTTAGAGAACCAGAAAATTTGCATTAGTGTGTCTTATCGAGTTTGTTAGGATGCATTAGTGAGTCTGGACTTCGACCGTGTTTTCTTTAAAAATGATTGCTTAACATTTTTGTTGGAAACTATATATTTTTAACATATGAATATTATGTGATATATTAATCTCTTAACGTGTTTGATATTATGTGATAGATGTCTACCTCTAGAACAAGTCCCATTGACTCACCTAATAATAATGAAGAGTCAAATGTAAATTGGAATGATTTGTGGACTGATTCACAAGTTCCCGAAGAGGAACCGGAAGAAGAGTCAGAACCGGAAGAAGAATCGGAACCGGAAGAAGAATCGGAACCGGATGAAGAAATAGAACCGGTAGGGGAAATAATAAAACGGTTAAGTAAAAGAAAATCCTCAACCAACCGACCAAAGTTAATTTTGGTTAATGGTGTTTCCGCCAAGGAAGCAAAATATTGGGAGGATTACCAATTCTCCGATGAATCGGATTCCGACGAGAATTCCGATGATGTTATAGAAATTACCCCAACTGAATTTAAAAAGGCAAAAGAAAATAATAAGGGAAAGGGCATAAAAATAGAGAAATCTAATTCCAACCCCGATGAACTTTATATGTATCGTCAACCCCCGAAGTCCTTAAGTTGTAACAATGACCCGGGAACCTCTAAACCACCAGGTTTTTCTAAACCAATGTGGACAACGACGGCTCGTATTAGGGGAACATCATATATCCCTAGAAACTTGGCAAAACGAACCAAAACCGAAGAAGAAGAAACGAGCGAGTCGGAATAAGATAGTTGTATTCGTGTGGTGTAATATATGGAATATAGTGTTCTTATGCTTTATGATATATGTAAAAATTGCTTGTATTAATAAGTATTTTTTTTTATGAATCTAACTCTTGTCTATTTTACAGTTTAAAAACACAAAATGGATAGACAACCCAATATTTTAAGAGACCTACCCGGAGACATGATTGATGAAATCTTGTCTAGAGTCGGCCAGAATTCTTCGGCACAACTATTTAAGGCGAGATCAGTTTGTAAGACATTCGAAGAACGTTCCAAGAATGTCTTGGTTTATAAGAGACTTTCGTTTGAAAGATGGGGGATATCACATTGGGAAACCCATAAGTTACGATGTGTTTACTTTGACGCATATATTGCGGGGAACCCAAATGCTATTTTACGCAACGGGTTAAGAAATTATTTTGACTCAATATATCCGAATATTGGACTTCGTGATTTAGAAAAAGCGGCTAACATGCAACATAAAGAAGCATGTTATGCTTACGGATTAGTAATGTTCGCTTCTCACCAAAGTGAGAACAATAACATCGGGCTACAACTATTAAACAAAACGTTTCCACAAGTGACGGAGTCGGTAATTGGGGTAAGAAATGAGGTTTTTAGATTATTACGGGACTGTTGGACATTACGTAACCCTCGTCCCTTTGATGACGTTACAACACGCTGTCTTATCAACGGCCATAACGGTTATGTTGCACAAGACCAAGGATGGGAAGTAGTCCTAGTAAAACCAGAATGCATGACTTGTTTCTGGACGTATGAATTACGTGTCTTTATTGCCTTTGCTGAACGACTTGTGTACTAGCTAGAATTGTCTTCACAACTATCTTGTATCAAAGTTATTGTGTGCTATATTTCATGCTTTATGTAAAATAAGCGGTATTGTAAGTTTGTAAAATATTGTATAAAAGTTTGAACGCGAAATATTATTATAATCAGTTTTTCATATAGAATTGTAGTAGTTGAATTGTATATTAGCTACTAAGTATGAACTTAACGGGTAGGTACTACCCGAATTTAAACTTATAAAACGCTAATATGAAGAAAAAGCTTTTATAAATGAGTTCATATTATGCTACGAAATACTATTAACTACTCTTAATATTCTGTATGATTAACTTGTTCCATTTAACTATTTTGAAGGAAATGGCACCGACTACTCGACACACCGTGAATATGAATGAAGAGGAATTTCGTACTTTTCTAGCTTCAAACATAGCCGCAGTACAGGCTGCGCTACATACCAACAATAACCTTGGATCTAGCAGTACAGGAAATCGTGTAGGATGCACCTACAAAGAATTCACTGCCTGCAAACCTTTGGAATTTGATGGAACCGAAGGACCGATCGGATTGAAACGGTGGACCGAGAAGGTTGAATCGGTGTTTGCCATAAGTAAGTGTACTGAAGAGGACAAAGTGAAGTACGCTACGCATACCTTCACAGGTTCTGTGTTAACATGGTGGAATACCTATCTAGAGCAAGTGGGACAAGACGATGCATACGCACTACCGTGGTCAGCATTCAAGCACTTGATGAACGAGAAGTACCGTCCCAGAACCGAGGTCAATAAGCTCAAGACAGAACTTAGAGGGTTACGAACCCAAGGATTTGATATTACCATGTACGAAAGACGATTCCCAGAATTGTGCCTATTGTGTCCGGGAGCATTCGAAGATGAGGAAGAGAAGATCGACGCGTTTGTGAAAGGATTACCGGAAAGAATCCAAGAAGATATAAGTTCACACGAGCCCGCCTCCATACAACAGGCATGTAGAATGGCACAAACTAGTGAACCAGATTGAAGAAAGAATTAAAGAACAGACTGCTGAAGAGGCCAATGTGAAGCAAGTCAAAAGAAAGTGGGAGGAAAACGGTGATAAGAATCACCAATACAACAACAACAGCAATTATAACAATAATCGCAACAACTATCCTAACAATCGCAACATCAATCGCAACTATAACAAACGACCCAACAACAACAACAACAACAACAACAACAACAACAACAACCACAACAATCATCTTAACAACAATAATAACCGCAACAACAACAACAATTAGAAGCAGCTATGCCAAAGGTGTGAAAAGTATCACTCGGGGTTCTGCACCAAATTTTGCAACAAGTGTAAAAGAAATGGTCATAGCGCGGCGAAGTGTGATGTCTACGGACCAGGGGTTAACAGTACGAAATGAACAAATGGTGTCGGAACGAGTAATGGCGGAGCAAGTAGTGTCGGAGCAAGTTATGCCAATGTAGTTTGTTATAAATGTGGAAAACCGGGCCACATTATTAGAAATTGCCCGAACCAGGAGAACACGAATGGACAAAGCCGCGGAAGAGTTTTCAATATTAATGCGGCAGAGGCACAGGAAGACCCGGAGCTTGTTACGGGTACGTTTCTTATTGACAATAAATCTGCTTACGTTTTATTTGATTCGGGTGCAGATAGAAGCTATATGAGTAGAGATTTTTGTGCTAAATTAAGTTGTCCATTGACGCCTTTGGATAGTAAATTTTTACTCGAATTAGCAAATGGTAAATTAATTTCAGCAGATAATATATGTCAGAATCGAGAAATTAAACTGGTTAGCGAAACATTTAAGATTGATTTGATACCAGTAGAGTTAGGGAGTTTTGATGTGATAATCGGTATGGACTGGTTGAAAGAAGTGAAAGCATAGATCGTTTGTTACAAAAATGCAATTCGCATTATACGAGAAAAAGGAAAACCCTTAATGGTGTACGGAGAAAAGGGCAACACGAAGCTACATCTTATTAGTAATTTGAAGGCACAAAAACTAATAAGAAAAGGTTGCTATGCTGTTCTGGCACACGTCAAGAAAGTACAAACTGAAGAAAAGAGCATCAATGATGTTCCCATCGCAAAAGAATTTCCCAATGTATTTCCGAAAGAATTACCGGGATTACCCCCACATCGATCCGTTGAATTTCAAATAGATCTTGTACCAGGAGCTGCACCAATAGCTCGTACTCCTTACAGACTCGCACCCAGCGAGATGAAAGAACTGAAAAGCCAATTACAAGAACTTTTAGAGCGTGGTTTCATTCGACCAAGCACATCACCGTGGGGAGCTCCTGTTTTGTTTGTCAAGAAGAAAGATGGTACATTCAGGTTGTGTATCGACTACCGAGAGTTGAACAAACTTACCATCAAGAACCGCTACCCACTACCGAGAATCGACGACTTATTTGATCAACTACAAGGCTCGTCTGTTTATTCAAAGATTGACTTACGTTCCGGGTATCATCAAATGCGGGTGAAAGAAGATGATATTCCAAAGACTGCTTTCAGAACACGTTACGGTCATTACGAGTTTATGGTCATGTCGTTTGGTTTAACTAATGCACCAGCTGTGTTCATGGACCTTATGAACCGAGTGTGTGGACCATACCTTGACAAGTTTGTCATTGTTTTCATTGATGACATACTTATTTACTCAAAGAATGACCAAGAACACGGTGAACATTTGAGAAAGGTGTTAGAAGTATTGAGGAAGGAAGAATTGTACGCTAAGTTTTCAAAGTGTGCATTTTGGTTGGAAGAAGTTCAATTCCTCGGTCACATAGTGAACAAAGAAGGTATTAAGGTAGATCCGGCAAAGATAGAAACTGTTGAAAAGTGGGACACCCCAAAAACTCCGAAACACATACGCCAGTTTTTAGGACTAGCTGGTTACTACAGAAGGTTCATCCAAGACTTTTCCAGAATAGCAAAACCCTTGACTGCATTAACGCATAAAGGGAAGAAATTTGAATGGAATGATGAACAAGAGAAAGCGTTTTAGTTATTGAAGAAAAAGCTAACTACGGCACCTATATTGTCATTGCCTGAAGGGAATGATGATTTTGTGATTTATTGTGATGCATCAAAGCAAGGTCTCGGTTGTGTATTAATGCAACGAACGAAGGTGATTGCTTATGCGTCTAGACAATTGAAGATTCACGAACAAAATTATACGACGCATGATTTGGAATTAGGCGCGGTTGTTTTTGCATTAAAGACTTGGAGGCACTACTTATATGGGGTCAAAAGTATTATATATACCGACCACAAAAGTCTTCAACACATATTTAATCAGAAACAACTGAATATGAGGCAGCGTAGGTGGATTGAATTATTGAATGATTACGACTTTGAGATTCGTTACCACCCGGGGAAGGCAAATGTGGTAGCCGATGCCTTGAGCAGGAAGGACAGAGAACCCATTCGAGTAAAATCTATGAATATAATGATTCATAATAACCGCAACAAGGAGTTTTAAAAGAGGGAAATTTAAAGGATGAAATACCCAAAGGATCGGAGAAGCATCTTAATATTCGGGAAGATGGAACCAGGTATAGGGCTGAAAGGATTTGGGTACCAAAATTTGGAGATATGAGAGAAATGGTACTTAGAGAAGCTCAAAAAAACCAGATACTCAATACATCCTGGAACGGGGAAGATGTACAAGGATCTCAAGAAACATTTTTGGTGGCCGGGTATGAAAGCTGATGTTGCTAAATACGTAGGAGAATGTTTGACGTGTTCTAAGGTCAAATCTGAGCATCAAAAACCATCAGGTCTACTTCAACAACCCGAAATCCCGGAATGGAAATGGGAAAACATTACCATGGATTTCATCACTAAATTACCAAGGACTGCAAGTGGTTTTGATACTATTTGGGTAATAGTTGATCGTCTCACCAAATCAGCACACTTCCTGCCAATAAGAGAAGATGACAAGATGGAGAAGTTAGCACGACTATATTTGAAGGAAGTCGTCTCCAGACATGGAATACCAATCTCTATTATCTCTGATAGGGATGGCAGATTTATTTCAAGATTCTGGCAGACATTACAGCAAGCATTAGGAACTCGTCTAGACATGAGTACTGCCTATCATCCACAAACTAATGGGCAGAGCGAAAGGACGATACAAACGCTTGAAGACATGCTACGAGCATGTGTTATTGATTTCGGAAACAGTTGGGATCAACATCTACCATTAGCAGAATTTTCCTACAACAACAGCTACCATTCAAGCATTGAGATGGCGCCGTTTGAAGCACTTTATGGTAGAAAGTGCAGGTCTCCGAATTGTTGGAGTGAAGTGGGGGATAGACAGATTACGGGTCCGGAGATTATACAAGAAACTACCGAGAAGATCATCCAAATTCAACAACGGTTGAAAACCGCCCAAAGTCGACAAAAGAGCTACGCTGACATTAAAAGAAAAGATATAGAATTTGAAATTGGAGAGATGGTCATGCTTAAAGTTGCACCTTGGAAAGGCGTTGTTCGATTTGGTAAACGAGGGAAATTAAATCCAAGGTATATTGGACCATTCAAGATTATTGATCGTGTCGGACCAGTAGCTTACCGACTAGAGTTACCTCAACAACTCGCGGCTGTACATAACACTTTCCACGTCTCGAATTTGAAGAAATGTTTTGCTAAATAAGATCTCACTATTCCGTTAGATGAAATCCAAATCAACGAAAAACTTCAATTCATCGAAGAACCCGTCAAAATAATGGATCGTGAGGTTAAAAGACTTAAGCAAAACAAGATACCAATTGTTAAGGTTCGATGGAATGCTCGTAGAGGACCCGAGTTCACCTGGGAGCGTGAAGATCAGATGAAGAAGAAATACCCACATCTATTTCCAGAAGATTCGTCAACACCTTCAACAGCTTAAAATTTCGGGACGAAATTTATTTAACGGGTAGGTACTGTAGTGACCCGAAATTTTCCATGTTTATATATATTAATTGAGATTGATATTTACATGATTAAATGTTTCCAATATGTTAAGCAATCAAACTTGTTAAGACTTGATTAATTGAAATATGTTTCATATAGACAATTGACCACCCAAGTTGACCGGTGATTCACGAACGTTAAAACTTGTAAAAACTATATGATGACATATATATGGATATATATATAGTTAACATGATACTATGATAAGTAAACATATCATTAAGTATATTAACAATGAACTACATATGTAAAAACAGGACTACTAACTTAATGATTTTGAAACGAGACATATATGTAACGTTTATCGTTGTAACGACATTTAATGTATATATATCATATTAAGAGATATTCGTACATCATAATATCATGATAATATAATAATTTAAAATCTCTTTTGTTATTATAAACATTGGGTTAACAACATTTAACAAGATCGTTAACCTAAAGGTTTCAAAACAACACTTACATGTAACGACTAACGATGACTTAACGACTCAGTTAAAATGTATATACATGTAGTGTTTTAATATGTATTTATACACTTTTGAAAGACTTCAATACACTTATCAAAATACTTCTACTTAACAAAAATGCTTACAATTACATTCTCGTTCAGTTTCATCAACAATTCTACTCGTATGCACCCGTATTCGTACTCGTACAATACACAGCTTTTAGATGTATGTACTATTGGTATATACACTCCAATGATCAGCTCTTAGCAGCCCATGTGAGTCACCTAACACATGTGGGAACCATCATTTGGCAACTAGCATGAAATATCTCATAAAATTACAAAAATATGAGTAATCATTCATGACTTATTTACATGAAAACAAAATTACATATCCTTTATATCTAATCCATACACCAACGACCAAAAACACCTACAAACACTTTCATTCTTCAATTTTCTTCATCTAATTGATCTCTCTCAAGTTCTATCTTCAAGTTCTAAGTGTTCTTCATATATTCTACAAGTTCTAGTTACATAAAATCAAGAATACTTTCAAGTTTGCTAGCTCACTTCCAATCTTGTAAGGTGATCATCCAACCTTAAGAAATCTTTGTTTCTTACAGTAGGTTATCATTCTAATACAAGGTAATAATCATATTCAAACTTTGGTTCAATTTCTATAACTATAACAATCTTATTTCAAGTGATGATCTTACTTGAACTTGTTTTCGTGTCATGATTCTGCTTCAAGAACTTCGAGCCATCCAAGGATCCATTGAAGCTAGATCCATTTTTATCTTTTCCAGTAGGTTTATCCAAGGAACTTAAGGTAGTAATGATGTTCATAACATCATTCGATTCATACATATAAAGCTATCTTATTCGAAGGTTTAAACTTGTAATCACTAGAACATAGTTTAGTTAATTCTAAACTTGTTCGCAAACAAAAGTTAATCCTTCTAACTTGACTTTTAAAATCAACTAAACACATGTTCTATATCTGTATGATATGCTAACTTAATGATTTAAAACCTGGAAACACGAAAAACACCGTAAAACCGGATTTACGCCGTCGTAGTAACACCGCGGGCTGTTTTGGGTTAGTTAATTAAAAACTATGATAAACTTTGATTTAAAAGTTGTTATTCTGAGAAAATGATTTTTATTATGAACATGAAACTATATCCAAAAATTATGGTTAAACTCAAAGTGGAAGTATGTTTTCTAAAATGGTCATCTAGACGTCGTTCTTTCGACTGAAATGACTACCTTTACAAAAACGACTTGTAACTTATTTTTCAGACTATAAACCTATACTTTTTCTGTTTAGATTCATAAAATAGAGTTCAATATGAAACCATAGCAATTTGATTCACTCAAAACGGATTTAAAATGAAGAAGTTATGGGTAAAACAAGATTGGATAATTTTTCTCATTTTAGCTACGTGAAAATTGGTAACAAATCTATTCCAACCATAACTTAATCAACTTGTATTGTATATTATGTAATCTTGAGATACCATAGACACGTATACAATATTTCGACCTTTCATGTCGACACATCTATATATATTTCGGAACAACCATAGACACTCTATATGTGAATGTTGGAGTTAGCTATACAGGGTTGAGGTTGATTCCAAAATATATATAGTTTGAGTTGTGATCAATACTGAGATACGTATACACTGGGTCGTGGATTGATTCAAGATAATATTTATCGATTTATTTCTGTACAACCAGTGGTGACCCGAGAATTTGTGAAAGTGAGATACGTAAAAATCTGTGAAAGTGAGTTATAGTCCCACTTTTAAAATCTAATATTTTTGGGATGAGAATACATGCAGGTTTTATAAATGATTTACAAAATAGACACAAGTACGTGAAACTACATTCTATGGTTGAATTATCGAAATCGAATATGCCCCTTTTTATTAAGTCTGGTAATCTAAGAATTAGGGAACAGACACCCTAATTGACGCGAATCCTAAAGATAGATCTATTGGGCCTAACAAACCCCATTCAAAGTACCGGATGCTTTAGTACTTCGAAATTTATATCATATCCGAAGGGTGTCCCGGAATGATGGGGAAATTCTTATATATGCATCTTGTTATTGTCGGTTACCAGGTGTTCACCATATGAATGATTTTTATCTCTATGTATGGGATGTGTATTGAAATATGAAATCTTGTGGTCTATTGTTACGATTTGATATATATAGGTTAAACCTATAACTCACCAACATTTTTGTTGACGTTTTAAGCATGTTTATTCTCAGGTGATTATTAAGAGCTTCCGCTGTCGCATACTTAAATAAGGACAAGATTTGGAGTCCATGCTTGTATGATATTGTGTAAAAACTGCATTCAAGAAACTTATTTTGTTGTAACATATTTGTATTGTAAACCATTATGTAATAGTCGTGTGTAAACAGGATATTTTAGATTATCATTATTTGATAATCTACGTAAAGCTTTTTAAACCAGTGGCCAAGTCTTACTTCCCGACGAAGTAAAAATCTGTGAAAGTGAGTTATAGTCCCACTTTTAAAATCTAATATTTTTGGGATGAGAATACATGCAGGTTTTATAAATGATTTACAAAATAGACACAAGTACGTGAAACTACATTCTATGGTTGAATTATCGAAATCGAATATGCCCCTTTTTATTAAGTCTGGTAATCTAAGAATTAGGGAACAGACACCCTAATTGACGCGAATCCTAAAGATAGATCTATTGGGCCTAACAAACCCCATCCAAAGTACCGGATGCTTTAGTACTTCGAAATTTATATCATATCCGAAGGGTGTCCCGGAATGATGGGGATATTCTTATATATGCATCTTGTTATTGTCGGTTACCAGGTGTTCACCATATGAATGATTTTTATCTCTATGTATGGGATGTGTATTGAAATATGAAATCTTGTGGTCTATTGTTACGATTTGATATATATAGGTTAAACCTATAACTCACCAACATTTTTGTTGACGTTTTAAGCATGTTTATTCTCAGGTGATTATTAAGAGCTTCCGCTGTCGCATACTTAAATAAGGACAAGATTTGGAGTCCATGCTTGTATGATATTGTGTAAAAACTGCATTCAAGAAACTTATTTTGTTGTAACATATTTGTATTGTAAACCATTATGTAATGGTCGTGTGTAAACAGGATATTTTAGATTATCATTATTTGATAATCTACGTAAAGCTTTTTAAACCTTTATTGATGAAATAAAGGTTATGGTTTGTTTAAAAATGAATGCAGTCTTTGAAAAATGTCTCATATAGAGGTCAAAACCTCGCAACGAAATCAATTAATATGGAACGTTTTTAATCAATAAGAACGGGACATTTCATTAATAGTCAATAGTCCAATGTCCACAAGTGTCGGTCTTTTGTCCAAACCTTAATTATGGTACAAAATCTAATAACCTCATCTTAATATTTGGTCTAACATCATGATTACTTTGGCTCAAATAAGCATAATAATAACTTAGTTATGAGACATTAATTTAAAAAAGGAAGAACATAGCTTACAGTGGTGATTAATCACGTAGCGTTACACGGACAGAGTTCCGACTTACAAAACCTTAAAACATTTCTTACAATAACCCAATTATTATTAAACTTAAATTAAACTTTAAATTATAAATATTTATATATATATATATATATATATATATATATATATATATATATATATATATATATATATATATATATATATATATATATATATATATATATATATATATATGTTTCTTACAAAGAAGGAAAAGAAAAAGATGTGTGTTTTATTTCGGCCAGAAAATGTGAGTTTTATAGAATGTGGCCTGCTACAGTAACTCATGCGATAGCATGAGATTTGTGCCTTCTGGCCATGCGATCGCATGGCCGTCATTTCCTGGTCACATACTTTTTGGCTCCTAGCTTGTCGACATATTTATTTAATATATATAATATATATATATATATATATAATTTTATATAATTATATATATTATATTATATTCATGTGCATAGTTGATTTGTAATTTTAGCTCCGTTGCGTCGCGCGTTGATAGTTGGCTCAGGTCCCGGTTCCAGATTTTCGAACGTCCTTTCGTACGATTTAATATCTTGTACTTTGCGTTTTGCGTCTTGTACTCTTGTAACTTTTGAGACGTTTCTTATCAATAATTTGAACCACTTGGATTGTACTTTGTACTTTTGAGCTTTTTGGTCGTTTGCGTCTTCAAATCTTCGTTTTCTTCTTTTGTTTACGCACTTATTTATTTAAACGATTATTACATAAAAATAGAACAATAGTAACTAAAAGCTTTACATATTGGAAGGATATTGTACCTAATTATATGTTCATTTGGAACACTATCAAATATCCCCACACTTGAGCGTTGCTTGTCCTGAAGTAATACAGAACTTAAAATAAAATCACACTTCACTTGAATCACTTTTTTATTCTCACACTTTATACATCAGTGATTTTAATACAGTGGTAAAAACAATGATAGTAACGATGTGGTTTACAGTCCCATATGACTATTAAAAATTTAGATCCTTTAAGGAAATTGGGTCTTTATGAAAACATTTGATCTTTTGAAAATTTATTCTAGCTTTTACCCTAGATAAGTTTTCCGGAATAACCCTTCACCGGTGTTTGCAAAATATTTTTGTGGGTTGCGTGGGTTTCAGATTTGAAAACTGTAACTCAAAACTTGCGTTTTTGTGTCACCCACTTGCTAACCTTGTATTAGGAAAGCAACACGTCCAGTATACTTGTTCCGTATATTACCTTTTAGTAAACTACCGTCCGGTTGTAAAGGAAAGCGTTGAACAAGCAACTGTTAAGGCAATGTCTAATGACATGCAGATGTTCATGGTCTAAAACGTGTCGGATGCAATTAGTATCCTTTGTAGGAGCAATAGTAAAGATCACCCTATAATTTTTCAGTCTGGCACAAGGTCCTGTCTTCGACCATGCTATGCAACCACCGTTCTTACGGTTGACACTCGATTTGGTTCATGTGACCTAATGAATTTCGGTGAATTCTTAGAATTTTACGTTCAATGGTAATGAACGCATTGAAAATAGGTTTTCAGAAAACAAATCGGTTTTAATTTTATCAAAATATTTTCTCGTTCAAGCTCAAGTTTAGATATCATCGAATTCCATGAGTTTGTAATTCTCAATCTTTAAAGTCAATCTCAAGGATTGAGTAATATCAGGCTTAAAAGCTGATTTTTAATCTTTAAGGAGATTATCCTTTCTAGGGATCTGATTCATTAGTCTTAGCAAGCTAATTTGCACGGCGCCCTCCCCATTTTACAAGACAGATCCTCTCATAGTTAGGATAAGTCTGACCATTTGCTGACCCTGTTTGATGCTGAGGTCCGTGAATTTCCTGCTGATTTTATAGATGACTTTTCTAGATTTTTCGTCAACCTACAGCTGGTCTGGACGACAACTTCCTGACCTAAATCAAGAAGCGCGTGTCTTTTTCGGAAGACTTTACTTCCTTTTAATGATGAAATTGATTCATCGTGTAGATCCATCTTTTCATTCAAATATATTACAATAAATCGGGTAAAACTGATTAGTTTAGTCCAAAGCAAAAGTACCTGCAATAATCTTGTACAAATATGTGATATATGTTTTGAAGAACTTGGTAAATTCTTCCCACACTTAGCTTTTATTTATTTTTTTTCTTTGCCTTTTTATTCTCCTCTATTCCATTTTAAATGAATTCTAATATTTTGGGTTGTTTCTCCATTTATGTTCTCTCCGACGTAACAATAATTTCGGTATTAACACCTAGTTTTATCATTCATAAATATGTATAAACATGATTTTGAATTCATTTTATTTGAAAAGTTTTCAAATTTTCACAAAATTTGGCAATTAAACTAAGTGTAAACTGGAGAGAATTTATAACTCTTCCCCACACTTGAGATCATGCAATGCCCTCATTTGCATAAAATCAGACTATAATTATAAATTCATGAGGGTGATTAGTGTAGAAAAGTGATTAAAAATACCGAGTTTGCAAACATATTATTTTATATCACATTTGATATTTTGCGTCTTGTCGTCAAAATTAGTAGCTTTTGCTGAACTTTAATGTCAGTTTTTGAAAGTGCGCTATTTTACCCTGTTTTGTACATAAGATAAACTACAAACATATATATAATATATATATATATTTTTATAAAACCTTTATTTATTAAAACAATTTAAATAAATTTTTTTTTTTTTTGGTATACTTTAGATCAATAATATTAAAAAGAATGATAACAAAATTTGTCGCCCCGCCCTCGGGTAAAGCAATTTCGGTTCCATGACCTAGTCTTCAACTTACGATGAATTTTAGAAATCATTTTTTTAAACTTAATGAAATAAAGTAATTTTTATTTTTAAATTCACACAAAACTTAAATTTAAAAAGCGTATTAATTTCATACAAAACCTACAAAACAAAAAAAAAAATTCAGAATGGGGGGAGAAAACTAGTTCTTTAGTGTCTGCTAGTGGAAAAGACCAATCGAATTCCATTCTCAGAACTACACGAGAACTGAACAACTAACTCTAGATAGCATTTTCTTTTTAGAATATCTGAATCTCCCCACAGTTAGGTAGCTATGATGTCGAAATTGTGATTAACTTCATTGTCAATTTCTTTTGGACCATAATCAACTTGCATATCTGTAACTTTTGCTTTAAGCCATTGGTCGGATTCTTGTGTAACTTCCACAAATTCAACTAGTTTCACCTTTTCTTTAGGCGATAGATTGGATACTAACCGGTTACATAACTTAAAGTTCCCCTTGGTTCTAGCATCGCGAATCCGTTTAATAAGTTTCTTCATTGAACTATTAATAACGGAGTCATTAAATTTTGTATCAACAACGGGGTTCTTTGTTAGCAGGTCATCATTAGGTGTTACTTCATTTTCCCCACACTTAGGCATTTTATTATTGTTAAGCACTACCGTTGGAGTTGGTAAAATAACATGGTTCTTACCAATCGTTTTTGTTGGTTCAACGGTTTTGGTTGGTGGAGGTTTAGACTTTCGACTCACAAAGGTGATTGATTTTTCATCATTACTAAGTGTCATTCTACCTTTTCTTACATCAAATAACGCCCCGGTGGAAGCTAAGAATGGTCAACCTAAAATAAGAGGAATATTTGAGTCCTCTTCTATGTCAATGATAATGAATTCGACTAGAAAAGTTAAATTACCCACTTGATCGGGTAGGTCGTCAGTAATTCCAACTGGGTGCTTAATGGTTTAATCAAAGAGTCGAACACTCATCTCTGTTGGACTTAACTCACCTACTCCTAATCTTTTATATAATGAAAGAGGCATAAAACTCACACTCGCACCTAAATCTGCTAGTGCATCATACATGACACAATCACTAAGTAGACAAGGAACAATAAATTCACCCGGATCACCCAACCTAAGTGGAGGTTTTGGTGGAACTGTCTTCACCGGGTTTATCTTTACTGTTTTTGTTTCTTGTACTTTCTTATTCTTCTTCTTCTTTCCAGAGGCATCATAAACTTTATTACCTATTACTTGCTCATACTCAACTCCTTTTCTTGGAAACGGGATGGGTGGTTTGTATGGTGCCACCACTGGCTTTACATACTCGGGTGGTGGTAGTGTTGTAACTTCTTTATTGTTACTCACATCAAAAACCTTCCCATCTTCTGATGTTGGTTTTTTAGAATTTGTTGACACCATATTAACATTCTCATTCCGAGGATTTACTTCAGTATTACTCGGTAGCTTTTCTTGTTCCCTCTCACTCATCATGCTAGCAAGAGTACCTACGTGTTTTTCTAGATTAAAAATGGAAGCTTGTTGAGTTCTTAATGACTGATCAAACCTCTTATTTGTTTGGGTTTGAGATGTAATAAATTGTGCTTGAGATTCCATTAGCTTTGCCATCATTTCTTCCAGATTTGGCTTTTTCTCTTCGGTTTGTTATGGTGGTTTATACAAGCTAGGTTTTTATTGATTGAAAGTGTTGTTTTGAGTTGGTTGGTTATTCGGACCTTGTTGGTTATACAAGTTATTGTTAGGTCCATTTGGATTGTGAAGAATGTTTTGATTTCGATTAAAGTTCGGCCTTAGAGGTTGATAATTATTTTGATAATTATTTCTCGGCCTTTGTTTCATGTAGGAAACATTCTCTCGTTGTTCCATGGTTTGGTCAATGTGATAATCTTTCATTAAGTGTGGTTCACCGCATTGCTCACAACTGATTCGTATTACGTGAATATCTTTATTCATTTTTTCCATTCGTCTCTTGAAAGCATCTATTTTTGCGGAAATGGTATCAAAGTCATGGCTAGAATCGGCTCTAGCCGCTTTAGATGAACGAAAGATATTTTTTCTTGGTGCCACTCATGTGAGTGGGAGGCTGTGTTATCAATGATTTTGTGAGCTTCGGTTGCGGTTTTTTTCATAATGGAACCACCAGCTGCTATGTCGATGTCTTTTCGTGTTGTAATGTTGCATCCTTGGTAGAATATTTGTACTATTTGATAAGTATCTAAACCATGTTGCGGACATCCTCTTAACAACTTTTCAAATCTTGTCCACACCTCATATAGAGTTTCATTTGGCTTTTGCGTGAACGTAACAATTTCTCCTTGAAGTCTCACGACTTTAGATGCCGGAAAGAATTGTTTAAGAAAATTTTCAACTAAGACATCCCATGTGTCAATCGCCCCTTCAGGTAACGATTCTAACCAATCTTTGGCTTCTCCCTTTAAAATCCAGGGAAATAACATGACATATATCTGTTCATCCTCCACTTCTCTTATTTTAAATAAAGTACAGATCCTATTAAAGGTTCGAAGATGTTCGTTTGGATCTTCCTTCGGTGCACCACTAAATTGGCATTGATTAGTTACCATGTGTAGGATTTGTCCTTTGATTTCATAATCTGGTGCATTAATGTCTGGTTGAGTAATTGCATGACCTTGGCCAGTGCGTTTAGCTCTCATTCCGTCTTCCATACTTAGAGGTTCCAGATTTTTCACGATTGAATTTGTTGAATCTGAATCACTAGATGATTCTGATTTAATGGTTCCTTCCTTGACAATCTCTGGATGAGTGATTTGTGGTTCAGGAGGAATGATTAGTGGTTCAGGATCTCTGAATTGTCCCTGAATATCCTCCGGATTCTCAATTGTGAGGTCGGGTTCAAAAAATGGATTATCGGAAATTTAAATTGGAGAACTTGGTCGACTTGATGACGATTTTAGAGAAAAATCAATGGCGACAATGTTGGCTAGATGTCTTGATCGAGTTACAGGTGGTGAACGTATGAAAGGTGGTGAACGTTTTGCTCGGTGCATTCACTGAATATCCTATTAGTTAAAAAAATAAAAATTATATAAGTTATCAAATTAATAGACTTTTCTGATTTTGCCCATGTTTCGAATAGCCAATAGATGCAGCAGGTAGCCAGGATCCTTTAAATCGGAAGCCCACAACTCGCCACTAACAAATCCAACTATTACTACGAACCAGCAAATTTTGGATGTCTATCAATTTAACCGCTTAAAATAATTTTTCGTTGAAATTTAAAGAAATTTTAGAGAAGAAATAGAAAAAAATTTTAAGTCCTAAAAACTAGAGCGTAGAGAAATAAGAAAGAAAAAGAGTGCGTCGAAAAATGTCGAAAAATAAAAGATCGAAAAATAATAAAAAGAACGTAGCGAATCGAAACTTAAAAGTCTAAAAACTAAGAATTAAAAGTTGCGTCTAAAAGTATTAAAGCTTAAAAGGAATACTATTCCAAAACGGCAATAACTTAAAAAGTACTAAAATCTTAAAACGGCGTCGCGAAATTCTAAAGCGCTTAAGTCTTAATCTAAAGAAAAAGCACTTAAGGGATTTTACGGCAAGGTATAAAAATCTACAAATAAAAATAACTATGGCAAAATACTAAGTTTAAAACTAAGTACAAACGATAAAAATACAAATATTACGAATAAACGATTAAAATATACAATTTATAAAAAAAATGAAAAGTAATAAAATTACAATTTTATAAAAATATTATTTTTATATTATTATTTTATAAAAGTATTAATTTTAAAACTAATTAAAACTTAAAATACAAATTAATTAATAAAACTAAAACTAATTAATAAAAACTAATTAATTAATTAAAACCCTAATTAGGGTAAAAAATAATAATAATTATTAATACTCCGTAATTAATGCTGTCGGCAGAGGTATCAGGCGTGTCAGACAGGATCATGCGATCGCGTGAGTTCTACGTGTATGGGCCATGCGATCGCATGGATTCGGATTCCAGTCCATAACAGTGAAACAACCCAACCCGTATTAAAACCGGCCCATAAAATTTTTTCCTTTTAATACGCGTTAAATAATACTTTAGGTCCCAATACACAATTTCCAAAACATATTTGTTACCGAAGTAAGTTCAACGAACTTAAAACATACATTAATAATTTAAACTCCTTAATACAATAATATGTTATTTAAAACATAACCCGAGCATGGTGATTTGGGACTATGCTACCCAAATCCTAATCGAGTCCAAAAGCAAGATCTTCTAAAGCAACCTAGCCAAGATCTCTAATCCCCAAGCTTACCCGAGCCGCCAAGCATGCGAACCTATAAAAATGTAAACAACGAGAGGGTAAGCTAATGCTTAGTGAATGCAATACTTATACGCATACATACATAATCCAATTACTTGCATACACCTACACAACAACACAATATCATTAGCATACCACAATAAACGAATAAACGAATACACGAATAATCATACGTACAATGCTAGTAGAACATACACAACCCAATATACACAATGTCGACATTCGACTCGATGGTGGCCGACGAAGAGCGGTAGGTCAAATACGTTAACCACTCACCACCCATCGCAACACGTACGTGGTCGACGAAGAGCGGTAGGTCAAATACGTTAACCACTCACCACTACGCACCATGAGGCCGACGAAAAGTGCAACCGAAACGTTAACACTTACCTCAATCACAAGGATGGCCGACGAAAATCGAAACCGCTTACCATCCCACGATAAGTGGCCAACGAAAAGCGAATCCCTAAACGGATAACACTCACCACTTACCCATACACACATGTGGCCGACGAAGAGCGATAGGTCAAACGTTAGTCACTCGCCACAAAACAAAATATACACATGTGACCGACGAAGAGTGATAGGTCAAACATTAACCACTCGTCACATATCCAAACGCACACATGTAGCCGACGAAGAGTGATAGATCAAACATTAATCACTCGCTACATAACCAATACTAACATGTAACCGACGAAGAGCGATAGGTCAAACATTTATCACTCGTCACATGCCTCACCTCCATTTGTGGTCGACAAAGAGTCATTCCTTACGGAAATCACTCCCCACATTCCAAACACACACATACACACGTGGCCGACAAAGAGCGATAGGTCAAACATTTATCACTCGCCACATACACAAAACGAATATAGCCAACGAAGAGCTATCCACACGGATATCACTCACTATATTTTCCCAACTCAAATGTGGTCCACGAAAAGTGAATCCTAACGGATGTCACTTACCACGTCGCACGCAAGCAACCAAATTATATACATAGGCGTATAAATATTCCACTCACTTCGATTACTTGAAAAGCAATCCCGCTTGAGCTCCAAATCGTCCAAATGCAAATCACCTAAATAATTTACAAACAAATAAGCTAAACATTCTAGCTTATACCCAAAACACCAATAAGTGCAATATTAACCCATTTGCACTTACTTCCAATTTGACTAAGTCAAATCTCGCCCAAAACACCCATAATCACAATCAACTAGTGATTATGTTCTAACACCATATTTTACAAGTCTTACAAGCATAAACTTGCACACCAAACTCAAAACCCGACATTAACAACAATAAACCCGAATCTTGGTGTTAACCTTCAATTAACAACTAAATGGGTTTCACCTATGAATCATACAATCAAAAGCCCTAAACTTGAATGATGAACACGAAAATGAATTTCGGAGTTAGAGCTTACCACTAGTATCACCGTGTAGCTAAGAACGAGGAGAACACACTTGTCAACTACGCCAAAGATCAAAACCCGCTTCTTCCTTTCCAAAATCCCACTTGAAACACTTGGGGTATTTGAGTTTCTTGAGAGAAAATGAAAGAAAAGGAAAAAGAAAATAAGAAATGAAATGGGTGGACCAGATTTTAGATCCCCATCTGGCTCAATCGTGAAATGACCAATTTGCCCTTAAACTTCATTTAAATTTACAAGAATCTGGTGCCAGTTCGCACCATTTGCTGCGCCGCGGCCTAATTCATCGCGCCGCGACGATTGCCTTGAACTGGGATCACTTTTAAATGAACTTCTGGTCTGGATTTCTTCGAAACGCCGCGTCGCGGCCCTCTTTGTCGCGCCGCGACCTATAACTGGGTCTGGGATCATTCTTTGTCGTACTTCTGATCTCAACTTCAGTTCATTGCCGCGCCGCGGCTTCCTTTGTTGCGCCGCGACACAAAGCTCGACCTGAGCCCTTCTCTCGCGTATAAGACTTTAACACCCGAACATGTCCCGAACCCTTCATACGCCTATCGTACATACACAATACACTTATAAATCATGTACGGGGAAAAACGGGGTGTTACAACTCTCCCCCACTTAGACTCGATCACGTCCTCGTGATCCTCGTCACTTAACCGATCTGAATCCACACGCTATGGTCCTCAACATAAGTCTCAAATTCGATGTCCACAACAATTCCCACAAATCCGAAGATTTCGCTCAACTCCTTTAGGCGACTTTACACAAAAGTTACCCTCCCGATTTAAATCATCATCCGTGATTTACCAAATCTACCAAGACGAGCACTAGAATCTCGTTTCGTCCCCAAACCGGAACGAACTCATGTCTCGACTGCATGACAAACACATGCTAACATTCCAAATTTCGTACCGAGTTAGCAATCCCTTTAGCGTACCCTTATCATGTACATCGCTAAAGTAACAACACACCAATAATATGGCCAACAAACAATACAATGGAGCCAACGAAAAGTGAATCCTCACGATTGGATACCACTTGCCCCATATCCTCACGCGTACGTGGCCGACGAAAAGCGGTAGATCAAACGTTAACCACTTACCACTATGCAACAAGAGGCCGACAAAAAGCGCATTCTTACGGATCACACTTACCTCTCCTCACACATGGCTAAACAAAAGCGATTCCTAACGGAAAACGCATGCCACACACCAATAAGTAGCCAACGAAAAGCGAATCCTAACGGATAACACTTACTACTTATCACACTCAAACCGTGGCCAACGAAAAGTGAATCCTCACAATGGATAACACTTACCACAATACATACAAACAAACTAAGTATATGCGCATACTTAGAATCATTCCATACCGTCAGGAATTTCCGCACACGAAATGTCCACACCCGCGAGCATTGCTTAACACAATCGAGCAAGAACTACCTATAGCGCACATAGGCACAAAACAATAATCCTCTAGAAGAGAATTCGACACGCACACTCCTTAACCGGGGATTTCCTTGCTCGTCAAACACGTCCATTATCTCTCAACAAGATTTCCCACATTACCACCTCGAGTAGTAATTCACATCTAAATCAATAAATACAATTCAACCAAAATTGTATTCCACCACAAATCGACCAATCTAGGCCTCGACACCAACTCCGGATCTAATCATGAGCATTATCCGAAATTTTCACACCAAAACCTCCTCGTGCGGGAGTGTAACTCCCCCACTTGGAACTACGTTCCATAACTGCATCTTGCACAACCGTACAATGCTACCAAAGGTAGACTTTACCAACAATTGGGTTCACACGACCCATCACCATATCTTGCTCCAACCTTGAGCATACTAAGGATCTTAACATACCCTTAAACACTTCGAACGAAGAGTTCATCACAAATTACACAACTTTATTCTTGCAATCCCACGATTGCCACAACTTGTTAAAGTTCCACCTAGTCACTCATGTACCTAAGGGTTTCTCTCTGGTACCCTAAGTACAATGTAACCACAATACCGTCGGAGTCGAACGTTACGCTTGCAGGTATGAAAGAGGCACCTGACATCGCGTCACATAGACTCCACTATCAACATTCATCGAGACCGAAAAACTCGACCTCGAGGGTTCCATTCATCCGATGTCACCCATCACAACACTAAAGTGACCTTAAGTCATCCGTACCTGACGAAACTTATGTTTCATCAATTACGACACAAAAGCGACTACGCGCTACCAAAACAACACCAAAGCCCGTTCTCATGGCTTGGTAAAATCTTTCGCCCAACACTAAGGAATGCTTGGAATCACCAAGTCTTACGCCCTTAGCTCGTCAATCCGACCATCGTCATAGGGTACTTCCATAAGGAACGCTGCCCCCCATCACACTATGCACTAACACAAAATACATTTAAACAAAGTCATAAGTACGTTTCAATAAGATAATCGAAAGGTACCTGAACATCGTCGTCAGGTTCATGCATTACCAACCAAATCTGGACACGCCGATTTTCGGTGTCCCTCCTTTCGACAATTAAAACACGTAACCTTGTTAGACTTCGCATTCGTACATTCACGCGACAAATGACCCCGTTCTCCGCAATTATAACACGTGGGTACAAAACCACCCGTACCACTCTTCTTCACGCTTCCGCCGCCCTCGGAAGTACTCTTACTTTTCTTGTTCGAATGCATCGTAGTCTCGGACTTCCGCTTACTAACATCGGAACCACTCTTCTTTAGGACAAGCGTCTCAAAACCTTTCGCCAGGTCAAACAACTCGTCAAAAGTTTTCACTACGTTTACGCTAATCTTCTCTTGATAACTATCGTTCAAGATTCGATAGAAGTCTTCCTTCAACATTTTGTCATTACCGACATACTCCGGGCAAAATTGGGTCTTTGATAAGAATACGGATTTGAGAGTGTTTAAATCCATTGACCCTTGCCTCAAAGCACGCAACTCGTCTTTAAGCTTAGAAAGATCGGCCGAAGTTCGGTACTCCTTGAAAAATTCCGCTTTGAACTCGTCCCAATTGAACTCCATACATTGTTCCTCACCATAGAGTTGAATTTTCGCATCCCACCACAACTTGGCGTCACCCCTTAGCATACTACTACCATACCTCGTCTTCTTATCGAGAGGGCACTCACTAGTACGAAAGGCCCCCTCCATATCGGAGATCCATCGAGCACTCTTAAGTGGATCTCGCTCACCCTCGAAAGTGGGAGGTTGAGCATCCTTGAAGTTTTTGTAGTAGAAGTCGCGTCTTACCATATTATCTTCGTGAAGAACAATCTTAACTTGTTCCTTGACTAGATTGACTACTTGCTCATCAATCGTATCTAAGAACATCTTTTTAACGTCCTCTAGAAACCCCGCTTTGTGACGTTCGAAGATGGCCTCAACCTTAGCCGTGAACTCGGAGTCCTCGCCTTGATCACCATTATCATGTCCGTTCCTCGTCTTCATTCTAAGAAATGAACTCGGTTAGGAACGCAACACGAATAAATTATATACACCGTCGCGAACACTAATCACAATCAAGTAAATACGCCACCGTTCGCACATCCCATCTGGTTCAATACTTGTTGTACATCACTTACTTGACTTGGCTTGCAACCGTAATAATGGTCGCGAAGCATTATTACGCTCACACGTCATGCCGAGCTCATGAATACAACAACTATCTCGCTAGACGTTCAATACAAAACAACATGATTAGTAACAACATAATCAATACATAGTTAGTTCACCTATTCTCTAAGGCACTAACTAAAACCCGAACCGACCAGTAATCCTACAAGTCCCGCATAATAGCACACACAAAAAGTCTAAGTCTAGGCGCCTATCTCAAGTCACCTAAATCCCTTAGACCATGCTCTGATACCACTTGAAACAACCCAACCCGTATTAAAACCGGCCCATAAAATTTTTTCCTTTTAATACGCGTTAAATAATACTTTAGGTCCCAATACACAATTTCCAAAACATATTTGTTACCGAAGTAAGTTCAACGAACTTAAAACATACATTAATAATTTAAACTCCTTAATACAATAATATGTTATTTAAAACATAACCCGAGCATGGTGATTTGGGACTATGCTACCCAAATCCTAATCGAGTCCAAAAGCAAGATCTTCTAAAGCAACCTAGCCAAGATCTCTAATCCCCAAGCTTACCCGAGCCGCCAAGCATGCGAACCTATAAAAATGTAAACAACGAGAGGGTAAGCTAATGCTTAGTGAATGCAATACTTATACGCATACATACATAATCCAATTACTTGCATACACCTACACAACAACACAATATCATTAGCATACCACAATAAACGAATACACGAATAATCATACGTACAATGCTAGTAGAACATACACAACCCAATATACACAATGTCGACATTCGACTCGATGGTGACCGACGAAGAGCGGTAGGTCAAATACGTTAACCACTCACCACCCATCGCAACACGTACGTGGTCGACGAAGAGCGGTAGGTCAAATACGTTAACCACTCACCACTACGCACCATGAGGCCGACGAAAAGTGCAACCGAAACGTTAACACTTACCTCAATCACAAGGATGGCCGACGAAAAGCGAAACCGCTTACCATCCCACGATAAGTGGCCAACGAAAAGCGAATCCCTAAACGGATAACACTCACCACTTACCCATACACACATGTGGCCGACGAAGAGCGATAGGTCAAACGTTAGTCACTCGCCACAAAACAAAATATACACATGTGACCGACGAAGAGTGATAGGTCAAACATTAACCACTCGTCACATATCCAAACGCACACATGTAGCCGACGAAGAGTGATAGATCAAACATTAATCACTCGCTACATAACCAATAGTAACATGTAACCGACGAAGAGCGATAGGTCAAACATTTATCACTCGTCACATGCCTCACCTCCATTTGTGGTCAACAAAGAGTCATTCCTTACGGAAATCACTCCCCACATTCCAAACACACACATACACACGTGGACGACAAAGAGCGATAGGTCAAACATTTATCACTCGCCACATACACAAAACGAATATAGCCAACGAAGAGCTATCCACACGGATATCACTCACTATATTTTCCCAACTCAAATGTGGTCCACGAAAAGTGAATCCTAACGGATGTTACTTACCACGTCGCACGCAAGCAACCAAATTATATACATAGGCGTATAAATATTCCACTCACTTCGATTACTTGAAAAGCAATCCCGCTTGAGCTCCAAATCGTCCAAATGCAAATCACCTAAATAATTTACAAACAAATAAGCTAAACATTCTAGCTTATACCCAAAACACCAATAAGTGCAATATTAACCCATTTGCACTTACTTCCAATTTGACTAAGTCAAATCTCGCCCAAAACACCCATAATCACAATCAACTAGTGATTATGTTCTAACAACATATTTTACAAGTCTTACAAGCATAAACTTGCACACCAAACCCAAAACCCGACATTAACAACAATAAACCCGAATCTTGGTGTTAACCTTCAATTAACAACTAAATGGGTTTCACCTATGAATCATACAATCAAAAGCCCTAAACTTGAATGATGAACACGAAAATGAATTTCGGAGTTAGAGCTTACCACTAGTATCACCGTGTAGCTAAGAACGAGGAGAACACACTTGTCAACTACGCCAAAGATCAAAACCCGCTTCTTCCTTTCCAAAATCCCACTTGAAACACTTGGGGTATTTGAGTTTCTTGAGAGAAAATGAAAGAAAAGGAAAAAGAAAATAAGAAATGAAATGGGTGGACCAGATTTTAGATCCCCATCTGGCTCAATCATGAAATGACCAATTTGCCCTTGAACTTCATTTAAATTTACAAGAATCTGGTGCCAGTTCGCACCATTTGCCGCGCCGCGGCCTAATTCGTCGCGCCGCGACGATTGCCTTGAACTGGGATCACTTTTAAATGAACTTCTGGTCTGGATTTCTTCGAAACGCCGCGCCGCGGCCCTCTTTGTCGCGCCGCGACCTATAACTGGGTCTGGGATCATTCTTTGTCGTACTTCTGATCTCAACTTCAGTTCATTGCCGCGCCGCGGCCTCCTTTTTCGCGCCGCGACACAAAGCTTGACCTGAGCCCTTCTCTCGCGTATAAGACTTTAACACCCGAACATGTCCCGAACCCTTCATACGCCTATCGTACATACACAATACACTTATAAATCATGTACGGGGAAAAACGGGGTGTTACAAACAGTCCATCAGTCATAAATATAAAGTGCGAGTGTCCTCGTCAAATTATCCTTATATCCCAAGTCAAATATTCCAACTAATTGGGGATTCGAACTGTAACAAGGTTTTAATACTTTGTTTAATGATTACACCAGGTTATCGACTGCGTATAATCCAAAGTTTTAATACTTTGTTAACAATTACACCAATTATCCTTGTATGTAATTCACCCCTGTTTTAATGAGATATGAATATTAATTTACTCACTTGATCAGAATGAATAATCAATTACCCAACCCGAATAATTAATTAAATGATCGTAAAAGATGTCGTATAAACGTCACTAAATAGAACATACATAATCATTTTAATAATTATTAGATTAACTAATTTGAAGATAGGTTCGAGAGATTCCAATGAGTTGTCATTTGATTAGACAATACCCCCCATCTATTAATAGTCAATATTCCAATGTCCACAAGTGTCGATTTTTTGTCCAAACCTTAATTATGGTACAAAATCTAATAACCCCGTCTTAATATTTAGTCTAACATCACGATTACTTTGGCTCAAATAAGCATAATAATAACTTAGTTACGAGACATTAATTTAAAAAGGAAGAACATAGCTTACAGTGGTGATTAATCGCGTAGCGTTACACGGACAGAGTTCCGACTTACAAAACCTTAAAACATTTCTTACAATAACCCAATTATTATTAAACTTAAATTAAACTTAAAATTATATATATATATATATATATATATATATATATATATATATATATATATATATGTTTCTTACAAAGAAGGAAAAGAAAAAGATGTGTGTTTTATTTCGGCCAGAAAACGTGAGTTTTATAGAATGTGGCCTGCTACAGTAACTCATGCGGTCACATGAGATTTGTGCCTTCTGGCCATGCTGAAACAACCCCAATCCGTTTAACCAAAAATGGAGCACATTTTTTTTTTATAAGTTAGATCTCATTAATACCATACATTTTCAACTCTATTTTAATCAAAACATAACATCGTAATGATACGTTTAACAATTTATCATGACCCTTGGTAAACAAATTACACTTTACAAAATCATTTGTAATAATGACCCGAACATAAGAAATACGGGTTAGTACACAATAACCCAACCCGATACCAAGAGCATAATCCCGGGGACTACCAAATCCCCAATCCGCGTCCAAAACTCCAAAAGCTACCCCATTGAGCCCAAGCACTCCTAAGCATCTAGTCTAACAACTAGTTAGCTTCAATACACGATACCTGTAAAAGGTAAACAACGAGAGGGGTAAGCATAAAGCTTAGTGAATGCAATAATTATATATATACATATGCAATTTACCTACTTGCAACCACTTACGCAACCACGCATAAAATTCTGCATATCAATGAATACAAGCTAGCATTTTAATTAGCATACTGTCGCAAGTATAACGCTAAAATCTTCAATACGCAAGCTAGCACAACAATAGCATATAAAGCGAATAAAACAATATGCTACACTACAACACATAAACATTGATGTTCACAACATCCATTAGTATTCAAGTTTCAAGGCTAGCTCTACGAATGGTATCGTCAACATCGAACTTAAATCCCATCCGTCTCAATTAATGTGGTATTGTCAACATCGAACTTAAAACCCACATATGAGGTATCGTCAACAACGAACTTTAAACCCTCATCGAATGTCACTACAATAGTCGTATGACATCGTCAACATCGAACTTTAATTCCATACATGAGGTATCATCAACAACGAACTTTAAACCCTCATCCAACAAACAATAATGATATGGCATCGTCAACAACGAACTTTAAATCCATAACCCACAAGCAAATAAATCATATACATACATATATAATTATTCCACTCACCTTATCACGTCGGTGGTGATTTAGCACTTCTGTATGCTTCGAGCAAGGTACCTAATACATAAGTACACATTCAATACACAACTTATGGAATTAACCACAATACTCACTCTCGAGCATTTAATGACCCAAAAGCATTAAATAACTCACTTAAACCCAAAACCGCCCATAAATGGCCAAGACTCATCTTTAATTACTAAAACTAGTGATGTAAGTCTACTAACACCAATTAACACAAACTTAGGGTATTTCATACCCATTTCACCTAATTAGGTCAACCTTAACTCATTTGACCCATTTCAACACTTATACATACCATTTTAGCCAAACATGACCCATTTACAATTCTTCCATCATTTACAAGTGTAGTAGTGACTAATTAACACAATTTAACACTTACAACTTCAATTCACATGGCCAAACCCTAGATCATAGCTATTAGGGTTTCCTTATCTCAACATAACCCAAATTCACCCATTTTACCCCCAAATGGGTCTTACAAGTTCCAACACTCTTAAAATCACTAATACTAGTGATTATACCCTACTTACAAACCTTAAACATGCTTAAATCATTAACCAACCTAAAATTCGCAAAATATCAAAATAGTGAGTTTCCATAAACCCTCTTCATCATCTAAATGGGTTTTACAAATTACAAACTCAAAACCCTAACATGAAATCTCAAATCAAACAATGAAATTCGGATTTAGAATTTACCATAACAATCAAAACATAGCCGAGAACGAAAGGAACAACTTTATCACTCGCACCTTTGATCGATTCAAGCTTCTTCATCATCAAAACTCCAAATCTCTCTCTAGAATCTCCCTCTCTCTCTCTAAACTTTGAAGATGAGAGTGTTTGGATGTGAAAATGGAGATAAGATAAGCATTGGAACTGATTTGGGGTATAAAACTCGTCCACATGTGAATTTACCAAAACACCCTCAAAAGATTCCATTAAAATGGGTCAAAAATGACATTACAGTGACATTTGTCGCGTTTCGCGACACTTTGTCGCGTTTCGCGACACCAGGACGCGACAAACAATACTCAAACGCGACAGAAAGATAGAAACCATGTATCAGAAGTTGTCTCGTTTTGGTCATGTTTGTCACGGATCACGACAGACCAGAACGCGAAAAAACACACCCGAACTCGACAGTTTACCCGATTTTCTCCAATTTCACTTTTAAAACATCCCAAGGTCCAACGTGGTCAACTAATTACATACAAAACATTAATTAATCATTCTTGGACTTCAAATGATGCCCCGAGCGTCATGTTTAGAAAAACGGGGTGTTACAACTCTCCCCCACTTAAATTCGATCACGTCCTCGTGATCCTAGTCACTTAACCGATCGGAACCGCACTCTATGGTCCTCGAACAAACGTTTCGATCCGACTTCTACCACATTACTCATTAACCTGAAGATTAATCCATTAACTAAATACACACTTGCACGCATTCCAAGACGTACAACACACAACATCCGAAGTCTATAACGATCACCTAGAATACACAGATTCACCTTGTATTCTCCTAACTCCTCTAAGTAATTCCTTTCAAAGAGTCACCTTCAACAACTAAATCGTCACCCGCGATTTATCAAAATCCACAATTCCGAGCACTAACAATTGCTCAATTCCACACATTGGAAAAACTCAACCAATCTCGTACCGAGATATCAACTCCTTAGCGTACCCATACCAAGTACAATGCTAATAATCACAAACTTGCATTACCGCAACCAGCGATATCTCTTGCACTCAACGTCAAAATACGGAAAACTCCATTAACCCTTCAAGTTCTCTCAACTAAATCTCGCAACAAGCTACATCCATAACTATATCGCCCAATGCGATATACTAGATCCACTACGCCGTGAACCAAGTCTTGCATTACTCCAAACCGAGAAGGATTTATACCTCATTAAACTCCGTACTTCATTGGTTCATAAACACATCACTCGACCGGTCAACTACGAATGTCCTCCTAATCAAGAACCCACTTCCTCGTCTCCACCACCGGGTCATTCCTTCAACGAAGGAATTTCGGTATCACCACATAATCACACTAAGGACACAAGGTTTTTCCTCCAAACCCTACAACACAACCACACAAGACGGCTTCCTAGTACCAGCATGGAGACTATTCATATACTTGAATCCCGTCAACAGCGAATTATCATCACAACAAATTCGCAATTTGCCACACGATCCACAAAATATTCACCAACGTCGGATGAATCCTCCTACCTAGACCGTCCATTAAGGATGGCCTTGACATTTCCATGAAACCAACGGGTCACATCACTAGGGAACACACTCTTACAAACATAAAACATCCGCGTACCTCGATGTGAGACAATCGAAGCCGACACTCCCCGCCTCACAATCATTCATAAAGTGGAATAATCCACTTACAATTTTCACGACCACGTTTCCCGAAAGGGAAAATACAATATACATCCCCAAATCGAACCCGTACCTACTCAACAGTACTATCCGGGTTTCACACCAACCCAAAATTACATCACGAGAGCACCTGAAATGACAGTTACATTCTCTCACTCCGAGATCTCAAACTTCACATTTGGTCTCATACCACACTCTGGTACTACACGACCACCTTACACAAGAAGACTTACACTTCCTTCGATCCCATCATCACAATCTTCACACATAACATTCCGGAAATGTAACTCACAATCGTAATGCACGATCTCGAGTCAACATCAACAACTCATCACTCTTCTTTGTTAGGAACTCCGAATACCTATTGAGGCTTAGCACGGTACACTCTGACACTTCACTATACATAACACCACCGGAGCCCCCTCGGGCAGCAGTAAAACTCCCCCATTTAGGATTTAGCTCCACATTCTTACCGCAAAGATGATAACATCCCGCGGAATTACCATTCCACAACACACATGATCATTCTCATCACTGATTATAAACACCGAATCACTGCAAATTCACTTTAGGCTCTCAGAGCCGTCGTACAAAATTACCAGGGATGTCGTACACGCGACGACTTCGCACCTTCATACCACAAGTCATAATCGACTGCCTTAATGGTTCGCACAGCGAACTCCACCAAAGTCCCACATACGTCTCTATGCCTAAGCATATGTCACCCCGATAAATCAGTCGTGCATCTCGGTCGAGATCACCAGACCTTCCACTCAACGAACCTTTACCAACAATCGCTCACTCTCATGGAGAAGAGTGACCAATCCGACACAATAATTTCGTCGACCGCAATACCAACACTTCCTCATAACCTTCGGTCTAACCGACCCTTAAGTCCGTCACCGGCTCACCGGTCATCTTTACTCGTCTAACACTTAAAAGCAACAAGATTCGCTCATCCGTCACTTCCCAAGAAGTATTTACCGAAAAGCTCTTAAACCTCGACTTTCATAACCGCCGAATTACAATCACTCGTCGATCACTATTGTAATCTCCGCTGCTTCCAAGGGTATCTCACAGGCTCCCTAAGCACAAAGTGAGCACACCACTACTGGAGTTGGACATTACACTAGCAGGTATATAGAGGCACCTGACGCAGTGTCATGTAGACTCCCACCACAATCTACCGAATTTTAGAAACTCAATCTTTAGGTTCCATACACCCGATGTCGCCCATCTCTCCACAATAATGGCCCGAAGCCATACTTACCCAAAAAATCTTACAGTTTATTGTCTTATCGAAAGTTTCTAGCGATCACACGCTACCCACAATTTCCACAAGACCAAAATGATATATCCTAACGAAACCTTTCATCCAACACTAAGGAGATGCTTGGAAACACTAATTCTTACATCCTTCCATACCTCGATAAAACCACTACTACAAGGGATGTTCCATTAGGAATGTTACCCTATAATCCACAACACACTAACGCAACCGTCATCATACGGGTCCCATGATGTTATGCGAGGTGTATATAAAATAGCTTTATATTTTAGCAGGAAATACTATTAAATACGATACAATTTTACACAAGATATTTATTTATTTAGAGAATGGATATACTTAAACCTTGCCACAACACTTATAGGCAGTGTACCTAATCGTACAGTAGTGTAGTTTTTAGTAAGTCCGGTTCGTTCCATAGGGAAAATCTTTAAACAAAGCTTAACGCTATATTAGTTTACTTTTATAAAAATACAAATATATATATAAGTAATATTATTATTATAAAGGGGGGTTTTTACCGTTTAATGACCGGTTTGTCGATTTTAAAACTTTAGTCGCAGTTAAAACCAAATGTAAAATAATAAATAAATACAAGACTTAATTTAAAACGTAAAGTAAATAACGATAATGAAATTGCGAATAATAAAAGTGCGATAAAATAAACTTGCGATTAAAAAGTATGATAATTAAAAGTGCAATTAAATACAATAACAATAAAAATGCGATAATTAGAAGTGCAATTAAATATAAAATAAAGGAAATTAAATATGAAATAAAAGAATTATGCTTATTTAAACTTCCGTAACCATGATGTTTGACGTGTTGATTTTAGTTTTATGCCCATGGGTTAATTGTCCTTTGTCCTGGATTATTTAATATGTCCGTCTGGTTTTTGTCCATAACAGTCCATCAGTCATAAATATAAAGTGCGAGTGTCCTCGTCAAATTATCCTTATATCCGAAGTTAAATATTCCAACTAATTGGGGACTTAAACTGTAACAAGATTTTAATACTTTGTTTAATAATTACACCAGGATGTCGACTGAGTGTAACCCAAGGTTTTAATATTTTGTTATCAATTATACCAGGTGTCCTTGTACATAATTTCACCCCTATTTTAATTATTCTAGTGGCTATTAATCCATTCCCGTGTCCGGTTAAATGAACGATTATTCGTACATATAAATACCTCGCCCATCGTGTCCGATCGAGTGTATATGGTAATTTATAGGGACGCCCAATTGTAAATCTTTATATTAACATTAACAAACTATCATTTAGTTAAACAAATATAAAGCCCATTAATAGCCCATAGTCTAATTTCCACAAGTGTCGTTCTTTTGTCCAAACCCCAATTATGGTACAAAGCCCAATTACCCAATTTTAGTAATTAGCCCAACATCATGATTACTTCGGATTAAATAAGCATAATAATAACTTAGCTACGAGACATTAAATTAAAAAGGTTGAACATAACTTACAATGATTAAAAATAGCGTAGCGTTACACGGACAAAATTTTGACTTACACCCTTACAACATTTGCTAACATACCCTTATTATTAGGATTAAAATTAAAATTAAAATTAAAATATAAATTATAAATATAAATATTACGTATATAGATAGAGAGATTGATGGATATTGGATGAAAAATTGATCAGAATTCGTTGGGCTTTATAGGGAGTTTCAGTTTTTGGGGCTCCGCGACTCGCGGCCCATTCCTTCTTCAAATACCGTGAGTCGCGGAGTTTGTAATTACAGCTCACTCCATTTTGGCTCTTTGTTTACCGACGGTTTATTATTTAAATATAATATATATATAATTTATATAATTAATTATATATTATATTATATTTATATACATAGTTACCTTGTAATTTTTAGTCCGTTGCGTCGAGGGTTGAGAGTTGACTCTGGTCCCGGTTCCGGATTTTCGAACGTCCTTGCGTACAATTTAATATCTTGTACTTTGCGTTTTGAATCTTATACTCTTGTAATTTAGAGACGTTTCTTATCAATAATTGGAACCTCTTTGATTGTCTTTTGTACTTTTGAGCTTTTTGGTCGTTTGCATCTTCAATTTGTCGAATCTTTCTTTTGTCTTCACCTTTTATTATTTAAACGAATATCACTTTTAAATAGAACAATTGCAACTAAAAGCTTGTCTTTCTTGAGGAATAATGCTATGAAATATATGTTCGTTTTTAGCATTATCAAATATTCCCACACTTGAGCGTTGCTTGTCCTCAAGCAATATCGTCTTGAAATACTAGAATCACTTCTTTATTCTTCACACTTTGTACATCAGTGATTTCTATACGGCGGTATAAACAATGGTAGTAACGATATGGTTTACAGTCCCATATGACTATAAAAATTTAGATCCATTAAGGAAATTGGATCTTTATGAAAACATTTGATCTTTTGAAAATTAAATCTAGTTTTTACCCTAGATAAGTTTTCCGGAATAACCCTTCACCGGTGTTTGCAAAATATTTTTGTGGGTTTGGTGGGTTTTAGATTTGAAAATTTTAGTTCAAAAGTTATGGTTTTGTGTCACCCACTTGCTAACCTTGTATTTGGAAAGCAACACGTCCAGTTTACTTGTCCCGTATATTACCTTTCGGTAAACTACCGTCCGGTTGTAAAGGAAAACATTGAACAAGCAACTGTTAAGGCAATGTCCCCTGACATGCTTTTAATTATGGTCTATAACGTGTCGAACGCAATTACTATCCTTTGTAGGAGCAATAGTAAAGCTCACCCTTATGATTTTTCGGTCTGGCACAAGGTCCTGTCTTTGACCATGCTATGCAACCACCGTTCTTACGGTTGACACCCGATTTGGTTCAGGTGACCTAATGAATTCCAGGTGAATTCCTAGGATTTTACGTTCAATGGTAATGAACGCATTGAAAATGGTTTTTCAGAAAACAAATCGGTTTGTAATTTTTATCAAAATATTTTCTCGTTCAAACTCGAGTTTAGATATCATTGAATTCCATGAGTTTGAATTATCAATCTTTAAGGTCAATCTCTAGGATTGAGTAATATCAGGCTTAAAAGCTAATTTTTAATCTTTAAGGAGATTATCCTTTCTGGGGATCTGATTCATTAGTCTTATCTAGTTAATTTGCACGGTGCCCTCCTCATTTTACAAGACAGATCCTCTCATGGTTAGGATAAGTCTGACCACTTGGCGACCCTGTTTAATGCTGAGGTCTGTGGATTTCCTGCTGATTTTAGTGATGACTTTTCTAGATTTTTCGTCAATCTACAGCTGGTCTGGACGACAACTTCTTGACCTAAATCAAGAAGTGCGTGTCTTTTTCGGAAGACTTTACTTCCTTTTAATGATGGAAATGATTCATCGTGTAGATCCATCTTTCTTACAGTAAATCAGGTAAAAAAAAATTTTAGTTTAGTCCAAAGCAAAAGTATTTTCAGTTATTTGTACAAAAATATGTGACATATGTTTTGAATAACTTGGAGAATTTTCTCACACTTGGCTTTTATTTTCCTTTTTATTGTCCTCTATTCCATTTTAAATGAATTTTAACATTTTGGTTTGTTTCTCAATTTATGTCCTTTTCGAGGTAACAATAATTTCGGTGTTAACACCTAGTTTTATCGTTCATAAATATGTATAAACATGATTTTGAGTTTATTTAGTTGAAAATTTTGAAAAATTTTACTAGAATTGGGTAGTCAGTATATAAGACTAGGGCTGTTCTTTATTATCAGAGAGCACTAGATTTTAATACAACTACTACTTTACTAGTATTTCTAATGGTAACCAAGTGTATAAAGTAAAAATTTTAAAATCCGAAAGAATTTAACCCCTTCCCACACTTAAGATCTTGCAATGCCCTCATTTGCAAGAAATCCGTAACAATTTAAATTATTGAGGGTGATTTGTGTGAAAATGATTAAATTTTACCAAAGTTTCCAAACATATTTGTGTTTGCTTGCTGAATGATAAATGGTGCATATCATTTGTTCATTCCGTCTTGTTGTTATTTCACATATATTTTGTATCTTGTCGTCAAAATTAGTTGCTTTTGCTGAACTTAATGCCAGTCTTTGAAAATGCGTTGTTTTACCCTGTTGTGTACATAAGATAAACTGCAAACATATATACATATTTTTGAAGTTTGGTATATTACCCCACATTCAAAAATTATTAAAATCTAAGAATAAAAGTTAGAAAATTATAAAAACTATTACAATATTAACATAAGTATTAAACGTATCAACATTACAAATTACAAAATAAATAAAACTAAGTAGACTAGGGATGATACTGATACCAGTAGGGGTTCCATGCATAACCATAGGTGCTATAAAATGCTTCGGCTGGGTTATACGTAGGATACGGTGGTTGAATCTCTATAGACCAGGGAGGGAATATGGGCGATGGAGTAGGAATATAGTTTCTACCTATATGTTGGCAATAAGCTATGATTTGGTTTTGATAAACTTGCCAATCTTCAAATGCTCTATGTCTAGCATTTTCATATTCTTGTGAAGCTATAAACCTTTGCATTTCTGCCATTTCATTTCCCCCTCCTACATTACCTTGCTGTTGATTTCTCTCAACCTGTGGATGTCTACCATGGTATTGTACTGCGGCGTTATTTTGCCTCTTCAAAAATTTCGCACCATGGTATACATTTAAACCTATTGTATCGCGGGGTTCTGGTTCTTCGACTAATAATCCCCCCCGACTTATATCCACACTGAGATATTCAGCAATCAAAGTAATAAATATACCACCTCCTATTATGCTATGTGGTCTCATACCCCTAACCATAGCTGATAAATAATAACCCACACAATAAGGTATACTTACAGCGCTTTGTGGGTCTCGAATACACATATGGTAAAACAAATCCTGTTCATTTACCTTTTCCTTGTTCTTACCTCTTTGTGTAATCGAATTAGCTAAAAACCTATGAATTACTCTTAATTCAGCTCTATCTATATCCAAATAAGAGTAATTTCCCCCTTTGAATCGGTGATGGCTTGTCATTTGACTCCATACACCATGTGTATCAAAATTTTCATCTATCTTTCTACCATTTAGTATCAACCCTCTACAATCGGCAGATGCTAACTCTTCAGGCGTATATATACGTAAAGCCTGAGCCATGTCTAGTAAAGACATGTGGCGCATCGAACCTCCTAACAAAAATCTAATAAAAGATCGATCGGTTAAACTAGCTACCCGATCATTTAATTCTATACTACACAACAATTCTTCACACCATACTTTATATACAGGTCTACACATGGTGAATAAACGTACCCAGTCGTTAAAAGTAGAATTACCATACCTCTGTGCAAGTAATTCCCTAATTGGCCCGGCCAATTCTACAGCTTCTAATGGTCCCCATTCTATGACCCTAGGTACCTCAACAACTTTAGAATGAAGAGTATGCAAACCCCTTTGGTATTTTGGATAATCTATCCAAAGTGTGTCAAATCTCAGGTTCGGGTGCAAATCTTCCAAGTGCATATCAGAAAATGTCATGACTGGATGAGGTATATCTTGTTTGTAGTAGCTATCCACCTCCTGTTGTTCCACATTCTCAACAGGAGCATTGCGAGCTTGGGATGAAGATTCACCCCTTTCAGTCTGTAAAACACATCAAACACAATTTTTGTGCATCCAAATATGCATTAGTATCAGCAAAATCATCAATCAAAATAATTACAATCACATGATCAATTTATATCAAACTTAAAGCTCATTTTCATATTTTCATCAAATCTACACTTTTTCAAATAAGCATATACGAAAATGTTTGCCAAGTTCATAAGCATTCAACTCAAATAACATGTCAAAATAATCATTACTAGCAATTAAACAAGTTTCAAATGGCATTATCTCTCAAAAATCAAGTTCATGAATTTTAGACTTGAAAAAGTCCACTTTAATTCTCAAAATCATGTTTAGGCTCAAAGTTTGGATCATTTAACTACCTAAACATGTTACACTACTTAATTTAGCAACAATTCATGACAAAAATCGGCCATAACCTGTTTATATCAAAAAGCCCCAAATTTGCTCAAGAACACAAACCCTAGATTACTCAAAATTTGAAGTTTAAGGCTTCTAATCATGTTAAATAGCATCAATCTAGGTTATACAAGTATAATACATAAACAATTTAAGCATAATTACACTAAAAAGCATCAAAATCAAATTGGGGAAAAAATTGCTCAATAACACTAATTTTCGAATTAAATAGCGTTTAGGTGTAGAAATTTACCGTTTTTCTTGAGTAATTCCTTGATAGCATCCTTTTCAACATGATTTTAGTAAAAGATTTGATGATTAACGGTCAAAAATTGTGAATTTGGGGGGTTTTTTTGGGTTTTTGCGGTTTGTTTTCGCAGTATTTTCTGTGTTGTGGTGTGCAACTGAGCTGTTCTGGCGTTTTATTTTTTTCTGTACTTCGGTCCCTCCGCGAGTCGCGGAGTTTGTATTTTTTTTTATACTAATTAAAACAATTAAGTAATTAATTTTAAAATTTTGTTTCCCTTGTTATTTAGCACGAGGTCATTTCGGATCGATGTCCTAGTCCGTCCTTCGACAAAATTTTAAAATTTGACTTTTTCAAGCGATTGTTTTAGAAGCTTAGATTTTTTTAGTTTTTTAATGTTTTTGGCATACTTTAATTCAATAAGATTAAAAATAATGATAATAAAATTTCTCGTTCCTCCCTCGGGTAAAGCAATTTCGGTTCAACGACCTAGTCTTAAACTTACGACGAATTTTAAAAATCATATTTTTAACTTAATGAGATAAAGTAAATTTTTGTTTTTAAATTCACACCAAACTTAAAATTTAAAATGCATAAAATTAAAAATTCATATTTTAAAAATTAAAAAAAATCACACTAAACTTAATTTAAAAAATCATATTATAAAATCACACCAACCTTATATTATATTTTTCAAATATTTAAAATTTTAAATACATTATTTTTACAAAGTTTACAATATTAATTTAAGATTTATATATTAATTTTAAAAACATGGTAAAAATAAAATTAAAAATCTTTTTGGCTTTTTATCCCACTTTAATCAATCAAATATTATCAAAAATATACGCCCCTCTTTTCGGTAAAGTAATTTCGGTTCCAAGACCTAATTTAACTCATGACGAATTTTTGAAATATTTTGGTTTGATTTGATTAAAGATATTTATACCTTAAGAATAAACGTTAAATTTCGCAGTGATGTAATAAATTTTTGTATGATATCAATAATTTCGATCGCCAAACCTAATTTTATTCAATACCAATTTAATACTCTATAGCGAACAAATTAGCGTTTATTATCAAAAGGTTAAAAATAAAAATAAAAAAAAACTGTACAGACTTACCTGTGAGATAGTATTCTTAGTTATATGATCTATCCCATTCATAAGATAGTCGGTTTAATTGGTTTTCCATGGCTACATAGGCGTAACCTCGAGCATTCAGTGTTTTTTCTTCTAAACATATGAACGGTCCGTCTCTGCATAAAGTAACAAATTCGGTGTTTGAATAGGTTTGATTATTTGAACATTTACCTCCATGTGACCATTTTCCGCATTTGTGACATCTTTCTAGGTGTCGTGCTCTTCTTTTCGCTGCGGATTTTGATTTTCCTTTACCAAATTGTAACTTATTATCTTTGCATCTGGATTCTTTTCTAACTCCGTCCAATCTTTCTCTGATTACTGATACTATTTCACTCGGAAGTGTGTCATTATTACGTTTAGTGATCAAAGCGTGTAGCATTAGACCATGATTTAGTTCACAGGCAGTCTTCATTTCCTAAAAAAATAAAAATTCAGAATGGGGGGAGAAGACTAGTTCTTTAGGGTCTGCTAGGGAAAGACCGTTCGGGTTCCATTTTCGAGAACTACATGAAAACAGACAATCTAACTCTAACAGAAATACATAAACCCCCTATACTTAGTTAGCTGTGGTATCGAAATTGTGATTAACTTCATTGTCTTCTTCCATCGGACTATGTATGTAATGTTTAACTCTGTGACCATTAACTTTAAATTCAATCCCATTTGAATTTATTAATTCTATCATTCCGTATGGGAAAACTCTTTTGACTATGAATGGTCCAGACCATCTTGATTTCAATTTTCCAGGAAATAGCTTGAATCGTGAATTGAAAAGAAGAACTCTGTCTCCTTCTTTAAATTCTTTTGAACTTCTGATTCTTTTATCATGCCATTTCTTCGTTCTTTCTTTATAGATTAACGAATTTTCGTATGCTTCATGTCTTAATTCTTCTAATTCGTTTAGTTGACTTAATCGTAGACGTCCGGCTTCATGTAAATTAAGATTACATGTCTTCAAAGCCCAAAATGCTTTGTGTTCAATTTCTACTGGAAGATGACATGCTTTTCCATAAACAAGTCTAAAAGGTGTGGTTCCAATTGGTGTTTTGTAGGCTGTTCTAAAAGCCCAGAGTGCATCCTCCAATTTAATGGACCATTCCTTCGGATTTGATCCTACGGTTTTCTCTAGAATACGTTTTAAAGCTTGGTTGGTATTTTCAACTTGTCCACTTGTTTGTGGATGATATGCGGTGGAGATTTTATGAGTTACTCCATATCTTTTAAGAACTTTCTCAAGTTGATTATTACAGAAATGAGTACCCCGATCACTTATTAAAGCTTTCGGTGTTCCAAACCTTACAAAAAGTCGTTTTAAAAAGTTGACTACAACTCGTGCATCGTTAGTTGAGAGGGCTTGTGCTTCCGCCCATTTAGATACATAATCAATGGCTACGAGTATATATAGATTATTATGAGATTTTGGAAATGGACCCATAAAGTCAATACCCTAAATGTCAAATACTTCACATACTTGGATGACATTTTGTGGCATTTCATCACGTTGACTTATTTTTTCGGCCCTTTGACAAGCATCACAGGATTTGAAAAGAAGTGTGCGTCTTTGTAAATTGTAGGCCAATAGAATCCAGCATCATAAACTTTTCTTGCTGTTAGTTGAGGCCCATAATGCCCTCCTGTTGGTCCTGTGTGACAATGGTTTAAAATTTTACTAGCTTCATCTCCAAATACACATCGGCGTATTATTCCATCGGGACAACTTTTAAACAGATGTGGATCTTCCCAAAAATAGTGTTTTATATCACTGAAGAATTTCTTTCGTTTTTGGTACGATAATCCTTTTTCAAGGAATCCACATACTAAGTAGTTTGCATAGTCTGCAAACCATGGTATTTCATTATAATCTATCTTCAATAGATATTCATCAGGAAAGTTGTCTTGTATGGCCGATTCATTTAGAACTTCTAACTCAGGATTTTCAAGACGAGAAAGATGATCAGCGGCGAGATTTTCTGCTCCTTTTTTATCTCGGATTTCAATATCAAACTCTTGTAAGAGTAAGATCCAGCGGATTAATCTTGGTTTAGCATCTTGTTTCGAAAATAGGTATCTAAGAGCAGAATGGTCGGTATAGACCACCGTTTTAGCTAGAACTGTAACATCCCGCATTTTTCCGTTAAATTATTTTAACGCCCGTCTTTTTCTTCTTAAATAATACCCTTCGTATCTAAATTCGTATCCTTTGTTATGTAACATTTTAAATATTTTCGTTATCGGATTTTAATATCCCCCGTACTCCCGTGTAACTTAAAATAATTCGTTCGGTTATTTTCCGCACCCGATTCAAAGTTGAGGGACCAAACTTACCAAAGTATCAAACTTTTGACTAGGTCAAAGAGTCAACCTCCTTCATCCCTTTCATTCATCCTCCCTTTTCCATTTTTGATACTTTCAAACTCTCTCATTTCTCAAACATAAAATCATCATCCAAATCTCACCAAGGAAGTAAACATCAAAACAAACTACATATTCTTGATCCTCTCATCATCCTCTTCGATTTGATGCTAACTACTTCGATTTTGGGTAACATTTCTAAAACACTAGATTTCTTTAAATTCGTGTTCTTGACTTATAAAGTTGTTAATTAGTGTCTATGGCTCATTGTGATGTCGTGTATGTAATTTGTATGCCCGATTCGTTGTTTTTGGTGTAACTAGTTCAATATGAAAATTTCTTGCTAAATCCTTGATTTTGGATGATCAAATGTTGTTAGATTGTTAAAGTGCATGTTTTAAAAGTGTTACTAGTATCTTTAGCTTCGTTTTGATGTATAGGTTGATTAAGGAAACATCAAACTCATGACTATTGATTTTTGTGAATTTTCGTTAGAGTTTGATAGACTTTAAATGAACTTTTGATGATTTGAATGCCATGAAATGTTGTTAGTAAGTATTTAGTTGTATTACATGTTTCATTACCTTCAAAACGGCATATCATATGTATAAATTGGATTCCCGAAACTTAAATTGCAATTGATGAACTTGAAACCTTGATTTGGAACGTTTAACGAACTTTCGACGAGGTTTTTGTTGTCTTAAATGATGATTTTGATTTATGATATGTGGTTAGTTGTATTCCTTGTCGAAATAGATTTCCGATGATATAAAATACATGTTCTAATTGTTTGCGGATCATAAATTGTGATTGTTTGAAGTTTGGGTCGTGCACTTGAGAAATTCAGCAAACAGGGCCTGGAAGGCAATTGGGACGCCGTCCTGATATTTGGGACGCCGTCCCACTCTTCATATTGGGACGCCGTCTTGACATTTGGGACGCCGTCCCACTCTTCATATCAGGACACCGTCCTGATACACTAAAATGGGCTGTTTGCTTTGATCTTTTGACGTAAAATGTTTACTATGCTACGGACCTCCGATTAACATGAAACTTGGCTAACATGCTCATATATGATTATATAACTTAGAAAAATTGTCGGATACCCAACCCGACCCCGTTGACTTTTCCGTTGACTTTGACCCGACCAAGTTTGACTTTTTGTCAAACTTAACCAAATACTTATGCAACCTTTCTAACATGATTATTTACTTGTATCTTGCATGAAACTTGACTAGTTGATTCACATGTTAATATAATCGAGTCGTAACGAGCCATAGGACTAATTGAACATCTTTGACCGTTTGTGTTTACCGTTATTGATATAACCTATATGTTTAGGTCAAGACTAGCCTTGTCTTTGCACGCGTTTACTTGTTGAAGTACTTTTATAACTCTCGCACTCAAGGTGATATCATAGTCCCACTTTTACTCTTTTTGAACTTATATTTGGGATGAGAAAATATAAACGATTCTTTTGAACTAAGTGAACACAAGAACGGGAAAACAAACATTCTACATACGAGTTTAGAACAAAAATCCTCAATTCGATTATCATTAGTTACACTTGACGGGTGTAAGCGAGAACTTATGTTATATGGCCATATGGGTTGACAACCCTCATCTCTGACGGTTCGCTACCGTCTACGGATGAAATATATTTTCGAGAATCAGTGTTTGTTCTAGCACTATGGATGGGGTATACAATGGATGGAATGTTAAGCTTTGATAATTGGGTGCTCGTGAATATTAACTTTTAGAATGTATTACTATTATTTCAACTTTGCAAACCTTGTGGTTCGACTTACTTACTTTTACTCACTTACTTACTTAAACCTATGATTTCACCAACGTTTTTTTGTTGACAGATTTTTATGTTTTTCTCAGGTCTTACACGATATGTGAAACATGCTTCCGCTCATTATTTGATACTTGCATTGGATGTCGAGTATACGTGCATTTCATAGAGCGTCTTTTGACTTTACTTTAAACCGTGTCGCCTAGATTTCATTCGTATTATAACGTTGTAACTTAACTATTGGTTGAACAGTTCTTGTAAACTTTGGAAACAATCTTTATTATGAAATGAAGGCGACATATTTTGGTCAAACTTTGTCTTAACGACTTATGACCATGCAATGGGACCTACGTAGACGACGCCGTCACTTGACGATTTGTCGGGGTTGCTACAAGTGGTATCAGAGCCTTGGTTGTAGGGATTTAGAGTTCATTTGTGTCCACCCCGAGTCATAGGGTACATAGGTGAATCTAGACTACAACCGGCATATAGACTGAAGTAGGAATTATTTGACTAATTGTGCATTTATACTCGAACTCTTCTATCATATCTAACTCGTATTCGATCTTGATCTTACGTTGATAAATTTTGTTGATGCGCCACCTTGACTTTATGAAGTAATGTTAAATGCACATGAGAATCAGGGTAATATAATTTTCCGGGATTATATTACGGTGATTCACATGGACGTTCCGACATTATGACATAGAGAATTTAAGGCGAGTCAAGGAAAATTTTCTCTCTATCCTTATTCCATGCCACGGTTAGTATTGTTGAAAATACTAACCAACGATATTCTTGTCTCATGAAGGAACAATGGCTCACCAAGGTCAACACAATACTCCTCTCGAAACTCTAGAACAAGCTCTTCAACGAATGATAACCACCGCCGTGGGTACGGCTGTGGCCGATCACTTTTCTAACAACAACAATCATGGAGCCGGTAATTCAATCGAAGGTTGCTCCTACAAGAACTTCATGAAGTACAATCCTCCCACTTTCGATGGAACCGGGGGACCGGTTACTCTCACCCGATGATTTGAACAAATGGAGACCGTTTTTAACACAAGCGGTTGTCGAGACCAAGATAAGGTCAAGTTTTCCACCCTCACTTTCACCGGTATTGCTCTCTCATGGTGGAACAAGTACGTACAATCGGTGGGTATCGATGGAGCCCACACACTCTCTTGGACCGAATTAAGAGAAAGAATGATCACCGAATACTTCCCGCGCGATGAGACTCGAAGGCTCGAACAGGGTCTAAGGAATTTAAAAACGGTCGGAAATGACCTCGAAGCTTATAATCAACGGTTTACCGAACTAGTCTCGATGTGTCCAAATCTCATGACTCCCGAATCCCTAAGAGTCAAACTTTACATGGATGGCCTCCCTAAGAGCATTCAACACAAGGTAATGACATCTCAACCCACTAACCTACAAGAGGCTTTAACAATGGCCCGCCAAGCCTTAGAAACGGTGAATGAAATGGAAGCACCGGCACCAATGGTCGAGAACCACCCGAGTAACAACAAAAGAACATGGGAAGCCTCTCAATCAAACAACCACAACAATAACAACAACCCCGCCAAGAAGCCTTTTACCTCTAACGACAAGAAAGGCTATGCCGGAAAACTACCTTTTTGTAACGAATGCCACAAGCATCACTTTGAAGGATGTGGCAGGTTTCGCCACCGGCGCCAAGGACCCGTCGCTCGAAAGATGCCCAACGCACACAGAACGGGTGCTTGCTTCGAATGTGGCCAACTAGGTCATTTTAGGAATGTGTGCCCAAATAAGAAAACCAACCCTAACGCACGCCGTTGAACCTTCAACATCGACACCTAGGATGCCCGGAACGATGATGGACTAGTAACGGGTACATTTCTTCACAACAAACCGTATACTTCATACTTATTCGATTCCATTACCGCTAGACGTTTTATAACCAAGTCTTTGACTCGTGCTCTTTGCACTCCACTTTTTCCCTAGACACTACTTAGGCAATTTAAGTGACCAACGGAATATATTGTGTGCCTATAAATTTTATCAGAGGATATACGTTAAGAATTATGACTTGACACCTATAGAACTAAGGAGCTCAGAACCTATTCGTTAGGGAGAAATTGTTTCCCTACAACTAGGTATAGATTATTGTGAACCGAGTAATTTTCGGTTGGAAGCCTATACCCTCTTCCTCGTATCCATTACCTCATGATTATTTGCGTGAAACTCGTGTGTATTCCAAATCGACCTCCGTTCCGGTTATCACCAATTGGGGGTTAAGGGAGACGATGTCTCCTAAGCCATCTTCCGAACTCACAACGTTAGTTGTAAATCTCTCTTGGTACCATTCGATTTATCCAAGGCACGCCCGTATCCACAAACCTCTCGAACCGCGTATGCAAATTCATATAGACTAATTTGTTATCGTATTTATAGATGATATCTTGACCTATCCAAGTAAAGAAGGAAAACGAACAACATCACCATCTCCCGCTCGAACTTTTGAGAAAAGAGCAACTCTATACCAAAGTCTCTGAGTGAGAATTTCTGTTGAACGAAGTCCAATTTTCTTGACCATGATGTTTATGGTCAGGTCGTTACAATCAATCTCGAAATCAAGCCACATGTAATCAGGAAACTCTCCCAACTCAGACTTGTATTTGTAAAAATCTTAGATCTCACCGGTTGTTACCGAAGATTCATTTATGACTTTTCTCGTGTTACACAACTTTAAACCTCTTCATGTCTGAGCCTTGAACGTGATTCTTCACACCAACCTTCCTAGCTAAATTCGTATAGCACTAGATGGAACTCAAACATGGAAATATTTCTACTTGAACGCCGAAAGGCATACTCTCTCGACTCAAAATCAACGTAACTAAAATTCGTTATTTTGCGCGAAGAATTCGAATACTAAATTGTGGATCCGATCAACTTTCTCGTCATCACGTACCACACTACATACCTATGTTATTTCACCGTTACCGTCTGATATTACTGGAATTTAAGATAACACACAATCCAACGATACTTCACTCTTCTTTGACTTAACGTCCTTGTGTTTCTGATAATCGGCCAACTACTATTCAACCCCGAACTATACAACTACGTGTACTATCTCGATTTTCTTTCAAACTTCAACTTTTGACAACTAGATGCACAATACGGCGACCTTGAGATGTAAACTCATCCTATTCTAAGACCTCATTTCACTCCTATCTTTATCGCTCGCACTTCCGTTTAAGGAAACTCCTTGTGACATTTCTCCATGGATAGAGAAACTCCTCATATTACCTTAACATTCGCCACGAGGGTGAATAGTCCTAACGAACATATTTCGAACCCTAACTGACTTGTTCAAACATATCTTAAGAGATTCTATTCCAGTACGGTGTATCTTCGTCATTTATCCTATATCGAAATACTCGTTTCACTTCTAGTGTTACAAGAAACCTTGGGAACTCGCTTAGACACATGTACCGCGTATCTCCCACAACCGACGAACCGAGCAAACGTATGATTCCATCTTGGAAAGACATGTTACAGACTGGTATTGTCACCTTTAGTAGTTCCTTTTACGACGACAGCTATCACTCGTACATTAACGCAGCACTTCCGAAACCCTATATGACCGCTAATGTCATACCCCTGTTCATTTAACCAAAGCATGCGGCAAGCAAATCGCCGAATCTGGACTCCATCAAGAAACAACAATTGAGATCGTTCAAGTCCGAGGAGGGCTAGAGACAACCCATGGTCGCCAGAAGAGTTATACCAAACTTAGATGAAAACCTCACAAATCCCAGTGTGTAATCGCGTAATATTGAGAAACCGCACCTTGGAAAGGTGAAATCCATTTTAGGAAATCGAGAAAGGCTATATCTGCAATATTGAACCTTTTGAAACCTTGGGGCGTATTGGAACCGCTTCCTACCGTTTAGAACTTCCGATGCAATTAAGTTTCCGTTTACCCTACTTTTCGTGTAACAAACTTAGAAACGTGTCCTGCGGAACAGGAACGTGCAATCCTGCTAGATACATCAACTATTGATGACAAACTTCTCTTCATAGGGGAAAACCAGTTGAAACTGGGGATCGTAAAACCAAACCTTAATACAACGTAAAACCCTGACTATCCAAATTCATGAGAACACTCAAGGACGTACTTTCACTTATTCATAGCATTGACAACGTAAAGTCTCGAGTAGGAGATATCGACTACTACTTTCAACTAAATTTCGGGACGAAATTTCTTTTGAGGTGTGGATAATGTAACATCCCGCATTTTTTCGTTAAATTATTTTAACGCCCGTCTTTTTCTTCTTAAATAATACCCTTCGTATCTAAATTCGTATCCTTTGTTATGTAACATTTTAAATATTTTCGTTATCGGATTTTAATATCCCCCGTACTCCCGTGTAACTTAAAATAATTCGTTCGGTTATTTTCCGCACCCGATTCAAAGTTGAGGGACCAAACTTGCCAAAGTATCAAACTTTTGACTAGGTCAAAGAGTCAACCTCCTTCATCCCTTTCATTCATCCTCCCTTTTCCATTTTTGATACTTTCAAACTCTCTCATTTCTCAAACATAAAATCATCATCCAAATCTCACCAAGGAAGTAAACATCAAAACAAACTACATATTCTTGATCCTCTCATCATCCTCTTCGATTTGATGCTAACTACTTCGATTTTGGGTAACATTTCTAAAACACTAGATTTCTTTAAATTCATGTTCTTGAATTATAAAGTTGTTAATTAGTGTCTATGGCTCATTGTGATGTCGTGTATGTAATTTGTATGCCCGATTCGTTGTTTTTGGTGTAACTAGTTCAATATGAAAATTTCTTGCTAAATCCTTGATTTTGGATGATCAAATGTTGTTAGATTGTTAAAGTGCATGTTTTTAAAGTGTTACTAGTATCTTTAGCTTCGTTTTGATGTATAGGTTGATTAAGGAAACATCAAACTCATGACTATTGATTTTTGTGAATTTTCGTTAGAGTTTGATAGACTTTAAATGAACTTTTGATGATTTGAATGCCATGAAATGTTGTTAGTAAGTATTTAGTTGTATTACATGTTTCATTACCTTCAAAACGGCATATCATATGTATAAATTGGATTCCCGAAACTTAAATTGCAATTGATGAACTTGAAACCTTGATTTGGAACGTTTAACGAACTTTCGACGAGGTTTTTGTTGTCTTAAATGATGATTTTGATTTATGATATATGGTTAGTTGTATTCCTTGTCGAAATAGCTTTCCGATGATATAAAATACATGTTCTAATTGTTTGCGGATCATAAATTGTGATTGTTTGAAGTTTGGGTCGTGCACTTGAGAAATTCAGCAAACAGGGCCTGGAAGGCAATTGGGACGCCGTCCTGATATTTGGGACGCCGTCCCACTCTTCATATTGGGACACCGTCTTGACATTTGGGACGCCGTCCCACTCTTCATATCAGGACACCGTCCTGATTTTTGGGACACCGTCCTGATACACTAAAATGGGCTGTTTGCTTTGATCTTTTGACGTAAAATGTTTACTATGCTACGGACCTCCGATTAACATGAAACTTGGCTAACATGCTCATATATGATTATATAACTTAGAAAAATTGTCGGATACCCAACCCGACCCCGTTGACTTTTCCGTTGACTTTGACCCGACCAAGTTTGACTTTTTGTCAAACTTAACCAAATACTTATGCAACCTTTCTAACATGATTATTTACTTGTATCTTGCATGAAACTTGACTAGTTGATTCACATGTTAATATAATCGAGTCGTAACGAGGCATAGGACTAATTGAACATCTTTGACCGTTTGTGTTTACCGTTATTGATATAACCTATATGTTTAGGTCAAGACTAGCCTTGTCTTTGCACGTGTTTACTTGTTGAAGTACTTTTATAACTCTCGCACTCAAGGTGAGATCATAGTCCCACTTTTACTCTTTTTGAACTTATATTTGGGATGAGAAAACATAAACGATTCTTTTGAACTAAGTGAACACAAGAACGGGAAAACAAATATTCTACATACGAGTTTAGAACAAAAATCCTCAATTCGATTATCATTAGTTACACTTGATGGGTGTAAGCGAGAACTTATGTTATATGGCCATATGGGTTGACAACCCTCATCTCTGACGGTTCGCTACCGTCTACGGATGAAATATATTTTCGAGAATCAGTGTTTGTTCTAGCACTATGGATGGGGTATACAATGGATGGAATGTTAAGCTTTGATAATTGGGTGCTCGTGAATATTAACTTTTAGAATGTATTACTATTATTTCAACTTTGCAAACCTTGTGGTTCGACTTACTTACTTTTACTCACTTACTTACTTAAACCTATGATTTCACCAACGTTTTTTTGTTGACAGATTTCTATGTTTTTCTCAGGTCTTACACGATATGTGAAACATGCTTCCGCTCATTATTTGATACTTGCATTGGATGTCGAGTATACGTGCATTTCATGGAGCGTCTTTTGACTTTACTTTAAACCGTGTCGCCTAGATTTCATTCGTATTATAACGTTGTAACTTAACTATTGGTTGAACAATTCTTGTAAACTTTGGAAACAATCTTTATTATGAAATGAAGGCGACATATTTTGGTCAAACTTTGTCTTAAAGACTTATGACCATGCAATGGGACCTACGTAGACGACGCCGTCACTTGACGATTTGTCGGGGTCGCTACAAGAACGAGATATGATCGAAATTTGTCAAAAGCAAAGACAATAGCAAGGAGTTCTTTTTCAGCAGTTGTGTAATTCGTTTGTGCTCCTTGTAACGTCTTACTGGCATAATATATAGGTTGAAATCGTTTTTCAATCCATTGTCCTAAAACGGCTCCCATTGCAAAATCACTTGCATCGTACATTAATTCAAATGGTAGATTCTAATTTGGTGTTATCATGATCGGCGCATTAGTGAGTTTCTATTTAAGAATATTAAAAGATTTGATACACTCATCTGAAAAGATGAATGGAGCATCTTTTTCTAGGAGTTTATTCATAGGAGTGGCAATTTTAGAAAAATCTTTTATGAAACGTCGGTAAAAACCAGCATGCCCTAGAAAACTCCTAACTCCTCTAACATTGGTGGGATGTGGAAGTTTAGCAATTACATCTACTTTAGCTCTATCCACTTCAATTCCTTCTTTTGAAATTTTATGTCCAAGAACGATGCCTTCTTTAACCATGAAATGGCATTTCTCCCAATTAAGTACTAGATTTGATTGTTCGCATCTAATAAGCATTCGTTCAAGATTAGCTAGACATGATTCAAATGTATCACCGAAGACTGAAAAGTCATCCATGAAAAATTCCATGCATTCTTCAATCATGTCGTGAAAAATCGCCATCATACACCTTTGAAAGGTTGCAGGGGAGTTGCAAAGTCCAAATGGCATGCGTTTGTAAGCAAAAGTACCATAAGGGGACGTGAATGTGGTTTTCTCTTGATCTTCGGGTGCTATTGGAATTTGAAAATATCCGGAAAATCCATCTAGAAAACAATAGTAACTATTTCCGGCTAATCTTTCCAACATTTGATCAGTGAAAGGTAAGGGAAAGTGATCTTTTCTGGTGGCATCATTTAATTTTCTATAATCAATACACACACGCCATCCTGTTACAGTCCTAGTAGGAATAAGCTCATTTTTCTCATTTGTAATGACAGTCATGCCACCCTTCTTAGGCACGCATTGAATTGGGCTTACCCATGGACTATCAGAGATTGGATATATCAAACCTGCATCTAGCAGTTTAATAATCTCTTTCTTAACTACATCTTGCATATTAAGATTTAGTCTTCGTTGGCGTTGCACATACGTTTTATGACCTTCTTCCATAATGATTTTATGTGTGCAATACGAAGGACTTATTCCTTTAATATCATGAATCTTCCATGCAATGGCTGGTTTATGAGCTTTCAACACAGAAATGAGTTGTGATTTCTCATTTTCAGTAAGAGAAGACGATATTATTACAGGTAATTCAGATTCACCATGTAAATAAGTGTATTCCAAATGGTTTGGAAGTGGCTTTAACTCTAATTTCGGAGGTTCTTCTATCGATGATTTGTATCGATATCTATCTTCTTCTTTTAGCATTTGGATTTCTTCTGTTGTTGGTTCATATCCATTAGCTATTAGTGTAGCTAACATTTCAACTTCATCAATTGGTTCATTTCCTTCTCCTTAAGAACATTCTCCTGTTCCTTGTAATTCTGGAAATTCTTCTAATAATTCTGCATGTGCATCTATAGTTTGAATATAATAACATGTATCATCTGCAGATTGCGGTTGTTGCATTGCTCTATCAACAGAAAAGGTAACACTCTCGTCCTCTATACTTTGGGTCAGTTTCTTACCGAACACGTCTATCATTGCTTTAGCCGTGTTTAAGAATGGTCTTCCTAATATGAGAGGAACTTGAGAATCTTCTTCCATGTCCAAAACAACAAAATCTACTGGAAATACTAAAGTACCAACTTTAACTAGCATGTTCTCCATTATCCCTCTAGGATATTTTATTGATCGATCAGCTAGTTGTATACTTATTCTTGTTGGTTTCAATTCTCCAAGGTCTAGTTTAGCGTATAGTGAATACGGCATTAAATTTATACTAGCACATAAGTCTGCCAATGCTTCTATTGAACTAAGACTACCCAGAAAACATGGAATTGTGAAACTTCCTGGATCAGATAGTTTTTCTGGTATCTTATTCAACAGTACTGCTGAACAATTAGCATTCATAGTAACGGCCGAGAGTTCTTCCATTTTCTTTCTATTCGTGATCAGATCTTTCAAGAATTTAGCATATCTAGGCATTCCTGAAATCACATTAATGAAAGGAAGATTTACATTTATCTGTTTAAACATATCCAAGAATTTGGATTGTTCGGCTTCAAGTTTCTCTTTCTTCATTTTACTCGGGTAAGGAAGTGGTGGTTGGTATGGTTTAACATAAGGTTTAGCCTTAACTATGTTATCTTCATTAACCTTCTCAACTACCGGTTCTTTTTCCTTATCTTGATCAGGTTGTGGTTCTTGTGGAGTAGGAATAGCTTCATCAGAAGTTACAGGTATTTCAGGTGGTTTAAGTGTTGTTCCACTTCTTGTGGTAATGGCTTTAGCTGTTTCATTCCGGGGGTTAGCATTTGTATTACTAGGTAGACTTCCCGGTTTTCTTTCACCTATTAATCTTGCTAGGTTACTTACTTCTTGTTCCAGATTTTGAATAGAAGCTTGTTGATTTCTAAATGCTTGAGCATTTTGTTCATTAGTTTGTTTCTGAGATGTGAAAAACTGCGTTTGAGTTTCAACTAGCTTCGTCATCATATCTTCTAAATTTGGCTTTTTATCATCGGTTTGTTGTGGTAGTTTGTTTTGAAAATTAGGTCTTTGCTGGTTGTAAGTATTATTGGATACTTGTTGATTGCTAGGACCTTGTTGGTTGTTGTATGGAATATTTCAGTTATAATTCTGGTCTTGATTGTAAATCGGTCTTGACGGTTGATAATTATTCTGATAATTATTTCCAGGCCTTTGGTTTATGTATGAAATATTCTCTCTTTGTTCCATTGTTAATTCAATACTGAGACAATCTTTTGTCAAATGTGGTCCTCCACACTGCTCACAACTAATTCATATTGAGTGAATATCTTTAGTCATCTTTTCCATTCGTCTCTCGACAGCATCTATCTTTGCGGAAATGGAATGTAAGTCATGGCTAGAATCGGCTCTAGCTGCTTTAGATGATCTAACGATATCTTTTTCTTGGTGCCACTCATGTGAGTGGGAAGCAGTGTTATCAATAATTTTGTAAGCATCAGTTTCGGTTTTCTTCATAATAGAACCACCAGCTGCTATATCTATGTCTTTTCTTGTAGTGATGTCGCATCCTTGGTAGAATATTTGTACTATTTGACAGGTATCTAAACCATGTTGCGGACATCCTCTTAATAACTTTCCAAATCTTGTCTACGCTTCATATAGAGTTTCATTTGGCTTCTGTGTGAACGTAACAATTTCTCCTTGAAGTCTTACGGCTTTAGATGCAGGAAAGAATTGTTTAAGAAATTTTTCAACTAAAACATCCCATGTATCGATCGCCCCTTCAGGTAATGATTCCAACCAATATTTGGCTTCTCCCTTTAAAGTCCAGGGAAATAACATGAGATATATCTGTTCATCCTCTACTTCTCGGATTTTAAATAGTGTGCAGATCCTATTAAAGGTACGTAGATGTTCATTTGGATCTTCCTTCGGCGCACCACTAAATTGGCATTGATTAGTCACCATGTGTAGAATTTGTCCTTTGATTTCATAATCTGGCGCATTAATGTCTGGATGAGAAATTGCGTGACCTTGGCCAGTGCGTTTAGCTCTCATTCGGTCTTCCATACTTAATGGTTCTGTTACTTCCATAATTGAATTTGTTGAATCGAAATCACTAGAGGATTCTGATTTAATGGTTCCTTCCTCAACAATCTCTGTTTGAATGATTGGTGGTTCCGGAGGAAAGTTTAGTGGTTCAGGATCTACGAATCGTCCCTGAATATTCTTCGGATTCTCAATTGTGAGGTCGGGTTCAAAAAATGGATTATCGGAAATTTGAACTGGAATACTTGGTCGACTGGATGACGATTCTAAAGAAAAATCAACGGCAGTAATATTTGCTAAATGTCTTGATCTAGTTACAGGTGGTGAACGTACAAAAGGTGGTGAACGTCTTGCTCGGTGCATTCACTGAATATCCTATTAGTTTTTAAAAGGAAAGAAAAATTATAATAAGTTATCCAATCAATAGACTTTTCTGATTTTGCCCACGTTTCGAATAGCCAAAAGATGCAGCAGAGGGGCAGGATTCGTTTGGTCTCAATATAATTGAGGACTGTTTGGCTCCAATAACCCAGTCCACATACAAATCCAACTATTACTACGAACCAGAAAATTTTGATGTCTATCAATTTAACCACTTAAAATAAATTTTCGTAATTTTAAGAAATTTAGATAAGAAGTAGAATAAAAATCTATGTCCTAAAACTAGAATAGCGAGAAATAAGAAAGAAAAAGAGTTCGTCGAAAAAGGTCGAAAAAGAAAAATGGTTGAAAAATAAAAGGTGACGGAAAAATAAAAGAAAATTATAACACTTAAAGACACTTGACTAACCTAACCTTATTACTACAACTAACTTAAAATTATAATCGCAAATTGAGATTACTAATTGGAATGATAATTGATACATAGGTAAAAGGTTTCTAAAAAATATTAAAGCTTACAGGAAAAACTAAATCCCAAATGGAAATAACTTAAAAAGAAACTAAAACTTAAAAAGGCGTCGCAAAATTCTAAAGTACCTAAATCTTAGTCTAAAGAAAAAGCACTTAAGGAATTCTACGGCAAAGCCTAAAAATCTAGAAGTAAAAATAACTATGGCAAAAACTAAATTTAAAACTAAATATGAGCTAAAAATACAAATATTACGCTAAAACGATTAAAAAGGGACAAAATATAAAAATAAACTAAAAGTTGTAAAAAGTACAATTTTTATAAAAATATTTATATTATTTATTTTATAAAACTATTAATTTTATATATAATAAAACTAATTAAAATTTAAAATACAATTTAATTTAAAAACTTAAACTAATTATATTAATAATTAAGTAATTAGGGTTTATTAATAATAATAATTAATAATTACCCGTAATAAATGATGATTAGGGTTTCTGTCGGTGTCAGGGTGGCTCCGCGAGTCACGGTATTCGAGGCTGCAAACTCCGCGAGTCGCGGGGTTCCAATTTTCAACTCAGGTACAGTTTAAAATTTGACGCATTTTTTTTTCTTTTTTTCTGTTTTCTGTTTTAAAATCTAAAATATTTATATAATAAAAACTTATATTTTTATAAAATAAAAATAAAGAAACTTTATAAAACTTAAATATTTAATAAAATCTTAAAAATATATAAATTTTTTGTTTTTCTTTTTATATTTTCGAATAATTAAAAACATATTTTTACAAAAGTGAATTTTAATAAAAGTAAACTAAAAATAAAAATCTTTTTTTTTATGTAGCGTTGCGCTTCCGGCTTTTAAGCTAGATTGTTCCCCGACAGCGGCGCCAAAAATAACTTGATGTTATGCGAGGTGTATATAAAATAGCTTTATATTTTAGCAGGAAATACTATTAAATACGATACAATTTTACACAAGATATTTATTTATTTAGAGAATGGATATACTTAAACCTTGCTACAACACTTATAGGCAGTGCACCTAATCGTACAGTAGTGTAGTTTTGAGTAAGTCCGGTTCGTTCCACAGGGAAAATCTTTAAACAAAGCTTAACGCTATATTAGTTTACTTTTATAAAAATACAAATATATATATAAGTAATATTATTATTATAAAGGGGGGTTTTTACCGTTTAATGACCGGTTTGTCGATTTTAAAACTTTAGTCGCAGTTAAAACCAAATGTAAAATAATAAATAAATACAAGACTTAATTTAAAACGTAAAGTAAATAACGATAATGAAATTGCGAATAATAAAAGTGCGATAAAATAAACTTGCGATTAAAAAGTACGATAATTAAAAGTGCAATTAAATACAATAACAATAAAAATACGATAATTAGAAGTGCAATTAAATATAAAATAAAGGAAATTAAATATGAAATAAAAGAATTATGCTTATTTAAACTTCCGTAACCATGATGTTTGACGTGTTGATTTTAGTTTTATGCCCATAGGTTAATTGTCCTTTGTCCTGGATTATTTAATATGTCCGTCTGGTTTTTGTCCATAACAGTCCATCAGTCATAAATATAAAGTGCGAGTGTCCTCGTCAAATTATCCTTATACCCGAAGTTAAATATTCCAACTAATTGGGGACTTAAACTGTAACAAGATTTTAATACTTTGTTTAATAATTACACCAGGATGTCGACTGAGTGTAACCCAAGGTTTTAATATTTTGTTATCAATTATACCAAGTGTCCTTGTACATAATTTCACCCCTGTTTTAATTATTCTAGTGGCTATTAATCCATTCCCGTGTCCGGTTAAATGAACGATTATTCGTACATATAAATACCTCGCTCATCGTGTCCGATCGAGTGTATATGGTAATTTATAGGGACGCCCAATTGTAAATCTTTATATTAACATTAACAAACTATCATTTAGTTAAACAAATATAAAGCCCATTAATAGCCCATAGTCTAATTTCCACAAGTGTCGTTCTTTTGTCCAAACCCAAATTATGGTACAAAGCCCAATTACCCAATTTTAGTAATTAGCCCAACATCATGATTACTTCGGATTAAATAAGCATAATAATAACTTAGCTACGAGACATTAAATTAAAAAGGTTGAACATAACTTACAATGATTAAAAATAGCGTAGCGTTACACGGACAGAATTTCGACTTACACCCTTACAACATTTGCTAACATACCCTTATTATTAGGATTAAAATTAAAATTAAAATTAAAATATAAATTATAAATATAAATATTACGTATATAGATAGAGAGATTGATGGATATTGGATGAAAAATTGATCAGAATTCGTTGGGCTTTATAGGGAGTTTCAATTTTTGGGGCTCCGCGACTCGCGGTCCATTCCTTCTTCAAACTCCGCGAGTCGCGGAGTTTGTAATTACAGCTCACTCCATTTTGGCTCTTTGTTTACCGACGGTTTATTATTTAAATATAATATATATATATAATTTATATAATTAATTATATATTATATTATATTTATATACATAGTTAACTTGTAATTTTTAGTCCGTTGCGTCGAGCGTTGAGAGTTGACTCTGGTCCCGGTTCCGGATTTTCGAACGTCCTTGCGTACAATTTAATATCTTGTACTTTGCGTTTTGAATCTTGTACTCTTGTAATTTCTAGACGTTTCTTATCAATAATTGGAACCTCTTTGATTGTCTTTTGTACTTTTGAGCTTTTTGGTCGTTTGCATCTTCAATTCGTTGAATCTGTCTTTTGTCTTCACCTTTTATTATTTAAACGAATATCACTTTTAAATAGAACAATTGCAACTAAAAGCTTGTCTTTCTTGAGTAATAATGCTATGAAATATATGTTCATTTTTAGCATTATCATCCCACTCCCATGAGCTTAATGACCCAAAGACTTCCCGATTCGCCAATTCCAAGGCGACTCACAACAAGAATCCTAACATGATTCTCTAACCACACACTCTACCGAGTGTAACTCAAACCACAATCATTAGACTTGTCGCATTCCATTACGGAATTCAAGTCCTCGTCGCACACACGCACACGTAAATCGGTCATCGTAGTTACGATGAGTAACTTCAACGAATGACAAATCTCAAAATGCACCCACTACTTAGTGTGACTAAGCATGCACCGAACTCGTGAGTTGGCTCACTCACTTAACTAAACGAATCCACAGTAACACTTCCCGACTCGCAAAAAACTCGATGTGACAACAAGCACATCACTCGAGACCACTATATCCTAGGAACCAATAAAAGATTCCTAATTCGTCCCGTTCTATCCCAACCATGCCACGTTTCCTCCGTTCGGTACTTGTCATGTCATGCTTGGTGTCAAGATACACTTTCGTAATAATGGTGATCAATCACTATTACAAATGAGTACCTTACCATTTTCACATGGTCACGCAAAGTACTTTACCTGGACTGACGTAACATTCACACAAGATAACACGCGATAACTCCTAGTGCCCGAATGACCAAAGTCCTTACCGCGAACTTGATCACTCAAAACCGCCAATTACTCGAATCTCTCCAATAGATTCGTCCCTAGGACACCGCACAATTAGATACCTGTATATATATACACATATATACAATATAATAATAAATATACACAAGTACACCGCAACACAAGTCAACCTACTACCTAGGTGACGATTACTAAAACAACGTCCAAGTTCGCCTACTTACATTAGGCACTAGCAATCTAAGGCACTAATTTACGCACGAAATAAGGCCCCATAAAATTCCACATTGGACAAACACAAGTCCTAGTTAGTCACCTACTCTAAGGCACTAACAAATCTCAATTCGACCCGTAATCCTACAAGTCCTGCAATTAACGCACCACTGTCAATAAGTCTAAGACTAGGCACCTATTCCAAGGTCACCTAATTCCCTTAGACCATGCTCTGATACCACTTGAAACAACCCCAATCCGTTTAACCAAAAATGGAGCACATTTTTTTTTATAAGTTAGATCTCATTAATACAATACATTTTCAACTCTGTTTTAATCAAAACATAACATCGTAATGATACGTTTAACAATTTATCATGACCCTTGGTACACAAATTACACTTTACAAAATCATTTGTAATAATGACCCGAACACAAGAAATACGGGTTAGTACACAATAACCCAACCCGATACCAAGAGCATAATCCCGGGGACTACCAAATCCCCAATCCGCGTCCAAATCTCCAAAAGCTACCCCATTGAGCCCAAGCGCTCCTAAGCATCTAGTCTAACAACTAGTTAGCTTTAATACACGATACCTGTAAAAGGTAAACAACGAGAGGGGTAAGCATAAAGCTTAGTGAATGCAATAATTATATATATACATATACAATTTACCTACTTGCACACACTTACGCAACCACGCATAAAATTCCGCATATCAATGAATACAAGCTAGCATTTTAATTAGCATACCGTCGTAAGTATAACGCTAAAATCTTCAATACGCAAGCTAGCACAACAATAGCATATAACGCGAATAAAACAATATGCTACACTACAACACATAAACATTGTTGTTCACAACATCCATTAGTATTCAAGTTTCAAGGCTAGCTATGCGAATGGTATCATCAACATCGAACTTAAATCCCAACCGTCCCAATTAATGTGGTATCATCAACATTGAACTTAAAACCCACATATGAGGTATCGTCAACAACGAACTTTAAACCCTCATCGAACGTGACTACAATAGTCGTATGGCATCGTCAACATCGAACTTTAATTCCATACATGAGGTATCGTCAACAACGAACTTTAAACCCTCATCCAACAAACAATAATGGTATGGCATCGTCAACAACGAACTTTAAATCCATACCTCACAAGCAAATAAATTATATACATACATATATAATTATTACATTCACCTTATCACGTCGGTGGTGATTTAGCACTTCTGTATGCTTCGAGCAAGGTACCTAATACATAAGTACACATTCAATACAAAACTTGTGGAATTAACCACAATACTCACTCTCGAGCATTTAATGACCCAAAAGCATTAAAAAACTCACTTACACCCAAAACCGGCCATAAATGGCCAAGACTCATCTTTAATTACTAAAACTAGTGATGTAAGTCTACTAACACCAATTAACACAAACTTAGGGTATTTCATACCCATTTCACCTAATTAGGTCAACCTTAACTCATTTGACCCATTTCAACACTTATACATACCATTTTAACCAAACATGACCCATTTACAATTCTTCCATCATTTACAAGTGTAGTAGTGACTAATCAACACAATTTAACACTTATAACTTCAATTCACATGGCCAAACCCTAGATCATAGCTATTAGGGTTTCCTTATCTCAACATAACCCAAATTCACCCATTTTACCCACAAATGTAGTGACATGAACTTTTCCATGTTTATATATATATTAAATGAAATTGTTATTTACATGATTAAGTGTTTCCAACATGTTAAGCAATCAAACTTGTTAAGACTTGATTAATTAAAATAGGTTTCATATAGACAATTGACCACCCAAGTTGAACGGTGATTCACGAACGTTAAAACTTGTAAAAACTATATGATGACATATATATATATGGATATATATAGTTAACATGATATTACGATAAGTAAACATATCATTAAGTATATTAACAATGAACTACATATGTAAAAACAAGGCTAGTAACTTAATGATTTTGAAACGAGACATATATGTAACGATTATCGTTGTAACGACATTTAATGTATATATATCATATTAAGAGATATTTATACATCATAATATCATGATAATATAATAATTTAAAATCTCATTTGATATTATAAACATTGGGTTAACAACACTTAACAAGATCGTTAACCTAAAGGTTTCAAAACAACACTTACATGTAACGACTAACGATGACTTAACGACTCAGTTAAAATGTATATACATGTAGTGTTTTAATATGTATTCATACACTTTTGAAAGACTTCAAGACACTTATCAAAATACTTCTACTTAACAAAAATCCTTACAATTACATCCTCGTTCAGTTTCATCAACAATTCTACTCGTATGCACCCGTATTCGTACTCGTACAATACACAGCTTTTAGATGTATGTACTATTGGTATATACACTCCAATGATCAGCTCTTAGCAGCCCATGTGAGTCACCTAACACATGTGGGAACCATCATTTGGCAACTAGCATGAAATATCTCATAAAATTACAAAAATATGAGTAATCATTCATGACTTATTTACATGAAAACAAAATTACATATCCTTTATATCTAATCCATACACCAACGACCAAAAATACCTACAAACACTTTCATTCTTCAATTTTCTTCATCTAATTGATCTCTCTCAAGTTCTATCTTCAAGTTCTAAGTGTTCTTCATAAATTCTAAAAGTTCTAGTTTCATAAAATCAAGAATACTTCCAAGATTGCAAGTTTACTTCCAAGTTTTCTAAATCCATTCCAAGTAATCATCCAAGATCAAAAAATCTTTGTTACTTACAGTAGGTTATCTTTCTAATACAAGGTAATAATCATATTCAAACTTTAATTCAATTTCTATAACTATAATAATCTTATTTCGAGTGGAAATCTTACTTGAAATTGTTTTCGTGTCATGATTCTGCTTCAAGAACTTTCAAGCCATCCAAGGATCCTTTGCAGCTAGATCCATTTTTCTCATTTCCATTAGGTTTATCCAAGGAACTTGAGGTAGTAATGATGTTCATAACATCATTCGATTCATACATAAAAAGTTGTCTTATTCAACGTTATAAACTTGTAATCACTAGAACATAGTTTAGTTAATTCTAAACTTGTTCGCAAATAAAGTTAATCCTTCTAAATAGACTTTTAAAATCAACTAAACACATGTTCTATATCTATATGATATGCTAACTTAATGATTTAAAACCCGGAAACACGATAAACATCATAAAACTGGATATACGCCGTCGTAGTAAAACCGGGGGCTGTTTTGGTTGGGATAATTAAAAGCTAAGAAGAACTTTGATTTAAAAGTTATACTTCTGGAAAAATGATTTTTCTTATGAACATGAAACTATATCCAAAAATCATGGTTAAACTCAAAGTGAAAGTATGTTTTTCAAAATGGTCATCAAGATGTCGTTCTTTCGACGGAAAGGACTACCTCTTTCAAAAATGACTTGTAACTTGTATTTCCTTCTACAAACTTATATTTTTTTCTATTCAGATTCATAAATTTAAGTTCAATACGAAACCGTGGCCACTGGAATCACTCAAAACGGATTAGAAACGAATAAATGGCGAGTAAAACAAGATTGATAAAAACTGCTCATTTTACCTACGTGAAAGTTAGTAATAAATCTATTCCAACCATAATCTAATCAACTTATATTGTATATTATGTAATCTTGAGATATCATAGACACGTATACAATGTTTCGACCTATCATGTCAACCCATCTATATATATATATTGCGAAACAACCATAGACACTCTATATGTGAATGTTGGAGTTAGCTATACAGGGTTGAGGTTGATTCCAAAATATATATATATAGTTCGAGTTTGTTAGGATTCATTAGTGAGTCTGGACTTCGACCGTGTTTACTTGAAAAATGATTGCTTAACAAATTTTGTTGGAAACTGTATATTTTTAACATGTGAATATTATGTGATATATTAATCTCTTAACATGTTTGATATTGTGTGATAGATGTCTACCTCTAGCACAAATCCCATTGACTCACCTAATAATAACGAAGAGTCGAATATATATTAGACTGATTCACAAGTTTCCGAAGAGGAGCCGGAAGAAGAATCAGAACCGGAAGAAGAATCAGAACCGGAAGAGGAGGAACCGGAGGAGGAAATAGAACCGGTGGGGGAAATAATAAAACGGTTAAGTAAAAGAAAATCCTCAACCAACCGACCAAGGTTAATTATGGTCAATGGTGTTTCCGCCAAGGAAGCAAAATATTGGGAGGATTACCATTCTCCGATGAATCGGATTCCGACGAGAATTCCGATGATGTTATAGAAATTACCCCAGTTGAATTTAAAAAGGCAAAAGAAAATAATAAGGGAAAGGGTATAAAAATAGAGAAATCTAATTCCAACCCCGATGAACTTTATATGTATCGTCTGAAATGTCCCGTTCTTATTGATTAAAAACGTTCCATATTAATTGATTTCGTTGCGAGGTTTTGACCTCTATATGAGACGTTTTTCAAAGACTGCATTCATTTTTAAAACAATCCATAACCTTTATTTCATAAATAAAGGTTTAAAAAGCTTTACGTAGATTATCAAATAATGATAATCTAAAATATCCTGTTTACACACGACCATTACATAATGGTTTACAATACAAATATGTTACATCGAAATCAGTTTCTTGAATGCAGTTTTTACACAATATCATACAAACATGGACTCCAAATCTTGTCCTTATTTTAGTATGCAACAGCGGAAGCTCTTAATATTCACCTGAGAATAAACATGCTTTAAACGTCAACAAAAATGTTGGTGAGTTATAGGTTTAACCTATATATATCAAATCGTAACAATAGACCACAAGATTTCATATTTCAATACACATCCCATACATAGAGATAAAAATCATTCATATGGTGAACACCTGGTAACCGACATTAACAAGATGCATATATAAGAATATCCCCATCATTCCGGGACACCCTTCGGATATGATATAAATTTCGAAGTACTAAAGCATCCGGTACTTTGGATGGGGTTTGTTAGGCCCAATAGATCTATCTTTAGGATTCGCGTCAATTAGGGTGTATGTTCCCTAATTCTTAGATTACCAGACTTAATAAAAAGGGGCATATTCGATTTCGATAATTCAACCATAGAATGTAGTTTCACGTACTTGTGTCTATTTTGTAAATCATTTATAAAACCTGCATGTATTCTCATCCCAAAAATATTAGATTTAAAAAGTGGGACTATAACTCACTTTCACAGATTTTTACTTCGTCGGGAAGTAAGACTTGACCACTGGTTGATTCACGAACCTATAACAATATATACATATATATCAAAGTATGTTCAAAATATATTTACAACACTTTTAATATATTTTGATGTTTTAAGTTTATTAAGTCAGCTGTCCTCGTTAGTAACCTACAACTAGTTGTCCACAGTTAGATGTACAGAAATAAATCGATAAATATTATCTTGAATCAATCCACGACCCAGTGTATATGTATCTCAGTATTGATCACAACTCAAACTATATATATTTTGGAATCAACCTCAACCCTGTATAGCTAACTCCAACATTCACATATAGAGTGTCTATGGTTGTTCCGAAATATATATAGATGTGTCGACATGATAGGTCGAAACATTGTATACGTGTCTATGGTATCTCAAGATTACATAATATACAATACAAGTTGATTAAGTTATGGTTGGAATAGATTTGTTACCAATTTTCACGTAGCTAAAATGAGAAAAATTATCCAATCTTGTTTTACCCATAACTTCTTCATTTTAAATCCGTTTTGAGTGAATCAAATTGCTATGGTTTCATATTGAACTCTATTTTATGAATCTAAACAGAAAAAGTATAGGTTTGTAGTCTGAAAAATAAGTTACAAGTCGTTTTTGTAAAGGTAGTCATTTCAGTCGAAAAAACGACGTCTAGATGACCATTTTAGAAAACATACTTCCACTTTGAGTTTAACCATAATTTTTGGATATAGTTTCATGTTCATAATAAAAATCATTTTCTCAGAATAACAACTTTTAAATCAAAGTTTATCATAGTTTTTAATTAACTAACCCAAAACAGCCCGCGGTGTTACTACGACGGCGTAAATCCGGTTTTACGGTGTTTTTCGTGTTTCCAGGTTTTAAATCATTAAGTTAGCATATCATATAGATATATAACATGTGTTTAGTTGATTTTAAAAGTCAAGTTAGAAGGATTAACTTTTGTTTGCGAACAAGTTTAGAATTAACTAAACTATGTTCTAGTGATTACAAGTTTAAACCTTCGAATAAGATAGCTTTATATGTATGAATCGAATGATGTTATGAACATCATTACTACCTTAAGTTCCTTGGATAAACCTACTGGAAAAGACAAAAATGGATCTAGCTTCAATGGATCCTTGGATGGCTCGAAGTTCTTGAAGCAGAATCATGACACGAAAACAAGTTCAAGTAAGATCATCACTTGAAATAAGATTGTTATAGTTATAGAAATTGAACCAAAGTTTGAATATGATTATTACCTTGTATTAGAATGATAACCTACTGTAAGAAACAAAGATTTCTTGAGGTTGGATGATCACCTTACAAGATTGGAAGTGAGCTAGCAAACTTGAAAGTATTCTTGATTTTATGAAACTAGAACTTTTGGAATTTATGAAGAACACTTAGAACTTGAAGATAGAACTTGAGAGAGATCAATTAGATGAAGAAAATTGAAGAATGAAAGTGTTTGTAGGTGTTTTTGGTCGTTGGTGTATGGATTAGATATAAAGGATATGTAATTTTGTTTTCATGTAAATAAGTCATGAATGATTACTCATATTTTTGTAATTTTATGAGATATTTCATGCTAGTTGCCAAATGACGGTTCCCACATGTGTTAGGTGACTCACATGGGCTGCTAAGAGCTGATCATTGGAGTGTATATACCAATAGTACATACATCTAAAAGCTGTGTATTGTACGAGTACGAATACGGGTGCATACGAGTAGAATTGTTGATGAAACTGAACGAGGATGTAATTGTAAGCATTTTTGTTAAGTAGAAGTATTTTGATAAGTGTATTGAAGTCTTTCAAAAGTGTATAAATACATATTAAAACACTACATGTATATACATTTTAACTGAGTCGTTAAGTCATCGTTAGTCGTTACATGTAAGTGTTGTTTTGAAACCTTTAGGTTAACGATCTTGTTAAATGTTGTTAACCCAATGTTTATAATATCAAATGAGATTTTAAATTATTATATTATCATGATATTATCATGTATGAATATCTCTTAATATGATATATATACATTAAATGTCTTTACAACGATAATCGTTACATATATGTCTCGTTTAAAAATCATTAAGTTAGTAGTCTTGTTTTTACATATGTAGTTCATTGTTAATATACTTAATGATATGTTTACTTATCATAGTATCATGTTAACTATATATATATCCATATATATGTCATCATATAGTTTTTACAAGTTTTAACGTTCGTGAATCACCGGTCAACTTGGATGGTCAATTGTCTATATGAAACCTATTTCAATTAATCAAGTCTTAACAAGTTTGATTGCTTAACATGTTGGAAACATTTAATCATGTAAATATCAATCTCAATTAATATATATAAACATGGAAAAGTTCGGGTCACTACAGTACCTACCCGTTAAATAAATTTCGTCCCGAAATTTTAAGCTGTTGAAGGTGTTGACGAATCTTCTGCAAATAGATGCGGGTATTTCTTCTTCATCTGATCTTCACGCTCCCAGGTGAACTCGGGTCCTCTATGAGCATTCCATCGAACCTTAACAATTGGTATCTTGTTTTGCTTAAGTCTTTTAACCTCACGATCCATTATTTCGACGGGTTCTTCGATGAATTGAAGTTTTTCGTTGATTTGGATTTCATCTAACGGAATAGTGAGATCTTCTTTAGCAAAACATTTCTTCAAATTCGAGACGTGGAAAGTGTTATGTACAGCCGCGAGTTGTTGAGGTAACTCAAGTCGGTAAGCTACTGGTCCGACACGATCAATAATCTTGAATGGTCCAATATACCTTGGATTTAATTTCCCTCGTTTACCAAATCGAACAACGCCTTTCCAAGGTGCAACTTTATGCATGACCATCTCTCCAATTTCAAATTCTATATCTTTTCTTTTAATGTCAGCGTAGCTCTTTTGTCGACTTTGGGCGGTTTTCAACCGTTGTTGAATTTGGATGATCTTCTCGGTAGTTTCTTGTATAATCTCCGGACCCGTAATCTGTCTATCCCCCACTTCACTCCAACAAATCGGAGACCTGCACTTTCTACCATAAAGTGCTTCAAACGGCGCCATCTCAATGCTTGAATGGTAGCTGTTGTTGTAGGAAAATTCTGCTAATGGTAGATGTCGATCCCAACTGTTTCCGAAATCAATAACACATGCTCGTAGCATGTCTTCAAGCGTTTGTATCGTCCTTTCGCTCTGCCCATCAGTTTGTGGATGATAGGCAGTACTCATGTCTAGACGAGTTCCTAATGCTTGCTGTAATGTCTGCCAGAATCTTGAAAGAAATCTGCCATCCCTATCAGAGATAATAGAGATTGGTATTCCATGTCTGGAGATGACTTCCTTCAAATACAGTCGTGCTAACTTCTCCATCTTGTCATCTTCTCTTATTGGCAGGAAGTGTGCTGATTTGGTGAGACGATCAACTATTATCCAAATAGTATCAAAACCACTTGCAGTCCTTGGCAATTTAGTGATGAAATCCATGGTAATGTTTTCCCATTTCCATTCCGGGATTTCGGGTTGTTGAAGTAGACCTGATGGTTTCTGATGCTCAGCTTTGACCTTAGAACACGTCAAACATTCTCCTACGTATTTAGCAACATCGGCTTTCATACCCGGCCACCAAAAATGTTTCTTGAGATCCTTGTACATCTTCCCCGTTCCAGGATGTATTGAGTATCTGGTTTTATGAGCTTCTCTAAGTACCATTTCTCTCATATCTCCAAATTTTGGTACCCAAATCCTTTCAGCCCTATACCGGGTTCCGTCTTCCCGAATATTAAGATGCTTCTCCGATCCTTTGGGTATTTCATCCTTTAAATTTCCCTCTTTTAAAACTCCTTGTTGCGCCTCCTTTATTTGAGTAGTAATGTTATTATGAATCATTATATTCATAGATTTTACTCGAATGGGTTCTCTGTCCTTCCTGCTCAAGGCATCGGCTACCACATTTGCCTTCCCCGGGTGGTAACGAATCTCAAAGTCGTAATCATTCAATAATTCAATCCACCTACGCTGCCTCATATTCAGTTGTTTCTGATTAAATATGTGTTGAAGACTTTTGTGGTCGGTATATATAATACTTTTGACCCCATATAAGTAGTGCCTCCAAGTCTTTAATGCAAAAACAACTGCGCCTAATTCCAAATCATGCGTCATATAATTTTGTTCGTGAATCTTCAATTGTCTAGACGCATAAGCAATCACCTTCGTTCGTTGCATTAATACACAACCGAGACCTTGCTTTGATGCATCACAATAAATCACAAAATCATCATTCCCTTCAGGCAATGACAATATAGGTGCCGTAGTTAGCTTTTTCTTCAATAACTGAAACGCTTTCTCTTGTTCATCATTCCATTCAAATTTCTTCCCTTTATGCGTTAATGCAGTCAAGGGTTTTGCTATTCTGGAAAAGTCTTGGATGAACCTTCTGTAGTAACCAGCTAATCCTAAAAACTGGCGTATGTGTTTCGGAGTTTTCGGGGTTTCCCACTTTTCAACAGTTTCTATCTTTGCCGGATCCACCTTAATACCTTCTTTGTTCACTATGTGACCGAGGAATTGAACTTCTTCCAACCAAAATGCACACTTTGAAAACTTAGCATACAATTCTTCCTTCCTCAATACTTCTAACACCTTTCTCAAATGTTCACCGTGTTCTTGGTCATTCTTTGAGTAAATAAGTATGTCATCAATGAAAACAATGACAAACTTGTCAAGGTATGGTCCACACACTCGGTTCATAAGGTCCATGAACACAGCTGGTGCATTAGTTAAACCAAACGGCATGACCATAAACTCGTAATGACCGTAACGTGTTCTGAAAGCAGTCTTTGGAATATCATCTTCTTTCACCCGCATTTGATGATACCCGGAACGTAAGTCAATCTTTGAATAAACAGACGAGCCTTGTAGTTGATCAAATAAGTCGTCGATTCTCGGTAGTGGGTAGCGGTTCTTGATGGTAAGTTTGTTCAACTCTCGGTAGTCGATACACAACCTGAATGTACCATCTTTCTTCTTGACAAACAAAACAGGAGCTCCCCACGGTGATGTGCTTGGTCGAATGAAACCACGCTCTAAAAGTTCTTGTAATTGGCTTTGTAGTTCTTTCATCTCGCTGGGTGCGAGTCTGTAAGGAGCACGAGCTATTGGTGCAGCTCCTGGTACAAGATCTATTTGAAATTCAACGGATCGATGTGGGGGTAATCCCGGTAATTCTTTCGGAAATACATCGGGAAATTCTTTTGCAATGGGAACATCATTGATGCTCTTTTTTTCAGTTTGTACTTTCTCAACGTGTGCTAGAACAGCATAGCAACCTTTTCTTATTAGTTTTTGTGCCTTCAAATTACTAATAAGATGTAGCTTCGTGTTGCCCTTTTCTCCGTACACCATTAAGGGTTTTCCTTTTTCTCGTATAATGCGAATTGCATTTTTGTAACAGACGATCTCTGCTTTCACTTCTTTCAACCAGTCCATACCGATTATCACATCAAAACTCCCTAACTCTACTGGTATCAAATCAATCTTAAATGTTTCGCTAACCAGTTTAATTTCTCGATTCCGACATATATTATCTGCTGAAATTAATTTACCATTTGCTAATTCGAGTAAAAATTTACTATCCAAAGGCGTCAATGGACAACTTAATTTAGCACAAAAATCTCTACTCATATAGCTTTTATCCGCACCCGAATCAAATAAAACGTAAGCAGATTTATTGTCAATAAGAAACGTACCCGTAACAAGCTCCGGGTCTTCCTGTGCCTCTGCCGCATTAATATTGAAAACTCTTCCGCGGCCTTGTCCATTCGTGTTCTCCTGGTTCGGGCAATTTCTAATAATGTGGCCCGGTTTTCCACATTTATAACAAACTACATTGGCATAACTTGCTCCGACACTACTTGCTCCGCCATTACTCGTTCCGACACCATTTGTTCCTTTCGTTCTATTAACCCCTGGTCCGTAGACCTCACACTTCGCCGCGCTATGACCATTTCTTTTACACTTGTTGCAAAATTTGGTGCAGAACCCCGAGTGATACTTTTCACACCTTTGGCATAGCTGCTTCTGATTGTTGTTGTTGTTGCGGTTATTATTATTGTTAGGATGATTGTTGTGGTTGCTGTTGTTGTTGTTGTTGTTGTTGGGCCGTTTGTTGTAGTTGCGATTGATGTTGCGATTGCTGGGATAATTGTTGTGATTATTGTTGTAATTGCTGTTGTTGTTGTATTGGTGATTCTTATCACCGTTTTCCTCCCACTTTCTTTTGACTTGCTTCACATTGGCCTCTTCAGCAGTCTGTTCTTTAATTCTTTCTTCAATTTGGTTCACGAGTTTGTGAGCCATTCTACATGCCTGTTGTATGGAGGCGGGCTCGTGTGAACTTATATCTTCTTGGATTCTTTCCGGTAATCCTTTCACAAACGCGTCGATCTTCTCTTCCTCATCTTCGAATGCTCCCGGACACAATAGGCACAATTCTGTGAATCGTCTTTCGTACGTGGTAATATCAAATCCTTGGGTTCGTAACCCTCTAAGTTCTGTCTTGAGCTTATTGACCTCGGTTCTGGGACGGTACTTCTCGTTCATCAAGTGCTTGAATGCTGACCACGGTAGTGCGTACGCATCGTCTTGTCCCACTTGCTCTAGATAGGTATTCCACCATGTTAACGCAGAACCTGTGAAGGTATGCGTAGCGTACTTTACTTTGTCCTCTTCAGTACACTTACTTATGGCAAACACCGATTCGACCTTCTCGGTCCACCGTTTCAATCCGATCGGTCCTTCGGTTCCATCAAATTCCAAAGGTTTGCAGGCAGTGAATTCTTTGTAGGTGCATCCTACACGATTTCCTGTACTGCTAGATCCAAGGTTATTGTTGGTATGTAGCGCAGCCTGTACTGCGGCTATGTTTGAAGCTAGAAAAGTACGGAATTCCTCTTCATTCATATTCACGGTGTGTCGAGTAGTCGGTGCCATTTCCTTCAAAATAGTTAAATGGAACAAGTTAATCATACAGAATATTAAGAGTAGTTAATAGTATTTCGTAGCATAATATGAACTCATTTATAAAAGCTTTTTCTTCATATTAGCGTTTTATAAGTTTAAATTCGGGTAGTACCTACCCGTTAAGTTCATACTTAGTAGCTAATATACAATTCAACTACTACAATTCTAAATGAAAAACTGATTATAATAATATTTCGCGTTCAAACTTTTATACAATATTTTACAAACTTACAATACCGCTTATTTTACATAAAGCATGAAATATAGCACACAATAACTTTGATACAAGATAGTTGTGAAGATAATTCTAGCTAGTACACAAGTCGTTCAGCAAAGGCAATAAAGACACGTAATTCATACGTCCAGAAACAAGTCATGCATTCTGGTTTTACTAGGACTACTTCCCATCCTTGGTCTTGTGCAACATAACCGTTATGGCCGTTGATAAGACAGCGTGTTGTAACGTCGTCAAAGGGACGAGGGTTACGTAATGTCCAACAGTCCCGTAATAATCTAAAAACCTCATTTCTTACCCCAATTACCGACTCCGTCACTTGTGGAAACGTTTTGTTTAATAGTTGTAGCCCGATGTTCTTGTTCTCACTTTGGTGAGAAGCGAACATTACTAATCCGTAAGCATAACATGCTTCTTTATGTTGCATGTTAGCCGCTTTTTCTAAATCACGAAGTCCAATATTCGGATATATTGAGTCAAAATAATTTCTTAACCCGTTGCGTAAAATAGCATTTGGGTTCCCCGCAATATATGCGTCAAAGTAAACACATCGTAACTTATGGGTTTCCCAATGTGATATCCCCCATCTTTCAAACGAAAGTCTCTTATAAACCAAGACATTCTTGGAACGTTCTTCGAATGTCTTACAAACTGATCTCGCCTTAAATAGTTGTGCCGAGGAATTCTGGCCGACTCTAGACAAGATTTCATCAATCATGTCTCCGGGTAGGTCTCTTAAAATATTGGGTTGTCTATCCATTTTGTGTTTTTAAACTGTAAAATAGACAAGAGTTAGATTCATAAAAAAATACTTATTAATACAAGCAATTTTTACATATATCATAAAGCATAAGAACACTATATTACATATATTACACTACACGAATACAACTATCTTATTCCAACTCGCTCGTTTCTTCTTCTTCGGTTTTGGTTCGTTTTGCCAAGTTTCTAGGGATATATGATGTTCCCCTAATACGAGCCGTCGTTGTCCACATTGGTTTAGAAAAACCTGGTGGTTTAGAGGTTCCCGGGTCATTGTTACAACTTAAGGACTTCGGGCGTTGACGATACATATAAAGTTCATCGGGGTTGGAATTAGATTTCTCTATTTTTATGTCCTTTCCCTTATTATTTTCTTTTTCCTTTTTAAATTCAGTTGGGGTAATTTCTATAACATCATCGGAATTCTCGTCGGAATCCGATTCATCGGAGAATTGGTAATCCTCCCAATATTTTGCTTCCTTGGCGGAAACACCATTGACCATAATTAACCTTGGTCGGTTGGTTGAGGATTTTCTTTTACTTAACCGTTTTATTATTTCCCCCACCGGTTCTATTTCTTCATCCGGTTCCGATTCTTCTTCCGGTTCCGATTCTTCTTCCGGTTCCGACTCTTCTTCCGGTTCCTCTTCGGGAACTTGTGAATCAGTCCACGAATCATTCCAATTTACATTTGACTCTTCATTATTATTAGGTGAGTCAATGGGACTTGTTCTAGAGGTAGACATCTATCACATAATATCAAACGCGTTAAGAGATTAATATATCACATAATATTCACATGTTAAAAATATATAGTTTCCAACAAAATTTGTTAAGCAATCATTTTTCAAGTAAACACGGTCGAAGTCCAGACTCACTAATGCATCCTAACAAACTCGATAAGACACACTAATGCAAAATTCTGGTTCTCTAAGACCAACGCTCGGATACCAACTGAAATGTCCCGTTCTTATTGATTAAAAACGTTCCATATTAATTGATTTCGTTGCGAGGTTTTGACCTCTATATGAGACGTTTTTCAAAGACTGCATTCATTTTTAAAACAATCCATAACCTTTATTTCATAAATAAAGGTTTAAAAAGCTTTACGTAGATTATCAAATAATGATAATCTAAAATATCCTGTTTACACACGACCATTACATAATGGTTTACAATACAAATATGTTACATCGAAATCAGTTTCTTGAATGCAGTTTTTACACAATATCATACAAACATGGACTCCAAATCTTGTCCTTATTTTAGTATGCAACAGCGGAAGCTCTTAATATTCACCTGAGAATAAACATGCTTTAAACGTCAACAAAAATGTTGGTGAGTTATAGGTTTAACCTATATATATCAAATCGTAACAATAGACCACAAGATTTCATATTTCAATACACATCCCATACATAGAGATAAAAATCATTCATATGGTGAACACCTGGTAACCGACATTAACAAGATGCATATATAAGAATATCCCCATCATTCCGGGACACCCTTCGGATATGATATAAATTTCGAAGTACTAAAGCATCCGGTACTTTGGATGGGGTTTGTTAGGCCCAATAGATCTATCTTTAGGATTCGCGTCAATTAGGGTGTCTGTTCCCTAATTCTTAGATTACCAGACTTAATAAAAAGGGGCATATTCGATTTCGATAATTCAACCATAGAATGTAGTTTCACGTACTTGTGTCTATTTTGTAAATCATTTATAAAACCTGCATGTATTCTCATCCCAAAAATATTAGATTTAAAAAGTGGGACTATAACTCACTTTCACAGATTTTTACTTCGTCGGGAAGTAAGACTTGACCACTGGTTGATTCACGAACCTATAACAATATATACATATATATCAAAGTATGTTCAAAATATATTTACAACACTTTTAATATATTTTGATGTTTTAAGTTTATTAAGTCAGCTGTCCTCGTTAGTAACCTACAACTAGTTGTCCACAGTTAGATGTACAGAAATAAATCGATAAATATTATCTTGAATCAATCCACGACCCAGTGTATACGTATCTCAGTATTGATCACAACTCAAACTATATATATTTTGGAATCAACCTCAACCCTGTATAGCTAACTCCAACATTCACATATAGAGTGTCTATGGTTGTTCCGAAATATATATAGATGTGTCGACATGATAGGTCAAAACATTGTATACGTGTCTATGGTATCTCAAGATTACATAATATACAATACAAGTTGATTAAGTTATGGTTGGAATAGATTTGTTACCAATTTTCACGTAGCTAAAATGAGAAAAATTATCCAATCTTGTTTTACCCATAACTTCTTCATTTTAAATCCGTTTTGAGTGAATCAAATTGCTATGGTTTCATATTGAACTCTATTTTATGAATCTAAACAGAAAAAGTATAGGTTTGTAGTCGGAAAAATAAGTTACAAGTCGTTTTTGTAAAGGTAGTCATTTCAGTCGAAAAAATGACGTCTAGATGACCATTTTAGAAAACATACTTCCACTTTGAGTTTAACCATAATTTTTGGATATAGTTTCATGTTCATAATAAAAATCATTTTCTCAGAATAACAACTTTTAAATCAAAGTTTATCATAGTTTTTAATTAACTAACCCAAAACAGCCCGCGGTGTTACTACGACGGCGTAAATCCGGTTTTACGGTGTTTTTCGTGTTTCCAGGTTTTAAATCATTAAGTTAGCATATCATATAGATATAGAACATGTGTTTAGTTGATTTTAAAAGTCAAGTTAGAAGGATTAACTTTTGTTTGCGAACAAGTTTAGAATTAACTAAACTATGTTCTAGTGATTACAAGTTTAAACCTTCGAATAAGATAGCTTTATATGTATGAATCGAATGATGTTATGAACATCATTACTACCTTAAGTTCCTTGGATAAACCTACTGGAAAAGACAAAAATGGATCTAGCTTCAATGGATCCTTGGATGGCTCGAAGTTCTTGAAGCAGAATCATGACACGAAAACAAGTTCAAGTAAGATCATCACTTGAAATAAGATTGTTATAGTTATAGAAATTGAACCAAAGTTTGAATATGATTATTACCTTGTATTAGAATGATAACCTACTGTAAGAAACAAAGATTTCTTGAGGTTGGATGATCACCTTACAAGATTGGAAGTGAGCTAGCAAACTTGAAAGTATTCTTGATTTTATGAAACTAGAACTTTTGGAATTTATGAAGAACACTTAGAACTTGAAGATAGAACTTGAGAGAGATCAATTAGATGAAGAAAATTGAAGAATGAAAGTGTTTGTAGGTGTTTTTGGTCGTTGGTGTATGGATTAGATATAAAGGATATGTAATTTTGTTTTCATGTAAATAAGTCATGAATGATTACTCATATTTTTGTAATTTTATGAGATATTTCATGCTAGTTGTCAAATAATGGTTCCCACATGTGTTAGGTGACTCACATGGGCTGCTAAGAGCTGATCATTGGAGTGTATATACCAATAGTACATACATCTAAAAGCTGTGTATTGTACGAGTACGAATACGGGTGCATACGAGTAGAATTGTTGATGAAACTGAACGAGGATGTAATTGTAAGCATTTTTGTTAAGTAGAAGTATTTTGATAAGTGTATTGAAGTCTTTCAAAAGTGTATAAATACATATTAAAACACTACATGTATATACATTTTAACTGAGTCGTTAAGTCATCGTTAGTCGTTACATGTAAGTGTTGTTTTGAAACCTTTAGGTTAACGATCTTGTTAAATGTTGTTAACCCAATGTTTATAATATCAAATGAGATTTTAAATTATTATATTATCATGATATTATCATGTATGAATATCTCTTAATATGATATATATACATTAAATGTCTTTACAACGATAATCGTTACATATATGTCTCGTTTAAAAATCATTAAGTTAGTAGTCTTGTTTTTACATATGTAGTTCATTGTTAATATACTTAATGATATGTTTACTTATCATAGTATCATGTTAACTATATATATATCCATATATATGTCATCATATAGTTTTTACAAGTTTTAACGTTCGTGAATCACCGGTCAACTTGGATGGTCAATTGTCTATATGAAACCTATTTCAATTAATCAAGTCTTAACAAGTTTGATTGCTTAACATGTTGGAAACATTTAATCATGTAAATATCAATCTCAATTAATATATATAAACATGGAAAAGTTCGGGTCACTACATCGTCAACCCCCGAAGTCCTTAAGTTGTAACAATGACCCGGGAACCTCTAAACCACCAGGTTTTTCTAAACCGTTGTGGAAAACGACAGCTAGTATTAGGGGAACATCATATATCCCTAGAAACTTGGCAAAACGAACCAAAACCGAAGAAGAAGAAACGAGCGAGTCGGAATAAGATAGTTGTATTCGTATGGTGTAATATATGTAATATAGTGTGCTTATGCTTTGTGATATATGTAAAAATTGCTTGTATTAATAAGTATTTTTTTATGAATCTAACTCTTGTCTATTTTACAGTATAAAAACACAAAATGGGTAGACAACCCAATATTTTAAGAGACCTACCCGGAGACATGATTGATGAAATCTTGTCTAGAGTAGGTCAGAATTCTTCGGCACAACTATTTACGGCGAAATCAGTTTGTAAGACATTCGAAGAACGTTCCAAGAATGCCTTGGTTTATAAGAGACTTTCGTTTGAAAGATGGGGGATATCACATTGGGAAACCCATAAGTTACGATGTGTTTACTTTGACGCATATATTGCGGGGAACCCAAGTGCTATTTTACGCAACGGGTTAAGAAATTATTTTGACTCAATGTATCCGAACATAGGACTTCATGATTTAGAAAAAGCGGCTAACATGCAACATAAAGAAGCATGTTATGCTTACGGGGTAGTAATGTTCGCTTCTTACGAAAGTGAGAACAAGAACATCGGGCTACAACTATTAAACAAAACATTTCCACAAGTAACGAAGTCAGTAGTTGGGGTGAGAAACAAGGTTTTTAGATTGTTACGGGACTGTTGGACATTACGTAACCCTCGTCCCTTTGACGACGTTACAACACGCTGTCTTATCAACGGCCATAACGGTTATGTTCCACAAGACCAAGGATGGGAAGTAGTCCTAGTAAAACCAGAATGCATGACTTGTTTCTGGACGTATGAATTACGTGTCTTTATTGCCTTTGCTGAACGACTTGTGTACTAGCTAGAATTATCTTCACAACTATCTTGTATCAAAGTTATTGTGTGCTATATTTCATGCTTTATGTAAAATAAGCGGTATTGTAAGTTTGTAAAATATTGTATAAAAGTTTGAACGCGAAATATTATTATAATCAGTTTTTCATATAGAAATGTAGTAGTTGAATTGTATATTAGCTACTAAGTATGAACTTAACGGGTAGGTACTACCCGAATTTAAACTTATAAAACGCTAATATGAAGAAAAAGCTTTTATAAATGAGTTCATATTATGCTACGAAATACTATTAACTACTCTTAATATTCTGTATGATTAACTTGTTCCATTTGACTATTTTGAAGGAAATGGCACCGACTAATCGACACACCGTGAATATGAATGAAGAGGAATTCCGTACTTTTCTAGCTTCAAACATAGCAGCAGTACAGGCTGCGCTACATACCAACAATAACCTTGGATCTAGCAGTACATGAAATCGTGTAGGATGCACCTACAAAGAATTCACTGCCTGCAAACCTTTGGAATTTGATGGAACCGAAGGACCGATCGGATTGAAACGGTGGACCGAGAAGGTCGAATCGGTGTTTGCCATAAGTAAGTGTACTGAAGAGGACAAAGTGAAGTACGCTACGCATACCTTCACAGGTTCTGCGTTAACATGGTGGAATACCTATCTAGAGCAAGTGGGACAAGATGATGCTTACGCACTACCGTGGTCAGCATTCAAGCACTTGATGAACGAGAAGTACCGTCCCAGAACCGAGGTCAATAAGCTCAAGATAGAACTTAGAGGGTTACGAACCCAAGGATTTGATATTACCACGTACGAAAGACGATTCATAGAATTATGCCTATTGTGTCCGGGAGCGTTCGAAGATGAGGAAGAGAAGATCGACGCGTTTGTGAAAGGATTACCGGAAAGAATCCAAGAAGATATAAGTTCACACGAGCCCGCCTCCATACAACAGGCATGTAGAATGGCTCATAAACTAGTGAACCAGATTGAAGAAAGAATTAAAGAACAGACTGCTGAAGAGGCCAATGTGAAGCAAGTCAAAAGAAAGTGGGAGGAAAACGGTGATAAGAATCACCAATACAACAACAACAGCAATTACAACAATAATCGCAACAATTATCCCAACAATCGCAACATCAAACGCAACTACAATAAACGGCCCAACAACAACAATAACAACAACAACAACAACAACAACAACAACAACAACAACAGCAACTACAACAATCATCCCAACAACAATAACAACTGCAACAACAACAACAATCAGAAGCAGCTATGTCAAAGGTGTGAAAAGTATCACTCGGGGTTCTGCACCAAATTTTGCAACAAGTGTAAAAGAAATGGTCATAGCGCGGCGAAGTGTGAGGTCTACGGACCAGGGGTTAACAGAACGAAAGGAACAAATGGTGTCGAAACGAGTAATGGCGGAGCAAGTAGTGTTGGAGCAAGTTATGCCAATGTAGTTTGTTATAAATGTGGAAAACCGGGCCACATTATTAGAAATTGCCCGAACCAGGAGAACACGAATGGACAAGGCCGCAGAAGAGTTTTCAATATTAATGCGGCAGAGGCATAGGAAGACCCGGAGCTTGTTACGGGTACGTTTCTTATTGACAATAAATCTGCTTACGTTTTATTTGATTCGGGTGCGGATAGAAGCTATATTAGTAGAGATTTTTGTGCTAAATTAAGTTGTCCATTGACGCCGTTGGATAGTAAATTTTTACTCGAATTAGCAAACGGTAAATTAATTTCAGCAGATAATATATGCCGGAATCGAGAAATTAAACTGGGTAGCGAAATATTTAAGATTGACTTGATACCAGTAGAGTTAGGGAGTTTTGATGTGATAATCGGTATGGACTGGTTGAAAGAAGTGAAAGCAGAGATCGTTTGTTACAAAAATGCAATTCGCATTATACGAGAAAAAGGAAAGCCCTTAATGGTGTACGGAGAAAAGGGCAACACGAAGCTACATCTTATTAGTAATTTAAAGGCACAAAAACTAATAAGAAAAGGTTGCTATGCTATTCTAGCACACGTTGAGAAAGTACAAACTGAAGAAAAGGGCATCAATGATGTTCTCGTCGCAAAAGAATTTCCCGATGTATTTCCGAAAGAATTACCGGGATTACTCCCACATCGATCCGTTGAATTTCAAATAGATCTTGTACCAGGAGCTGCACCAATAGCTCGTGCTCCTTACAGACTCGCACCCAGCGAGATGAAAGAACTGCAAAGCCAATTACAAGAACTTTTAGAGCGTGGTTTCATTCGACCAAGCACATCACCGTGGGGAGCTCCTGTTTTGTTTGTCAAGAAGAAAGATGGTACATTCAGGTTGTGTATCGACTACCGAGAGTTGAACAAACTTACCATCAAGAACCGCTACCCACTACCGAGAATCGACGACTTATTTGATCAACTACAAGGCTCGTCTGTTTATTCAAAGATTGACTTACATTCCGGGTATCATCAAATGCGGGTGAAAGAAGATGATATTCCAAAGACTGCTTTCAGAACACGTTACGGTCATTACGAGTTTATGGTCATGCCGTTTGGTTTAACTAATGCACCAGCTGTGTTCATGGACCTTATGAACCGAGTGTGTGGACCATACCTTGACAAGTTTGTCATTGTTTTCATTGATGACATACTTATTTACTCAAAGAATGACCAAGAACACAGTGAACATTTGAGAAAGGTGTTAGAAGTATTGAGGAAGGAAGAATTGTACGCTAAATTTTCAAAGTGTGCATTTTGGTTGGAAGAAGTTCAATTCCTCGGTCACATAGTGAACAAAGAAGGTATTAAGGTGGATCCGGCAAAGATAGAAACTGTTGAAAAGTGGGAAACCCCGAAAACTCCGAAATACATACGCCAGTTTTTAGGACTAGCTGGTTACTACAGAAGGTTCATCCAAGACTTTTCCAGAATAGCAAAATCCTTGACTGCATTAACGCATAAAGGGAAGAAATTTGAATGGAAGGATGAACAAGAGAAAGCGTTTCAGTTATTGAAGAAAAAGCTAACTACGGCACCAATATTGTCATTGCCTGAAGGGAATGATGATTTTGTGATTTATTGTGACGCATCAAAGCAAGGTCTCGGTTGTGTATTGATGCAACGAACGAAGGTGATTGCTTATGCGTCTAGACAATTGAAGATTCACGAACAAAATTATACGACACATGATTTGGAATTAGGCGCGGTTGTTTTTGCATTAAAGACTTGGAGGCACTACTTATATGGGGTCAAAAGTATTATATATACCGACCACAAAAGTCTTCAGCACATATTTAATCAGAAACAACTGAATATGAGGCAGCGTAGGTGGATTGAATTGTTGAATGATTACGACTTTGAGATTCGTTACCACCCGGCGAAGGCAAATGTGGTAGCCGATGCCTTGAGCAGGAAGGACAGAGAACCCATTCGAGTAAAATCTATGAATATAATGATTCACAATAACCTTACTACTCAAATAAAGGAGGCGCAACAAGGAGTTCTAAAAGTGGGAAATTTAAAGGATGAAATACCCAAAGGATCGGAGAAGCATCTTAATATTCGGGAAGACGGAACCCGGTATAGGGCTGAAAGGATTTGTGTACCAAAATTTGGAGATATGAGAGAAATGGTACTTAGAGAAGCTCATAAAACCAGATACTCAATACATCCTGGAACGGGGAAGATGTACAAGGATCTCAAGAAACATTTTTGGTGGCCGGGTATGAAAGCCGATGTTGCTAAATACGTAGGAGAATGTTTGACGTGTTCTAAGGTCAAAGCTGAGCATCAGAAACTATTAGGTCTACTTCAACAACCCGAAATCCCGGAATGGAAATGGGAAAACATTACCATGGATTTCATCACTAAATTGCCAAGGATTGCAAGTGGTTTTGATACTATTTGGGTAATAGTTGATCGTCTCACCAAATCAGCACACTTCCTGCCAATAAGAGAAGATGACAAGATGGAGAAGTTAGCATGACTGTATTTGAAGGAAGTCGTCTCCAGACATGGAATACCAATCTCTATTATCTCTGATTGGGATGGCAGATTTATTTCAAGATTTGGCAAACATTACAGCAAGCATTAGGAACTCGTCTAGACATGAGTACTGCCTATCATCCATAAACTGATGGGCAGAGCGAAAGGACGATACAAACGCTTGAAGACATGCTACGAGCATGTGTTATTGATTTTGGAAACAGTTGGGATCGACATCTACCGTTAGCAGAATTTTCCTACAACAACAGCTACCATTCAAGCATTGAGATGGCGCCATTTGAAGCACTTTATGGTAGAAAGTGCAGGTCTCCGATTTGTTGGAGTGAAGTGGGGGATAGACAGATTACGGGTCCGGAGATAATACAAGAAACTACCGAGAAGATCATCCAAATTCAACAACGGTTGAAAACCGCCCAAAGTCGACAAAAAAGCTACGCTGACATTAAAAGAAAAGATATAGAATTTGAAATTGGAGAGATGGTCATGCTTAAAGTTGCACCGTGGAAAGGCGTTGTTTCTATTTAGTAAACGAGGGAAATTAAATCCAAGGTATATTGGACCATTCAAGATTATTGATCGTGTCGGACCAGTAGCTTACCGACTTGAATTACCTCAACAACTCGCGGCTGTACATAACACTTTTCACGTCTCGAATTTGAAGAAATGTTTTGCTAAAGAAGATCTCACTATTCCATTAGATGAAATCCAAATCAACGAAAAACTTCAATTCATCGAAGAACCCGTCGAAATAATGAATCGTGAGGTTAAAAGACTTAAGCAAACCAAGATACCAATTGTTAAGGTTCGATGGAATGCTCTTAGAGGACCCGAGTTCACCTGGGAATGAGAAGATCAGATGAAGAAGAAATACCCGCATTTATTTCCAGAAGATACGTCAACACCTCCAACTGCTTAAAATTTCGGGACGAAATTTATTTAACGGGTAGGTACTGTAGTGACCCGAACTTTTCCATGTTTATATATATATTAAATGAAATTTTTATTTACATGATTAAGTGTTTCCAACATCTTAAGCAATCAAACTTGTTAAGACTTGATTAATTAAAATAGGTTTCATATAGACAATTGACCACCCAAGTTGAACGGTGATTCACGAACGTTAAAACTTGTAAAAACTATATGATGACATATATATATATATATATATATATATATATATATATATATATATATATATATATATATATATATATATATATATATATATATATATATTTAACATGATATTATGATAAGTAAACATATCATTAAGTATATTAACAATGAACTACATATGTAAAAACAAGACTACTAACTTAATGATTTTGAACGAGACATATATGTAACGATTATCGTTGTAACGACATTTAATGTATATATCATATTAAGAGATATTTATACATCATAATATCATGATAATATAATAATTTAAAATCTCATTTGATATTATAAACATTGGGTTAACAACACTTAACAAGATCGTTAACCTAAAGGTTTCAAAACAACACTTACATGTAATGACTAACGATGACTTAACGACTCAGTTAAAATGTATATACATGTAGTGTTTTAATATGTATTCATACACTTTTGAAAGACTTCAAGACACTTATCAAAATACTTCTACTTAACAAAAATTCTTACAATTACATCCTCGTTCAGTTTCATCAACAATTCTACTCGTATGCACCCGTATTCGTACTCGTACAATACACAGCTTTTAGATGTATATACTATTGGTATATACACTCCAATGATCAGCTCTTAGCAGCCCATGTGAGTCACCTAACACATGTGGGAACCATTATTTGGAAACTAGCATGAAATATCTCATAAAATTACAAAAATATGAGTAATCATTCATGACTTATTTACATGAAAATAAAATTACATATCCTTTATATCTAATCCATACACCATCGACCAAAAACACCTACAAACACTTTCATTCTTCAATTTTCTTCATCTAATTGATCTCTCTCAAGTTCTATCATCAAGTTCTAAGTGTTCTTCATAAATTCCAAAAGTTCTAGTTTCATAAAATCAAGAATACTTCCAAGATTGCAAGTTTACTTCCAAGTTTTCTAAATCCATTCCAAGTAATCATCCAAGATCAAGAAACCTTTGTTACTTACAGTAGGTTATCTTTCTAATACAAGGTAATAATCATATTCAAACTTTAATTCAATTTCTATAACTATAACAATCTTATTTCGAGTGGAAATCTTACTTGAAATTGTTTTCGTGTCATGATTCTGCTTCAAGAACTTTCAAGCCATCCAAGGATCCTTTGAAGCTAAATCCATTTTTCTCATTTCCAGTAGGTTTATCCAAGGAACTTGAGGTAGTAATGATGTTCATAACATCATTCGATTCATACATAAAAAGTTGTCTTATTCAACGTTATAAACTTGTAATCACTAGAACATAGTTTAGTTAATTCTAAACTTGTTCGCAAATAAAGTTAATCCTTCTAACTAGACTTTTAAAATCAACTAAACACATGTTATATATCTATATGATATGCTAACTTAATGATTTAAAACCCGGAAACACGATAAACACCATAAAACTGGATATACGCCGTCGTAGTAAAACCGGGGGCTGTTTTGGTTGGGATAATTAAAAGCTAAGAAGAACTTTGATTTAAAAGTTATACTTCTGGAAAAATGATTTTTCTTATGAACATGAAACTATATCCAAAAATCATGGTTAAACTCAAAGTGAAAGTATGTTTTTCAAAATGGTCATCAAGATGTCGTTCTTTCGACGGAAATGACTACCTCTTTCAAAAACGACTTGTAACTTGTATTTCCGACTACAAACTTATATTTTTTCTATTTAGATTCATAAATTTAAGTTCAATACGAAACCGTGGCCACTGGAATCACTCAAAGCGAATTAGAAACGAAGAAATGGCGAGTAAAACAAGATTGATAAAAACTACTCATTTTACCTATGTGAAAGTTAGTAATAAATCTATTCCAACCATAACCTAATCAACTTATATTGTATATTATGTAATCTTGAGATATCATAGACACGTATACAATGTTTCGACCTATCATGTCGACCCATCTATATATATATTGCGAAACAACCATAGACACTCTATATGTGAATGTTGGAGTTAGCTATACAGGGTTGAGGTTGATTCCAAAATATATATATAGTTTGAGTTGTGATCAATACTGAGATACGTATACACTGGGTCGTGGATTGATTCAAGATAATATTTATCGATTTATTTCTGTACATCTAACTGTGGACAACTAGTTGTAGGTTACTAACGAGGACAGCTGACTTAATAAACTTAAAACATCAAAATGTATTAAAAGTATTGTAAATATATTTTGAACATACTTTGATATATATGTATATATTGTTATAGGTTCGTGAATCAACCAGTGGCCAAGTCTTACTTCCCGACGAAGTAAAAATCTGTGAAAGTGAGTTATAGTCCCACTTTTAAAATCTAATATTTTTGGAATGAGAATACATGCAGGTTTTATAAATGATTTACAAAATAGACACAAGTACGTGAAACTACATTCTATGGTTGAATTATCGAAATCGAATATGCCCCTTTTTATTAAGTCTGGTAATCTAAGAATTAGGGAACAGACACCCTAATTGACGCAAATCCTAAAGATAGATCTATTGGGCCTAACAAACCCCATCCAAAGTACCGGATGCTTTAGTACTTCGAAATTTATATCATATCCGAAGGGTGTCCCGGAATGATGGGGATATTCTTATATATGCATCTTGTTAATGTCGGTTACCAGGTGTTCACCATATGAATAATTTTTATCTCTATGTATGGGATGTGTATTGAAATATGAAATCTTGTGGTCTATTGTTACGATTTGATATATATAGGTTAAACCTATAACTCACCAACATTTTTGTTGACGTTTAAAGCATGTTTATTCTCTGGTGAATACTAAGAGCTTCCGCTGTTGCATACTAAAATAAGGACAAGATTTGGAGTCCATGTTTGTATGATATTGTGTAAAAACTGCATTCAAGAAACTGATTTCGATGTAACATATTTGTATTGTAAACCATTATGTAATGGTCGTGTGTAAACAGGATATTTTAGATTATCATTATTTGATAATCTACGTAAAGCTTTTTAAACCTTTATTTATGAAATAAAGGTTATGGTTTGTTTTAAAATGAATGCAGTCTTTGAAAAACGTCTCATATAGAGGTCAAAACCTCGCAACGAAATCAATTAATATGGAACGTTTTTAATCAATAAGAACGGGACATTTCACCAAATGGGTCTTACAAGTTCCAACACTTCTAAAATCACTAATACTAGTGATTATACCCTACTTACAAACCTTAAACATGCTTAAATCATTAACCAACTCAAAACCCGCAAAATATCAAAATAGTGAGTTTCCATAAACTCTCTTCATCATCTAAATGGGTTTTACAAATAACAAACTCAAAACCCTAACATGAAATCTCAAATCAAACAATGAAATTCGGATTTAGAATTTACCATAACAATCAAAACGTATCCGATAATGAAAGGAACAACTTTATCACTCGCACCTTTGATCGATTCAAGCTTCTTCATCATCAAAACTCCAAATCTCTCTCTAGAATCTCCCTCTCTCTCTAAACTTTGAAGATGAGAGTGTTTGGATGCGAAAATGGAGATAAGATAAGCATTGGAACTGATTTGGGGTTTAAACTCGTCCACATGTGAATTTACCAAAACACCCTCAAAAGATTCCATTAAAATGGGTCAAAAATGACATTACAGCGACATTTGTCGCGTTTCGCGACACTTTGTCGCGTTTCGCGACACCAGGACGCGACAAACAATACTCAAACGCGACAGAAAGACAGAAACCATGTATCAGAAGTTGTCTCATTTCGGTCATGTTTGTCACGGATCACGACAGACCAGAACGCGACAAAACACACCTGAACTCGACAGTTTACCTGATTTTCTCCAATTTCACTTTTAAAACATCCCAAGGTCCAACGTGGTCAACTAATTACATCCAAAACATTAATTAATCATTCTTGGACTTCAAATGATGCCCCGAGCGTCATGTTTAGAAAAACGAGGTGTTACACATGCGATCGCATGGCCGTCATTTCCTGGTCACATACTTTTTGGCTCCTAGCTTGTCGACATATTTATTTAATATATATAATATATATATAATTTTATATAATTATATATATATATATTATATTATATTCATGTGCATAGTTGATTTGTAATTTTAGCTCCGTTGCGTCGCGTGTTGATAGTTGTCTCAGGTCCCGGTTCCGAATTTTCGAACGTCCTTTCGTACGATTTAATATCTTGTACTTTGCGTTTTGCGTCTTGTACTCTTGTAACTTTTGAGACGTTTCTTATCAATAATTTGAACCACTTGGATTGTACTTTGTACTTTTGAGCTTTTTGGTCGTTTGCGTCTTCAAATCGTCGTTTTCTTCTTTTGTCTTCGCACTTATTTATTTAAACGATTATTACATAAAAATAGAACAATAGTAACTAAAAGCTTTACATATTGAAAGGATATTGTACCTAATTATATGTTCATTTGGAACACTATCACTCACATATGTAGTTCTTCTACATCTTGCACCTGCATATGCAATTTTTTAAAAGAATTATTAAGAAGATAAACTTCAACCTACCTCAACTTGCAGTCTAAACACATACCTCGGGATCAGAATAATTATGTGTTTCAATCTTCAGAAAGTAAGCTTTCCACATTGAAATTCAGCTTCTAACGTTTTACTAAAAGGGAATTGGGTGTCTCACTTTGAAAGATTTTGGTGGACTTCAATCCCACTCCAATAGCCGACTTGTGCACTAAGTCTCGGGCTAATGTTTTGGTTAGATGATCAGCTAAATTTTCTTGAGATCTCACAAAATCCACAGATATCACACCATTCATGATCAACTCACGAATCATACTATGTCTAAGACCTATGTCTCGCGACATTCCATTGTACATATGACTATATGCCTTAGACACAGTAGATGAACTGTCACAATGGACTGAGACAGGACATATCGACTTTGGCCACAAAGGAATCTCATAAATCAGATTTCTCAACCACTCAGCTTCATTACTAGCTGCTACTAAAGCAACAAATTCTGACTCCATAGTCGAATTTGTAATGCACGTTTGCTTCTTCGAAGAGCGGGAAAAAACGTTTTCTTTAAACGTTTCATTAAAACGTATCACTCAAAACGTTTTTGTTTCGGGGCGCTGCCCCGAGCCCCACCAAAGGCGCTGCCCCTTGGACCCCGCAAGGGGGCACAGCCCCCTTGACCCAGCCATTACGGTGCGCCAGTGTCTAGTTCACTCTTATGGGCGTGCACTCCGCACTCACCGAACCCATGTTAAGTATCACTAGGCAACTCCTGCTTTCTAGTAAATCACAATCAGCTAAAATGATAGTTGGATGACACTAATATCACCAACACTCTCATAGAGAGAAACTAGTTTTCGAGCCCTCGCTTCGCGCCGGGGGTTCGATTTTCAATGTATATTATTGCGTTTAGTTTGTAATTTTATTTCGTGGCTAACGATGATGTTGTTGAAGCGTAACTCGAGTCGAACTAAAAGGTATAACCCGTGAAAGATTTAAATGTTATTTTAAATTAACAATATATGTGCATCTCCGTGTTTCGTTACGGAATTGTCGACTTTTAAAAATTTAACGCAAAATCAACGTGTCTGAAAAGTACCCCAAATATTTAACGTTTTTTAAAAAAACGTCCGTTTTGCGTATAGTAGTGACATTGTGTTCCTAAAATTATTTCGAGTTTAACGATGGTGTCGGAAAAATTTAACTCGTTGCGAGCGAGAGGATATGACCCGTTGAATATTCGGGTGAAGTTTATTTAAGATTTTTTTATGAAAATGGTTATTTGACACTTTGTTTGGAGGTCGATTTGATTTTTTGAAAAAGTGGAAGGGGGCTTTGTAAGTGAAATGAAATTTAAGGAAAAAAGAAAGAAGCGAAAACATGAAAACACTCCTAATTACTATTCATCATTTTTGTCTAATAAATAATATAGTAATAGTAATATCATGAGTAGTATGGTAATAGTAATATCATCACTTGTGTTGATTGAAAAGGGGGATGATTCTAACACACTCTTTTTTTATCCTCACACACCTATTTTAACATTTTACTCTACTAATAATACTCCATTTCTTTAAATTGGTGTGTGAGAATCAAAAAAGTGTGTGAGAATTATCCCCCAATTGAAAATGTTTGGGCGGGCTTATTTATTAATTCTAACGTACAGGGAGATAAAAAGAAGCATGGTGATTTGGGTGGAAAACGTGTAAGTTGGCAGGGACACGCTAACCCTGTGTGCCGTAGCACCCACCAATCCCACCCCGAAAGAGACCTGTGCCGGAAAATTACCTCCTCCCAGTTACCCACAGTGGCGGCAAGGCGATCTTTACCCCAGCTAGCTAGACCCCCGAAAGCACTTCACAAACCTCCCCCCGGAGGGAGAGATAATTCCATGCGGTGCGCCCAGACTGAGAATCGAACTTGCGCCTCTTTTGAGTGGAAGCTTCCCCCACTGTGGATCCAGGGATCAAAGACATCGGGTACCACTGAGCTATAAGCTCGTTGGTAAGCATGGTGATTTGTGGAAGAGTGTACAAGGGGACAAAAAAATAAAAAAATTACTTTATTTTATGAGAGAGTTAAAAAGGTTTAAGGTAGAATAGCAATGGCTTTATAGCCTCAATTTACACTCACTTTTTTATTGTTGTACCGAAAACACTCACTTTAAAATACAAGATCATAACTCATTATTCGTACTAGTACGGCAAATCAAAGTAGACTTGAAACTTTGACTTTGCTGAAGATCATGACACAAAATTGTATCACTCTGTTTTTAACTATTTTGGTTTTTAACTACTATCAATAACTCATTTTACATTTTAAGACTATTGATTCATAGCGTTTACAAAACTCATTTTTATTATTTCTTTAGTTTCAATACATATACTACTAAAGTGTTCCGTCATTAGCAGTATGAAGGACAAGCAATGTTGTACCAATAGTAACGATTGCGAAAATTATTTTTTAAAGTTGTCGTGCAGCGCAGTGTCGTCTCGCTAATTTCAGAGTCCCTGTTCGAAACTTAAAAGGGGCCACCTATAAATGTTAATTTTTTCAATACGTAATATTATGATAGCATAATCAATAGAATTAAAAATATTCAAAACAACCGTTGCAAAGTGTTATTCTCAAATAGTTGTCAACTCGTAATAGTTACACTATTTTTTAATATAAAACTGTAATCCCAACATTTTTTGTAACGAAGTAATTGGTCAACTCTTTATAGTCAATACTTCATTATAGGGTTAAAGCTACTCAAGGGTCATATACTTTTTATTTTGTCCCGATGTAGGTCATATACTCAAAAAAATACTATTATAAGCTATAAACTTTAAAAATATGTGTTAATGTAAACCACCTTAACTTGTTGACCTGATAAATCAATTTTGTAGATTAAGCTTCAAAAAAGTATACTTTTTTTTATTCCAATGTAAGTTATATAGCCAAAACAAATACTAATGTAGGTCACATACTTTCAAAAAGTGTATCGATATAAACAAAATGTGACCTATTTAGCCGGTAACAGGTTACATTTTATTTACATCGATATACTTTTTGAAAGTATATGACCTACATTAGTATTTTTTTGGGTAAATGACCTACATCGAAACAAAATAAAAAGTATATAACCCTTGAGTAGCCTTAACCCTCCATTATTGTTTTTAATACTTATAAAAGCCAATCTATTAAATCTTTCTTGTTAGATGATAGACTGCTAGTAAGATATTCTGTTATAATGTACGAATAAATGAATTATTAAATAGATTTTTCAAAATTTTGTGCCCCTTTAAAATTTAGGGGCCTGTGCGACTGCACACTTCGCACATGCACAGAAAACATCCTTAGTGTGCACGATCTAGTATACTAAAGTAATTGAAAAATGACCCACTTAAAATCGGGCTCATATAACATATTTTGAGCAAACGTTAACACTTGATGCTAGTTTTTTTAATCACGCAATCCTTCTATCTTGTCTTGATTATGAAAAACAAATACTACGTAATCAATACTCCGTATATCATTGATTGAAGTACCAAAACAAAGAATTCATCGCAAATATTATATTATTTTTTATTATAGAAAAATAAAATCTAAGACATCCACTCCACATTTACAACTCCTTCATAAATGTACAAAATCAAACCACAACACATAAAATAACAATAAAAAAAAGAAAAAACACAAAAAAGTACCCATGATCAAGTAGCTAGAAATCATCTACGGAAGTATTTGATCTTGTACCACCCCTTTTTTAAGGTATATTTAACTCTATTTGTACCCCTTCTAAAAAACCTCTTTATATCATAACCTTTAACCTTCATTTGATGCTTAATTTTACTCATTTTTATTGCTGAAGCGACGAACTTTTTTGAGATATATGTGATTTTGAAATATATGAATATCGTATAAAATGGAGCTTCTTTTATAGAAAACATGAAAAAGGTCGAATCTTTTGGACCAAAGTCATACAACCGTTGGATTAAATAAAACAAGACACGATATAATATAATAAACAATTATTTAATACGTGTCGAGGAACAAGATCAAAATACTCATTTCAACCAACACACGTTATGTTAATATCTTCTAAAGATATAAAATGGAATTTAGTTTATGACAACTCATTACTTCTAGAAATATGTTCTCATTTTCTAATAGCTTTTTATTGTATCATCTAATCTATTATTACGTATCAATTATCCATGGCGATGATTCATACGCAATTAATTTTTATTGGTACATCATTATAACTAAATAAATATCCTTTATAATATAGTTTAATAAAACACCAAAAAAAAATATATTTGTATATATAAGAATAAAAACCAGTTGTGTTTTTTTTGAAAGGCAAGTATATTATTATATTAAAAAGAACAAAATAAACAAAACTAGCAAGAAGCTAGTAACACACGAGACTACGCACGAACGCACAAACAACCAAAACACGAGCAAACTGAACAAACACGCGAGATAAACTAAAGAGCCTTCAAGCCCCTAACCAAGCTACGAAAGACTCAACGAAAAACCATACACGAAAACCTCCAACCAGGGCCGGTCCCGACATTTTTAGTGTCCTGAGCGAGTCGAAAAAAAAGGCCCTTAGTAGGTCGATTCGATCCTCAAGAACAATAGGTTAATAAAAGACTTTTGTGGACAAACTTTTTCATTCATATCACTAGTGGGTTTCTTTGTTCTAAGGTTAAAAATTAAACAAATAATATATAACGAAAACACATATCGAGAGAAGTGTTAAACTGACTTGCATAGTCTTGATCTTAGTATTCATAGATCTGTGTTTCTTTTCTTCTTTCTTTGTGGGTTTTGAGATAAAGATGCCATCCATTTTGTTGCAAAATACAAAAATATATATGTGTATGTATTGCTTTGAAGGCTATATTTAGTTAAAGGGTAATTAATATGGCAAAGACTAAAGGGGCACGAGAGTAATACATTTTGTGTATGTATTACCTTAGTGGCTCTATTTAGTAAGCTCCCACATCGGTGCACTATGAATTCTTCAAGAGGTATTTATTGTTAGATCAGAGCACCATAAAATAACTTTTAAACTTTGCAATGACTTTTAGAAATTTGGGTCTGTATAATTGTTGAGCTGTGATAGTGATTTCTAGAAATTTGGCCCCTTATAAATGTTGGGCCCTGTGCAAGTGTACATATTGCACACCCGTTTGGCCCGGCATGCCTCCAACATAACCAGCCCCGAAACATTAAAACACCACAACTAAACTAAGAAATCTACGTTTCTGAATCCGAGGTTGAGCAACAATTGACCTCATCATCGTCTTCCTCCGAGTTTTCATCATATCATCGATAAAATACTTTTCATGCCACCGACCGATGTTTATCCTGACGTCTACTACGCTTCAAACTTGTTCTTCCCCAAACATATTTAAGGAAATGACTTTTGATTAACGGTTGAAATTTTCTCATTTTACAACGAAAACGAGATACCGCGTTAGACGTTGAATTATTTGCACTTTTTGCCGAATCAACATCGCTCCCAATATCCAACTCAGGCCCAAATCCTTGTCACGCGTGCCATATTTGACTTTGGAGCAGCAGAGCCGACCTTGGAGTCTCTCGGCCCTTGCGCTCCGTCCGTCTTCAGGCCATCATTTTTTGTCGAAGAAGAGTTCATTGTATTGAATTCATTTGAACTTGAACAAGATTTGTTGGGACTTGGAACCTGCACCTCAACTAACGGGTCAGTGGCACGCTTAATGGGTTGACAGTTCGAGGCACAATTCTTGACGAAGGAGATGCCCGATGCTCCACCATGACCATCTTGAAACTCACATTCTCCGGCCACCACAGAGACACCGGAAGACAGGTTGCCGGTGACCGGAAATTTCCCACACAAGTCACCAACTTCTTCGTGATTAGGAGATGATGCTGATGACGTAGCAGAGACGTTAGCTTGCTTAGTATCGTGAACATTGAACTCGTCGTCCGAGGAGCTCTGTTCTATCTTCAACTCAACTCCAGTAGGGGAGTCATCATCCTCGGTAACACAAGAACTCTTACTATCTTCTTCGATCAAAAACCACGAATATTTATCCTTATTAAAATTAAAGACGAGCTTGTAATCTTTTATGGAAGCTTGAATATTCATTTCGAAAATCATGCCATTAACCTTTATCTCTATATGGTTTGGAGATTCACGAGTCTTTCCGAAATATTTAAGGTTAGAATGACATACGGGATGTTGAAACGAAAGGTTGGTCGGAGAACATGTGTCACCGGTAACTATATCCATGAAGCTTCTCCCATTCCAACTTGTACTGTGAGCTGAATCGGTAAACCCAGTCGTCTTCGGCTCTACCTTATCAACCTTCAGTAAATCATTAGTCATGCCATTTTCAGAGCGAGGAACATGATTCTTCTTTCTCTCCACAGCTTTGTAAATTCGAAACTTCCCACCGTTGAAACGAGTCGATTGTAGAAGTCTAGTAAACTTATCGACATCTCGAATTCCCTGGAATCTCACGAATCCAAAACGTTGTCCACCCGATAACCGTTTCCTAGCAATATAAACGTCACTGACTGAACCGTAATGATCGAAAAATTTCCAACAGTCAGACCGAACCCAATTTTCCGGGAAGTTAAAAAACAAAAACGAGATAACACGATTTTCACGAGCTTCATTCTTATTCGACTTCGAGTGTACACTCTCGCATACACGCTCAACTATATTACATGGAGGAGCCTTACATCGAAATGCTAAAGGAAAAAACGAGGATAGATCGGAAAAATATGGGGTGAATGGAAAAAAGTAGATGGGCGGAATAAGGTGGATTATGGTGGTTAGAGATGGTGGATCTAGATCTGGATTTGAAATTTAAAAAGAAACGGTGGACGCATTATACGAGGTTGAGAGGAGCGCTAGAGAGACCGCTCGTCTTTATAAGGACTTTATAAAAACCAGTTGTGTACCAATAACTATCCGTTACCAATATCAATTATCAAATACTTTGAAACCGTAAGCTGTTGGATCAAAGTGTGTTGCAAATCACAACAATTTGATTATTTATCTATTTTTCTTTATAAACAATGGATCAAAACTAGAAATAAATTTCGTGTTTTCAACAAAAATAGTTTTGTTTATTTATTAAATAATAAATAATCAATTGTTGATTATTTATTATATCAATACTTGAATCAGGACTAGCACATCCGTATGACGTTACTTGAAGTATAATGTGGATCAACATTAGAGACGGTCGTACTGTGACGACCCGAAAATTTCCGACCAAATTTAAACTTAATCTTTATATATTTTCGACACGATAAGCAAAGTCTGTAATGTGGAATCTGATGTGTTTTCTAGGGTGTATGAAACGGTTATCAGTTTTATATTATTTACTATAGGAAATCACCTAAATTAAACTAAAACACAATAGACAAGTATACCTATCGTATAGTAATATAGCTAAGGTAAAGTTTGAGAGGTCGATCCATGGACACTTTTATTGGGTGCTTTACTAGGTTATCTAGGTAAATTAAGTAACTAAGTTAGATTTAGTAACATATAGTAATTTTAGTAACTTTAGGGGATTTACCGTTTAACGACCGGTTTGTCTTTTTAGCTTTTCTTTTTAATTTAAACAACAAGATAATAAATTTAAACTAGATTATAGCAATGAAGTAAATAAAAATTACTGCGGTAAATAAATATTACTTTAACAAAACAAGATGAAAATACAATAAAAAGAGTATTATGCTTATATAACTTCCGTAGTTACGATGTTTGACTTTCACTTTTTTTATTTTTTTTTACCCTGGGTTAATTTTCTTTGCACCCGTAGAATATTTAATATGTCCACCTGGAGTTGTCCAGCGCAGTCCTATAATTACAAGCATCAAATGCGAGTGTCCTCGTCATCCTATCTTGTAACCACAGTCAAATATTCTAACTAATTACTATTTAGATGGTTTGACGCGGTTGTCACGTATGTCAATAATTACACCAGTTGTCACTGAATGTAACCTAATTTTAACTAGTCTTTTAACCATTAATCCATTCACGTGTCCGTTTCAATGAATAATTTACCATATATATAAATAACCCGTCTTCCGTGTCCGGTCAACGTATGTGATTATTTATACATTTAGTAAATTCTAAATAGTGGTAATTTAACAAGTTGTCACTTAATTATTTTACCATACCCATTAATAGTTAAAACTCCAATCTCTCTTAAGGTCGTTCTTTATCTAAATATTAACCGTTGTACAAATTAAATTAACTCATTTCCTATTTTTAGTCAAACATCATAACTATTTGGGTTAAATAAGCATAATAACAAATTAGTTACTAGACATGGTAAAAAGATAAATAAAACTTACACAAAAGTTCTTAGCTTCCATTAATTCAACGCGGTAGAAAACTTCAAATTCAACACCCGTACAATACCAAATAATAACACACTTTTTACTACGGAGGATAACAGTAAACTGAATTGTATTTCAAACTACTACTATTAACTACTACGGAGTACTATTTTTTTTTTTTTTTGTAAGTTTTGAACTCCCCACTCTTAGGTTGGTCTTGGAAATGGTTTATGTAGGCAGAATCAGGGACCAGTGACCAAACTTAATATAGTATTTTAATCCAGTGTAGTGTGACTCAATTTCCATTGTACCTAACTTGTAATATATTTAATTGCATTGCATCTCGTGTGAAATGACCCGTCTTAATCCATCTGGACGAATACATTACATTTGGTTACATCGTGAGGTACTTGACCTCTATATGATACATTTTACAAACATTGCATTTGTTTTTGAAAAGATAATCTTTCATTACATCGAAAGTTGACGGCATGCATACCATTTCATAATATATCCAACTAAAATTGACTTAATAATAATCTTGATGAACTCAACGACTCGAATGCAACGTCTTTTGAAATATGTCATGAATGACTCCAAGTAATATCTCTAATATGAGCAAATGCACATCGGAAGATTTCTTTCATACATGAGAATAAACATGCTTTAAAGTGTCAACCAAAAGGTTGGTGAGTTCATAGGTTTATTGAAGCGACCCGTCCTAATCCATCCGGACGAAGTCCATATTGATTACAAACGATTCACAATAGTTGGTTACATCGCGAGGTACTTGACCTCTATATGATATATTTTACAAACATTGCATTCGTTTTTAAAAGACAAACTTTCTTTACATTGAAGGTTGACGGCATGCATACCATTTCATAATATATCCAAATATAATTGACTTAATAATAATCTTGATGAACTCAACGACTTGAATGCAACGTCTTTTGAAATATGTCATGAATCACTCCAAGTAATATCTCTAAATTGAGTAAATGCACAGCGAAAGATTTCTTTCAGACCTGAGAATAAACATGCTTTAAAGTGTCAACCAAAAGGTTGGTGAGTTCATTAGTTTATCATAAATATTCATTTTCATCATTTTAATAGACCACAAGAATTTCATTTCCAGTTCTCATAAATATACGTCACATGCATAGAGACAAAAATCATTTATATGGTGAACACCTGGTAACCGACATTAACAAGATTTATATAGAATATCCCCATCATTCCGGGACACCTATCGGACATGATAAAATCAAAGTACTAAAGCATTCCAAATTCCAGAATGGGGTTTGTTGGGCCCAATAGATCTATCTTTAGGATTCGCGTCAATTAGTAGACTGGTTTACTAATTCTTAGGTTACCAAGTAAAAGGGGCATATTCGGCTTCGATCATTCAACCATATAATGTAGTTTAGATTACTTGTGTCTATTTCGTAAAACATTTATAAAAGTGCATGTATTCTCAGTCCCAAAAATATATATTGCAAAAGCATTTAAAAAGGGAGCAAATGAAACTCACTATACTGTATTTTGTAGTAAAAATACATACGACGGCATTGAACAACTGAACAATGCAGGGTTGGCCTCGAATTCACGAACCTATATCATTCATTTATGTATTAAAACATACATCAAGTTCATATATTAATAATATTAATATACTTGTTATATTTAATGATTCATATGTCATGTTTAATAAGTAACTTAGATATATTTATTTTATATATCTTGAATAATTAATTAATGTTTATTAGAAATATAATAATAAAGTTAGGTTATCTGTTTTAAATATGGTTTTATATATATCTAATAGTTATTTTAATAATAGTAATGATACTAGTAATAATATTAAAAGTGATAATAATAATAATAATGATAATACTAATTATTATTAATGGTAGTGTTAGTAATAATAATGATATTAATAATTAATAGCTCATTTAAATCATAATTTTATCCATAGATTGTAAATCCATAAATTTATATATATACTTAATATTATTTAGCAAAATATAATTTTCATATTCGAAGTTTCGAATTTACATTTGTAACAATACTTTTTAATTCATAATTTTTACTTAAACTTAATTATATTACTTAAATCATAACTTAATTATAATACTTTTACTTCATAACATTCTTCATAATATACTAATATCCTAAGATTTTAACGGTTTTATGTCTGTACGTACATATATATAAATACTTTGTTTATAAATTTTTATGACCATAGCTATGTTATTCATATCCTAGTCAATATAAACCTTATAGTTATATACATACTTACTTATTTAATATCATATGACTTTAGTTCATAAACTTTTAATACTTAATATTAACGATAACCTTATTTGTAACTATAGTCGTAATAATAATAGTAATTGATCTAAATGATAAAAATTCTAATAATAACAATACTTATAAGGATATTAATAAAAATAATGATATTATTAATGATTATACTTATGTTAATAATAATAATAGTTATAATTATAATAATAATAATAATAATAATAATAATAATACATGTATTAGTAATAATAATAATAATAATAATGATAAAATTCATAATACTTATACATAAGGTAATAATAACTGTATTACTAATAATAACAATAATAATAATAACAATAATGATACTAATAATAATAATAATAATAATAAAAATAATAATAATAATAATAATAATAATAATAATAATAATAATAATAATAATAATAATAATAATAATAATAATAATAATAATAATAATAATAATAATAACAACATATAAAAAAAATAAAAACTACCTCCAAAGCTTGTTTTAAAAAGAATGCCCCGATCCGGGCTCGAACCTGAGACCTCTCGGTACCCAACATATCCCCCTAACCATCCGTCTATTTTGATCTTTCTGATTTAATACGCCACCTAATTTATATATGCTATAACTAACTGTTTCACTATATCTTCTTCATCCTTTCAAACCTACACTCGACAGAGATTTATATCAAAAAAAAATGATTTCGGTATTTAGGATTTATAAACAAAATGGAATGGCTCGTTTGAAAATCTGATTTATAGAAACTTAAAAGAAAAAAAAATAATAAAATTTTTATCCACAGCAGTTTGATTTTTGATTTTGGTACGTTTTGAGACCCTAATGTCTTCATGAAATATCTTAAGAATGATCATTAGAATCCATTAGAATCATTAATTAGACTTGAATTTTAACAAATCATTCGAATTTGATCAACGAACAAACTGTTGACTTTTTTTAAAAATTACTTTGACTCGAAAATTCGATTTCAATTTAATGAATTGAAGATTAAAACTTTCCAGAAAGATTAAGTAGGAGGTTTCAAGCAACTCTGCATTTGTAGATTTTTGAATAAAACTAAATTTCAAAATTTGGCTAAAATATTTCAAGAACAGGGTGTCGAGTTTTTAAAAAAAAATTCTGTTTGAATTTGCAAATTAGAAGAAAATAGAAGTTGTGTAATTTAATAGCGACGATGAAAAGATTCGAATGACTTGATTGCCCTGGACTCGATCGGTCTTATAGCAGTAAAGTCGACAGCTTTATTTGTTAAAAAAAATAAAAAAATAAAGAAATAAAAGGATGATATCGATCACTAACTGATTTTGGATTGATATAGAGTCTCGATTACGACTGTTAATGACAGAAACAAAATGTAACTACAGGATGATGGTTACAGCTAACAAGATGGTACTATATTCATATTTATATAATTAAAATTAAAATTAATAATAATAATTAATAAATATATTAGTAATAGTTATAATTATATAAATAATAATTATAAATAATAATGATACTAATAATCATAAAAATGATAATAATTATATTATTAATGATAACAATAATAGGTTGTATTATTTTCTATTAATAACAACTATAAGATTAATAATGATATTAATAATAATAAAAATATTAATAATAATATGATAATATGGTTAATAACAATAATGATAATCATGATAACATAACAAATTACATGTAAAAAAAAATTTATGTTATAACTTTAATGATGCTAATAATATTATTAATTATAAATATAATGATTATTAAAGATAAAGGTAATAATATTTAATGATATTACAAGTAACAATTTATATACAACAAATTACTTATGTCAAATTCCATATTTATATCTCTTATATAATAATATTAATAATACAGATATTAATTTTAATTTTAATATTAATATTAATGCTAATAATGAAAACATTATATAACAATTATATTTAAATTTATAATTTAATATATTAACCTTACATTTTGTTAAGTATGTAATATATGTAATACTTATTTTATGAAATGAAATTTTTGAATATTTAATATTTATATTTGTATATATATATATAGATGTCATTTATATATATACAAATTCATTCTAATAACAATTTAGTTATTTTGTTCATTACTTTATATGATTAAATTGTATATCATTACTTCAACTTCATATATAAACTTATATTTATATATATTCATATTTAGTTACAAACAATTGTTCGTGAATCGTCGAGAGCAGTCCAAGGTTAACTGAATTTATGAAACAGTTCAAAAATTTTTGAGACTCAACATTACAGACTTTGCTTATCATGTCAAAATCATATAAAGATTAAGTTTAAATTTGGTCGGAAATTCCTGGGTCGTCACAGTACCTACCCGTTAAAGAAATTTTGTCCCGAAATTTGAGTGAGGTGGTCATGGTTAACAATAAAAATGTTTTCATGACGAATATGAGTTGATAAATAGAGTTTTATCATCATTGAGTAATATGAATAAAACAATTCGATTATGCGAAGAATATAAGTGAAGCTATCGCAAAAGAGTGAAATAAAATAAATAAATTGCGTCATAACTTTTGACACAGTAATGATTGAATTTCGGAATTCAAGGGATTTAAAGAAAATCTTCAAAACCTAAAAGATTTGATTATTCAGTGAATAAGAAAATTAAGATCTCTATAATTAAATACGATGATTTGCCTAGATTACCCTGTCTGATATTTCCATTATAAATTAAACTCTTCCGTTCCATTATTCTCACCATTCCTATACTTTATTTCTTAGTTCATACATCCAAAAGATCGTGAAAATACTTAATTCCATTCTAATCCTTGATATTTTTCTAATTATTATTTCTGTCATCCTTCCTTTCAATCTTCCATCAGAGAAATCTGTTTACTTCTACTATTACCTTGGGGTGATACTATTCTTAATTATACCGTGTCTTTATATTGCTATTTGTATTAATATCCACAGTTAATGCACTCTCCTATTTGCTGCGATTTATACCCCCATTTACACTTCGAAGCTCTATGCTCTGTTTTTTCTTCTATCCATTAAGCACATCAAGTAATGGTCAAGAATTCGTAAGTATGGAGTTTCGAATGGACATAACTAATGTTCTAAGAGAGAAATTGTAGTAGCATGATCTTGATTGGTTAAATTACCAGAATTCAGGAGAAAATATAGAAATATCAGGAAGATACATTCTTGATATGTTTGAAGATTAGATAGAATGTAAGAGACGTGTAACATGGTACATGATGACGTTAGAATCTATGAATCATCACGTTCCATTAGAAACTTAGCATGACTTACTGTAATATAATCACGTTGACCAAGTGTCATTATATTATACTAACTCATGCATCAATTTCTAATACTACTTCAAAACATTCATAATTCAAACTCTACGTTTTCAGAGATTTAGAAACTAAAATAGTTTTCTTTTATGATATAACACAGATAGCGCGGAGAGACTATTAATATCGGACAAGAATATTTATGAAGATATCTTCAGAAATATTGAGGATATTTATAAGGAAAGATACGATAGCATCGTAGAATTTTAGATTCAAAGTGTGATAAAGAAATTCATTCACAATGATTTAGAGCGATCAAGGAGTAAGGTATTCGCTAAAGATTTCATCAGAAATAGAATCATTGAGATTCTTTATGTACAAGTTTAGTCCTTGTAATTTGTTCAGAGTTTCAGGATGAGAGATCATAATTCTAAGGGATAAATGTTATATGTATATATAACTTTTGATGTAGAAATGCTGCGAGATTCAAAATACTGATTGCTGATTTCTCGATACTTGGTATAGCAATTCTCATTACAAGATGCCGATGAGTCCATGATAAGACTTCAATAGATAAATATAGTGATTTGTCGGAGAGATTTAAGCCAAGGAGCAACGAGGTTGCTGGTACGTTTGCTAGTAATATGGTGGAATATAAAAGGTTCTCCATAACAATAAAAGAGCACGCATATATATCGAGGTTATAATAAGGTTAATCCAACTGAAAAGTCGAAGTTCACTTGCTGGAGCTGTGACAAAATTGGCTAATTTGAAAAGGGATTACAAAGTTATTTTCAGTAATAACAATGCCAAAGTAGCTAGCACAGATACATGTTAAACGTTTACTCAGGTTTCGAGTGTTTTCAGGTGCATAACTATATGCATCAATCTCTTCTTTCGTAGATGAAGTGAGGTTGGTTCATCCTCTCGATTGAGGTGTTTTCAAGAATCATGAAAGGTTTGAACGCAGATTGTAATCGTCAAGATACAAATGAGGTGTAAGATGAAATCAAGTGGCAAACTTGAAGAATTGTTTAGTTTCATATGTTATAATCAATATTTTAATTCATTTTAATTGTCCAATGTTATTAGTCCACAGTCGATAGTTCACAGTTAACAGTCCAATAATTCATATATAGTTTAATATATAATATTCTAATTAATTAATACGTATCGTGACCCGTGTACATGTCTCAGCCTCGATCACAACTCAAATTATATATATTATTTGAGAATAAACCTCAACCCTGTATAGCTAACTCTATCATTACTGCATATAGAGTGTCTATGGTTATTCCAAATAATATATATAAATGCGTCGATATGATATGTCAAAACCTGGTATACGTGTCCCGATATTTAAAATGCGTAAATAACAGTATTTAAATGACGATAAATAAAGTACGTAAAATGAATAACAGAAATTAAATGACGATAAATAAACTTGCGAGAATTAAAATTGCGATAAATAAATGTAATAAGGAATTAACAGTTAGCTAGGAACAGTTAGATAGGATTTTGTTAGCGTGAATTCTTAACAAAATTTCTCATAGTTAATTTGTTTGTTTCTAACAAATTTTATTTTGTCCAATGTTTTCTTCATTATACCACTTGTTGGATTCTGATAGATCAAAATCCAAATATGAAATTGAATGAAAAGGGTTATTATGCGGAGAACGGATACGTACATCGGTGGTTGTAAATAGGATAGTAAATGACTGTTGAATTAGATTTAGAAGAATGTACAGTGTACTTATTAATGTGAAATCTAAATATTCCTCGGGTATTACCTACCCGTTAAAATATTTTCTCTATTAACAGTTTGTACGAAAGAATTTTTAATTACAATCTTTATGAAAATATATATACATATATATTTTCTTCAGATGTAATCATGTATTTAATGAGTCAATATTATATTAAACTCATTTGATTTACCGTTAGAACAAGAATATATAATCTCTAAAATATTAGAGAATACATAATCGCCATGTTGAACGAAGATAAATGATGTAGAACGATTCGCATATTGATTATTATGCTCGAGGTACATAATGAGATGTTGAGGTGTGTGATGTTGAACTTGGGTTATTGGTGGTACTGGTATTGATGTTGGTGCTGGTGATATTGCTGAAGCTGCTAAATTTTGCACCATATTCTCCAAATTGATTACTCGAGCGCGGAATTCGTTGACTTCTTCTATTGTTCCTGGATGATTGTCGGTCGGAATGAGTGGATAAATAAGGTTCATAATTTTAGATAGAATATAATCGTGGCGAGATATTCGGGAAATGAGGGTGGAAATGGTGTTTCGAACTGATTCGCCGGTAAATGCTTCAGGTTCATCATCAAGAGGGAAATTTGGTTGGAGGAAAGGATTACCTTATTCTCGTCTCCATTGATTAGGTTGATCAAGAAAAAATCAGATGAATTGGTGATGGCTAAATGGTTGATCCATTCCAGTCTCACTGCTTTCGGAGTTTATGTGAAACTCCATATCGAAATAGCTGTCGGAATCCGAGAAATTCAAACTGGTTGAGGGATTCATCTCGTACGATCAGATGAAGGATTTTCGATAAGAAATAGATTATAGGATGTAGATTAGTACCCTGTAATACATAATTTACATATGCATATATAATACTAAAATCCCATAAGTTACGGAGGAATCTACGAAAGCTATCAGGCAAAGGTAACAATAACGGAAACGCTAAGATATGAATTAGCATATACGCTAAGATATGAATTTTGTCTATACACTATTCATGCAATCATTGCAGTATGATGTGTCTAGACTAAGAATGATAAGCAAGTGATTCCTTAAGATTGATAAGCAGGTAATTTTTGACACGAAATGATAAGCAAAACTTTTGACATGCAGACACAGTCGAAGTCCAGACTCACTAATGCATCTAAACAACTAAAATTGACTTAATAATAATCTTGACGAACTCAACGACTCGAATGCAACGTCTTTTGAAATATGTCATGAATGACTCCGGGGCTGTTTACTTTATTTTCCATTAAGTTCAATATGGATATGTGTAGCAGAATAGATATGTATGGCAGTATGGGTTAAGTTGATAATGATATATTGTTGTTTACTTTTGTGCTGAATAAAAGTCTGAATAACAGAAAATTACTATTTTGACCTCATATTCTAATACATGATATATGATATGATTAATTATTAATTTATGAACTTTTAACAAAATACATTATGATTTAATAGTTCAAAAAATAATTACTATAACTAAAAATATATCATTAATTACAAGGTATGTACTTTAACAACAATTGTTGATTCGTTGAAAACAAAAGAATACAAATAATCCACTGTGATATTATTTCGATTAAAGGAGGTGGTCAATTGAATCGTGAGTTTATGCAATTAGTAAAAAGTGAAGAATATAAATACAATTCTTCACACCAAGAAGATACTGCAATTACATACTGTGTTAAATATGGAGTAAAATTCATGAACAAAATATCCATTTGTTCTTCTTCAAACCAAGACCCTAAAATAAATTTCTTACATTTAATGCACGAAAAATCAAAACGTGAACATCTCGCTTCTACAAATGTTTTCCGTCTTCGTCACTTCTTTTTTCGGTGACTCCGATAACAAGAGCTCCGCCGTCTCCGTCCCCAGTGAATCCTTCTTTCTTTTTTTCTTACATACAACAACCAACAACAAATCCGTGAGCAAACGTGAACAACTTGTTCTCTTTTTCATTTGATTAAAGTGGATTCAAAATCGACAAAAAAAACGTGATAGGTCGGTGAAGAAATTCATAAAACAAACTCCGATCTAATATTGATGAATAATTTGATTGAGTAGATAGATGTTGATTCTCAATTTGGGGGTTAAATAATACTGGAGAAGATGATAAATGATGAAAAAGAAGATGGGTAGTTTAGTAAAATAATGTAATTAATCTCATCTATATGGGGAGGACATCACTTTCTCACATTAACCATTAATGTCTTCATATGGATAAGTTAAAGGAATAAGTTGCAAGTAAACACACATGCCAGGTGACCGAATAATTCATGGAGACAATTAAGTCCATTAAGGCCTAAAGAAACAGGCCCTCCAAGTAATATCTCTAATATGAGCAAATGCACAGCGGAAGATTTCTTTCATACCTGAGAATAAACATGCTTTAAAGTGTCAACCAAAAGGTTGGTGAGGTCATAGGTTTATCATAATCAATCATTTCCATAATTTTAATAGACCACAAGATTTCTCATTTTTCATAAATATCATTACACTCGCAAGTGTATAAAATCCATTCGTATGATGAACACCTGGTAACCGACATTAACATAATGCATATAGAATATCCCCCTCATACTCGCAAGTATGCCATTAATATTGGCAATCACAATCACCATTTAAATCGAAGTACTAAAGCATTCCAAATTCTAGAATGGGGTTTGTTAGGCCCATACATCTATCTTTAGGATTCGCGTCAATTAGGGGTCATTTCCCTAATTCTTAGGCTACCAGACTTGAAGGGGCGATATTCGGTATAGTAATCCAACCATACAATGTAGTTTCAAGTACTTGTGTCTATTTCGTCAAACATTTATAAAAGCAGTGCATGTAATCTCAGCCCAAAAATATATATTGCAAAAACATTTAAAAAGGGAGTAAATGAAACTCACCATATTGTATTTTGTAGTAAAAATACATATGACGGCATTGAACAACAGAACAATGCAGGGTTGGTCTCTGATTCACGAACCTATATCATTGGTATGTATATATTAAAACGTATTTTCGTAATCGAACAATTTATAATATCTTAATTTATATTTTATATATTTAATTTGTGTTTATATTCAAAATAGTTGTTATTTATATAGTTATATTAATATATCCATATTTATTTAAATGTTATATTTAAAAAGCGATAGTTTGTTATTTGTAAGTATTTATATAAATAATATTAGTAAATTTGATATATATAATTATGTGAGATTTTAATATAATTATAGTTTACGTAATAAGTATATTTTATGTACAAAATATTTATCTGCTTAAAAAGATAGTTTTTGAGATTAATAAAGATAATATTAATAACCATATCATTTAATAATAATACCTATTTTGATAATAATATTAGTAATAACAATAATAAAAATAATAATAATTATAATTGTAACTAGGGTTATGATACGATAATAATAATAGTTGGTATCTACTACTTATATTAGCGGTAATAACAATAATAACTAATATTCATAATACTTATTAATGATACTAATACTAATAAAATTTTATTACTTAACGATAATAATAATTATAACAAAAATGATAAGTGTAATAATAACATTAATAATAATAATAATAATAATCATATTAATAATAGTACTAATACTTAAATGATAAGATTAACAATAATAACTATATTAGTGATACTTTTAAGACTAATAATAATAATAATAATAATAATAATAAAAATAATAATAATAATAATAATAATAATAATAATAATAATATTAATAATAATAATAATAATAATAATAATAATAATAATAATAATAATAATAATAATAATAATAATAATAATAATAGTTATAATACTTAAAATTATGATAATCTTACTAATAATAATTATAATCCCAATAATAACAATAACAATAATAATAATCGTAATACTAACGATAATATTTATAATCATAATAATAATAATAATAAAAATAAAAATGATAAATTTGAAAATGCACTACCTTAAAAGCTTGTCTAAAAATAAAACGCCACGAACAGGACTCGAACCCGCGACCTCTTGCACACCCAACACGCACCTTAACCGTTGGACCATTCGTTTTATTCTGATTTAAAGCCCCAAAATTATTTATTTACCCCGATTATAATTTCTGTTCTATCTTCTTCCTTTCTTCACTATTCAGTCGACCCATAATTTATTCAACAATCTTATTAATGACTTTAAGATTTATAATTGAATACGAAAACGTTTCTTGATTGAGATTAACTAAAAGATAAAAAAATAAAAATAAGAGCAATAGCAGACCCGTTATGTTTTTCCCTTTCTTCTTCATATACTCGAGTGGCCAACACAAACTTAAAGATCATACCAGTTAAACAAAAGTTTCGAATTCATAATTGAAATAGAAATAAATAGATTGAGGTAGTTTTAATTAAAATAAAACAAAAGAATTACACAAATTAATTTTCTGTAACGGTGTTTATGAAGAACACTAAAACTCAAATCGTGTTTTAACAATCTAGCCAGTTTTAGTTAATAATTACAACATGAAATATGTTGTAAATGATTCATAGAAACTCTCTGGATCATTAATTGATCCTAACATATCAAATTAAATTCGAATTTAGTGAAGAACGATTTCTTTGACTTTTTGAAATTGAACTTTGACTTCAAAATTTGAATTAGTTAGAAAGAATTAGAGGTTGAGATTTTCCATAAAGATTGTTTAGAGGATTTATAACACAGTTACAGTTATGAGTTTTGAAAAAAAAATCAAATTCGATCTTTTGTTAATTTGGAGTTCAAGAACAGCGAATTACCTGTTTTTCCTTAATTTAATTCTGTTTCAATTTGATTTGCAGTCGACGATAACAACTAATGATTGATAATATCGTGGAAATCGAATTACTTGCGTAAATTAGGAGAAGTTGATTGTTTATCGAAGTGGAAAAATGGGTCGACATAATCACAATCAAGTAAACAGAAAGAAAGAAAAAATTAAAGCAGATGTTTAAATTAAACAGATCCGTATCATCTATATGTCATCGAATTCTACCTACTTTGTTTCCATATAATAATAATAATAATAATAATAATAATAATAATAATAATAATAATAATAATAATAATAATAATAATAATAATAAAATTAATAATACTATTAATAATGATATCAAATAATACTAATGATAATAATAATAATTTATAATAATATTAATAATAATATTTCTTTATGATAATTTTATATAATACTAACATTAATTATAACAACTAAAATTATAACTTTGCTATTAATTATAATAATAATGATGTTAATAATAATTTTTGTAAAATTATACTAAAAATACAATAAGGGAAATTAAAAAATGATAATAGTAATATTACTGATGATATTGTTAATAATACTAATCACAATAATATTAGTAATAATACAATAATTTATTTATATCTATATATTTTCATATTAATCTAACTAATATAGATTTTAATATGGAAAGTAATAAATATTTTGTTATAACAAATATATTTTATAAATATACTTATTATGTTAAATTTTATTATTACATATTTTTATTTATGTAATATATATATATATATATATATATATATATATATATATATATATATATATATATATATATATACCCATCTTGATAATAACTTAATAATTCTATATATTATTTTGTATTCTCTAATTCTAATTGATTAAAGTGTATTTTATTAATTCAAATTATTATATGTATCTTTATATATATATATATATATATATATATATATATATATATATATATATATATATATATATATATATTTATATTTTCAATTATAGGTTCGTGAATCGTCGGGTAATAATCAAAGGTCAAATGTTTTCCATATCAATAGTTCAAAGATTTTTGAGACTCACATTACAGATTCTGCGTATCATGTCATATAAAGATTAAGTTTAAATTTGGTTGGAAATTTTCGGGTCGTCACAGTACCTACCCGTTAAAGATATTTCATCTCGAAATTTGGTTAGGATGGTCATGACTGACAATAAGTATGTTTTCATGACGCTTGCATGCTGAAAATTATAGTTTTATCATCAGCGAATAATATGGATAAAACAATTCGATCACGCGAAGAGTATAAGTGAAACTATCACTAAATAGTAAAATGAGAAATGCAAGTTTCATTATAACTTTTGACTAGTCATGGTTGAATTCCGGAATTCAGGGGATTTAAAGAAAATCTTTGAAATCTAAAAGATTTGATTCTTATGGTGAATAAGGTAATTAAGATCTCTATAATTAAATGCGATTATCTGTCTCGATTGCTTTGTCTGGTATTTTCACTATAAATGAACTTCTTCCGTTCTATTATTTTCACCACTCCAATACTTTCTTTCTCGATCCATACTTCTAAAGATTTTAAAAATGCTTAATCCAGTACTGATCCTTGTCCTTCTTCTGACAATTGCTTCTGTCTTCCTCCTTTTCCAACTACCACCGGTGGAATCTACTTTCTTCTACTTCGCCCTTGGGGTTATAGTGTTTTTAATTCTCCCATGTATTTATATTGCTATCTGTATTGATATACACAGTTTGTAACTTATATGTTTGTGATCGGCTTTATATTTTCCTTTATATTTCGTAGCTCCATGCTCTTGTTTTCTTTTCCCGATTCTAAATCAAGCGAATAATGGTCCAAAATTTGTAGATATAGAGTTTCGAATGATTATAATGTTCTAAGCAGGAAGGAACGTGATAGCACGATTTGATTGGTTAAATTACCAGAATTACAGAAGATAGAACTATCAAGAATATATTTTTCCTGATATGTTCGGAGTTTAAATAGAATGAAAGAGTTATGTAACATGACACATGATGATGGTATGATCTACTGTGAACTATCATCACTTTTCATTAGAAACACAGCATGACTTACTGTAATATAATCACGTTGGCCGGGCGTCATTATATTATACTAACCCATGCTTCAATTCCCAACACTTCTCCACAATTCATTCATAATCTATACTTAGATTTTACCGAAGTTTCCAACATAATGGAATACAGAAAACACGAAGAGGTAGATAATTTCGGATAAGAATATTTATGAAAATATTCTCAGAAATATCAAAGATATTTATGATGATATTTTGGAATTTCTAAGTTCGAAGATTGATGAAGAAAAATTTTTCCCAATATTTTAACATGACTTCGGAGCAAGATATCCTCTAAAGATTTTATCGGATCCAGAATTACCTAGATTCTTTGAATTCAGAGTTTGGTCCTTGTATTTGTCCTTGGTCTCCTTCAGGGTTAACTCAATCCATTTTTCAGTACCAAATTTTCTATCGATCATTCCTAACACTCCTTTCTTTATCATCAAACTTTTGGCCGTTTAGACCTTCTACAATTTTTTTGTTTCCTCTGCATTTAATGCTACGATATCTGAATCATTGGTTATCAATCCGAGGTGATTTCAGGAGAATTGTGTTTTTAGATGATTAAACGCTGTTTGTAATATGGTGAAATATAAAAGGTTCCCTATAACGATGACGAAAGGCATACTTATATATCAAGGCTATAATAAGGCCAATCCGAATGAAATCGGAGTTGATTTGCTGGAGCTGTGACAAAATTGGCTAATTTGGAAAGAGATTGTAAAGTTATTTTCGATAATAATAATGTCAAAGGAGCTAGCATAGATACATGTTAAACGTTTGCTCAGGTTCCGAGTGTTTTCAGATGTATAACTATATACATAAATTTTTCCTTCCGTAGATGAAGTGAGGTTGGTTCATCCTCTCGATTGAGGTGTTTTCAAGAATCATGAAAGATTTGAACGCAGATTGTAATCGTCAAGATACCAATGAGGTTTAAGATAAAATCAAGTGGCAAACTTGAAGAATTGTTTAGTTTCATATGTTATAATCAATATTTTAATTCATTTTAATTGTCTAATGTTATTAGTCCACAGTCGATAGTCCACAGTTAACAGTCCAATAATTCTTATATAGTTTAATATATAACATTCGAATTAATTAATACGTATCGTGACCCGTGTACATGTCTCAGACTCGATCACAACTCAAAGTATATATATATTATTATAGAATCAACCTAAACCCTGTATAGCTAACTCTCACATTACTGCATATAGAGTGTCTATGGTTATTCAAAATAATATATATAGATGCGTCGATATGATATGTCAAAACCTCGTATACATGTCCCGATATTTAAAGTGCGTAAAATAAATAACAGAAATTAAATGATGATAAATAAAATTGCGAGAATAAAAATTGCGATAATAAATTACGATAAATAAATTTCGATAATTAAATTGCGATAATGTAATAGGGAATTAACAGTTAGCTAGGAACAGTTAGCTAGGATTTTGTTAGCGTGGATTCTTAACACAATTTCTCATAGTTAATTTGTTTGCTTCTAACAAATTTTATTTTGTTCAATATTTTCTTCATTATGCCACTTGTTGGATTCTGATAGGTCAAAATCTAAATATGAAATTGAATGAAAATGATTATTCTGTGATGAACGGATTAGTACTTCTGTGGTTGTAAGTAGGATATTAAATGACTATTGAATAAGATTCGAAAAATGTACAGTGTAACTTATTAATGTGAAATCTAAATATTTCTAGGGTATTACCTACCCGTTAAAATATTTTCACCATTAACAGTTTGTACAAAAGAATTTTTAATTACAATCTTTGTGAAAATATACTTACATATATATTTTTCTCAGATGTAATCATGGATTTAATGAGTTAATATGATACTAACTCATCTGATTTACCGTTAGAACAAGAATATATAATCTCTAAAACATTAGAGGTTACATAACCATCATGTTGAACGAAGATAAATGATGTAGAACGTCATGTAGAACGGCGTTTATACTCGAAGTACAGAATGAGATGTTGAGGTATGGATTGTTGATGGTACTAGTGCTGTTATTAATGGTACTGTTAGTGCCGGTGATGTTGCTGAAGCTGGTAAATTTTGCACCATATTCTCCAAATTGGTTACTCGAGCGCGAAGTTCGTTGACTTCTTCTATTATTCCGGAATGATTTGTCGATCGAAACGAGCGAATGAATAAGGTTTAGAATTGTAAATAGAATATAATCATGTCGAGCTACTCTAGAAATGAGGGTGAAAATGGTGTTTCGGATTGATTCACCAGTAAGTGCTTCGGGTTATTCGTCAAGAGGGCAATTTGGTTGGTGGAAAAGATCGCCTTCTTCGCGTCTCCATTGATTAAGTCGACTACGAACCCATCTCCAATTCATCCAGAATAAATGATGGCTAATTGGTTGATTCATTTCGGTTACACTGCTTTCGGAGCTCGAGTGGAAATCCATGTCAGAATCGCTGTCGGAATAACTATCAGAATAGCTATCGAAATCTGAGGGCCTCGAACTGGTTGAGGGATTCATCTCGTACGATCAGATGAAGGATTTTTGATAAGAAATAGATTATAGGATGTAGATTAGTACCCTGTAATACATAATTTACATATGCATATATAATACTAAAATCCCATAAGTTACGGAGGAATCTACGGAAGCTGTCAGGCAAAGGTAACAATAACAGATACTCTAAGATATGAATTTATCTATACACTGTCTATGTAATAGAGGCAGTAAGATGTGTCTAGACTTTAAGGATGATAAGTAAATAATTTTCAACACTAAATGATAAGCAAAACTTTTGACATGCAGACACAGTCGAAGTCCAGACCCACTAATGCATCTAAACAACTATCAGTTAGACACATTAATGCAAGACCTGGTTCGCTAACACCACCGCTTTGATACCAACTGAAATACAGTTGGGGACAACCACCGTCCCACCCAGTGCCTTCCCAGGTAACCGCCTGGTGACCATTGAGTGTACCTCAGATACTGATTTTAGGGCCTGCCTCTCGGCAATTGCCAACCCTCGTAAGGGATCGCAAGGAGTAAGAGCCAATGCTTCGTCATAGGTAACACTGTGAGAACCTCCTTTACGACTAACATGCCGCACATGGACGGCGTTATACCAGCGCTGATGCCAACTGAAAGGACCCGTCTTAATCCATCAGGACGAATACATTACATTTGGTTACATCGCGAGGTACTTGACCTCTATATGATACATTTTACAAACATTGCATTCATTTTTGAAAAGACAATCTTTCATTACATCGAAAGTTGACGGCATGCATACCATTTCATAATATATCCAACTAAAATTGACTTAATAATAATCTTAATGAACTCAACGACTCGAATGCAACGTCTTTTGAAATATGTCATGAATGACTCCAAGTAATATCTCTAATATGAGCAAATGCACAGATTTCTTTCATACCTGAGAATAAACATACTTTAAAGTGTCAACCAAAAGGTTGGTGAGTTCATAGGTTTATCATAATCAATCATTTCCATAATTTTAATAGACCACAAGATTTCTCATTTTTCATAAATATCATTATACTCGCAAGTGTATAAAATCCATTCGTATGATGAACACCTGGTAACCGACATTAACATAATGCATATAGAATATCCCCCGCATACTCGCAAGTATGCCATTAATATTGGCAATCGCAATCACCATTTAAATCGAAGTACTAAAGCATTCCAAATTCCAGAATGGAGTTGGTTAGGCCCATAGATCTATCTTTAGGATTCACGTCAATTAGGGGTCATTTCCCTAATTCTTAGGCTACCAGACTTGAAGGGGCGATATTCGGTATAGTAATCCAACCATACAATGTAGTTTCAAGTACTTTTGTCTATTTCGTCAAACATTTATAAAAGCAGTGCATGTATTCTCAGCCCAAAAATATATATTGCAAAAGCATTTAAAAAGGGAGTAAATGAAACTCACCATATTGTATTTTGTAGTTGATCATGCATATTTTAACCGAGGGGTCTTAACATGCTTGCTCAACGTAAAGGAGGGGTTTAAGGATCTTAGAACGTGGCTCTCCGGTCCGGCTACCGTGAATAACCCTGGCCGACATGATGATGTCGGCGGGGTGGCCAAGTGATTAAGTCCACCTTCGATGACGTCCGTCGATCAGAAGGCCCCAAGCAAGGTTGTAGGTACCAGTTAATAAAGAACTCACATGTTAACCTTTAGAAGATGATAGAGGATGTAAGTTACGTAGGATGTGTGGTAGAAGATGGCTACGTAACGTGGTATGTTGCTAACGACGATTAGGGTTTGTATTTATAGGCAAACCCTAATTCTAGAACCGTCATAGGATAGTGATAATCGTCTCCATAACCATCTCCCCCGAATCACGGATATAATTATGGAAAAGATATTTGCTCAACCGCCGTAAAGGGACCAGATACGGATCCGCATGCCGCATACGCACCATAGCGCATGCCCGTGTGTATGTTACATGCGCATGCGGGCTGCGGTATCATTAAGTCCCCCCAGTTTGATGTTATATGACGCAAGTCATATGATATCAAACTATTAAGCGAAAAAGAGAGAACAAAAGGACGACGAGCATTTAATGTCCTCGCGTGTGCCTCGATGCCTGTCACAATCGCAGAAGCTCATTCGGCTGACAAGACATAAAGTAACAATGCCACAGGCGCGTGCGAACCACGCGCGTGTTTGTAATCATTCTTAACTGACACCACGCGCGATCAGCAAATGCTACCCGTCGATTGCATTACACGTGTATGGCCACGATAACACCATTCCAACCCACGCTCCCCCAATCTTGCCTATAAATAGCCCCATATCACACACATTTTCACTTTTCCGGTGTCAAGCTTCCCAAATACGCTCTCGCCTTCAAATCCTATCAATTCCGATCAACTCCGTCATATTCCGATCGTCATTTAAAGGTCAGTCGTTCTCCATTCATCTAAAAATGACCAAAGCTAATGAAACTTTCGTAGAGAATGTAGAGTCCAACATAGGCCAGAAAAACATCGACCACTTAGTTAAGCAATACCCCCCTCTAGCGGGTTATAATCCGGTACCACCTCTGCCTAGCCAGCGAGCCCATCAGCCACCAGAGAATAAGGTGGCGATCTACGAACATGCTTTTAAGCATGGTAATTTTAGGGTTCCACCCACCGACTTCTTTTTAGGCGTACTAGATCATTTCAAAGTAGGGCTAGGGCAATTGCACCCGTATGCTATAGGCAAAATCGTTCTATTCGAGATGTGGTGTGTTGCACTCAACACAGTACCATTGGTGAAGGTTTTTTGCCACCTATTTCGCTTAGCCAACCACCATAAATCTTGGTTCACCTTCTTCGCACGCCAAAATTTCACAAAAACCCCGAAATCGAATGCGGAAAGTTGGAAAGAAACTTTTTTCTTCGTCGACCAGACCGTAGTAGGCACTGGCTTCCCGCAGACGCTCATTTGGTGCGAGAAGGTAGAAAAAGATGTGAACAAGATGCCAGCGTTGGATGACGAGGAGAAAAAGTTGTTGAAGCAGTGCGTCAACGCACAACTGGTGCACCGTTCGTATGGTAATGTTATGCTGCGGTTGGGGAAGATCTCCGCGTATTGGCCTTGGGAGGATGTGCGGCCGGCCATAGTTGGCCCCGATGGAAAGGGTAGGAATAGCATAAACGCGTACTTACATAAATTTTTGTATATTTTCTAACGCAGGCATTTATTGTTTGCAGAGATGAGGATGAAGAAGGTGCTTACAGCGGAGGAGATTGCTGGGATCTCTTTCCGCAAGCAGGATGTGGACAAACAGCTAGAGCAGGCAGCTGCTAGCGAACATGTGGAGGAAACGCCGGCGGAGTCAGGCAATAAACGCAAGGCGGCTGGGACGTCCGAGGCTCAGAAGAAGAAGAAGAAGACTCCTAAGCAGCTGGAGGATATGCGCAACGACAATTTTGTTGCCATCGAGCCGCGGTCCGCAGACCTACCTCCCCCCATTAATGGTGAGCGTTTATTTTTTCGCATGTATACCGCGTAGAAAAAGCTGCGTACTAATCTGAGTATTTTGCAGAGCATGTGGAGGAGACGCAGCCAACAACACCGCGGGTCAACCCCGAGCTGCAGGCCACTGCCACATCCAAAGACAAGGCGATCCCCGTCGAGTCTGAGTCTACATTACCTCCTCCGCAAGGCAGCTTCCGTGTTGCCAACCTCCGCCAACTTTGCCAGTCCTCCGCAGAAAATGCTGCGGAGCAATCTGCATTCTTGCAGCAAATCTTCCCAGCAGAGTTCCGCGAGCAACTGGCCGCACTGCCGTTTAACCAGGCGCTCAACGCCTTTGTCCAGAACGGGCTGGTATTCTTTGGGATGTTTGCGGACCAAGCCCGTCGATCCTCCAGCCTATACGATGTTGCACTGCGCAAAGAGGTGGAGTTGGGTTTGCTGCAGGCGGGTGTAGATCAGGTCAAGAAGGACAGGGAAGCTGCTGAGGAGGCCCGCAAAGCTGTTGAATTGACTGCGGCCGAAACCAAGACCCTCTTGATTCAAGAAAGAAAAAAGAATCAAGAGCTTGTGGGTGCGGTTGATCAGGCGAAGGGGGAAACTGAGCGAGTGAGGCTGGAGTTGGAAAAGGTGACGAGGGAGAGGGACGATGCGGTTACCGACCGCGAGCTGGCCGAGGCAGATATGACAAAGCTGCGCACCGCACTCCCCGCAATTGCGCAGAAAGTGATGGACTCCGAGCCCGTTTCCGACCGGTTTAATGCCTATGTCGATGCGGTCAAGGACCATGAGGTGAACAAGGCTGTGCGGGAAGTGATCCAGGCATGTGGCCTAACTCCACCGTTCCCCGACATTGTCCAAAAGAAATTAAAGGAGGGAACGGCCGCGGCGCTGCTGGAGGCGGAAGAGGCAATCAAGTCCATCCCTATCCCTTTGATCAATGCGTTTGCGGCTGACCCGACGATGCCGCTTGATGGGTTTTTGAAGGAGGATTACTAGAGTAGTTTATGCCATAAGCCCTAATCTTAGGCAGGTAATTGTAAATGTATTTTGGAGCCCTAAGTCCCATGTTGGGCAGGCATGTGAAACAATTACTTATGTAATAATTTATTTGGATGTGTATATATGTTTGTCTGTTATGCATGCGTGATATCCTTGTTTATTTATCGCGAATCAAAACAAATTATGAACCGCATGCGCATGCGCATAGTTAACCACAACTTATGCGTATGCGGATGGTACTGCGTAAAATAAACCAATATTTTAACTTACCTTTAACAATTTAGACTCAAAAGCTACTGCGCTATTGCTTTGTCATGTACTAGAGGTGCACTATTAGTTGTATGGTAAGCAAACGCAACTAAAAACAAACCAATGTTTTTATGCTTAGGAGTTCCTCAAGCAAACCAATGCGAGAGCGATTACGCACAAGCAAACCAATGCTTGTATATTTTTTTTTAAAGTCGACTTTGCAGCCATCTAGTCTGCGTGGCGCTTGGCTAGGGGAAAACCAATTCCCTTCGCCTGCCGTTATTGTCTAGCCTTGTAACCAAACAGGCTTCTGCCGCACGGGGGCTAGAGGACACCCCTTAAGTAGGCAGGAATCGCATACAAAAAATATAAATGGACAACAAAAGTATGCGCATATAATTATTTTTATTTGGCATTAATTATGATTACAACTGCGACATATCCGAAAGGATGAAAAATAAAATAATGTGCTAAACAAATTGGAGTGATCAAGTCCATCTAGCTACATGTAACATTTTTTCAATAACGTCGCATGCCAAGTGCGTTTCACAGGTTTGCCATCTAATGTCTCTAGATGGTATGCCCCGGTGTTGCTTGCTTTTGCTACCCTGTATGGGCCCTCCCAACGAGGTCCCAGTTTCCCAGTATCTTCCGCATGACTTGCATCGTTCTGGCGCCAAACCAAATCACCGCACTTATAAGTGCGTGAACGCACACGCTGATTGTAATACTTTGCGATTTTCTGCTTGTTATTTGCTTCGTTAACAGCCGCAGAGAGTCTGCGTTCTTCAAGCAGATTAAGATTTTCCCGCAGAGCTTCAGAGTTATTTTGCTCATCAAAGTTTTGTATGCGGAACGTTGGTACCCCAATCTCTGCGGGTACAACAGCTTCTGACCCATAAACCAAACTAAACGGAGTCTCACCAGTGCTTGCTTTGGGTGTGGTTCTATGCACCCATAAAACCTTTGGAAGCTCATCCACCCAACCAACGCGGTCATGACCCAACCTTGCCTTGATTCCAGCAACTATATCTCGGTTGGTAACTTCGTACTGGCCATTCGCCTGCGGATGCGCAACTGAAGTAAAAGTTTGCTTAATATTAAGCTCCGCACACCAACTGCGAAAAGGATCGCCGGCAAATTGTGTACCGCTATCACTAACAATTTCATTGGGTATGCCGAACCGACAGACAATGTCTTCCCATACAAAATTCCGCACTCTTTTCCCTGAAATTGTTGCCAGCGGTTTCGCTTCGACCCACTTCGTGAAGTAATCGATTGCAACAATTAAGAATTTGACATTTCCTGCGTGTGCAGAGTATGCGTAAGATAATGACGTAAGTAGCATATTTAGCAAATGAATGGCAATATTACCTTGGCCTTTGGGGAATGGTCCGACTATGTCGATCGCCCATTTGCAGAATGGCCATGGTGAGGAGACCGGTATCATTGGATGCGGAGGTGCCCTGCTGATAGGTGCATGTATTTGGCATGATTCGCATTGCTTGACAATACGCGCCGTGTCTGCGTACATAGTAGGCCAATAATAACCTAACCGCATGATTTTTGACACAATGGACCTGTGTCCCGAATGAAGGGCGCATGCACCCTCATGCACCTCCCGTATAACTTCCTCTGCCTCTTTCGGACCTACGCACCTTAAATGCGGTCCCAAATAGTTTCTTCGATACAAGACGTCACCCTCGAGGGCATAAAGCGGTGCCTTTGTGCGGACTTTCTTCGCATCAGAGGAGTCCGCGGGTGAAGTGCCGTCCCGTAAAAAAGCGATGATGGGCGTCATCCACGTTGGGCTTGATTCCTCAACCGGTGCCACTAGAGGCATCATGACAATAGATTTTGCGTTGAGTTCCTCTATTAGAACTTTCTTACCCATATGATCAAAAGCCAAGGCAGCTAGTTTTCTTAGCGCATCCGCCTTCTTATTTTGCCCCCGCATTACGTGCGAGATTTGAAAAGCCTCGAACTGGTCAGCGAGATTATGAACAAGCGATAAATATTGCTGCATAGCAATGTCGTGCGCTTCGAAGTCTCCGCAGACTTGATTGCATACTAGCTTTGAATCCACGTAAGCGTGCAAGATTTTAACATTTAGCTTATGCGCGATGCGCATACCTGCTAGCAGAGCCTCATACTCTGCTTCATTGTTTGTGACAGCAAAATTAAACCGCAGTGCGTACGTATGTTCCTCACCGCCTGGACCTGTCAAAATTACACCTGCGCCTGCGCCAGATGCGCTACACGCACCATCGGTGTATAATTCCCATGGTGATAGAACAGGTGCGGGCGGATCTTGATGTTCTGCTGACGCTTCGACATCCGCAGGTATTTCTGCTAGGTAGTCAGCAAGTATTTGACCCTTAACCGCACTGCGTGAAGAAAAGTTTATTTCATGTTCTCCCAATTCGACTGCCCACTTGGCCATTCGGCCAGAAATCTCGGGCTTGTACAGTACCTGAATGAAATAAAATGATTGCGTTAGTCAATGCGGTAACCCCGGTCATTGCCGCAAAGTAATCATGTACCAACCTGTTTGATTGGCTGATTAGTTAGAACCACAATCGGATGTGCTTGAAAGTATCGGCGTAAACGTCGCGCTGTATGGACAAGCGCATATACTAACTTCTCTATTGGCGAGTAGTTTACTTCGCTTGATGTCAGCGTCTTGCTTACGAAGTAGACCGGCATTTATGTCTGAGAAAACCCCAGCGTTAAAGTTCTGCGAAATAAATAATGCAAGTAAATTGATAAGTTACCTTTTCGCGGTCTGCGATGAGAACTGAACTGATTGCTTCCTTTGATGCCGCAAGGTACAGCGTTAACGTCTCCCCAGGGACTGGCGCAGTAAGTGTTGGTAACTCTGCAAGCACCTTTTTCATCTCCTGAAAGGCTGATTCTGCTTCCTGAGTCCAGACAAAATCCTTTTTCTTCAAACAGTTTTTCAAAGTGTTAAAGAATGGTAGCTGACGCTCTGCGGCTTTTGACAAAAACCGCGTGATTGCTGCGAGCTTCCCAGTGAGACTCTGCACATCTTTCTTCGTTTTCGGAGATGGTAAATTATCAATAGCTTCAATCTTTTTGGGATTAGCCTTGATACCCCGCGCTGTCACCACATGACCTAGAAACTTGCCTTCCTCCTCTCCAAAGCTACATTTAAGCGGATTAAGCTTCATGTTGATCCTTCGCAGAGACGCAAACGTTTCTAGGATGTCTGCGAGCATGTCTTCTTCGGTGTTGCTTTTGATTACCAAGTCATCGACATACGCTTCAAGATTTCTGCCAATTTGAGGCTTGAATGCTGCGTCAATTACACGCTGATAGGTCGCGCCCGCGTTCTTCAAGCCGAAAGGCATATTTGTGTAACAATAAATACCCTGCGGCGTATGAAAAGCAGTCTTGTCTTCGTCTTCCGCAGCCATTAGAATTTGGTGATAACCTTTGTATGCGTCCAGAAAGCACTTATATCTGAATCCAGACAAAGATTCAACCTTCCAGTCTATCTCCGGGAGAGGGTAATTGTCTTTAGGACATGCTTTTTTAATGTCTTTAAAATCAACGCACATTCGCCAGTTACCATCAGCCTTTTTCACCAACACCGGATTGGCAACCCATGTTTGATAACGCACTTTGCGTAGAATGTTTGCTTTGACAAGGTTGTCTACTTCTGCGCATAGCCAATCACTGCGGTCTAAAGCCATATGTCGCTTCTTTTGTCTAACAGGTGTGAGCGATGGATTAACATTCAATTTATGTTCCGCAATGTCCCACGGGACACCTGTCATATCTGATTCGCGCCATGCGAAAACATCTGCGTTTGCGGACAATATACCATGTAACTTAGCCTTGGTTTCAGCTGATAAACCTGCGCCGATTTTTATACCCTTATCTGGATGCAAGCGATTAGCAATGACCGCACTGCTTGCAATCTGCTCCCCGATGCTAGGGATGTTAATTTGCACAACTGACTCACATATCTCAATCTTTTGATGTGACGCCATTGTGGCAACTCCTCCCTTAGTAGGAAACTTAATCAAACTGTGCACTACCGAAGGTATGATGTTAAAACGCCGTATGAAATTTCTTCCCAGTAGCGCATTATATCGCGAAGTCGATCGAACCACATAAAAGTCAACTAATTCGTTCCTTATTAACTGCGGATTCTTGTCATCTTCGAGCTCTATTAATAACTCTATCCGTCCCACGGGCCATGAGCTTTCTCCGGAAAAACCAGACAGCGTGATATCAGACGGACGTAGCTGCGCCTTCACGTGTGCGGGAAGAAATTAATAGCAATGCTCGTACATAATGTCAACGCTGTTCCCAGTGTTGACATGCATGCGCTTGACCTGCACCCCGCAAGAAGGAATGCGGCACTTGATAATGATAGGTTCATTCACCCTGTCAATTGACATCACAGGAGGGAAAGTGATTGGAAGAAGTTCCCAATCCTGATGATCGTTATACTTTCTTCGCTGACCTAATTTCTCTGCATCAACCATGTTAATGGTTAAATCAGCATTTTTGGTCTTATCCACTTTCTGCCACGCGAAGGTTTTAGTTTTTGACCCCTCTTCTGCGGCTTTCCCTTTATCTTTCTTTGGCGGTTTGAGGTGATCCAACTTACCCGCACGGAGCGCCTCCAGTACCCGTTCCATCAAGTTTTTACACCTATTCGTATCGTGCCCGTAATCATCGTGAAATTCACAATACTTTGTCTTATCCCGCTTACCAAATTCTGTAAGCGGAGTTGGGACCGCGAAGGTCGCGCATACTGGCTCCGTCGCCAAAATTTCTTTGGGCGTTTTGGATAAGCTTTTAAGAAGCGCATAGTTCTGATTGTTGATGCCGCGCTGATTATTGTTTCGATAATTGCCACTTGATTTCCCTTTATCATTCCTGATAGGACCACCGCTAGGATACCTTCCCCGAGAGTTGTTACCACGATTTTGATCGCGCGAACGATCATCATCGTCCTTCCTCTCGTTGCGTGTGCTAGCTGTTGGAATGTCATTATCTTCGCCACTCCGCATATAGTCGTGGCATTCATTAAGCGCCTCAGCATAAGTTGTTGGGACTGTATGGCGCAGACGCCTTACCAGTGTTGGATGACGTTCTGAGTTTATACCATGTATGAGTCCGGAAATCTGTTGCTCTGGTTTGAGATCTGGTATACGCAGGCACTCATTAGTATACCTTGTGAGAAATTCGCCCAAAGATTCCTTGGACTTCTGCACGATGTCATGGCATTCAATGTGAGTGCGCTTACGTGGTCTCTGATTCTGATATTGCAGTAAAAACTTTGTCCGCAGATCCATAAACCCGGCAATACTACCCGCCGGCAACTTATTAAACCACTCACGAGCAATACCCTGTAGTGTCATAGGAAATATCTGACACGCAACCGGATCCACCCAGCCTTGAGTGCGCATTGCGCCTTCGAAGCGCTGTAAAAAATCATCTGGATCGGTCAGGCCATTGTAAGTACCCAACGTGCTAGGTATCTTTGGTGCTGATGGAAACGGGTAGGCGGATATATGCGGAGGAAACTTGTCAAAGGTAGTCGGTAGCTCGAAGGGTGGTTTAACAGGATCCCCTTTCAAATTTGCAAAGAAACGCTTCATCATGTCCTGAACAAAGTCAGGTTGTGAAAATAAGTGAACCATATCGGGAGGTGCGGCCTGCATGAATTGACTTGCAAGATTTGCCTGCCCTTGAACATTTTGCCAAGGTTGACCCTGCGTCTGCGGATATGACTAAGGCTGCTGCGTTGGAAAAGAGGGATAACTTGAAGACGCAGAGTACACAGGTGGCTGTAAAGGAAGCGAAACCTGTGGCGCAGATATCTGCGAAACTTGAGGATACACACTTAAAAGCCCAACTGTATGCGCTGTGCTTTGCTGCTGCGCTGTTATCGGCGCCCAATGAGAGTTCGCATCTGGGATGACCCCAAATCCCCAACTATTAAGTAACGCCTGCGCATCCGCAGGAGTTAAAAATTGTGAAACTGGGCGCGGTGGTTGCCAAGGTTGCAACGGTGTAAATGACGAATTCTGCTGAATGCTCTGCGTATGTAGAGGTATTGAAACAGTGGTACTGTAAATAGGTACCTGGCTGCAGCAAACCACATGCGGCCCCGTTGTTCCACCGCCAACGCCTGCAAAGATGACCCTTGGATCCACTGTCGAAAAGTCCAGCCGCGTGGTTGTGACTGGTGAGTTTGCCCTTGGCGGTGTGACCCCGTCTGAATATATCGGCTTGTACCTCTGAAAGGGTTCGCCGGATATAGGTGGAGGGTATATCGTGTATCCCGCCTGAGTAGCGGCCTCCGTAGTCATAACCGGTGTATGTTGACTACCAGACGGTGCGTTCTGAACATCTGTTTGGGTATGTTCCGATGATTCCTCGGAAGTCATGATACTGTTAAAGAAAAAATTCAAAAATTTTGTAAATAACGAGTCATACAATTCAAAACCTTAAAAGAAAAAGCAATTAAACAGTCTTGAATTAATTCGACTCTCAATGAAAGCACCACTTGATCATGCATATTTTAACCGAGGGGTCTTAACATGCTTGCTCAACGTAAAGGAGGGGTTTAAGGATCTTAGAATGTGGCTCTCCGGTCCGGCTACCGTGAATAACCCTGGCCGACATGATGATGTCGGCGGGGTGGCCAAGTGATTAAGTCCACCTTCGATGACGTCCGTCGATCAGAAGGCCCCAAGCAAGGTTGTAGGTACCAGTTAATAAAGAACTCACCTGTTAACCTTTAGAAGATGATAGAGGATGTAAGTTACGTAGGATGTGTGGTAGAAGATGGCTACGTAACGTGGTATGTTGCTAACGACGATTAGGGTTTGTATTTATAGGCAAACCCTAATTCTAGAACCGTCATAGGATAGTGATAATCGTTTCCATAACCATCTCCCCCGAATCACGGATATAATTATGGAAAAGATATTTGCTCAACCGCCGTAAAGGGACCAGATACGGATCCGCATGCCGCATACGCACCATAGCGCATGCCCGTGTGTATGTTACATGCGCATGCGGGCTGCGGTATCATTAGTAGTAAAAATACATATGATGACATTGAACAACAGAACAATGCAGGGTTGGTCTCGGATTCACGAACCTATATCATTGGTATGTATATATTAAAACGTATATTCATAATCGAACAATTTATAATATCTTAATTTATATTTTATATATTTAATTGTGTTTATATTCAAAATAGTTGTTATTTATATAGTTATATTAATATATCCATATTTGTTTAAATGTTTTATTTAAAAATCGATAGTTTGTTATTTGTAAGTATTTATATAAATAATATTAGTAAATTTGATATATATAATTATGTGAGATTTTAATATAATTATAGTTTACGTAATAAGTATATTTTATGTACAAAATATATATCTGCTTAAAAAGATAGATTTTGAGATTAATAAAGATAATATTCATAACCATATCATTTAATAATAATACCTATTTTGATAATAATATTAGTAATAACAATAATAATAATAATTATAATTGTAACTAGGGTTATGATACGATAATAATAATAGTTGGTATCTACTACTTATATTAGCGCTAATAACAATAATAACTAATATTCATAATACTTATTAATGATACTAATACTAATAAAATTTTATTACTTAACGATAATAATAATTATAACAAAAATGATAAGTGTAATAATAAAATTAATAATGATAATAATAATCATATTAATAATAGTACTAATACTTAAATGATAAGATTAACAATAATAACTATATTAATGATACTTTTAAGACTAATAATAATAATAATAATAATAATAATAATAATAATAATAATAATAGTTATAATACTTATAATTATGATAATCTTACTAATAATAATTATAATTCCAATAATAACAATAACAATAATAATAATCTTAATACTAACGATAATATTTGTAATAATAATAATAATAATAATAATAATAATAATAATAATAATAATAATAAAAATAATAATAAAAATGATAAATTTGAAAATGCACTACCTTAAAAGTGAGACGACCCGACCCAATCCATAGGGACGAATACAATAACATATGATTACATCGCGAGGTACTTGACCTCTAAATGATACATTTTACAAACATTGCATTCATTTTTAAAAGACAATCTTTCATTACATCGAAAGTTGACATGCATGCATACCATTTCATAATATCCAAACTATAAATGACCTAATCTGTCATTTACTTAATAATAATCTTTAATGAACTTCAACGACTCGAATGCAACGTCTTTTGAAATATGTCATGAATGACTCCAAGTAATATCTTTAAAATGAGCTAATGCACAGCGGAAGATCTCTTTCAAACCTGAGAATAAACATGCTTTCAAGTGTCAACCAAAAGGTTGGTGAGTTCATCAGTTTATAGTAATCATTTCATTTTCATCATTTTAATAGACCACAAGATTTCATATTTCCAATTCTCATAAATAAACGTCCCATGCATAGAGACAAAAATATCATTCATATGCATTGAACACCTGGTAACCGACATTAACAATATGCATATAGAATATCCCCATCATTCCGGGATCCTCCTTCGGACATGATATAAATTTCGAAGTACTAAAGCATCCGGTACTTTGGATGGGGCTTGTTGGGCCCGATAGATCTATCTTTAGGATTCGCGTCAATTAGGGTGTCTGTTCCCTAATTCTTAGATTACCAGACTTAATAAAAAGGGGCATATTCGGTTTAATAATTCAACCATAGAATGTAGTTTCGATTACTTGTGTCTATTTCGTAAATTAATTATAAAAGCAGCGCATGTATTCTCAGCCCAAAAATATAAAGGGTAAAAAGGCAAATGAAACTCACCATACTGTATTTTGTAGTAAAAATACATATAACATCATTGAACAAGTGTAAGGTTGGCCTCGGATTCACGAACCTATATTAATTATATATATTTATATGTCGGTCAAAATTTGTCTAACAATTTAGGCCAAGTCATAGTGTACCACAATCCTAATGCTCGAGTCTGACTCAACAGTATAGTAACATGTTATATTACCCATGCTCAGTTAAAATTCTAGTAAAAGGTGACGTGTGAAACAACGTAACACAAATGGTTTCATAATCATAAAATAGTATTTTAGTATTTAGAGAAAGTCAACACAAAAAAATTAACTGAAAAGTTAACGGGAAAAGTCAAAGTTCAAGGTCAAAAGTCAAAAGTCAAAGGTTAAAGTAAAAAGTCAAAGGTTAAAGTAAAAACGAGGTCGCATGCAAAAATACAATAACTTATACAAAAAATGATTTTTCGGTCAAACATGACTAAACGACCACTTCAGCGATTTTTAGAAAAATTATCGGAACTCCGATTGTTAAACGGCCAAAGATAAAAGTTACACATTACCAAAAAGATTAAACATAGATTTTACAGAAGTAAACTAAACCTAGACAACTCGTAGTTGCCAACGCGGTTTCGGCGTTTCAAAGTTAATTTTTCAGCTTTAATAAATTTACAAAAGTGACCGAGTAGCCTACTTTGGAGATTTTTAGAAAATTCCTCGAAACTCGGATTGACAAACGGTCAAAGCCTTCAAATTCTCGTTACCACAAAGATATAACATGATTTTTGGCAAAAGTAAACACACATCAGGCCGACCATGACAACTGATACAAAACTGACATTTTTAATAAAAAAGTTTCAGCTCTTTTTAGAATTTTAAAATGTGACCAAACAGTCAACTTTGACGATTTTTAGAAAAATCGTCGAGACTCGAATTGACAAACGGCCAGAGTCATTTGTTAGACCTTACAGTAAAGAATTCAGTGATATTTTTGTTTTAATCTGAAACAACGTAGGTCAGCAAGAATTTTAGTTTCCGTATCGACGTTTCATCAAAATTTACAAAAATTCTTTTATCCATAACTTGACAACCGTTCAACGAATTCATTTGATATCTAAATGAAAAGTTCTTAATTTATCGCTAGCTTTCCAAAGACATGCATATTTTATACCTTATTTTATCCCTAGTATAACAACCTTTAAGATTTAACATAACTTATCTAAGGGCAATATCAAATATACAAATATGCATAATCCTATTTTCTCGAGCACTAGTCAGGGATACACTATTGGTATATAAAATTTAAATTATGAGTACTCACGTATCAATATTGAGATCCAATATTGTAGGAAAGGTACGTAGACGCAACGGAGATGACAAACACTAAATTGACCTCATGAGCATACCCATGGACCATACCTATCACCTCCATAGCTATAACCCATAATTTCCTTAGCCCTATCCTACTCATAAAACTTGTCTTGAAATGACCCGCTCATGACCTCGTCGTAGTATTTTATGTATAACACTAATAATATCGCTCCCAATAATACTAATAATAATAAGATTAATATTAATAATAATAATAATAAATTAAGTAATACTCCGTAATATGAAAATGAAAATGAATGGCAGATTGAACGAGTTCGGTTTTTAAAGAGAAAGTTTGCCACCTACCACCACAACTTGCGACAACTTTATGATTCCCATTTCAAATCTTACGTAACTTTACAACTTTATGTAAAGTATATATATATATATATATTTATTATTTAATATATAATATATTTAATCTTTAGAATTAATTAAATATTATATTATATTTACGCTCATGGTAAAAATATAATTTTTACAAAAATGACACGGTCGTGGTCTCACGACTCATGTACCACTTTCGGTTTTTCGGGCGCACTTTCGTACGTTTAGAAAACTAGCCTTTTACGTTACGTGACGTGTACCTTTTACAAAAATTAGACTTACATAACAATAAATTACTTTTATAAAAATATAACTTGTGAAGTTGAGCGTTGTGGTCATTTCCTTCTATAAATTAAAGTCTCGTTGTTTGTCAAAATATTTTATTTTAAATTAAACATTTTGTGACACGTACCTTTATTAATAACTAGACTTAAATTAATTAAAAACTAACCCACTCAAAGTGTAACTTAATCTTTTGAGTGTTTTGGTCATTTACTTTTATAATTCATAATCTTGTTATTTATCAAAGCCTATTTATTAATATTAGTGTAAATCAAAACGTTTCAATGATTAATTAAGATATCAAAATATATACCTAATATGTAGGTTTGTTATATTTATTAATAATACAATAATTAGATTTTCCAAAACTAATAATAGTTTAAAAGTTTATTTTAAATTCGTTTAGAAAAGCTTATAACACGTAACGTTTACACTTTAAAACTTAGGTCGATATAATTTATTTATGCGCCAACGTTTTCCTTAAACTTTCTAAATAAAATATTTTAATATCGATCGAATCAAATAACCAGGTTCTATTATATCGAAAAACGTTTTCGCACGTTTGAAAATAATTCAAACTAATATTATAGAATTCATTTCTCCACTAGCTTTTGTCTAACCCTTAATAATAACACTTTTGTTCTTACCCGTGATTACTTTACCAAATATTCCGAATACCGTTAAAAGTAAGAGTTTTCAATTCAAAGTAGACCTCATAACAGAGACTCGTAATCTTAATTCAATGTATCTGATAATTCAATCATTTGGTATTATCTTTTAATCTTGTCGATAAACTTACATCGAACAAATACATTCATGTAACATATTATTCATTCAATACCGTGATAATATTTCCAACCTCATTAGATAGATCTCAAAGCTTATATTCATATCAACTAATCCGTTCAATGTTTTATAATATGTGTCAATCTAATAAGCACACATGTATATATATATATATATATATATATATATATATATATATTTACACGTAATTGTTCCTGAATCGTTTGGCATGGTCAAAGGGTATTTAATTAAATGAATATAATTTCAAAACTTTCGAGACTCAATCATTACAGATTTGCTTATCGTGTTGGATACATATAAAGATTAAAGTTTAAATTTGGTTGGAAATTTCCGGGTCATCACAGTACCTACCCGTTAAAAGAAATTTCGTCCCGAAATTTGATAGAGGTCGTCATGGCTAACAGTAAGAATGTTATTATGACGAATGTAAACGGATACATAGAGTTTTATCATCATTGGGTAATATAGGTAACCCAATTTGATTATTCGAAGAGTATAAGTGAAGTTATCGCAAAAGAGTGAAAATGAATAAATACAGGTTTGACTTAACCGGCGGCGTATTCAAGATTGATTTCCGGAATTTAAGGAATTTAGAAGAAATATTCATAATAAGATTTGATTCTTCGATAATTAAGGAGATTCAGATCTTCTTTGCTCAAACGCGCTAATCTGCTTCGATTGCTCTGTCGGATATTTTTTCTATAAATCTGCCTTCTCCATTTTCTTAAGACTCACACCTTCTATTCTTTCTTCCTCAATTCATACATTAAAGTGTTTGTTAATATGCTTCATCCCATCCTAATCCTTGATATCCTCTTAACTTTTATATCTGTCATTCTTCTTTTTAACCTGCCACCGGAAGAATCTATTTACTTCTACTATACCCTAGGGTTTATAGTGTTTCTAGTTCTTCCGTGTCTTTATGTTGCTATTTGCATTGACATCTACGGTTTATAATTTACGGGTGGTTGTTGGGTTTTATATCATCCCTTATACCTCGATGTCCTTGTATCTGTGTTCCGTAATCATTGTCATCCACAGTTAATGTTCTCTCCCATTTTCCGCGTTTTATACCCCAATTTCTATTTCGGAGTTTTGTCCTTTCGTTTCTTCTTCTTGTGATTAATTAGCTCTTGTAATGGTCCAGAATTCGTAGGTATGGATTCCAGAATGAACATAGTAATTGTTCTAAGATGGAAATTGAAAGGGTACTATCTTGATTTGTCAAATTACCAGAATACCCTGAAAAAGACCGAATCATCAAGAAATATTTTCTTAATATGTTTAGAGATTAGATAGAATGTCAGAGTCGTGTAAATGACACATGATAACGGTATATTCTGTGAATCATCACGTTCCATTAGAAACTCAACATGAATTACTGCAATATAATGACGTTGATCAAGTGTCATTATATTATACTAACCCATGCATCAGTTCCCAACACTACTTCAAAAACATTCATATTCAAATTTTTCAGAATTTAGAAACTAACACAGTTTCTTTTATGTTGCAGATACTACGGAGAGATAAATGATCTCAGATAAGAATAGTTGCGAAAATATCTCCAGAGATATGGAGAATATGTATAATAGAAGATACGAAGATATCTTATAATATTTAAGATATGATGATGATGAAGAATATCTGTCTGTGAAGGTTTAGAATAAGAAGTAACGTGTTTGCTAACGATTTCAGCAGACACTGAATCAGTTGGATCCTTTGAAGACATGTTCAGTCCTTGTGATTTATCCATAGCCTCTTTCATACTTTGCTCAATCCGTTTTCCAGTTCCAAATCTTCTCTTTTTCTGAGCTTTACCAACTCACTATCTTCTATCATCAAACTTTTGGCCGGTTAGACCATATACCATTTTTATGTTTCTTCTGCATTTAATGCTATAATATCTGAATCACTGGTTATCAATCCGAGGTGGGTTCAAAAAAAAATCGTGTTTTAGATGATTAAACGCTGGTGGTAATATGGTGGAATATTAAAAGTTTCCTAGTAACAATGGCGAGCGGGCAACGTATCTATCGAGGTTATAATAAGACTAGTCTGGCTGAACAGTCGAAGTTGACTTGCTGGAGCTGTGACAAAATTGACTACTTTGAAAAGGAATCGAAATGTTATTTTTGCTAATAAATGATAAAGAATTCGATGTGGGTACATGTTATATTATGTCTTGGGTTCCGAGAGTTTTTCAAATACGAAACTTCGGGTAACGTGTGGTTGGATCATCATCTCAATTGTTTATTATTTGAAGTGTCTTTCGAAATTTCGAAAATTTTTAAATGCAGATTGTCATAGTCAATATCCAATTGATGAAATCGTCCTGAATCCCGAATGATTTTCATATTCAACTGAGTGTTACGATTAAAAGTGATGTTCTATCACAGTTTTGAAGTCAAAGTATAGCTTTGAAAAATGTACGGATCTAAGAGTGATGATTTCGGTTGTATCTCGAGTTGAAATTCCCAGAATCAGAATTGAAGAATGTAACATATTAATTGTGATTTTATATATCTCTCGGGTATTACCTACCCGTTAAAAAAAATTTCACAAATAATATTTTGAACAAGAATCCTCATTACAATCTTTATGAAAATATATGTGGGTATCTTTTCTTCAGATGTAATACAGATTCAATGAGTTAATATCATACTAAACTCATTTGATTTTCGGATTGGATTAGAAATGAATTTTCTCTAAAACATTAAAGATTGCATAATCTTTGCGGAGTATTTCACTAATCAATACTTCAATATTTATAGGTATTTCCTTAGTGAATCATGCTGATGCTCATAGAACTCTTGCTAACTTCGCAAGATACGAATATTGTTTTCCAGTAAGTTTCGAGTGCATCGAAGATAAGAGTGTAAAATCAAACATGTTATTGAATGATACACTTGATTTATTATGGAATCGAATTCATTTAATTGAAACAAAGGTTGTAGTTAACGATGGTTAAGTCGCTAACGAAGAATGTACATCATAGCATATAGTAATATGAATTAACCGGATAGTTAAGTTCCATACATATAGCTTAGTACAGAAAGATTTATTATGGTTTAAAATTTTATATATATATATAGGATATACATATATTTTCTTCGGAGGAACCGAGTTAATGATTCAAAACTCATTGATACGATATACGCGTTGTATGATTCGTAATGGTTTTCACAGTGATTCTTGAACTGGCGAAGCTTGTGAGGTTAGAGGTGCTGACGATTCTAACGATGTTGACAGCATTGACTGTGTTGGTGAGGCTATTGGTACTGCTGATGCTGTTGGTAAAATAAGTCTAGCTTGTACCTTACGCACCAGTCTTGTTAGGGTTTCGATTCTTCTCTCTATCATCTCTGTCCACTCATCTGGTTTATGGTTAAGGTTGAGATAGATAATCTCTAAGATTTTTAGAGATTACCTAATCATCGCAGGATGATTCTCCGATGAAGTTATGAATCAGCACTTTGTTGTGGTTGGTACTCCTTGGTATTTATGGCGCGTGTGATGTTGACATCCGATGTACAAGTTGTGATATTGAGGCATGTGATGCGAATGTGGTTGTTGGTGGTGGTAATGATCCTGTTGATGATGGTGCTGCTGTTGATGCCGGTGATGCTGCTGGTGCTTAGGGTATTGAGGCTTGCGATGTTGATGTTATTGGCGGTGTTGGTTATGCTGCTGGTGCTGCTAATGGTGTTTGTAACCTTCGCACCGTATTCTCCAAGGCCACTACCCGAGCGCGAAGTTCGTTGACTTCTTCTTGTACACCGGGGTGATTATCGGTTCGGACGAGCGGATGAATATAATCTAAAATTTGGTGTAGTATATAATCGTGACGAGATACTCTGGAAATGAGAGAGAAAATGGTTTCTCGAACAGGTTCGCCGGTAAGTGCTTCAGGTTCATTGCCAAGAGGGCAATTTGGTGGATGGAAGGGATCACCTTCTTCTTGTCTCCAATGATTGAGGAGGCTACGAACCCATCCCCATTTCATCCAGAATAGATGATGACTGATTGGTTGATCCATTCCGGTCACACTATTTTCGGAACTCGAATGGAAATCCATATCGACATAGCTGTCGAAATCTGAGGAGTTCGAACTAGATGCGGAATCCATCTCGTATGATCAGAGAAAGAATTTTTGGTATAAAATAGATTGTAGAATTTAGATTTGGTATTCCTCAATACATAATTTACATATGTATATATAATACCAAAATCCCATAGATTTCGGAGAATCTTTGAAAAATGCTAGTCAAATTTCACAATAATAAATACGCTAAGACATTAATTAGCAGATATGCTAAGATGTGAATTTCGTCTATACGCTGTTATGCAATAAATGCAGGAAAATGCGTCTAGACTTAAGATGATAAGCAGATAATTTCCTAAGGATGATAAGTAGATGATTTCCGACACAAAATGATAAGCAAAACTTTTGACATGCAGACACGGTCGAAGTCCAGACTCACTAATGCATCTTAACAACTAACAGTAAGACACACTAATGCAAGACCTGGTTCGCTAAGACCACCGCTCTGATACCACATGAGACGACCCGACCCAATCCATAGGGACGAATACAATAACATATGATTACATCGCGAGGTACTTGACCTCTAAATGATACATTTTACAAACATTGCATTCATTTTTAAAAGACAATCTTTCATTACATCGAAAGTTGACATGCATGCATACCATTTCATAATATCCAAACTATAAATGACCTAATCTGTCATTTACTTAATAATAATCTTTAATGAACTTCAACGACTCGAATGCAACGTCTTTTGAAATATGTCATGAATGACTCCAAGTAATATCTTTAAAATGAGCTAATGCACAGCGGAAGATCTCTTTCAAACCTGAGAATAAACATGCTTTCAAGTGTCAACCAAAAGGTTGGTGAGTTCATCAGTTTATAGTAATCATTTCATTTTCATCATTTTAATAGACCACAAGATTTCATATTTCCAATTCTCATAAATAAACGTCCCATGCATAGAGACAAAAATATCATTCATATGCATTGAACACCTGGTAACCGACATTAACAATATGCATATAGAATATCCCCATCATTCCGGGATCCTCCTTCGGACATGATATAAATTTCGAAGTACTAAAGCATCCGGTACTTTGGATGGGGCTTGTTGGGCCCGATAGATCTATCTTTAGGATTCGCGTCAATTAGGGTGTTTGTTCCCTAATTCTTAGATTACCAGACTTAATAAAAAGGGGCATATTCGGTTTAATAATTCAACCATAGAATGTAGTTTCGATTACTTGTGTCTATTTCGTAAATTAATTATAAAAGCAGCGCATGTATTCTCAGCCCAAAAATATAAAGGGTAAAAAGGCAAATGAAACTCACCATACTGTATTTTGTAGTAAAAATACATATAACATCATTGAACAAGTGTAAGGTTGGCCTCGGATTCACGAACCTATATTAATTATATATATTTATATGTCGGTCAAAATTTGTCTAACAATTTAGGCCAAGTCATAGTGTACCACAATCCTAATGCTCGAGTCTGACTCAACAGTATAGTAACATGTTATATTACCCATGCTCAGTTAAAATTCTAGTAAAAGGTGACGTGTGAAACAACGTAACACAAATGGTTTCATAATCATAAAATAGTATTTTAGTATTTAGAGAAAGTCAACACAAAAAAATTAACTGAAAAGTTAACGGGAAAAGTCAAAGTTCAAGGTCAAAAGTCAAAAGTCAAAGGTTAAAGTAAAAAGTCAAAGGTTAAAGTAAAAACGAGGTCGCATGCAAAAATACAATAACTTATACAAAAAATGATTTTTCGGTCAAACATGACTAAACGACCACTTCAGCGATTTTTAGAAAAATTATCGGAACTCCGATTGTTAAACGGCCAAAGATAAAAGTTACACATTACCAAAAAGATTAAACATAGATTTTACAGAAGTAAACTAAACCTAGACAACTCGTAGTTGCCAACGCGGTTTCGGCGTTTCAAAGTTAATTTTTCAGCTTTAATAAATTTACAAAAGTGACCGAGTAGCCTACTTTGGAGATTTTTAGAAAATTCCTCGAAACTCGGATTGACAAACGGTCAAAGCCTTCAAATTCTCGTTACCACAAAGATATAACATGATTTTTGGCAAAAGTAAACACACATCAGGCCGACCATGACAACTGATACAAAACTGACATTTTTAATAAAAAAGTTTCAGCTCTTTTTAGAATTTTAAAATGTGACCAAACAGTCAACTTTGACGATTTTTAGAAAAATCGTCGAGACTCGAATTGACAAACGGCCAGAGTCATTTGTTAGACCTTACAGTAAAGAATTCAGTGGTATTTTTGTTTTAATCTGAAACAACGTAGGTCAGCAAGAATTTTAGTTTCCGTATCGACGTTTCATCAAAATTTACAAAAATTCTTTTATCCATAACTTGACAACCGTTCAACGAATTCATTTGATATCTAAATGAAAAGTTCTTAATTTATCGCTAGCTTTCCAAAGACATGCATATTTTATACCTTATTTTATCCCTAGTATAACAACCTTTAAGATTCAACATAACTTATCTAAGGGCAATATCAAATATACAAATATGCATAATCCTATTTTCTCGAGCACTAGTCAGGGATACACTATTGGTATATAAAATTTAAATTATGAGTACTCACGTATCAATATTGAGATCCAATATTGTAGGAAAGGTACGTAGACGCAACGGAGATGACAAACACTAAATTGACCTCATGAGCATACCCATGGACCATACCTATCACCTCCATAGCTATAACCCATAATTTCCTTAGCCCTATCCTACTCATAAAACTTGTCTTGAAATGACCCGCTCATGACCTCGTCGTAGTATTTTATGTATAACACTAATAATATCGCTCCCAATAATACTAATAATAATAAGATTAATATTAATAATAATAATAATAAATTAAGTAATACTCCGTAATATGAAAATGAAAATGAATGGCAGATTGAACGAGTTCGGTTTTTAAAGAGAAAGTTTGCCACCTACCACCACAACTTGCGACAACTTTATGATTCCCATTTCAAATCTTACGTAACTTTACAACTTTATGTAAAGTATATATATATATATATATATTTATTATTTAATATATAATATATTTAATCTTTAGAATTAATTAAATATTATATTATATTTACGCTCATGGTAAAAATATAATTTTTACAAAAATGACACGGTCGTGGTCTCACGACTCATGTACCACTTTCGGTTTTTCGGGCGCACTTTCGTACGTTTAGAAAACTAGCCTTTTACGTTACGTGACGTGTACCTTTTACAAAAATTAGACTTACATAACAATAAATTACTTTTATAAAAATATAACTTGTGAAGTTGAGCGTTGTGGTCATTTCCTTCTATAAATTAAAGTCTCGTTGTTTGTCAAAATATTTTATTTTAAATTAAACATTTTGTGACACGTACCTTTATTAATAACTAGACTTAAATTAATTAAAAACTAACCCACTCAAAGTGTAACTTAATCTTTTGAGTGTTTTGGTCATTTACTTTTATAATTCATAATCTTGTTATTTATCAAAGCCTATTTATTAATATTAGTGTAAATCAAAACGTTTCAATGATTAATTAAGATATCAAAATATATACCTAATATGTAGGTTTGTTATATTTATTAATAATACAATAATTAGATTTTCCAAAACTAATAATAGTTTAAAAGTTTATTTTAAATTCGTTTAGAAAAGCTTATAACACGTAACGTTTACACTTTAAAACTTAGGTCGATATAATTTATTTATGCGCCAACGTTTTCCTTAAACTTTCTAAATAAAATATTTTAATATCGATCGAATCAAATAACCAGGTTCTATTATATCGAAAAACGTTTTCGCACGTTTGAAAATAATTCAAACTAATATTATAGAATTCATTTCTCCACTAGCTTTTGTCTAACCCTTAATAATAACACTTTTGTTCTTACCCGTGATTACTTTACCAAATATTCCGAATACCGTTAAAAGTAAGAGTTTTCAATTCAAAGTAGACCTCATAACAGAGACTCGTAATCTTAATTCAATGTATCTGATAATTCAATCATTTGGTATTATCTTTTAATCTTGTCGATAAACTTACATCGAACAAATACATTCATGTAACATATTATTCATTCAATACCGTGATAATATTTCCAACCTCATTAGATAGATCTCAAAGCTTATATTCATATCAACTAATCCGTTCAATGTTTTATAATATGTGTCAATCTAATAAGCACACATGTATATATATATATATATATATATATATATATATATTTACACGTAATTGTTCCTGAATCGTTTGGCATGGTCAAAGAGTATTTAATTAAATGAATATAATTTCAAAACTTTCGAGACTCAATCATTACAGATTTGCTTATCGTGTTGGATACATATAAAGATTAAAGTTTAAATTTGGTTGGAAATTTCCGGGTCATCACAAAAAGCTTGTCTAAAAATAAAATGCCTCGAACAGGACTCGAACCCGCGACCTCTCGCACACCCAACACGCACCTTAACCGTTGGACCATTCGTTTCATTCTGATTTAAAGCCCCAAAATTATTTATTTACCCCGATTATAATTTCTGTTCTATCTTCTTCCTTTCTTCACTATTCAGTCGACCCAGAATTTATTCAACAATCTTATTAACGACTTTAAGATTTATAATTGAATACGAAAATGTTTTTGATTGAGATTAACAGAAAGATAAAAAAAATAAAAATAAGAGCAATAGCAGACCCGTTATGTTCTTCCCTTTCTTCTTCATATACTCGAGTGGCCAACACAAACTCAAAGATCATACCAGTTAAACAAAAGTTTCGAATTCATAATTGAAACAGAAACAAACAGATTGAGGTAGTTTTAATTAACAGAAAACAAAAGAATTACACAAATTAATTTTCTGTAACGGTGTTTATGAAGAACACTAGAACTCAAATCGTGTTTTAACAATCTAGCCAGTTTTAGTTAATAATTACAACATGAAATATGTTGTAAATGATTCATAGAAACTCTCTAGATCATTAATTGATCCTAACATATCAAATTAAATTCGAATTTAGTGAAGAACGATTTCTTTGACTTTTTGAAATTGAACTTTGACTTCGAAATTTGAATTAGTTAGAAAGAATTGGAGGTTGAGATTTTGCATAAAGATTGTTTAGAGGATTTATAACATAATTGCAGTTATGAGTTTTGAAAAAAAAAATTCAAATTCAATCTTTTGTTAATTTGGAGTTCAAGAACAGCGAATTACCTGTTTTTCCTTAATTTAATTCTGTTTCAATTTGATTTTTGCAGTCAACGATAACACTGAATGATTGATAATATCGTGGAAATCAAATTACTTGCATAAATTAGGATAAGTTGATTGTTTATCAAAGAGGAAAAATGGGTCGACATAATCACAATCAAGTAAACAGAAAGAAAGAAAAAATTAAAGCAGATGTTGAAATTAAACAGATCCGTATCATCTATATGTCATCGAATTCTACCTACTTTGTTTCCATATGATTTATTAATTAATAAATATAATAATAATAATAATAATAATAATAATAATAATAATAACAATAATAATAAAATTAATAATATTATTAATAATGATATCAAATAATACTAATGATAATAATAATAATTTATAATAATATTAATAATAATATTTCTTTATGATAATTTTATCTAATACTAACATTAATTATAACAACTAAAATTATAACTTTACTATTAATTATAATAATAATGATGTTAGTAATAATTTTTGTAAAATTATACAAAAGATACAATAAGGGAAATTAAAAAATGATAATAGTAATATTACTGATGATATTGTTAATAATACTAATCACAATAATATTAGTAATAATACAATAATTTATTTATATCTATATATTTTCTTATTAATCTAACTAATATAGATTTTAATATGGAAAGTAATAAATATTTTGTTATAACAAATATATTTTATAACTATTCTTATTATGTTAAATTTTATTATTACCTATTTTTATTTATGTAACATATATATATATATATATATATATATATATATATATATATATATATATACACCTATCTTGATAATAACTTAATAATTCTATATATTATTTTGTATTCTCTAATTCTAATTGATTAAAGTGAATTTTATTAATTCAAATTATTATATGTATCTTTATATTATATATATATATATATATATATATATATATATATATATATATATATATATATATATATATATATATATATATATTCAATTATAGGTTCGTGAATCGTCGGGTAATAGTCAAAGGTCACATGTTTTCCATATCAATAGTTCAAAGATTTTTGAGACTCACATTACAGATTCTGCGCATCGTGTCATATAAAGATTAAGTTTAAATTTGGCTGGAAATTTCCGGGTCGTCACATTGTGGGTATGAGCTGAATTACGTCGACTTTTTTGGATAATTTAGGGTAAACATTTAAATCAAAGTTGTAGTGCTCTGGGTTAAGAACGTCTGGGCTTAGGATTCACCTTTTTCGAGTCCGGATGATTTAGTTATGATTTTTCTCGTGCAGGCACGTAGAATTGGTGATTTTAATCTTTTTAAATTGTAGTCTTGAGGCGCAATGTTTTGGTCTTTTATTGCTCATCAAAAATCTTCATTTGGTCTTCATTTTGAGCATTACCTCATTGATAATTCATAATAACATTTAATTTGACGCTTTAGATATTTTAACCAATTACAACCCGAAAAATACTTAAATACACATAAAATCATAACATTGAGAACTGATATTGTGACTAATAATATGTTTATTTTGAGCAATATCAAAATCCCCACACTTGATCATTGTTTGCCCTCAAGCAATACAAAACTAGAAATACTCCGAAGTAATACAAATCACACTTCACACAATTTATTCTTTTATTTTTCACTCTATTTCACACTATATACAATGATGATGATTTCTTTTTCACGTCACGATATAAATTCCGTCAATTCAATTCATAACAACAAGCAAGTTCCAAGTTAATGAAACTTAAGGGTCGTAATTAAAGTCTTACGTGACTTACAAAAATTTGGATCCTTACGGAAAGTAGGAACCTGATGAAAACGTTTTGTGTTTTGAAAATGCATGCTAGTTTTTACACTAGACATGTTTTCCGGATTAACCCATCACCGGTGTAAGTTTTTCATAAACATTTTTGTGGGTTGTGGGTTTCGTATTTTCTTTTGATTTTAAGCTAAAACTTTCGATTTTGTGTACCCACTGCTAACCCTGTGTTTGGAAAGCACACATCCAGTTTACTTGTTCCGTATATTACCTTATGGCAAACTACCGTCCGGTTGTAAAGGAGAGCGATGAACAAGAAACTGTTAAGGCGATGTCTTTTAAGACATTGCATTAAATCATGGTCAATATCGTGTCGGATGCAATTACTATCCTTGGTAGGAGAAATAGTAAAGATCACCCTAGAATTTTTTGGTCTGGCATAAGGTCCTGTCTTCGACCATGCTATGCAACCATCGTTTGTATGGTTGACACCCGATTTGGTTCAGGTGACCTAATGAATTCCGGTAAATTCCTAGGATTTTACGTTCAACAGTAATGAACGTACTGAAAATAAGTTCTTTGAAAACAAATCGATTTTTATTTTTCAAAACATTTTCTCGATCAAGTTCGAGTATAAATATCATCGAATTCCATGAGCTTCTAATTCTCAATTTTTAATGTCAATATCGAGGATTGAGTAATATCAGGCTTAAATGCTGATTTTTAATCTTTAAGGAGATTATCCTTTCTGGGGATCTGCTTCATCAGTCTTATCCAGCTGATTTGTAAGGCGTCCACCCCATTTTACGAGACAGATCCTCTCATGGATAGGATAAGTCTGACCACTTGGTGACCCTATTTGATGCTGAGGTCCATGGATTTTCTGCTGATTTTTGTGATGACTTTACTAGATTTTTCATCAACCTACACCTGGTCTGGACGACAACTTCTTGACCTAAATCAAGAAGCGCGTTTCTTTTTCAGAAGACTTTACTTCCTCTAAGGATGGAATTGATTCATCCTGAAGACCTCGTGTATTAAAAGATTAATGTTTTTCTTAAGGAAAATAAGATTTTATGAACACATTTTGATCTTTTAAAAACATTTTGTACGAAGGGTTAGTTGGGTGCAACATTATCCCTTATAGTGTAGATCGCCCTTTTGTTCTCCAATTAGCCCATGTTCCGTTTTCAATCATGCTGTTTAATCACCATTCTTTATGGATTACAACAAAAGTACCTGCAAAACTTCGCACAGACATGTGATATGCAGTTTTAAACAAATATATTGGTTAATCTCCCCACACTTGGCTTTTTTCTCGAATCTTTTTATCCCTGTTTTAATTAAATAAATTCACGAATTGGTTGTTTCTCAATTTATGTCCTTCTGAGGTAACAATAATTTCGGCTTTAACACCTAGTTTTATTGTTCATAAACATATTAAACAAGATTTGAATTCAATTAGTTAAATTTTTTAAATTTTAAACAAAATTAAGAAAATAAGCCAAGTATAAACCGAGATAATTATAACCCCTCCCTACACTTGAGATCATGCAATGCCCTCATTTGCAATGAAATCAGACTAAAATTAGAATTCACGAGGGCAAATAGTATAGAAAGGGTGTTAAAACCTCTTAGAGCTAGAAAGCCCTAACTTGCACTGTTTGGAGTTGAATTGTTCTTTATTACCAATATCTTCTCTTGTTCACATGTTTTGTAAAAAATTTAGTTACTTTTGCTGAACTTACTTCCAGTCTATGAACATGCCTTGTTTTACCTATTTTCACACAACAAACAAAACAAACAAACATGTACACAAAGACACACATTTTTTTATTATTATTATTATCTTTTTTTTATATACTTTAAATTAATAAGGATAAAATAACGATAACAAAATTCTCGCCCCACCCTTGGGTAAAGTAATTTCAGTATAAACACTTAATCTTAACTCGCGACCAATTTATAGCAATCGTCATTTTAAAGTTATTAATTAAAAGTAAATTTTTATCCCACTTAAGTCAAATTAACATTAATAATAATAACAAAATTTTCCGTTCTAGCGTGATTTCAGCAGGAACTTAATTTCACTCATGAATATTTTGAAATCGTTATATTAAGTATTTGACTTAAGATATTTATATCCTCTCAATAAACGATATTCCCTAATTCAAAATTTAAACTTTTATTTGATAACATTATTTTCAGTTTTAGGTACCTAATTTTACCGATTACCAATTTAAACACTTAAATTAGAAGATTTATCGCTTGAAAGTCGAAGATTAAATGCATTTAAATAAACAAACAAACTTAAATTACAAATACATTTGTGTTTTCAAACAGACATACTTGTTTATCACACAATAGAACACTAAAATAAATCACACAACAAACTAGCACACTCACACACTTGCACACTCGCACACTTGTGAGAATTTCAGAATCTCACCGGATTATTATCTTGAAAGCGACCTGAGCGAATTGCTTCAAAAGCGAGTCGACCAAGTTGATTTTCCATAGCTTCATATGCGTACCCTCTTGGGTTTAGTAATTTTTCTTAGAAACACTTGACTGGCCCTTCTCGACATAAAGTTACAAACTCGTAATTAGAATGCGTTTGATTCTTCGGGCATTCTCCTTCGTGGGACCACTTTCCGCACTTGTAACATTTCTCGAGTTGTTTTGCCCTTTGTTTTGCAGCAGATTTAGATGTACCTTGTGCGAAATTAACTTTGTTATGTTCTGCCCTTTTCTCTTTTCTAATAGCAGTCATTTTCTCTCTAATCTCCAACACCATATCAATTGGTAAGGTGTAGATCAATGCGTATATGAGAAGAGAATGGTTTTGATCGAATGAAGTGCGCGACTTATGCATCTGAAAATAAATAGAAATAAAAATAAAACACACAAAAGAAAAGTAAAAATTTAGAATGGGGGGAGAAGACTAGTTCTTTAGGGTCTGCTAGGGAAAGACCAATCAGATTCCATTCTTGAAAGACTACATAAGAACAGAATATCAACCACGAGATTTTTCTCTCTCTTGGAACATTCAACTCTCCCCACACTTAGTTAGCTGTGGTGTCGAACTTATGATTAAGATCATTATCAATCTCTCGTAGTCCATCAAAATAGTGTTTTAGCCTGTGTCCATTTACTTTGAATGGTTTATCATTTGAGTCCACTAATTCGACCGTTCCATAAGGTAAAAATCTTGTAACTATGAACGGTCCTGACCATCTAGATTTTAACTTTCCAGGAAATAGTTTAAATCTAGAATTGAATAGAGGGACACGGTCTCCTTCATGAAACATTTTTTTGTTTAAACGTTTATCGTACCATTTCTTTGTTTTCTCTTTGTAGATGAGTGAGTTTTCATATGCATCATGCCTTAACTCATCTGATTCGTTCAGCTGGTTTAAACGTAATCGTCCTGCTTCATGCAAATCAAGATTACATGTCTTAAGAGCCCAAAATGTTTTATGCTCAATCTCAACCGGGAGATGACATGCTTTTTCGTAAACAAGGCAAAAATGTGTGGTTCTAATTGAAGTTTTATAAGCCGTTCGAAAGGCCCAAAGAGCATCCTCCAATTTCATGGACCACACCTTTGAATTTGCACCTACAGTTTTCTCCAGAATACGTTTTAATGCTCAGTTAGTGTTCTCAACTTATCCACTTATTTGTGGATGATAAGCTGTCGATATCTTATGAGTTACCCCATATCTTTTAAGAACTTTCTCAAGTTGAGCGTTGCAAAAATGTGTATCCCGATCACTTATCAAAGCTTTCGGTGTTCCGAACCGTGCAAAAAGACGTTTCAAAAAGTTGACTACAACTCGTGCATCATTTGTTGGGAGAGCTTGCGCTTTCATCCATTTAGACACATTATCAATAGCAACGAGTATGTAGAGATTATTATGAGATTATGGAAAAGGGCCCATGAAGTCAATGCCCCAAATGTCGAAAACTTCGCAAACTTGAATGACATTTTGTGGCATCTCATCGCGTTAACTGATTCTCCCGACCCTTTGACATGCATCACAGGATTTACAGAGAAGATGGGCATCCTTGAAAATAGAAGGCAAATAGAATCCGGCCTCGTAGACCTTTCTTCCCATGAGCTGAGGTCCGTAATGCCCTCTTGTAGGTCCTGTGTGACAATGGAGTAAGATTTGTCTAGCTTCATCCCGAATACGCACCTGCGTATTACTCCATCGAGACAATTTTTAAACAGATGTGGATCTTCCCGAAAGAAGTATTTAATGTTGCTAAAGAACTTCTTTTTTTTTTTAATACGACATACCCTTTTCAAGAAATCCACATGCTAAATAGTTTGCGATTGGTGCGAACCATGGTGGTCTTCAATCTCAATCTTCATGAGATGTTCATCAGGAAAGTCATCTTGTATCGCGGATTCATCGAGAGTATCTAGTTTAGGGTTCCCAAGACGTGAAAGATGATCGGCGGCAAGATTTTCTGCTTCCTTTTTATCTCGGATTTCGATGTCAAACTCTTGCAGGAGAAAGATCCAATGAATTAAATGTGGTTTAGCATCTTGTTTGGAAAACAAGTACTTAAGAGCAGAATGATCGGTATAGACAACCGTTTTTGCTAGAACAAGATATGATCAGAATTTATCAAAAGCAAAGACTATAGCAAGGAGTTCCTTTTCAGTGGTTGTGTAGTTCGTTTGTGCTCCTTGTAAAGTCTTACTAGCATAGTAAATGGGTTTAAATCGTTTTTCTATCCTTTGACCTAAAACGGCTCCTATTGCAAAATCACTTGCATCACACATGAGCTCAAATGGAAGGGCCCAGTTTGGAGCTATCATGATTGGCGCATTGGTGAGCTTTTCTTTGAGAATGTTGAAAGATTTAATACATTTGTCCGAGAAGACAAATGGATTATCTTTTTCGAGGAGTTTGTTCATTGGAGTTGCAATTTTAAAAAAATGTTTAATGAATCATCGGTAAAAACCGGCATGCCCTAGAAAACTCCTAACTCCTTTGACATTGGTAGGATGTGGAAGGTTAGCAATTACATCAACTTTTGCTTTATCTACTTCAATTCCTTCACTTGAGATTTTATGACCTAGAACGATGCCTTCTTTAACCATGAAATGGCATTTCTCCCAGTTAAGCACTAGGTTTGATTTCTCGCATCTAATAAGCATTCGTTCAAGATTTGAAAGACACGACTCAAAAGAGTCACCGAAGACTGAAAAGTCATCCATGAAAACTTCCATGCATTCTTCTATCATATCATGGAAAATCGCCATCATGCACCTTTGAAAGGTTGCAGGGGCATTGCAAAGTCCGAATGGCATGCATTTATAAAAGTGCCATATGGGCATGTGAAGGTGGTTTTCTCTTGGTCTTGGGTGCGATTGGGATTTAAAAATACCCTGAAAAATCATCAAGGAAACAATAGTAACTGTTTCCTGCTAACCTTTCCAACATTTGATCGATGAAAGGTAAGGGAAAATGATCTTTTCTGGTGGCGTCATTTAATTTTCTATAGTCAATGCAAACACGCCATCCAGTTACAGTCCGAGTAGGAATAAGCTCATCTTTTTCATTTGTGATCACGGTAATTCCACCTTTCTTAGGTACGCATTGCACCGGGCTTACCCATGGGCTATTAGAGATGGGATAAATTGTAGTGACCCGAACTTTTCCATGTTTATATATATTAATTGAGATTGATATTTACATGATTAAATGTTTCCAACATGTTAAGCAATCAAACTTGTTAAGACTTGATTAATTGAAATAGGTTTCAAATAGACAATTGACCACCCAAGTTGACCGGTGATTCACGAACGTTAAAACTTGTAAAAAACTATATGATGACATATATATGGTTATATATATAGTTAACATGATATTATGATAAGTAAACATATCATTAATTATATTAACAATGAACTACATATGTAAAAACAAGACTACTAACTTAATGATTTTGAAACGAGACATATATGTAACGTTTATCGTTGTAACGACATTTAATGTATATATATCATATTAAGAGATATTCGTACATCATAATATCATGATAATATAATAATTTAAAATCTCTTTTGTTATTATAAACATTGGGTTAACAACATTTAACAAGATCGTTAACCTAAAGGTTTCAAAACAACACTTACATGTAACGACTAACGATGACTTAACGACTCAGTTAAAATGTATATACATGTAGTGTTTTAATATGTATTTATACACTTTTGAAAGACTTCAATACACTTATCAAAATACTTCTACTTAACAAAAATGCTTACAATTACATTCTCGTTCAGTTTCATCAACAATTCTACTCGTATGCACCCGTATTCGTACTCGTACAATACACAGCTTTTAGATGTATGTACTATTGGTATATACACTCCAATGATCAGCTATTAGCAGCCCATGTGAGTCACCTAACACATGTGGGAACCATCATTTGGCAACTAGCATGAAATATCTCATAAGATTACAAAAATATGAGTAATCATTCATGACTTATTTACATGAAAACAAAATTACATATCCTTTATATCTAATCCATACACCAACGACCAAAAACACCTACAAACACTTTCATTCTTCAATTTTCTTCATCTAATTGAACTCTCTCAAGTTCTATCTTCAAGTTCTAAGTGTTCTTCATAAATTCCAAAAGTTCTAGTTTCATAAAATCAAGAATACTTTCAAGTTTGCTAGCTCACTTCCAATCTTGTAAGGTGATCATCCAACCTCAAGAAATCTTTGTTTCTTACAGTAGGTTATCATTCTAATACAAGGTAATAATCATATTCAAACTTTGGTTCAATTTCTATAACTATAACAATCTTATTTCAAGTGATGATCTTACTTGAACTTGTTTTCGTGTCATGATTTTGCTTCAAGAACTTTGAGCCATCCAAGGATCCATTGAAGCTAGATCCATTTTTCTCTTTTCCAGTAGGTTCATCCAAGGAACTTAAGGTACTAATGATGTTCATAACATCATTCGATTCATACATATAAAGCTATCTTATTCGAAGGTTTAAACTTGTAATCACTAGAACATAGTTTAGTTAATTCTAAACTTGTTCGCAAACAAAAGTTAATCCTTCTAACTTGAATTTAAAATCAACTAAACACATGTTCTATATCTATATGATATGCTAACTTAATGATTTAAAACCTGGAAACACGAAAAACACCGTAAAACCGGATTTACGCCGTCGTAGTAACACCGCGGGCTGTTTTGGGTTAGTTAATTAAAAACTATGATAAACTTTGATTTAAAAGTTGTTATTCTGAGAAAATGATTTTTATTATGAACATGAAACTATATCCAAAAATTATGGTTAAACTCAAAGTGGAAGTATGTTTTCTAAAATGGTCATCTAGACGTCGTTCTTTCGACTGAAATGACTACCTTTACAAAAACGACTTGTAACTTATTTTTCCGACTAGAAACCTATACTTTTTTTGTTTAGATTCATAAAATAGAGTTCAATATGAAACCATAGCAATTTGATTCACTCAAAACGGATTTAAAATGAAGAAGTTATGGGTAAAACAAGATTGGATAATTTTTCTCATTTTAGCTACGTGAAAATTGGTAACAAATCTATTCCAACCATAACTTAATCAACTTGTATTATATATTATGTAATCTTGAGATACCATAGACACGTATACAATGTTTCGACCTATCATGTCGACACATCTATATATATTTTGGAACAACCATAGACACTCTATATGTGAATGTTGGAGTTAGCTATACAGGGTTGAGGTTGATTCCAAAATATATATAGTTTGAGTTGTGATCAATACTGAGATACGTATACACTGGGTCGTGGATTGATTCAAGATAATATTTATCAATTTATTTATGTACATCTAATTGTGGACAACTAGTTGTAGGTTACTAACGAGGACAGCTGACTTAATAAACTTAAAACATCAAAATATATTAAAAGTGTTGTAAATATATTTTGAACATACTTTGATATATATGTATATATTGTTATAGGTTCGTGAATCAACCAGTGGCCAAGTCTTACTTCCCGACGAAGTAAAAATCTGTGAAAGTGAGTTATAGTCCCACTTTTAAAATCTAATATTTTTGGGATGAGAATACATGCAGGTTTTATAAATGATTTACAAAATAGACACAAGTACGTGAAACTACGTTCTATGGTTGAATTATCGAAATCGAATATGCCCCTTTTTATTAAGTCTGGTAATCTATGAATTAGGGAACAGACACCCTAATTGACGCGAATCCTAAAGATAGATCTATTGGGCCTAACAAACCCCATCCAAAGAACCGGATGCTTTAGTACTTCGAAATTTATATCATATCCGAAGGGTGTCCCGGAATGATGGGGATATTCTTATATATGCATCTTGTTAATGTCGGTTACCAGGTGTTCACCATATGAATGATTTTTATCTCTATGTATGGGATGTGTATTGAAATATGAAATCTTGTGGTCTATTATTATGATTTGATATATATAGGTTAAACCTATAACTCACCAACATTTTTGTTGACGTTTTAAACATGTTTATTCTCAGGTGATTATTAAGAGCTTCCGCTGTCGCATACTTAAATAAGGACGAGATTTGGAGTCCATACTTGTATGATATTGTGTAAAAACTGCATTCAAGAAATTTATTTTGTTGTAACATATTTGTATTGTAAACCATTATGTAATGGTCGTGTGTAAACAGGATATTTTAGATTATCATTATTTGATAATCTACGTAAAGCTTTTTAAAACCTTTATCTATGAAATAAAGGTTATGGTTTGTTTTAAAAATGAATGCAGTCTTTGAAAAACGTCTCATATAGAGGTCAAAACCTCGCAACGAAATCAATTAATATGGAACGTTTTTAATCAATAAGAACGGGACATTTCAGTTGGTATCCGAGCGTTGGTCTTAGAGAACCAGAAAATTTGCATTAGTGTGTCTTATCGAGTTTGTTAGGATGCATTAGTGAGTCTGGACTTCGACCGTGTTTACTTGAAAAATGATTGCTTAACAAATTTTGTTGGAAACTATATATTTTTAACATATGAATATTATGTGATATATTAATCTCTTAACGCGTTTGATATTATGTGATAGATGTCTACCTCTAGAACAAGTCCCATTGACTCACCTAATAATAATGAAGAGTCAAATGTAAATTGGAATGATTCGTGGACTGATTCACAAGTTCCCGAAGAGGAACCGGAAGAAGAGTCGGAACCGGAAGAAGAATCGGAACCGGAAGAAGAATCGGAACCGGATGAAGAAATAGAACCGGTGGGGGAAATAATAAAACGGTTAAGTAAAAGAAAATCCTCAACCAACCGACCAAGGTTAATTATGGTCAATGGTGTTTCCGCCAAGGAAGCAAAATATTGGGAGGATTACCAATTCTCCGATGAATCAGATTCCGACAAGAATTCCGATGATGTTATAGAAATTACCCCAACTGAATTTAAAAAGGCAAAAGAAAATAATAAGGGAAAGGGCATAAAAATAGAGAAATCTAATTCCAACCCCGATGAACTTTATATGTATCGTCAACCCCCGAAGTCCTTAAGTTTTAACAATGACCCGGGAACCTCTAAACCACCGGGTTTTTCTAAACCAATGTGGAAAATTACGGCTCGTATTAGGGGAACATCATATATCCCTAGAAACTTGGCAAAACGAACCAAAACCGAAGAAGAAGAAACGAGCGAGTCGGAATAAGATAGTTGTATTCGTGTGGTGTAATATATGTAATATAGTGTTCTTATGCTTTATGATATATGTAAAAATTGCTTGTATTAATAAGTATTTTTTTATGAATCTAACTCTTGTCTATTTTACAGTTTAAAAACACAAAATGGATAGACAACCCAATATTTTAAGAGACCTACCCGGAGACATGATTGATGAAATCTTGTCTAGAGTCGGCCAGAATTCTTCGGCACAACTATTTAAGGCGAGATCAGTTTGTAAGACATTCGAAGAACGTTCCAAGAATGTCTTGGTTTATAAGAGACTTTCGTTTGAAAGATGGGGGATATCACATTGGGAAACCCAAAAGTTACGATGTGTTTACTTTGACGCATATATTGCGGGGAACCCAAATGCTATTTTACGCAACGGGTTAAGAAATTATTTTGACTCAATATATCCGAATATTGGACTTCGTGATTTAGAAAAAGCGGCTAACATGCAACATAAAGAAGCATGTTATGCTTACGGATTAGTAATGTTCGCTTCTCACCAAAGTGAGAACAAGAACATTGGGCTACAACTATTAAACAAAACGTTTCCACAAGTGACGGAGTCGGTAATTGGGGTAAGAAATGAGGTTTTTAGATTATTACGGGACTGTTGGACATTACGTAACCCTCGTCCCTTTGACGACGTTACAACACGCTGTCTTATAAACGGCCATAACGGTTATGTTGCACAAGACCAAGGATGGGAAGTAGTCCTAGTAAAACCAGAATGCATGACTTGTTTCTGGACATATGAATTACGTGTCTTTATTGCCTTTGCTGAACGACTTGTGTACTAGCTAGAATTATCTTCACAACTATCTTGTATCAAAGTTATTGTGTGCTATATTTCAAGCTTTATGTAAAATAAGCGGTATTGTAAGTTTGTAAAATATTGTATAAAAGTTTGAACGCGAAATATTATTATAATCAGTTTTTCATATAGAATTGTAGTAGTTGAATTGTATATTAGCTACTAAGTATGAACTTAACGGGTAGGTACTACCCGAATTTAAACTTATAAAACGCTAATATGAAGAAAAAGCTTTTATAAATGAGTTCATATTATGCTACGAAATACTATTAACTACTCTTAATATTCTGTATGATTAACTTGTTCCATTTGACTATTTTGAAGGAAATGGCACCGACTACTCGACACACCGTGAATATGAATGAAGAGGAATTCCGTACTTTTCTAGCTTCAAACATAGCCGCAGTACAGGCTGCGCTACATACCAACAATAACCTTGGATCTAGCAGTACAGGAAATCGTGTAGGATGCACCTACAAAGAATTCACTGCCTGCAAACCTTTGGAATTTGATGGAACCGAAGGACCGATCGGATTGAAACGGTGGACCGAGAAGGTCGAATCGGTGTTTGCCATAAGTAAGTGTACTGAAGAGGACAAAGTGAAGTACGCTACGCATACCTTCACAGGTTCTGCGTTAACATGGTGGAATACCTATCTAGAGCAAGTGGGACAAGACGATGCGTACGCACTACCGTGGTCAGCATTCAAGCACTTGATGAACGAGAAGTACCGTCCCAGAACCGAGGTCAATAAGCTCAAGACAGAACTTAGAGGGTTACGAACCCAAGGATTTGATATTACCACGTACGAAAGACGATTCACAGAATTGTGCCTATTGTGTCCGGGAGCATTCGAAGATGAGGAAGAGAAGATCGACGCATTTGTGAAAGGATTACCAGAAAGAATCCAAGAAGATATAAGTTCACACGAGCCCGCCTCTATACAACAGGCATGTAGAATGGCTCACAAACTAGTGAACCAGATTGAAGAAAGAATTAAAGAACAGACTGCTGAAGAGGCCAATGTGAAGCAAGTTAAAAGAAAGTGGGAGGAAAACGGTGATAAGAATCACCAATACAACAACAGCAGCAATTACAACAATAATCGCAACAATTATCCCAACAATCGCAACATCAATCGCAACTACAACAAACGGCCCAACAACAACAACAACAACAACAACAGCAACTACAACAATCATCCCAACAACAATAATAACCGCAACAACAACAACAATCAGAAGCAACTATGCCAAAGGTGTGAAAAGAATCACTCGGGGTTCTGCACCAAATTTTGCAACAAGTGTAAAAGAAATGGTCATAGCGCGGCGAAGTGTGAGGTCTACGGACCAGGGGTTAATAGAACGAAAGGAACAAATGGTGTCGGAACGAGTAATGGCGGAGCAAGTAGTGTCGGAGCAAGTTATGCCAATGTAGTTTGTTATAAATGTGGAAAACCAGGCCACATTATTAGAAATTGCCCGAACCAGGAGAACACGAATGGACAAGGCCGTGGAAGAGTTTTCAATATTAATGCGGTAGAGGCACAGGAAGACCCGGAGCTTGTTACGGGTACGTTTCTTATTGACAATAAATCTGCTTACGTTTTATTTGATTCGGGTGCGGATAGAAGCTATATGAGTAGAGATTTTTGTGCTAAATTAAGTTGTCCATTGACGCCTTTGGATAGTAAATTTTTACTCGAATTAGCAAATGGTAAATTAATTTCAGCAGATAATATATGTCGGAATCGAGAAATTAAACTGCTTAGCGAAACATTTAAGATTGATTTGATACCAGTAGAGTTAGGGAGTTTTGATGTGATAATCGGTATGGACTGGTTGAAAGAAGTGAAAGCGGAGATCGTTTGTTACAAAAATGCAATTCGCATTATACGAGAAAAAGGAAAACCCTTAATGGTGTACGGGGAAAAGGGCAACACGAAGCTACATCTTATTAGTAATTTGAAGGCACAAAAACTAATAAGAAAAGGTTGCTATGCTGTTCTAGCACACGTCGAGAAAGTACAAACTGAAGAAAAGAGCATCAATGATGTTCCCATTGCAAAAGAATTTCCCGATGTATTTCCGAAAGAATTACCGGGATTACCCCCACATCGATCCGTTGAATTTCAAATAGATCTTGTACCAGGAGCTGCACCAATAGCTCGTGCTCCTTACAGACTCGCACCCAGCGAGATGAAAGAACTGCAAAGCCAATTACAAGAACTTTTAGAGCGTGGTTTCATTCGACCAAGCACATCACCGTGGGGAGCTCCTGTTTTGTTTGTCAAGAAGAAAGATGGTACATTCAGGTTGTGTATCGACTACCGAGAGTTGAACAAACTTACCATCAAGAACCGCTACCCACTACCAAGAATCGACGACTTATTTGATCAACTACAAGGCTCGTCTGTTTATTCAAAGATTGACTTACGTTCCGGGTATCATCAAATGCGGGTGAAAGAAGATGATATTCCAAAGACTGCTTTCAGAACACGTTACGGTCATTACGAGTTTATGGTCATGCCGTTTGGTTTAACTAATGCACCAGCTGTGTTCATGGACCTTATGAACCGAGTGTGTGGACCATACCTTGACAAGTTTGTCATTGTTTTCATTGATGACATACTTATTTACTCAAAGAATGACCAAGAACACGGTGAACATTTGAGAAAGGTGTTAGAAGTATTGAGGAAGGAAGAATTGTATGCTAAGTTTTCAAAGTGTGCATTTTGGTTGGAAGAAGTTCAATTCCTCGGTCACATAGTGAACAAAGAAGGTATTAAGGTGGATCCGGCAAAGATAGAAACTGTTGAAAAGTGGGAAACCCCGAAAACTCCGAAACACATACGCCAGTTTTTAGGACTAGCTGGTTACTACAGAAGGTTCATCCAAGACTTTTCCAGAATAGCAAAACCCTTGACTGTATTAACGCATAAAGGGAAGAAATTTGAATGGAATGATGAACAAGAGAAAGCGTTTCAGTTATTGAAGAAAAAGCTAACTACGGCACCTATATTGTCATTGCCTGAAGGGAATGATGATTTTGTGATTTATTGTGACGCATCAAAGCAAGGTCTCGGTTGTGTATTAATGCAACGAACGAAGGTGATTGCTTATGCGTCTAGACAATTGAAGATTCACGAACAAAATTATACGACGCATGATTTGGAATTAGGCGCGGTTGTTTTTGCATTAAAGACTTGGAGGCACTACTTATATGGGGTCAAAAGTATTATATATACCGACCACAAAAGTCTTCAACACATATTTAATCAGAAACAACTGAATATGAGGCAGCGTAGGTGGATTGAATTATTGAATGATTACGATTTTGAGATTCGTTACCACCCGGGGAAGGCAAATGTGGTAGCCGATGCCTTGAGCAGGAAGGATAGAGAACCCATTCGAGTAAAATCTATGAATATAATGATTCATAATAACCTTACTACTCAAATAAAGGAGGCGCAACAAGGAGTTTTAAAAGAGGAAAATTTAAAGGATGAAATACCCAAAGGATCGGAGAAGCATCTTAATATTCGGGAAGACGGAACCCGGTATAGGGCTGAAAGAATTTGGGTACCAAAATTTGGAGATATGAGAGAAATGGTACTTAGAGAAGCTCATAAAACCAGATACTCAATACATCCTGGAACGGGGAAGATGTACAAGGATCTCAAGAAACATTTTTGGTGGCCGGGTATGAAAGCCGATGTTGCTAAATACGTAGGAGAATGTTTGACGTGTTCTAAGGTCAAAGCTGAGCATCAGAAACCATCAGGTCTACTTCAACAACCCGAAATCCCGGAATGGAAATGGGAAAACATTACCATGGATTTCATCACTAAATTGCCAAGGACTGCAAGTGGTTTTGATACTATCTGGGTAATAGTTGATCGTCTCACCAAATCAGCACACTTCCTGCCAATAAGAGAAGATGACAAGATGGAGAAGTTAGCACGACTGTATTTGAAGGAAGTCGTCTCCAGACATGGAATACCAATCTCTATTATCTCTGATAGGGATGGTAGATTTATTTCAAGATTCTGGCAGACATTACAGCAAGCATTAGGAACTCGTCTAGACATGAGTACTGCCTATCATCCACAAACTGATGGGCAGAGTGAAAGGACGATACAAACACTTGAAGACATGCTACGAGCATGTGTTATTGATTTCGGAAACAGTTGGGATCGACATCTACCGTTAGCAGAATTTTCCTACAACAACAGCTACCATTCAAGCATTGAGATGGCGCCGTTTGAAGCACTTTATGGTAGAAAGTGCAGGTCTCCGATTTGTTGGAGTGAAGTGGGGGATAGACAGATTACGGGTCCGGAGATTATACAAGAAACTACCGAGAAGATCATCCAAATTCAACAACGGTTGAAAACCGCCCAAAGTCGACAAAAGAGCTACGCTGACATTAAAAGAAAAGATATAGAATTTGAAATTGGAGAGATGGTCATGCTTAAAGTTGCACCTTGGAAAGGCGTTGTTCGTTTTGGTAAACGAGGGAAATTAAATCCAAGGTATATTGGACCATTCAAGATTATTGATCGTGTCGGACCAGTAGCTTACCGACTTGAGTTACCTCAACAACTCGCGGCTGTACATAACACTTTCCACGTCTCAAATTTGAAGAAATGTTTTGCTAAAGAAGATCTCACTATTCCGTTAGATGAAATCCAAATCAACGAAAAACTTCAATTCATCGAAGAACCCATCGAAATAATGGATCGTGAGGTTAAAAGACTTAAGCAAAACAAGATACCAATTGTTAAGGTTCGATGGAATGCTCGTAGAGGACCCGAGTTCACCTGGGAGCGTGAAGATCAGATGAAGAAGAAATACCCGCATCTATTTCCAGAAGATTCGTCAACACCTTCAACAGCTTAAAATTTCGGGACGAAATTTATTTAACGGGTAGGTACTGTAGTGACCCGAACTTTTCCATGTTTATATATATTAATTGAGATTGATATTTACATGATTAAATGTTTCCAACATGTTAAGCAATCAAACTTGTTAAGACTTGATTAATTGAAATAGGTTTCAAATAGACAATTGACCACCCAAGTTGACCGGTGATTCACGAACGTTAAAACTTGTAAAAAACTATATGATGACATATATATGGTTATATATATAGTTAACATGATATTATGATAAGTAAACATATCATTAATTATATTAACAATGAACTACATATGTAAAAACAAGACTACTAACTTAATGATTTTGAAACGAGACATATATGTAACGTTTATCGTTGTAACGACATTTAATGTATATATATCATATTAAGAGATATTCGTACATCATAATATCATGATAATATAATAATTTAAAATCTCTTTTGTTATTATAAACATTGGGTTAACAACATTTAACAAGATCGTTAACCTAAAGGTTTCAAAACAACACTTACATGTAACGACTAACGATGACTTAACGACTCAGTTAAAATGTATATACATGTAGTGTTTTAATATGTATTTATACACTTTTGAAAGACTTCAATACACTTATCAAAATACTTCTACTTAACAAAAATGCTTACAATTACATTCTCGTTCAGTTTCATCAACAATTCTACTCGTATGCACCCGTATTCGTACTCGTACAATACACAGCTTTTAGATGTATGTACTATTGGTATATACACTCCAATGATCAGCTATTAGCAGCCCATGTGAGTCACCTAACACATGTGGGAACCATCATTTGGCAACTAGCATGAAATATCTCATAAGATTACAAAAATATGAGTAATCATTCATGACTTATTTACATGAAAACAAAATTACATATCCTTTATATCTAATCCATACACCAACGACCAAAAACACCTACAAACACTTTCATTCTTCAATTTTCTTCATCTAATTGAACTCTCTCAAGTTCTATCTTCAAGTTCTAAGTGTTCTTCATAAATTCCAAAAGTTCTAGTTTCATAAAATCAAGAATACTTTCAAGTTTGCTAGCTCACTTCCAATCTTGTAAGGTGATCATCCAACCTCAAGAAATCTTTGTTTCTTACAGTAGGTTATCATTCTAATACAAGGTAATAATCATATTCAAACTTTGGTTCAATTTCTATAACTATAACAATCTTATTTCAAGTGATGATCTTACTTGAACTTGTTTTCGTGTCATGATTTTGCTTCAAGAACTTTGAGCCATCCAAGGATCCATTGAAGCTAGATCCATTTTTCTCTTTTCCAGTAGGTTCATCCAAGGAACTTAAGGTAGTAATGATGTTCATAACATCATTCGATTCATACATATAAAGCTATCTTATTCGAAGGTTTAAACTTGTAATCACTAGAACATAGTTTAGTTAATTCTAAACTTGTTCGCAAACAAAAGTTAATCCTTCTAACTTGAATTTAAAATCAACTAAACACATGTTCTATATCTATATGATATGCTAACTTAATGATTTAAAACCTGGAAACACGAAAAACACCGTAAAACCGGATTTACGCCGTCGTAGTAACACCGCGGGCTGTTTTGGGTTAGTTAATTAAAAACTATGATAAACTTTGATTTAAAAGTTGTTATTCTGAGAAAATGATTTTTATTATGAACATGAAACTATATCCAAAAATTATGGTTAAACTCAAAGTGGAAGTATGTTTTCTAAAATGGTCATCTAGACGTCGTTCTTTCGACTGAAATGACTACCTTTACAAAAACGACTTGTAACTTATTTTTCCGACTAGAAACCTATACTTTTTTTGTTTAGATTCATAAAATAGAGTTCAATATGAAACCATAGCAATTTGATTCACTCAAAACGGATTTAAAATGAAGAAGTTATGGGTAAAACAAGATTGGATAATTTTTCTCATTTTAGCTACGTGAAAATTGGTAACAAATCTATTCCAACCATAACTTAATCAACTTGTATTATATATTATGTAATCTTGAGATACCATAGACACGTATACAATGTTTCGACCTATCATGTCGACACATCTATATATATTTCGGAACAACCATAGACACTCTATATGTGAATGTTGGAGTTAGCTATACAGGGTTGAGGTTGATTCCAAAATATATATAGTTTGAGTTGTGATCAATACTGAGATACGTATACACTGGGTCGTGGATTGATTCAAGATAATATTTATCGATTTATTTATGTACATCTAATTGTGGACAACTAGTTGTAGGTTACTAACGAGGACAGCTGACTTAATAAACTTAAAACATCAAAATATATTAAAAGTGTTGTAAATATATTTTGAACATACTTTGATATATATGTATATATTGTTATAGGTTCGTGAATCAACCAGTGGCCAAGTCTTACTTCCCGACGAAGTAAAAATCTGTGAAAGTGAGTTATAGTCCCACTTTTAAAATCTAATATTTTTGGGATGAGAATACATGCAGGTTTTATAAATGATTTACAAAATAGACACAAGTACGTGAAACTACATTCTATGGTTGAATTATCGAAATCGAATATGCCCCTTTTTATTAAGTCTGGTAATCTATGAATTAGGGAACAGACACCCTAATTGACGCGAATCCTAAAGATAGATCTATTGGGCCTAACAAACCCCATCCAAAGAACCGGATGCTTTAGTACTTCGAAATTTATATCATATCCGAAGGGTGTCCCGGAATGATGGGGATATTCTTATATATGCATCTTGTTAATGTCGGTTACCAGGTGTTCACCATATGAATGATTTTTATCTCTATGTATGGGATGTGTATTGAAATATGAAATCTTGTGGTCTATTATTATGATTTGATATATATAGGTTAAACCTATAACTCACCAACATTTTTGTTGACGTTTTAAACATGTTTATTCTCAGGTGATTATTAAGAGCTTCCGCTGTCGCATACTTAAATAAGGACGAGATTTGGAGTCCATACTTGTATGATATTGTGTAAAAACTGCATTCAAGAAATTTATTTTGTTGTAACATATTTGTATTGTAAACCATTATGTAATGGTCGTGTGTAAACAGGATATTTTAGATTATCATTATTTGATAATCTACGTAAAGCTTTTTAAAACCTTTATCTATGAAATAAAGGTTATGGTTTGTTTTAAAAATGAATGCAGTCTTTGAAAAACGTCTCATATAGAGGTCAAAACCTCGCAACGAAATCAATTAATATGGAACGTTTTTAATCAATAAGAACGGGACATTTCATAAATTAAACCTGCATCAAGTAGTTTAATTATCTCTTTCTTCACCACATCTTGCATGTTAGGGTTTAGTCTTCATTGACGTTGCACACAAGGTTTGAAATCATCTTCCATGAGAATTTTGTGTGTACAATATGAAGGACTTATACCCTTGATATCTTGGATCTTCCATGCAATAGCTAGTTTGTGGGCTTTTAACACGGAAATCAATTGAGATTTTTCGTTTTCAGAACGGGAGGATGAGATGATTACAGGTAATTCAGATTCACCATGTAAATATGCATATTCTAAATGGTTTGGAAGTGGTTTTAATTCCAATGTTGGTGGTTCTTCAATCGACGATTTGTACCTGTATCTGTCTTCCTCTTTCAGAATTTGAAGTTCTTCTGTTGTTGGTTCGTATTCATTAGCCATGAGTGTAGCTAATAATTCAGCTTCATCAATTGGTTCTGTTCCTTCTCCTAAAGGACATTCGCCCGTTCCTTGTAATTCTGGAAATTCTTGTAACAATTCTTGATGTTCATCTATAGTTTGCATATAATAGCACGCGTCATCTGCAGATTGAGGTTGTTGCATGGCCTTATTGAAATGTCCCGTTCTTATTGATTAAAAACGTTCCATATTAATTGATTTCGTTGCGAGGTTTTGACCTCTATATGAGACATTTTTCAAAGACTGCATTCATTTTAAAACAAACCATAACCTTTATTTCATCAATAAAGGTTTAAAAAACTTTACGTAGATTATCAAATAATGATAATCTAAAATATCCTGTTTACACATGACCATTACATAATGGTTTACAATACAAATATGTTACAACAAAATAAGTTTCTTGAATGCAGTTTTTACACAATATCATTCAAGCATGGACTCCAAATCTCGTCCTTATTTAAGTATGCGACAGCGGAAGCTCTTAATAATCACCTGAGAATAAACATGCTTAAAACGTCAACAAAAATGTTGGTGAGTTATAGGTTTAACCTATATATATCAAATCATAATAATAGACCACAAGATTTCATATTTCAATACACATCCCATACATAGAGATAAAAATCATTCATATGGTGAACATCTGGTAACCGACATTAACAAGATGCATATATAAGAATATCCCCATCATTCCGGGACACCCTTCGGATATGATATAAATTTCAAAGTACTAAAGCATCCGGTACTTTGGATGGGGTTTGTTAGGCCCAATAGATCTATCTTTAGGATTCGCGTCAATTAGGGTGTCTGTTCCCTAATTCTTAGATTACCAGACTTAATAAAAAGGGGCATATTCGATTTCGATAATTCAACCATAGAATGTAGTTTCACGTACTTGTGTCTATTTTGTAAATCATTTATAAAACCTGCATGTATTCTCATCCCAAAAATATTAGATTTTAAAAGTGGGACTATAACTCACTTTCACAGATTTTTACTTCGTCGAGAAGTAAGACTTGGCCACTGGTTGATTCACGAACCTATAACAATATATACATATATATCAAAGTATGTTCAAAATATATTTACAACACTTTTAATATATTTTGATGTTTTAAGTTTATTAAGTCAACTGTCCTCGTTAGTAACCTACAACTAGTTGTCCACAGTTAGATGTACAGAAATAAATCGATAAATATTATCTTGAATCAATCCACGACCCAGTTTATACGTATCTCAGTATTGATCACAACTCAAACTATATATATTTTGGAATCAACCTCAACCCTGTATAGCTAACTCCAACATTCAAATATAGAGTGTCTATGGTTGTTCCGAAATATATATAGATGTGTCGACATGATAGGTCGAAACATTGTATACGTGTCTATGGTATCTCAAGATTACATAATATACAATACAAGTTGATTAAGTTATGGTTGGAATAGATTTGTTACCAATTTTCACGTAGCTAAAATGAGATAAATTATCCAATCTTGTTTTACCCATAACTTCTTCATTTTAAATCCGTTTTGATTGAATCAAATTGCTATGGTTTCATATTGAACTCTATTTTATGAATCTAAACAGAAAAATTATAGGTTTATAGTCGGAAAAATAAGTTACAAGTCATTTTTGTAAAGGTAGTCATTTCAGTCGAAAGAACGACGTCTAGATGACCATTTTAGAAAACATACTTCCATTTTGAGTTTAACTATAATTTTTGGATATAGTTTCATGTTCATAATAAAAATCATTTTCTCAGAATAACAACTTTTAAATCAAAGTTTATCATAGTTTTTAATTAACTAACCCAAAACAGCCCGCGGTGTTACTACGACGGCGTAAATCCGGTTTTACGGTGTTTTTCGTGTTTCCAGGTTTTAAATCATTAAGTTAGCATATCATATAGATATAGAACATGTGTTTAGTTGATTTTAAAAGTCATGTTTGAAGGATTAACTTTTGTTTGCGAACAAGTTTAGAATTAACTAAACTATGTTCTAGTGATTACAAGTTTAAACCTTCGAATAAGATAGCTTTATATGTATGAATCGAATGATGTTATGAACATCATTACTACCTTAAGTTCCTTGGATAAACCTACTGGAAAATATAAAAATGGATCTAGCTTCAACGGATCCTTGGATGGCTCGAAGTTCTTGAAGCAGAATCATGACACGAAAACAAGTTCAAGTAAGATCATCACTTGAAATAAGATTGTTATAGTTATAGAAATTGAACCAAAGTTTGAATATGATTATTACCTTGTATTAGAATGATAACCTACTGTAAGAAACAAAGATTTCTTGAGGTTGGATGATCACCTTACAAGATTGGAAGTGAGCTAGCAAACTTGAAAGTATTCTTGATTTTATGTAACTAGAACTTGTAAAATATATGAAGAACACTTAGAACTTGAAGATAGAACTTGAGAGAGATCAATTAGATGAAGAAAATTGAAGAATTAAAGTGTTTGTAGGTGTTTTTGGTCGTTGGTGTATGGATTAGATATAAAGGATATGTAATTTTGTTTTCATGTAAATAAGTCATGAATGATTACTCATATTTTTGTAATTTTATGAGATATTTCATGCTAGTTTCCAAATGATGGTCCCCATATGTGTTAGGTGACTCACATGGGCTGCTAAGAGCTGATCATTGGAGTGTATATACCAATAGTACATACATCTAAAAGCTGTGTATTGTACGAGTACGAATACGGGTGCAAACGAGTAGAATTGTTGATGAAACTGAACGAGGATGTAATTGTAAGCATTTTTGTTAAGTAGAAGTATTTTGATAAGTGTCTTGAAGTCTTTAAAAAGTGTATGAATACATATTAAAACACTACATGTATATACATTTTAACTGAGTCGTTAAGTCATCGTTAGTCGTTACATGTAAATGTTGTTTTGAAACCTTTAGGTTAACGATCTTGTTGAATGTTGTTAACCCATTGTTTATTATAACAAATGAGATGTTAAATTATTATATTATCATGATATTATGATATATAATATATCTTAGTATGATGTATATACAGTTAAATGTCGTTACAACGATAATCGTTACATATATGTCTCGTTTCGAAATCATTAAGTTAGTAGTCTTATTTTTACATATGTATTTCATTGTTAATACACTTAATAATATATTTACTTATCATTTAACATAATTAACCAAGTGTATCAATATCTTAATATGATTTATATGTACCTAGTAAGACGTTGTTATAACGATAATAGTTATATATACCGTTTTCGAGTTTCTTAAATTAATAGTCTCATTTTTATGTATATAACTCATTGTTAAAATACCTAATGAGATACATACTTATAATAAAAACATGTTAACTATATATATAACCATATATATGTCATTGTATAGTTTTTACAAGTTTTAACGTTCGTGAATCACCGGTCAACTTGGGTGGTCAATTGTCTATATGAAACATATTTCAATTAATTAAGTCTTAACAAGTTTGATTGCTTAACATGTTGGAAACATTTAATCATGTAAATATCAATCTAAATTAATATATATAAACATGGAAAAGTTCGGGTCACTACAGTACCTACCCGTTAAATAAATTTCGTCCCGAAATTTTAAGCTGTTGAAGGTGTTGACGAATCTTCTGGAAATAGATGCGGGTATTTCTTCTTCATCTGATCTTCACGCTCCCAGGTGAACTCGGGTCCTCTACGAGCATTCCATCGAACCTTAACAATTGGTATCTTGCTTTGCTTAAGTCTTTTAACCTCACGATCCATTATTTCGACGGGTTCTTCGATGAATTAAAGTTTTTCGTTGATTTGGATTTCATCTAATGGAATAGTGAGATCTTCTTTAGCAAAACATTTCTTCAAATTCGAGACGTGAAAAGTGTTATGTACAGCCGCGAGTTGTTGAGGTAACTCAAGTCGGTAAGCTACTGGTCCGACACGATCAATAATCTTGAATGGTCCAATATACCTTGGATATAATTTCCCTCATTTACCAAATCGAACAACGCCTTTCCAAGGTGCAACTTTAAGCATGACCATCTCTCCAATTTCAAATTCTATATCTTTTCTTTTAATGTCAGCGTAGCTCTTTTGTCGACTTTGGGCGGTTTTCAACCGTTGTTGAATTTGGATGATCTTCTCGGTAGTTTCTTGTATAATCTCCGGACCCGTAATCTGTCTATCCCCCACTTCACTCCAACAAATCGGAGACCTGCACTTTCTACCATAAAGTGCTTCAAACGGCGCCATCTCAATGCTTGAATGGTAGCTGTTGTTGTAGGAAAATTCTGCTAACGGTAGATGTCGATCCCAACTGTTTCCGAAATCAATAACACATGCTCGTAGCATGTCTTCAAGCATTTGTATCGTCCTTTCACTCTGCCCATCAGTTTGTGGATGATAGGCAGTACTCATGTCTAGACGAGTTCCTAATGCTTTCTGTAATGTCTGCCAGAATCTTGAAATAAATCTGCCATCCCTATCAGAGATAATAGAGATTGGTATTCCATGTCTGGAGACGACTTCCTTCAAATACAGTCGTGCTAACTTCTCCATCTTGTCATTTTCTATTATTGGCAGGAAGTGTGCTGATTTGGTGAGACGATCAACTATTACCCAAATAGTATCAAAACCACTTGCAGTCCTTGGCAATTTAGTGATGAAATCCATGGTAATGTTTTCCCATTTCCATTCCGGGATTTCGGGTTGTTGAAGTAGACCTGATGGTTTCTGATGCTCAGCTTTGACCTTAGAACACGCCAAACATTCTCCTACGTATTTAGCAACATCGGCTTTCATACCCGGCCACCAAAAATGTTTCTTGAGATCCTTGTACATCTTCCCCGTTCCAGGATGTATTGAGTATCTGGTTTTATGAGCTTCTCTAAGTACCATTTCTCTCATATCTCCAAATTTTGGTACCCAAATCCTTTCAGCCCTATACCGGGTTCCGTCTTCCCGAATATTAAGATGCTTCTCCGATCCTTTGGGTATTTCATCCTTTAATTTTCCCTCTTTTAAAACTCCTTGTTGCGCCTCCTTTATTTGAGTAGTAAGGTTATTATGAATCATTATATTCATAGATTTTACTCGAATGGGTTCTCTGTCCTTCCTGCTCAAGGCATCGGCTACCACATTTGCCTTCCCCGGGTGGTAACGAATCTCAAAGTCGTAATCATTCAATCCACCTACGCTGCCTCATATTCAGTTGTTTCTGATTAAATATGTGTTGAAGACTTTTGTGGTCGGTATATATAATACTTTTGACCCCATATAAGTAGTGCCTCCAAGTCTTTAATGCAAAAACAACTGCGCCTAATTCCAAATCATGCGTAGTATAATTTTGTTAGTGAATCTTCAATTGTCTAGACGCATAAGCAATCACCTTCGTTCGTTGCACTAATACACAACCGAGACCTTGCTTTGATGCATCACAATAAATCACAAAATCATCATTCCCTTCAGGCAATGACAATATAGGTGCCGTAGTTAGCTTTTTCTTCAATAACTGAAACGCTTTCTCTTGTTCATCATTCCATTCAAATTTCTTCCCTTTATGCGTTAATGCAGTCAAGGGTTTTGCTATTCTGGAAAAGTCTTGGATGAACCTTCTGTAGTAACCAGCTAGTCCTAAAAACTGGCGTATGTGTTTCGGAGTTTTCGGGGTTTCCCACTTTTCAACAGTTTCTATCTTTGCCGGATCCACCTTAATACCTTCTTTGTTCACTATGTGACCGAGGAATTGAACTTCTTCCAACCAAAATGCACACTTTGAAAACTTAGCGTACAATTCTTCCTTCCTCAATACTTCTAACACCTTTCTCAAATGTTCACCGTGTTCTTGGTCATTCTTTGAGTAAATAAGTATGTCATCAATGAAAACAATGACAAACTTGTCAAGGTATGGTCCACACACTCGGTTCATAAGGTCCATGAACACAGCTGGTGCATTAGTTAAACCAAACGGCATGACCCTAAACTCGTAATGACCGTAACGTGTTCTGAAAGCAGTCTTTGGAATATCATCTTCTTTTACCCGCATTTGATAATACCCGGAACGTAAGTCAATCTTTGAATAAACAGACGAGCCTTGTAGTTGATCAAATAAGTCGTCGATTCTCGGTAGTGGGTAGCGGTTCTTGATGGTAAGTTTGTTCAACTCTCGGTAGTCAATACACAACCTGAATGTACTATCTTTCTTCTTGACAAACAAAACAGGAGCTCCCCACGGTGATGTGCTTGGTCGAATGAAACCACGCTCTAAAAGTTCTTGTAATTGGCTTTGCAGTTCTTTCATCTCGCTGGGTGCGAGTCTGTAAGGAGCACGAGCTATTGGTGCAGCTCCTGGTACAAGATCTATTTGAAATTCAACGGATCGATGTGGGGGTAATCCCGGTAATTCTTTCGGAAATACATCGGGAAATTCTTTTGCAATGGGAACATCATTGATGCTCTTTTCTTCAGTTTGTACTTTCTCGACGTGTGCTAGAACAGCATAGCAACCTTTTCTTATTAGTTTTTGTGCCTTCAAATTACTAATAAGATGTAGCTTCGTGTTGCCCTTTTCTCCGTACACCATTAAGGGTTTTCCTTTTTCTCGTATAATGCGAATTGCATTTTTGTAACAAACGATCTCTGCTTTCACTTCTTTCAACCAGTCCATACCGATTATCACATCAAAACTCCCTAACTCTACTGGTATCAAATCAATCTTAAATGTTTCGCTAACCAGTTTAATTTCTCGATTCCGACATATATTATCTGCTGAAATTAATTTACCATTTGCTAATTCGATTAAAAATTTACTATCCAAAGGCGTCAATGGACAACTTAATTTAGCACAAAAATCTCTACTCATATAGCTTCTATCCGCACCTGAATCAAATAAAACGTAAGAAGATTTATTGTCAATAAGAAACGTACCCGTAACAAGCTCTGGGTCTTCCTGTGCATCTGCCGCATTAATATTGAAAACTCTTCCGCGGCCTTGTCCATTCGTGTTCTCCTGGTTCGGGCAATTTCTAATAATGTGGCCCGGTTTTCCACATTTGTAACAAACTACATTGGCATAACTTGCTCCGACACTACTTGCTCCGCCATTACTCATTCCGACACCATTTGTTCCTTTCGTTCTATTAACCCCTGGTCCGTAGACCTCACACTTCGCCGCGCTATGACCATTTCTTTTACACTTGTTGCAAAATTTGGTGCAGAACCCCGAGTGATACTTTTCACACCTTTGGCATAGCTGCTTCTGATTGTTGTTGTTGTTGCAGTTATTATTGTTGTTGGGATGATTGTTGTAGTTGCTGTTGTTGTTGTTGTTGTTGTTGGGCCGTTTGTTGTAGTTGCGATTGATGTTGCGATTGTTGGGATAATTGTTGCGATTATTGTTGTAATTGCTGTTGTTGTTGTATTGGTGATTCTTATCACCGTTTTCCTCCCACTTTCTTTTGACTTGCTTCACATTGGCCTCTTCAGCAGTCTGTTCTTTAATTCTTTCTTCAATCTGGTTCACTAGTTTGTGAGCCATTCTACATGCCTGTTGTATAGAGGCGGGCTCGTGTGAACTTATATCTTCTTGGATTCTTTCCGGTAATCCTTTCACAAACGCGTCGATCTTCTCTTCCTCATCTTCGAATCCTCTTCAGTACACTTACTTATGGCAAACACCGATTCGACCTTCTCGGTCCACCGTTTCAATCCGATCGGTCCTTCGGTTCCATCAAATTCCAAAGGTTTGCAGGCAGTGAATTCTTTGTAGGTACATCCTACACGATTTCCTGTACTGCCAGATCCAAGGTTATTGTTGGTATGTAGCGCAGCCTGTACTGCGGCTATGTTTGAAGCTAGAAAAGTACGGAATTCTTCTTCATTCATATTCACGGTGTGTCGAGTAGTCGGTGCCATTTCCTTCAAAATAGTCAAATGGAACAAGTTAATCATACAGAATATTAAGAGTAGTTAATAGTATTTTGTAGCATAATATGAACTCATTTATAAAAGCTTTTTCTTCATATTAGCATTTTATAAGTTTAAATTCGGGTAGTACCTACCCGTTAAGTTCATACTTAGTAGCTAATATACAATTCAACTACTACAATTCTATATGAAAAACTGATTATAATAATATTTCGCGTTCAAACTTTTATACAATATTTTACAAACTTACAATACCGCTTATTTTACATAAAGCATGAAATATAGCACACAATAACTTTGATACAAGATAGTTGTGAAGATAATTCTAGCTAGTACACAAGTCGTTCAGCAAAGGCAATAAAGACACGTAATTCATACGTCCAGAAACAAGTCATGCATTCTGGTTTTACTAGAATTACTTCCCATCCTTGGTCTTGTGGAACATAACCGTTATGGCCGTTGATAACACAGCGTGTTGTAACGTCGTCAAAAGGACGAGGGTTACGTAATGTCCAACAGTCCCGTAACAATCTAAAAACCTCATTTCTTACCCCAATTACCGACTCCGTCACTTGTGGGAACGTTTTGTTTAATAGTTGTAGCCCGATGTTCTTGTTCTCACTTTGGTGAGAAGCGAACATTACTAATCCGTAAGCATAACATGCTTCTTTATGTTGCATGTTAGCCGCTTTTTCTAAATCACGAAGTCCAATATTCGGATATATTGAGTCAAAATAATTTCTTAACCCATTGCGTAAAATAGCATTTGGGTTCCCCGCAATATATGCGTCAAAGTAAACACATCGTAACTTATGGATTTCCCAATGTGATATCCCCCATCTTTCGAACGAAAGCCTTTTATAAACCAAGGCATTCTTGGAACTTTCTTCGAATGTCTTACAAACTGATCTCGCCTTAAATAGTTGTGCCGAAGAATTCTGACCGACTCTAGACAAGATTTCATCAATCATGTCTCCGGGTAGGTCTCTTAAAATATTGGGTTGTCTATCCATTTTGTGTTTTTATACTGTAAAATAGACAAGAGTTAGATTCATAAAAAAATACTTATTAATACAAGCAATTTTTACATATATCATAAAGCATAAGCACACTATATTACATATATTACACCACACGAATATAACTATCTTATTCCGACTCGCTTGTTTCTTCTTCTTCGATTTTGGTTCGTTTTGCCAAGTTTCTAGGGATATATGATGTTCCCCTAATACGAGCCGTCGTTATCCACATTGGTTTAGAAAAACCTGGTGGTTTAGAGGTTCCCGGGTCATTGTTACAACTTAAGGACTTCGGGGGTTGACGATACATATAAAGTTCATCGGGGTTGGAATTAGATTTCTCTATTTTTATGCCCTTTCCCTTATTATTTTCTTTTTCCTTTTTAAATTCAGTTGGGGTAATTTCTATAACATCATCGGAATTCTCGTCAGAATCCGATTCATCGGAGAATTGGTAATCCTCCCAATATTTTGCTTCCTTAGCGGAAACACCATTGACCATAATTAACCTTGGTCAGTTGGTTGGGGATTTTCTTTTACTTAACCGTTTTATTATTTCCCCCACCGGTTCTATTTCTTCATCCGGTTCCGATTCTTCTTCCGGTTCTGATTCTTCTTCTGGTTCCGACTCTTCTTCCGGTTCCTCTTCGGGAACTTGTGAATCAGTCCACGAATCATTCCAATTTACATTTGACTCTTCATTATTATTAGGTGAGTCAATGGGACTTGTTCTAGAGGTAGACATCTATCACATAATATCAAACGCGTTAAGAGATTAATATATCACATAATATTCACATGTTAAAAATATATAGTTTCCAACAAAATTTGTTAAGCAATCATTTTTCAAGTAAACACGGTCGAAGTCCAGACTCACTAATGCATCCTAACAAACTAGATAAGACACACTAATGCAAAATTCTGGTTCTCTAAGACCAACGCTCGAATACCAACTGAAATGTCCCGTTCTTATTGATTAAAAACGTTCCATATTAATTGATTTCGTTGCGAGGTTTTGACCTCTATATGAGACATTTTTCAAAGACTGCATTCATTTTAAAACAAACCATAACCTTTATTTCATCAATAAAGGTTTAAAAAACTTTACGTAGATTATCAAATAATGATAATCTAAAATATCCTGTTTACACACGACCATTACATAATGGTTTACAATACAAATATGTTACAATAAAATAAGTTTCTTGAATGCAGTTTTTACACAATATCATACAAGCATGGACTCCAAATCTCGTCCTTATTTAAGTATGCGACAGCGGAAGCTCTTAATAATCACCTGAGAATAAACATGCTTAAAACGTCAACAAAAATGTTGGTGAGTTATAGGTTTAACCTATATCTATCAAATCATAATAATAGACCACAAGATTTCATATTTCAATACACATCCCATACATAGAGATAAAAATCATTCATATGGTGAACACCTGGTAACCGACATTAACAAGATGCATATATAAGAATATCCCCATCATTCCGGGACACCCTTCGGATATGATATAAATTTCGAAGTACTAAAGCATCCGGTACTTTGGATGGGGTTTGTTAGGCCCAATAGATCTATCTTTAGGATTCGCGTCAATTAGGGTGTCTGTTCCCTAATTCTTAGATTACCAGACTTAATAAAAAGGGGCATATTTATAACGACCCTCATTTTTTCCATTCTATATTTTTCCAATATTAAAAGCCCAAACAATATAATTAAAACTTAATGATTAAACTTTAATCAACAATTGTTAAGTGTTAAGTGTTAAGAGTTAGAAAACATATTAATTAACTTTGTACAAAAATTGACAAGTTAATAAAAGATGAAAATAATAAACTGTTAGTCGACACTCACTGCTAATTAAAATTTATGCATTTATGTAATATTATAACTAATAACCTATAAGTAATAAATAAAAAGTGACATTTATATAAATAATAAAACAATTGGGAACTAAATATATACAAGTCATGAATTAGTAAAAAGAAAATAATACTTATCATGTAGTAAATGTAAAAATAATAATAATAGTAATAGTAATAATAATGAGACTAAAAAAATCTTACATCCTTATGTTGACTAAAAATAAAGTGTAAACTAGTACATCCTTATGATGACTAATTATAAACTAGTACCACCTATTGTTGACTAAAAATTATAAAACAAAATAAAATCATTAATTAGAACATCCTTATGTTGACTAACACTCTAATACTTGCACTATATAAACACCTAGTTTCTCATTCACAAATCACACCAAAATCCTCTCTCAAAAACAATCTCTCCCTCTCCCTCTCTTATGGTATTCGGATCTTCAAGCTTGTTCTTCGTGTTCTTCAAGAATCTTCAAGGAGTTCTTCAAGATTTTCAAGGCTTTGATCTTCCATCTTCATCGTGTTCATCTTTTCTTTGTTAATTATCTTGAATCTTCAAAGGTATAACATAAACCCTAAACTATTTACATAAACTTTGATCTTTGATAATTCATATTCATATTATAAACTTGTTATTCATAAGTATATGCATAAACACACCTAGATTTATATATACATATATACATGTAAAAAAAATATTTATATATATATATATATATATATATATATATATATATATATATATATATATATATATATATATATATACATATATATACGAATTATATATACATATACATATTAAAACCTTAAACCCTAATTACACCTAAACTATAATTCTTAAACCCTAATTAATTAAACTCTAAACATTTATGAAACCCTAGGACATTAATTACTAAACCCTAGTTATTAATTACTACTTTAATTAACTAACCCTAATTAATGAAACCCTAATACTACTTATACTAGTACTTAACATGTATACACTATTACTATTACTAGCACCTATAACCTACTAATTATATTGTAGCACAAAAACATTTTGGGATATGTATTAGAGATGTATAGATCTTCGAACTTTCTTGACGAATGGTTTCTACGAGATTCTAGGCAGAGGGTTTGGATTTCCGATTTAAAGGGTCCTATGGCTCAAGCCCCTAGATCTAAATTAGCCATTCGAAGGGAAAGGGGTGATTGGAAGCTTATCTAATACGGCAAGTATCCTAAAATGGAAACACTCATAAAAGTAGAAACTCTCTAGTCATAGAAACTTAGTAAAATAAGAAACTTTCTAAAAATAGAAACTTTATAAAAATAGTAACTTACTAGGAATAGAAACTTAGTAAAACAAACTATACTTAAACACATACTTAAACTTAAACATGGGCAAAACACTTAACTACTCTTAAATGTCAATAGGTTGACTTTCCTGCTCACTCGTTCAACTCTCTATTCCGAGGAATAACTCTCTCTACTTACTAAGGTGACTTTCATAGCCCCACTCTTATTGCTATAGCACTTTTTATACTTACTGGGGTGAGACACATGCTGCTTTTATACTTTAAACAACTTAGACACAAGTACGAACCTAAACTGTACTATGACTAGCTTATGCTACTAAGACCCCACAGTGATATTTTTTAATTGCTTTCAGGATAAGGCATTCTTAATTATTGGGGGTAGGCCTATCGGGAGTAACGTCCCTGATACATTTGACCGGATGTCTTTGTATTACTTAATAATGATTTAAACATGGTGATAAGGTACTGCCAACTTATCATCGGGGCAACAAAACAAACGTTTAGTCTAAAATATCACGAATCAGTACAACTTTTGGATCTGCGAGATCTACTTTTTGATCCTGCGGGAGATCAACTTTACAACTAAATCTTGTGGTCTAAAAACAACGATAACTACTTTTGTTAAACCTATGAACTTCACTCAACCTTTTTGGTTGACACTTTAGCATGTTTTGTCTCAGGTGCTGTTTGATTCAAGCTTTCTTATCTACTACTTATGTGATGCTACTTGGACTTAGGATCAAGAGATATCGCATTTATTACTTCTGCATATGAACAATTACTTTATCGTTATTTCCATTATTGTAACGACATTTCATTTTCCGCTGCGTACTCAATAAAGTTAAATTTTCTCATTTAGTATTGTTCTCGTATTATAATATGTTGGTTTATTTGATATTAGTAACGTTTCTTCCAGACCCTATTGGGAGGACGTTACAGATTGGTATCAGAGCATAACCAGGCTGTTATAGAGAACCAGGATTGCAATTTTATGTGTGCCTTACTTGCTAGCTAGGGTGCCTTAGCAATCTAGGAAACTATAACCTTTCCTGCCTTACACTTAAAGCACTTAGGATTGCCTTATAACCTTAACAATCATGCTTTACCAAACTTGACTTAAAGATTCTAATCAAAGTCTCTTTCCTAATGTAGGACTACAACTTTTCTTGACCATAGTGCCTTTAATTGTTGCCTTTAACTGTTAAATGCTACACTATACTTTATAAACTTTACTTATCTTAGAATGACGAGCTAATCTAAGAACTCTGCTCACTTTCCTGAGTACTATCCAATTACACCACCGCATCTAAATGCGACACAATGATTTCAGAAATTCTTGACATTCATAAGTCATCTATCATGGTTATGTGTATTACATATGTATTACATGAAATATTATCCATGATTTTGAAACTCTTATAATTGTTACTACTCACACACAAACGTATATAACTCCCTGTTATATCACGTACCTATATGCCTTATGCCTTTATGCATCGGTTTATGAATCGAAAAATGTCATTGGGTTATCACAGTATACGAATTGAAAGTCTTTAATCAAAAGATTATTAGATTACATACTTATCACTTTATGATCTCGACACGTCATACTGCCATTATTAAAGTATAGACACATCATATCTTATTATATCTTATCGTATCTATCCCAATAGATTTTGTCTAACACTTTTCCTAAATTCCCTCCGTAAATTACGGAAATCTTTTTGCTATATACACGTATTCGAGGAGACGAATATATCATCCAGTATTCAACACTAATCTCATATCAAAAACCCTAATTCCAAACACATAATATGGATTCCTCGAACTCTTCGAGCTCCAATGGCAGCGTAACCGGAATGAACCAACCAATCAGCCATCATCTATTTTGGATGAATTGGGGATGGGTTCGTAGTAAACTTAATCAATGGAGACAAGAAGAAGGTGATCCCTTCCACCAACCGAATTCACCTCTTGGTGAAGAACCTGAAGCACTTACTGGCGAACCCGTTCGGAACACTATTTTCACCCTCATTTCCAGGATATCCAGTCACGAATATATAATATCTAAAATTTTAGATCTTATTCATCCACTTGTCCGAACCGCCAATCATTCCGGAATAATAGAAGAAGTCAACGAGCTTCGCGCTCGAGTAGTGGCTCTGGAGAATATGGTGCGAAACCTACGAACACCAGCAGCAGCACCAGCAGCATAACCAGTACCACCAGTACCATCAGCATCACCACCAACATCACCACCAACATCACCAGCTTCACCAACGACAACATCCGCATTCCACGCCTCAACATCGCACTCAGTACCTCAAACATCAACATCATACGCCCCATAGATACCAAGGAATATTATTAATAATGAGTTAAGATGTATTGACTCATTCTTCCTGAAGAATTACATATGTATACTTTATATATATGGATTGGAACAATAATAAATCTTTTCGTACTAAGCTATTACGTGTGAATCTTAACTAGTATGTACTACATGGTTAATTCATATCACAATATGCTATGATGTACATCTTTTGTTAATAACTTAACAATCGTTAATCATTGCTTCAATACAATAAACTCCATTTCGTAATAAACCAAGTGTATTACTCAAATATATGATTGATTGTATACTTTAATTTTCGATGTACTCGAAACTTTCTAGAAAATATCATTAGTGCCTTATGAATTTCACAAGAATTCCAAGAGCACCAACATCATATACCGAAGTATATCAATAACAATGAACGATGAAGTATTAATTCATAACTTCATTAGCGAAATATTTCACGACAATTATGAAATCTCTAAGGTTTTGGAGATTATTTATTCTCGTTTCAACAGCAAATCAAATGAGTTTAATATTATATTAGCTCATTAAAACCATGATTACATCTGAAGAATACATATATGAACGTATATCTTCTCTTTTGTACAAACTGTTAATTGTAAAAAATATTTTAACGGGTAGGTAAAACCCGAGAGATATTCATATCTCATATAAATATGTTACATTGTACATTCTTCCATTCTGATTCAGCAGTTGTTAACTATACTACTTACATTCACATGATATATGTATATGTTCACCAAAGAAAAACCATTTTCATACAAATTCAGTTACATACTCTGATTTTGACATATCGAAACTTAAGTAAAGCTTTAGCAAGTGTTATCTTCCTAAAGATCACTACATTCATGAATTATATTCATTCGTATTCTATGATGAATTATCAAATCAAACCACCGAACTTACCATTTCTTACTTTTGAAAATCACAACATTTCTTCGTCAACCGTTAGATCCATTGATGGATGCATCTTACGCTTAAACACTTCAAATTTAAAATTCTTGAAAACATCCTTTGAATCTTGACGATCGCAATCAGCGTTTAATCATCTAAAAATGAAATTTCTTGAAACCATTTCGGATTGATAACCGATGATTCAAATATGGCTGCATTAAATGCAGAGGAAACAGAAAAATTGTAGATGGTCTTAAGGGCCAACAGTTTGATAATAAAGAATGGTACGTTGGAAAAGCTCAAAAGAAAATTTGGAACTGAAAAACGGATTGAGCTAACCATGGAGGAGACCAAGGACAAACACAAGGGTCAAACCCTATATTCAAAGAATCCAGGTAATTTTGGATCCGGTGAAATCTTTAGAGAATATCTTGCTCCGAAGTCATGTTAAAAGCTTGCGGAAAATTTTTCTTCATCAACTTTCGAACTTAGAAATTCCAAAATATCATCATAAATATCCTCTATATTTCGAAAGATATCTTCATAACGATTCATGTCCGCAATTAAGTATCTCTTTGCGATATCTTTATAAAGGAAACTGTTTTAGTTTCTATATTCTGTAAAATTCGAGTTTAAATTATAAATGCTTTGAAGAAGTGTTGGGAATTGAAGCATGAGTTAGTATAATATAATGACGTCAGGCCAACGTGATTATATTACAGTAAGTCATGCTAAGTTTTTAATGGAAGATGATGATTCATAGATTTTATAATCATCATTTTCCATGTTACACGACTCTTACATTCTATTTAACCTCTAAATATATCAAGAACATATTTTTCTTGATGATTCGGTCTTTTCCGGATATTCTGGTAATATGACAAATCAAATCGTGCTATTACATTTCCTTTCTACTTTATATATTATGATCATTCGAAACTTCATACCTATGAATTCTGGACCATTACTCGCTTGACTTGAAGTCGGGAAGAAGAAACAAAAGCATAAAGCTCCGACATATAAGGGAAAATATAAAGCCCGATAACGACTCCGAAATTACAAACCGTGTATATCAATGCGTATAGCAATATAAAGACACAGGATAATTAAAAACACTATAACCCCAAGAGCATAGTAGAAGTAAACAGATTCCTCTGGCGGTAAAAGAAAAAGAAGAATGACTGCATAGATGGTCAATATAATAACCAGGATCAGAACTGGATTAAGCATTTTCTTAATCTTTTGGAAGTTTGAATTGAGAAAGAAAGTATAGAAGTGGTGAAGATAATGAAATGAAAGAAGCTAATTTATAGCAAAATTCCAAACACATCAATCGAGGCAAATCACCGCATTTAATCAAACAAATCTCAAAATTTCGTAAATACCGGAGAATCAAATCTTATAGATTACGAAGATTTCCTTTAATTCCTTGAATTCCGGAAATCAATCGTGACTACGTCAAAAGTTAAGGCGAACATTTAATTTTCTCATTTCACTCTTTTATGATAGCTTCATTTATACTCTTCCTATAAACGAATCGTTTTATCCATATTATTCAATAGTGATAAAACTTTATTTTTCAACTTATATTCATCATTAAAATATTCTTGTTGTAAACAATGAAGATCTCTATCAAATTTCATGACTGTGATTTTCACGAACTCCTCTTTGTTTGTCTGCCCTAATATTGTGGCATAAAATGCTCAAGGTTTTAAATGAGCTCAGTACTATTCATAACACATTTCATGTATCCAATTTACTGAAATGACTTGTATAACATCATCATTTTGAATGATATTCGCATTAATGATAAAATGCACTTCGTTGAATAACCTATAGAAATCATGGAAGGAGAGGTCAAACAAACGCGTAAAAGCAATATACCTATCGTTAAAGTCCGTTGGAATTCGCGTAGAGGCCCCGAATATACCTGGGAACGCAAAGACCATATGAAACGGAAATATCCCCATCTCTTCTCAACTGCTGATGCAAACGAGGAAACTACCTAAAAACTTCGGGACGAAGTTTTCAATAACGGGGAGGTACTATAACGACCCTCATTTTTTCCATTCTATATTTTTCCAATATTAAAAGCCCAAACAATATAATTAAAACTTAATGATTAAACTTTAATCAACAATTGTTAAGTGTTAAGAGTTAGAAAACATATTAATTAACTTTGTACAAAAATTGACAAGTTAATAAAAGATGAAAATAATAAACTGTTAGTCGACACTCACTGCTAATTAAAATTTATGCATTTATGTAATATTATAACTAATAACCTATAAGTAATAAATAAAAAGTGACATTTATATAAATAATAAAACAATTGGGAACTAAATATATACAAGTCATGAATTAGTAAAAAGAAAATAATACTTATCATGTAGTAAATGTAAAAATAATAATAATAATAATAGTAATAATAATGAGACTAAAAAAATCTTACATCCTTATGTTGACTAAAAATAAAGTGTAAACTAGTACATACTTATGATGACTAATTATAAACTAGTACCACCTATTGTTGACTAAAAATTATAAAACAAAATAAAATCATTAATTAGAACATCCTTATGTTAACTAACACTCTAATACTTGCACTATATAAACACCTAGTTTCTCATTCACAAATCACACCAAAATCCTCTCTCAAAAACAATCTCTCCCTCTCCCTCTCTTATGGTATTCGGATCTTCAAGCTTGTTCTTCGTGTTCTTCAAGAATCTTCAAGGAGTTCTTCAAGATTTTCAAGGCTTTGATCTTCCATCTTCATCGTGTTCATCTTTTCTTTGTTAATTATCTTGAATCTTCAAAGGTATAACATAAACCCTAAACTATTTACATAAACTTTGATCTTTGATAATTCATATTCATATTATAAACTTGTTATTCATAAGTATATACATAAACACACCTAGATTTATATATACATATATACATGTAAAAAAAATATTTATATATATATATATATATATATATATATATATATATATATATATATATATATATACATATATATACGAATTATATATACATATACATATTAAAACCTTAAACCCTAATTACACCTAAACTATAATTCTTAAACCCTAATTAATTAAACTCTAAACATTTATGAAACCCTAGGACATTAATTACTAAACCCTAGTTATTAATTACTACTTTAATTAACTAACCCTAATTAATGAAACCCTAATACTACTTATACTAGTACTTAACATGTATACACTATTACTATTACTAGCACCTATAACCTACTAATTATATTGTAGCACAAAAACATTTTGGGATATGTATTAGAGATGTATAGATCTTCGAACTTTCTTGACGAATGGTTTCTACGAGATTCTAGGCAGAGGGTTTGGATTTCCGATTTAAAGGGTCCTATGGCTCAAGCCCCTAGATCTAAATTAGCCATTCGAAGGGAAAGGGGTGATTGGAAGCTTATCTAATACGGCAAGTATCCTAAAATGGAAACACTCATAAAAGTAGAAACTCTCTAGTCATAGAAACTTAGTAAAATAAGAAACTTTCTAAAAATAGAAACTTTATAAAAATAGTAACTTACTAGGAATAGAAACTTAGTAAAACAAACTATACTTAAACACATACTTAAACTTAAACATGGGCAAAACACTTAACTACTCTTAAATGTCAATAGGTTGACTTTCCTGCTCACTCGTTCAACTCTCTATTCCGAGGAATAACTCTCTCTACTTACTAAGGTGACTTTCATAGCCCCACTCTTATTGCTATAGCACTTTTTATACTTACTGGGGTGAGACACATGCTGCTTTTATACTTTAAACAACTTAGACACAAGTACGAACCTAAACTGTACTATGACTAGCTTATGCTACTAAGACCCCACAGTGATATTTTTTAATTGCTTTCAGGATAAGGCATTCTTAATTATTGGGGGTAGGCCTATCGGGAGTAACGTCCCTGATACATTTGACCGGATGTCTTTGTATTACTTAATAATGATTTAAACATGGTGATAAGGTACTGCCAACTTATCATCGGGGCAACAAAACAAACGTTTAGTCTAAAATATCACGAATCAGTACAACTTTTGGATCTGCGAGATCTAATTTTTGATCCTGCGGGAGATCAACTTTACAACTAAATCTTGTGGTCTAAAAACAACGATAACTACTTTTGTTAAACCTATGAACTTCACTCAACCTTTTTGGTTGACACTTTAGCATGTTTTGTCTCAGGTGCTGTTTGATTCAAGCTTTCTTATCTACTACTTATGTGATGCTACTTGGACTTAGGATCAAGAGATATCGCATTTATTACTTCTGCATATGAACAATTACTTTATCGTTATTTCCATTATTGTAACGACATTTCATTTTCCGCTGCGTACTCAATAAAGTTAAATTTTCTCATTTAGTATTGTTCTCGTATTATAATATGTTGGTTTATTTGATATTAGTAACGTTTCTTCCAGACCCTATTGGGAGGACGTTACAGATTGGTATCAGAGCATAACCAGGCTGTTATAGAGAACCAGGATTGCAATTTTATGTGTGCCTTACTTGCTAGCTAGGGTGCCTTAGCAATCTAGGAAACTATAACCTTTCCTGCCTTACACTTAAAGCACTTAGGATTGCCTTATAACCTTAACAATCATGCTTTACCAAACTTGACTTAAAGATTCTAATCAAAGTCTCTTTCCTAATGTAGGACTACAACTTTTCTTGACCATAGTGCCTTTAATTGTTGCCTTTAACTGTTAAATGCTACACTATACTTTATAAACTTTACTTATCTTAGAATGACGAGCTAATCTAAGAACTCTGCTCACTTTCCTGAGTACTATCCAATTACACCACCGCATCTAAATGCGACACAATGATTTCAGAAATTCTTGACATTCATAAGTCATCTATCATGGTTATGTGTATTACATATGTATTACATGAAATATTATCCATGATTTTGAAACTCTTATAATTGTTACTACTCACACACAAACGTATATAACTCCCTGTTATATCACGTACCTATATGCCTTATGCCTTTATGCATCGGTTTATGAATCGAAAAATGTCATTGGGTTATCACAGTATACGAATTGAAAGTCTTTAATCAAAAGATTATTAGATTACATACTTATCACTTTATGATCTCGACACGTCATACTGCCATTATTAAAGTATAGACACATCATATCTTATTATATCTTATCGTATCTATCCCAATAGATTTTGTCTAACACTTTTCCTAAATTCCCTCCGTAAATTACGGAAATCTTTTTGCTATATACACGTATTCGAGGAGACGAATATATCATCCAGTATTCAACACTAATCTCATATCAAAAACCCTAATTCCAAACACATAATATGGATTCCTCGAACTCTTCGAGCTCCAATGGCAGCGTAACCGGAATGAACCAACCAATCAGCCATCATCTATTTTGGATGAATTGGGGATGGGTTCGTAGTAAACTTAATCAATGGAGACAAGAAGAAGGTGATCCCTTCCACCAACCGAATTCACCTCTTGGTGAAGAACCTGAAGCACTTACTGGCGAACCCGTTCGGAACACTATTTTCACCCTCATTTCCAGGATATCCAGTCACGAATATATAATATCTAAAATTTTAGATCTTATTCATCCACTTGTCCGAACCGCCAATCATTCCGGAATAATAGAAGAAGTCAACGAGCTTCGCGCTCGAGTAGTGGCTCTGGAGAATATGGTGCGAAACCTACGAACACCAGCAGCAGCACCAGCAGCATAACCAGTACCACCAGTACCATCAGCATCACCACCAACATCACCACCAACATCACCAGCTTCACCAACGACAACATCCGCATTCCACGCCTCAACATCGCACTCAGTACCTCAAACATCAACATCATACGCCCCATAGATACTAAGGAATATTATTAATAATGAGTTAAGATGTATTGACTCATTCTTCCTGAAGAATTACATATGTATACTTTATATATATGGATTGGAACAATAATAAATCTTTTCGTACTAAGCTATTACGTGTGAATCTTAACTAGTATGTACTACATGGTTAATTCATATCACAATATGCTATGATGTACATCTTTTGTTAATAACTTAACAATCGTTAATCATTGCTTCAATACAATAAACTCCATTTCGTAATAAACCAAGTGTATTACTCAAATATATGATTGATTGTATACTTTAATTTTCGATGTACTCGAAACTTTCTAGAAAATATCATTAGTGCCTTATGAATTTCACAAGAATTCCAAGAGCACCAACATCATATACCGAAGTATATCAATAACAATGAACGATGAAGTATTAATTCATAACTTCATTAGCGAAATATTTCACGACAATTATGAAATCTCTAAGGTTTTGGAGATTATTTATTCTCGTTTCAACAGCAAATCAAATGAGTTTAATATTATATTAGCTCATTAAAACCATGATTACATCTGAAGAATACATATATGAACGTATATCTTCTCTTTTGTACAAACTGTTAATTGTAAAAAATATTTTAACGGGTAGGTAAAACCCGAGAGATATTCATATCTCATATAAATATGTTACATTGTACATTCTTCCATTCTGATTCAGCAGTTGTTAACTATACTACTTACATTCACATGATATATGTATATGTTCACCAAAGAAAAACCATTTTCATACAAATTCAGTTACATACTCTGATTTTGACATATCGAAACTTAAGTAAAGCTTTAGCAAGTGTTATCTTCCTAAAGATCACTACATTCATGAATTATATTCATTCGTATTCTATGATGAATTATCAAATCAAACCACCGAACTTACCATTCCTTACTTTTGAAAATCACAACATTTCTTCGTCAACCGTTAGATCCATTGATGGATGCATCTTACGCTTAAACACTTCAAATTTAAAATTCTTGAAAACATCCTTTGAATCTTGACGATCGCAATCAGCGTTTAATCATCTAAAAATGAAATTTCTTGAAACCATTTCGGATTGATAACCGATGATTCAAATATGGCTGCATTAAATGCAGAGGAAACAGAAAAATTGTAGATGGTCTTAAGGGCCAACAGTTTGATAATAAAGAATGGTACGTTGGAAAAGCTCAAAAGAAAATTTGGAACTGAAAAACGGATTGAGCTAACCATGGAGGAGACCAAGGACAAACACAAGGGTCAAACCCTATATTCAAAGAATCCAGGTAATTTTGGATCCGGTGAAATCTTTAGAGAATATCTTGCTCCGAAGTCATGTTAAAAGCTTGCGGAAAATTTTTCTTCATCAACTTTCGAACTTAGAAATTCCAAAATATCATCATAAATATCCTCTATATTTCGAAAGATATCTTCATAACGATTCATGTCCGCAATTAAGTATCTCTTTGCGATATCTTTATAAAGGAAACTGTTTTAGTTTCTATATTCTGTAAAATTCGAGTTTAAATTATAAATGCTTTGAAGAAGTGTTGGGAATTGAAGCATGAGTTAGTATAATATAATGACGTCAGGCCAACGTGATTATATTACAGTAAGTCATGCTAAGTTTTTAATGGAAGATGATGATTCATAGATTTTATAATCATCATTTTCCATGTTACACGACTCTTACATTCTATTTAACCTCTAAATATATCAAGAACATATTTTTCTTGATGATTCGGTCTTTTCCGGATATTCTGGTAATATGACAAATCAAATCGTGCTATTACATTTCCTTTCTACTTTATATATTATGATCATTCGAAACTTCATACCTATGAATTCTGGACCATTACTCGCTTGACTTGAAGTCGGGAAGAAGAAACAAAAGCATAAAGCTCCGACATATAAGGGAAAATATAAAGCCCGATAACGACTCCGAAATTACAAACCGTGTATATCAATGCGTATAGCAATATAAAGACACAGGATAATTAAAAACACTATAACCCCAAGAGCATAGTAGAAGTAAACAGATTCCTCTGGCGGTAAAAGAAAAAGAAGAATGACTGCATAGATGGTCAATATAATAACCAGGATCAGAACTGGATTAAGCATTTTCTTAATCTTTTGGAAGTTTGAATTGAGAAAGAAAGTATAGAAGTGGTGAAGATAATGAAACGAAAGAAGCTAATTTATAGCAAAATTCCAAACACATCAATCGAGGCAAATCACCGCATTTAATCAAACAAATCTCAAAATTTCGTAAATACCGGAGAATCAAATCTTATAGATTACGAAGATTTCCTTTAATTCCTTGAATTCCGGAAATCAATCGTGACTACGTCAAAAGTTAAGGCGAACATTTAATTTTCTCATTTCACTCTTTTATGATAGCTTCATTTATACTCTTCCTATAAACGAATCGTTTTATCCATATTATTCAATAGTGATAAAACTTTATTTTTCAACTTATATTCATCATTAAAATATTCTTGTTGTAAACAATGAAGATCTCTATCAAATTTCATGACTGTGATTTTCACGAACTCCTCTTTGTTTGTCTGCCCTAATATTGTGGCATAAAATGCTCAAGGTTTTAAATGAGCTCAGTACTATTCATAACACATTTCATGTATCCAATTTACTGAAATGACTTGTATAACATCATCATTTTGAATGATATTCGCATTAATGATAAAATGCACTTCGTTGAATAACCTATAGAAATCATGGAAGGAGAGGTCAAACAAACGCGTAAAAGCAATATACCTATCGTTAAAGTCCGTTGGAATTCGCGTAGAGGCCCCGAATATACCTGGGAACGCAAAGACCATATGAAACGGAAATATCCCCATCTCTTCTCAACTGCTGATGCAAACGAGGAAACTACCTAAAAACTTCGGGACGAAGTTTTCAATAACGGGGAGGTACTATAACGACCCTCATTTTTTCCATTCTATATTTTTCCAATATTAAAAGCCCAAACAATATAATTAAAACTTAATGATTAAACTTTAATCAACAATTGTTAAGTGTTAAGAGTTAGAAAACATATTAATTAACTTTGTACAAAAATTGACAAGTTAATAAAAGATGAAAATAATAAACTGTTAGTCGACACTCACTGCTAATTAAAATTTATGCATTTATGTAATATTATAACTAATAACCTATAAGTAATAAATAAAAAGTGACATTTATATAAATAATAAAACAATTGGGAACTAAATATATACAAGTCATGAATTAGTAAAAAGAAAATAATACTTATCATGTAGTAAATGTAAAAATAATAATAATAATAATAGTAATAATAATGAGACTAAAAAAATCTTACATCCTTATGTTGACTAAAAATAAAGTGTAAACTAGTACATCCTTATGATGACTAATTATAAACTAGTACCACCTATTGTTGACTAAAAATTATAAAACAAAATAAAATCATTAATTAGAACATCCTTATGTTAACTAACACTCTAATACTTGCACTATATAAACACCTAGTTTCTCATTCACAAATCACACCAAAATCCTCTCTCAAAAACAATCTCTCCCTCTCCCTCTCTTATGGTATTCGGATCTTCAAGCTTGTTCTTCGTGTTCTTCAAGAATCTTCAAGGAGTTCTTCAAGATTTTCAAGGCTTTGATCTTCCATCTTCATCGTGTTCATCTTTTCTTTGTTAATTATCTTGAATCTTCAAAGGTATAACATAAACCCTAAACTATTTACATAAACTTTGATCTTTGATAATTCATATTCATATTATAAACTTGTTATTCATAAGTATATACATAAACACACCTAGATTTATATATACATATATACATGTAAAAAAAATATTTATATATATATATATATATATATATATATATACATATATATACGAATTATATATACATATACATATTAAAACCTTAAACCCTAATTACACCTAAACTATAATTCTTAAACCCTAATTAATTAAACTCTAAACATTTATGAAACCCTAGGACATTAATTACTAAACCCTAGTTATTAATTACTACTTTAATTAACTAACCCTAATTAATGAAACCCTAATACTACTTATACTAGTACTTAACATGTATACACTATTACTATTACTAGCACCTATAACCTACTAATTATATTGTAGCACAAAAACATTTTGGGATATGTATTAGAGATGTATAGATCTTCGAACTTTCTTGACGAATGGTTTCTACGAGATTCTAGGCAGAGGGTTTGGATTTCCGATTTAAAGGGTCCTATGGCTCAAGCCCCTAGATCTAAATTAGCCATTCGAAGGGAAAGGGGTGATTGGAAGCTTATCTAATACGGCAAGTATCCTAAAATGGAAACACTCATAAAAGTAGAAACTCTCTAGTCATAGAAACTTAGTAAAATAAGAAACTTTCTAAAAATAGAAACTTTATAAAAATAGTAACTTACTAGGAATAGAAACTTAGTAAAACAAACTATACTTAAACACATACTTAAACTTAAACATGGGCAAAACACTTAACTACTCTTAAATGTCAATAGGTTGACTTTCCTGCTCACTCGTTCAACTCTCTATTCCGAGGAATAACTCTCTCTACTTACTAAGGTGACTTTCATAGCCCCACTCTTATTGCTATAGCACTTTTTATACTTACTGGGGTGAGACACATGCTGCTTTTATACTTTAAACAACTTAGACACAAGTACGAACCTAAACTGTACTATGACTAGCTTATGCTACTAAGACCCCACAGTGATATTTTTTAATTGCTTTCAGGATAAGGCATTCTTAATTATTGGGGGTAGGCCTATCGGGAGTAACGTCCCCGATACATTTGACCGGATGTCTTTGTATTACTTAATAATGATTTAAACATGGTGATAAGGTACTGCCAACTTATCATCGGGGCAACAAAACAAACGTTTAGTCTAAAATATCACGAATCAGTACAACTTTTGGATCTGCGAGATCTACTTTTTGATCCTGCGGGAGATCAACTTTACAACTAAATCTTGTGGTCTAAAAACAACGATAACTACTTTTGTTAAACCTATGAACTTCACTCAACCTTTTTGGTTGACACTTTAGCATGTTTTGTCTCAGGTGCAGTTTGATTCAAGCTTTCTTATCTACTACTTATGTGATGCTACTTGGACTTAGGATCAAGAGATATCGCATTTATTACTTCTGCATATGAACAATTACTTTATCGTTATTTCCATTATTGTAACGACATTTCATTTTCCGCTGCGTACTCAATAAAGTTAAATTTTCTCATTTAGTATTGTTCTCGTATTATAATATGTTGGTTTATTTGATATTAGTAACGTTTCTTCCAGACCCTATTGGGAGGACGTTACAATATTCGATTTCGATAATTCAACCATAGAATGTAGTTTCACGTACTTGTGTCTATTTTGTAAATCATTTATAAAACCTGCATGTATTCTCATCCCAAAAATATTAGATTTTAAAAGTGGGACTATAACTCACTTTCACAGATTTTTACTTCGTCGTGAAGTAAGACTTGGCCACTGGTTGATTCACGAACCTATAACAATATATACATATATATCAAAGTATGTTCAAAATATATTTACAACACTTTTAATATATTTTGATGTTTTAAGTTTATTAAGTCAGCTGTCCTCGTTAGTAACCTACAACTAGTTGTCCACAGTTAGATGTACAGAAATAAATCGATAAATATTATCTTGAATCAATCCATGACCCAGTGTATACGTATCTCAGTATTGATCACAACTCAAACTATATATATTTTGGAATCAACCTCAACCCTGTATAGCTAACTCCAACATTCACATATAGAGTGTCTATGGTTGTTCCGAAATATATATAGATGTGTCGACATGATAGGTCGAAACATTGTATACGTGTCTATGGTATCTCAAGATTACATAATATACAATACAAGTTGATTAAGTTATGGTTGGAATAGATTTGTTACCAATTTTCACGTAGCTAAAATGAGAAAAATTATCCAATCTTGTTTTACCCATAACTTCTTCATTTTAAATCCGTTTTGATTGAATCAAATTGATATGGTTTCATATTGAACTCTATTTTATGAATATAAACAGAAAAAGTATAGGTTTATAGTCGGAAAAATAAGTTACAAGTCATTTTTGTAAAGGTAGTCATTTCAGTCGAAAGAACGACGTCTAGATGACCATTTTAGAAAACATACTTCCATTTTGAGTTTAACCATAATTTTTGGATATAGTTTCATGTTCATAATAAAAATCATTTTCTCAGAATAACAACTTTTAAATCAAAGTTTATCATAGTTTTTAATTAACTAACCCAAAACAGCCCGCGGTGTTACTACGACGGCGTAAATTCGGTTTTACGGTGTTTTTCGTGTTTCCAGGTTTTAAATCATTAAGTTAACATATCATATAGATATAGAACATGTTTTTAGTTGATTTTAAAAGTCAAGTTAGAAGGATTAACTTTTGTTTGCAAACAAGTTTAGAATTAACTAAACTATGTTCTAGTGATTACAAGTTTAAACCTTCGAATAAGATAGCTTTATATGTATGAATCGAATGATGTTATGAACATCATTACTACCTTAAGTTCCTTGGATAAACCTACTGGAAAATAGAAAAATGGATCTAGCTTCAACGGATCCTTGGATGGCTCGAAGTTCTTGAAGCAGAATCATGACACGAAAACAAGTTCAAGTAAGATCATCACTTGAAATAAGATTGTTATAGTTATAGAAATTGAACCAAAGTTTGAATATGATTATTACCTTGTATTAGAATGATAACCTACTGTAAGAAACAAACATTTCTTGAGGTTGGATGATCACCTTACAAGATTGGAAGTGAGCTAGCAAACTTGAAAGTATTCTTGATTTTATGTAACTAGAACTTGTAAAATATATGAAGAACACTTAGAACTTGAAGATAGAACTTGAGAGAGATCAATTAGATGAAGAAAATTGAAGAATGAAAGTGTTTGTAGGTGTTTTTGGTCGTTGGTGTATGGATTAGATATAAAGGATATGTAATTTTGTTTTCATGTAAATAAGTCATGAATGATTACTCATATTTTTGTAATTTTATGAGATATTTCATGCTAGTTGCCAAATGATGGTTCCCACATGTGTTAGGTGACTCACATGGGCTGCTAAGAGCTGATCATTGGAGTGTATATACCAATAGTACATACATCTAAAAGCTGTGTATTGTACGAGTACGAATACGGGTGCATACGAGTAGAATTGTTGATGAAACTGAACGAGGATGTAATTGTAAGCATTTTTGTTAAGTAGAAGTATTTTGATAAGTGTCTTGAAGTCTTTCAAAAGTGTATGAATACATATTAAAACACTACATGTATATACATTTTAACTGAGTCGTTAAGTCATCGTTAGTCGTTACATGTAAATGTTGTTTTGAAACCTTTAGGTTAACGATCTTGTTGAATGTTGTTAACCCATTGTTTATTATAACAAATGAGATGTCAAATTATTATATTATCATGATATTATGATATATAATATATCTTAGTATGATGTATATACAGTTAAATGTCGTTACAACGATAATCGTTACATATATGTCTCGTTTCGAAATCATTAAGTTAGTAGTCTTATTTTTACATATGTATTTCATTGTTAATACACTTAATAATATATTTACTTATCATTTAACATAATTAACCAAGTGTATCAATATCTTAATATGATTCATATGTACCTAGTAAGACGTTGTTATAACGATAATCGTTATATATACCGTTTTCGAGTTTCTTAAATTAATAGTCTCATTTTTATGTATATAACTCATTGTTAAAATACCTAATGAGATACATACTTATAATAAAAACATTTTAACTATATATATAACCATATATATGTCATTGTATAGTTTTTACAAGTTTTAACGTTCGTGAATCACCGGTCAACTTGGGTGGTCAATTGTCTATATGAAACATATTTCAATTAATCAAGTCTTAACAAGTTTGATTGCTTAACATGTTGGAAACATTTAATCATGTAAATATCAATCTAAATTAATATATATAAACATGGAAAAGTTCGGGTCACTACACTTATCAATAGAAAAGGTCACACTCTCGTCATCTATACTTATGGTCAATTTCTTACCAAACACGCCTATTATTGCTCTAGCCGTGTTTAAGAATGGTTTTCCTAAGATAAGAGTAACTCGAGAATCTTCTTCCATATCCAGAATCACAAAATCTGCTAGGAATACTAAAGCACCAACTTTAACTAGCATATTCTCCATTATCCCTCTAGGATATTTGATTGATCGATCTACTAATTGTATGCTCATTCGTGTTGGTTTTAACTCTTCAAGGCTTAGTTTAACGTATAATGAATAAGACATTAAGTTAATACTAGCACCTAAGTCTGCTAATGCTCTTATTGAATCAAGACTACCCATTAAACATGGAATTGTGAAACTTCCGAGGTCGGAGAGTTTTTCGGGTATCTTGTTCATTAATACTGCCGAACATGCATCATTCATTGTGACATCAGAAAGTTCTTCCATTTTCTTTCTATTTGTAATCAGATCTTTCAAAAACTTCGCATATCTTGGCATTCCTGAAATTACATCGATGAAAGGAAGATTGACATTTATTTGTTTAAACATGTCAAGAAACTTTGACTGTTCGACCTCGAGTCTTTCTTTTCTTTGTTTGCTCGGTTAAGGAAGCAGTGGTTGATATGGTTTAACGTATGGTTTAGGTCATGCTGAACCTTCTGGGATTTCAGGTTGTTGTTCATTGGCTTTCTCAATTACTAGTTCAGTCGCCTTCTCTGGTTCTGGTTGTGGTGGTGGAACAGGATAATCGGAAATGACTGGTATAACAGGTGGCGTAAGCGTCAAACCACTTCGGGTGGTAATTGCTTTGGCTGCCTCATTTCGACGGTTGGTATTTGTGTCGCTCGGTAAACTCCCTAGCTTTCTTTCACCAATTAACCTTGCTAGGTTACTTACTTCTTGTTCCAAGTTTTGGATAGAAGCTTGTTGGTGTCTGAATGATTGTGAGTTTTGTTCATTAGTTTATTTTTGAGATGCAACAAACTGTGCTTGGGATTCCATGAGCTTTGTTATCATTTCCTCCAGGTTTGGCTTTTTCTCGTCGGTTTGTGGTGGCTTATTAAGAAAATCGGGTCTTTGCTGATTGCTAGGACCTTGTTGGTTATACGAGTTATTGTTGGGCCCATTTGGATTGTATGGGGTATTGTAAGGTCGGTTGAAATTATTATTTGGTGGTTGATAATTATTTTGATAATTATTTCCTGACCTTTGGTTTATGTAGGAAACATTCTCACGTTGTTCCATTGTTTGATCAACACCAAAACAATCTTTCGTCAAATGTGGTCCTCCACACTGCTCACAACTAATTCGTATTGAGTGAATATCTTTAGTCATCTTTTTCATTCGTCTCTCGAAAGCATCTAACTTTGCGGAAATGGAATCAAAGTCATGGCTAGAATCGGCTCTAGCCTCTTTAGATGAACGAAAAATATCTTTTTCTTGATGCCATTCATGTGAGTGGGAGACTGTGTTATCAATAATTTTGTGAGCTTCAGTTGCGGTTTTCTTCATAATGGAACCACCAGCTGCTGTGTTGATGTCTTTTCGTGTAGCAACGTCGACACCTTGGTAGAATATTTTTACTATTTGATAAGTGTCTAAACCATGTTGAGGACATCCTCTCAACAACTTTTCGAATCTTGTCCATGCCTCATATAATGTTTCATTTGGCTTTTGCGCGAACGTAACAATTTATCCTTGAAGTCTCACGGCTTTAGATGCCGGAAAGAATCTTTTAAGAAATTTTTCTACTAAAACATCCCATGTATCAATCGCTCCTTCAGGTAACGATTCTAACCAATCTTTGGCTTCTCCCTTTAAAGTCCAGGGAAACAACATGAGATAGATCTGTTCATCCTCAACTTCTATGATTTTAAATAGAGTACAGATCCTATTAAAGGTTTGAAGATTTTCGTTTGGATATTCTTTTAGCGTACCAGTAATTTGGCATTGATTAATTACCATGTGTAGGATTTGTCATTTGATTTCATAATCTGTTGCATTAATGTCTGGTTGAGTAATGGCATGTCCTTGGCCCGTGCGTGTAGCTCTCATTCAATCTTCCATACTTAGAGGTCCTGATTTTCCATGATTGAATTTGTTGAATCTGAATCACTAGAGGATTTTGATTTAATGGTTTCTTCCTTGACAACCTCTGGTTGAATGATTGGTGGTTCAGGAGGAATAATTAGTGGTTCAGGATCTCTGAATTGTCCTTGAATATCCTCCGGGTTCTCAATTGTGAAGTTGGTTTCAAAAATTAGATTATCGGAAATTTGAGTTGGAGTACTTGTTCGACTAGATGATGATTCTAAAGAAAAATCAATGGCAACAATATTGGCTAGATGTCTTGATCGAGTTACAGGTGGTGAGCGTACGAAAGGTGGTGAACGTTTTGCTCGGTGCATTCACTGAATATCCTATTAGTTATAAAGATAAAAATTATATAAGTTATCAAATTAATAGATTTTTCTGATTTTGCCCACGTTTTGAATAGCCAATAGATGCAGCAGGTAGCCAGGACCCTTTAAATCGAAAATCCACAACTCGCTACTAACAAATTCAACTATTACTACGAACCAGAAAATTTTGTATGTCTATCAATTTAACCGCTTAAAATAATTTTTCGTCGAAATATAAAGGAAATAAAGAAAATTCTATAACCTAAAAACTAGAGTAGAAATGAAAAATAGAAAAAGTGCGTCGAAAAATAAAAGAACTAAAGTTTTACTTCTAAAGCTTAGCGTCGAAAAATCTTAAAACTAAAAGTTGCGACTAAAGGTCTAAAGGTAATAAAACTTATAATGCAATTCTAAAGGAAAAACAGCAATTACTTAAATCGGCACTAAAATCTATAAAAAACTAAATTCTAAAGTGGCGTCGTAAAATTCTAAAACTTAAACTAAGGTAAAATGAAACTAAAATTATAACTACAAAAAAAAAACGGTATCTACGTATATGATTTTTGATAGAATTTTTAGAAAAATAGTCTAATTTCTAGTAAGAATGACATTTTTTTTTTGACACACGTGGCTACACACACCCTTGTTTTGATGGTGGGAACTACTCTGGTTTCTTGCCTTCTTCTCTGTGTTGCTTTTTGTTAGTCAAAGATAAACTTCCAAAATTAAAATTACTTGTATAATTTAAATTTTAATTTACATTTACATTTACAACTCTTGGAAACGGAATAGAGACAAACATATCAAGAGTCAAAAGACTCTGACTAGTCACATGCACACAAGAGTTACGTCCAAATTTCTAGTAGTAAATTAATAGTAATATTTAAGGTCACCAAAAGTATGTGCATGTGCGTTTATTCTTTCTCTGTTGAATTGTGAGTCATTTAGGCTATCGAGTAGTATAAATATACACTTGACTTAGTTTTATCTACACACTATAACTTAACTACTTGATTACCTAATTACTAAATATAATTATATAAACTTTATATTTTTTACAAAATCTATCAATAAAACTAAAATAACATGTTTTACTTATTAATTACTAATTACTAATTAAAAAAATATTTACCACTAGTGCATGTCATTGTAGTATATTAAAATTACTTACAAAATGACAAGACACAGAGAATAATGTGACTTTTGATGTTCAACCAAACTAAAATAATGTTTTACAAAACATTTTTTTTTTTTTTTGATTTTGATTTTGTATTAATTTAAAGCTATAAAACAAGACCCAGGCGGGAATACTTACCACGCAATACTACCTAAAGTTAATATATTATACACAAATTAACGAAACTAATTAATTAACTAAAATAAACCCATTAAGACACTAAAAGTGACCCCCGCGGCGGCGCCAAAAACTTGATGTGTTTTCTAGGGTGTATGAAACGGTTATCAGTTTTATATTATTTACTATAGGAAATCACCAAAATTAAACTAAAACACAATAGGCAAGTATACCTATTGTATTGTAATATAGCTAAGGTAAAGTCTGGGAGGTCGATCCATGGACACTTTTATTGGGTGCTTTACTAGGTTATTTTGGTAAATTAAGTAACTAAGTTAGATTTAGTAACATATAGTAATTTTAGTAACTTTAGGGGATTTACCGTTTAACGACCGGTTTGTCTTTTTAGCTTTTCTTTTTAATTTAAACAACAAGATAATAAATTTAAACTAGATTATAGCAATGAAGTAAATAAAAATTACTACAGTAAATAAATATTACTTTAACTAGACAAGATGAAAATACAATAAAAAGAGTATTATGCTTATTTAACTTCCGTAGTTACGATGTTTGACTTTTAATTTTTTTACTTTTTTTACCCTGGGTTAATTTTCTTTGCACCCGTAGAATATTTAATATGTCCACATGGAGTTGTCCAGCGCAGTCCTATAATTACAAGCATCAAATGCGAGTGTCCTCGTCATTCTATCTTGTAACCACAGTCAAATATTCTAACTAATTACTATTTAGATGGTTTGACGCGGTTGTCACGTATGTCAATAATTACACCAGTTGTCACTGAATGTAACCCACCTTAATTTCAACTAGTCTTTTAACCATTAATCCATTCACGTGTCCGTTTCAATGAATAATTTACCATATATATAAATAACCCGTCTTCCGTGTCCGGTCAACGTACGTGATTACTTATACATATAGTAAATTATAAATAGTGGTAATTTAACAAGTTGTCACTTAATTATTTTACCATACCCATTAATAGTTAAAATCTCAATCTCTCTTAAGGTCGTTCTTTATCTAAATATTAACCGTTGTACAAATTAAATTAACTCATTTCCTATTTTTAGTCAAACATCTTAACTACTTGGGTTAAATAAGCATAATAACAAATTAGTTACTAGACATGGTAAAAAGATAAATAAAACTTACACAAAAGTTCTTAGCTTCCATTAATTCAACGAGGTAGAACTCTTCAAATTCAACACCAGTACAATACCAAATAATAATACACTTTTTACTACGGAGGATAACAGTATACTGAATTGTATTTCAAATTACTACTATTAACTACTACGGAGTACTATTTTTTTGTTTGTAAGTTTTGAACTCCCCACTCTTAGGTTGGTCTTGGAAATGGTTTATGTAGGTAGAATCAGGGGCCAGTGACCAAACTTAATATAGTATTTTAATCCAGTGTAGTGTGACTCAATTTCCATTGTACCTAACTTGTAATATATTTAACTCCATTGTATCTCGTGGGTATGAGCTGAATTACGTCAACTTTTATGGATAATTTGGGGTAAACATTTAAATCAAAGTTGTAGTGCTCTGAATTAAGAACGTCTGGGCTTTGGATTCACTTTTTTTCGAGTCCGGATGATTTAGTTATGATTTTTCTCGTGCAGGCGCGCAGAATTGGTGATTTCAATCTTTTTAACTTGTAGTCTTGAGGCGCAATGTTTTGGTCCTTTGTTGCTCATCAGAAATCTTCATTTTGTCTTCATTTTGAGCATTACTTCATTGATAATTCATAATAACATTTAATTCGACGCTTTAGATATTTTAACCAATTACAACTCGAAAACTACTCAAATACACATAAAATCATAATATTGAGGACTGATATTGCAATTAATAATATGTTCATTTTGAGCAATATCAGAATCTCAAAAACTTTGAACTGTTTTCATGAATTCATTTGACCTGTAACTATTCCTGACGATTCACGAATAATTAATTGTAAATAAATATATGTATATATAATAAATTAAAATAATAAGATACAATTTGATAATTGAGATTAAATATGTAAAATAATATACAAAATAATAAGTAGATATTAAAATAAAGCTATATATAGATGTATGTGATTTCTATAAATAAATATTATGATAGGTATATTGGAATACATATCAAAGGTATAGATATTATATGTTATTATATATATATATATATATATATATATATATATATATATATATATATATATATATATATATATATATATATATATATATATATATATATATATATATATATATATATATATATATATATATAATTATTAAATAATACATGATTAATATTATGTAATATTAATAGATTAAACATAATTGCAAGTTAAAAATATAATTGTTATATTAATGTTATTACTTCATTATTATTATTGATATTAATATCGGTACTATTGATATCATTATATATATATATTATATATGAAATTAAATACATTTAATTGGTCATATTATTATTAAATCTTATTATTATCATTATCAATATCATTACTATTATGATTTTAATTATTATATTGATTAGTATTATTATCATTACTAAAAATTTTCATTTTTATATAAAATTATCATTTTCATTAATTTTATTACTTTTATCATTATTCATGTTATTATTATTTTAATTAATATTATTATTAATTCTATTATCATAATAATTATTAGTATCTTTGTATTATTAATAAAATTATCCATATAATTATTATTAATATATTTATTAGTTAATAATATTAATTAAATATAAATAATAAAATTATAAAACTGTACCATTCTGTTATGAGTCCCAATCGATTTCTCCTTTTTATTTGTTTGTATATTTACAAGTTGATTCTTCATATCAATGATCTTCACTACATACAAAAAATCGATAACTTTATAGTACTACATCAAATATTCGGTTCCCAGCTGTATATACAACTATCCACACTGTAATTATTTATCTCTTTAACTAATTAATGAATAAATCTATATAAGCATATACATATATTACCCTAACATATATTACAACACATATACATATATTACAAGAACACTAACAATAACAATACATATTACTCCAACATACATATTACTCTAACCTACATACAGAGAGGTAGAGAGATCAATCGTTAACCAAAACCACCTCTCCATTCAGCCACCTTTCACCCCGAAACCACCATCAACCACCGATCACCCTTTTCTTTCTTCTTCTTGCTCGATGAACCATCACCCTTATCACATCAACATCTTTAAATTACTTTGCTGCTACCATTATGTCGTGTTCATCACCAAGACAGCCCTACCATCGACTATCATTACAAACCTCCACAAAAATAGCTATTTACTACCATTTTTGTTGTTACTAAACTCAATGTTTCTGTTTCCACTCGACCTCAATAGCCAAAACAAACACACACACACAAACCACACTGCTACAATACTGTTTTCAGTTTTAATTCAACGACCCAAAACAACCACTGTTCAGCTCCTTTTTCTTCACGCAACCATCAATTGTTGAACCCCACAAACACCACGATCACAGCCTCTGCTGCTACACTATGATGTATCCGTTAATCAAACACTAACATCGAAACCCACTTGTGTTATTTTTCCATGATTCAGGCTGCAGTACTTGTTTCCTTTTTCTATTTCAATCAAGTAACGATTACTATGATACTCTTGTTCAACAACCTGCAAAACTAATGAAAACACCCTCATCTGCTAATATTACGTCGACGTACTGTTTCTGTTCATCTGGTAGTATTTAAACCTCAATCACCACCATTTTAATCACTTCAAACTATCAACTACTTCACCATCACTAGTACCTTCTACTGCTCATGTTTTCTTTTCCAAGCAACCCAACCCAATACCATCAAAACCGTTACCAAACCTAAACTAATTGAGCCACTGCTACTGCACATTTTTCTCCAGTTTATCTGTTTGAAACAAGACTACTACAACCTGTTAAACTTCATCAACACAAACCCATTCAATCATCACTGTTACTACTAGACCTGCAATTTATGCTATTAAATAACTGTTTTCTATTCTCTGTTCAAAAACCGCCATGAACACCATTCAATAATATTCGTATTCAATTCATAGAAAAAAAATAACATATTAATAATAATAATAATAATAATAATAATAATAATAATAATAATAATAATAATAATAATAATAATAATAATAATAATAAAATATACAGAATATATAAAGGGATGAAGAAATTAAGAGAAGATCAAGGAACTAATTACCTACATCACCAATCAATGAATCGATTAATTACTTGAATCGGTTGATTGACTGATTAATGGATCAATTGATGATGATGATGACTAACGATGATAATGAAGACTGAGATGAATTGAAGACCTACTCTACACTTTTGATTTTGCTTGATTGATTGTTGATTAATGAATCGTAGAATTCATGAACTTTGATTTTTGTTTCGCCTGCGTATTGCCCTACTACCTCGATCTGTTTGAGAAGACGACCAGACGCTTTTCCACCCTTTTTATTAGGTATATTACTCCGTATTATTATTTATTATTAAGTATTAAATTATTAATATTATTATTATTAATTATTGTTATTATTGTTAACCTTATCATTATCATTAAAATGTATTATTATTAAAATTTTAGAATTATCATTTTTATTAAAATAAGTATTATTAATATTACTATGATTATGATTATGATTATTAATATTATTATTATTATTATTATTATTATTATTATTATTATTATTATTATTATTATTATTATTATTATTATTATGATTATTATTATTATTATTATTATTATTATTATTATTATTATTATTATTATTATTATCATTTTTATCAAAAATTATAAAATTATCATTTAGGTTATTATTAGTAACAATATTATTATTATTATCATTATTACTTTCATATTAATAAAATTATTATAACAAATAAATATTTTCTATATAAGAGTATATTTATTACAACTATCATAATATTTCATATAATTAAATATATTAGGATTATTTATATAAATATTTACATATAACAAGTTATTGATTTTTTTATATAATATTAATCATATGTATATATGAAACTATATAAATATTAACTATTTTAAATATATATATATATATATATATATATATATATATATATATATATATATATATATATATATACACATATATATAAATTAAATATATAAGATATATAATTTAAGACATAATATATAAATTTGTTTGTTTACGATTATATGTGTTAATATATATGTAAATGATATAGGTTCGTGAATCCGAGGCCAACCCTGCATTGTTCAATGTCGCCATATGTATTTTTACTACAAAATACAGTATTGTGAGTTTCATTACTCCCTTTTTATATATATTTTTGGGACTGAGAATACATGCGCTGATTTTATTAAAGTTTTACGAAATAGACACAAGTGATCAAAAACTACATTCTATGGCTGGATTATGAATATTGAATATCACCCCTTTTTAGCTTGGTAACCTAATAATTAGGAAACGGGTATGGCCCCTAATTGACGTGAATCCTAAAGATAGATCTATGGACCTCGACAAGTCCCATCCGGGGTACGGATGCTTTAGTACTTCGAGATTATTATTATTATACAGACGAGAGGTTCTGTTTGGGGATATTCGATACATTAAAGTTAAGTCGGTTATCAAGCGTTCACCATATGAATGATTTTTCTTTAATTTGCAGGTTACGCGTGTTATTTCGTACTCGGGTTACGTGTACAATTAAATATATGAAATCTTGTGGTCTATTAAAATGATGGAAATGAATGTTTATGATAAACTAATGAACTCACCAACCTTTTGGTTGACACTTGAAAGCATGTTTATTCTCAGGTATTAAAGAAATCTTCCGCTGTGCATTTGCTCATTTTAGAGATATTACTTGGAGTCATTCATGACTAATTTCAAAAGACGTTGCATTCGAGTCATTGAGTTCAACAAGATTATTATTAAGTCATTGATAGTTTCGATATATTATAAAATGGTATGCATGCCTGTCAACTTTCGATGAAATGAAAGTTTGTCTTTTAAAAACGAATGCAATGTTTGTAAAATGTATCATATAGAGGTCAAATACCTTGCGATGTAACCAAATGTAATGTATTCGTCCAGATGGATTAGGACGGGTCGTCATAGTTGGTATCAGAGCGGTGGTCTTAGCGAACCAGGTCTTGCATTAGTATGTCTAACTGATAGTTGTTTAGATGCATTAGTGGGTCTGGACTTCGACCGTGTCTGCATGTCAAAAGTTTTGCTTATCATTCCGTGTCGAAAATTACCTGCTTATCACTCTTAGGGAATCACTTGCTTATCATTCTTAATCTAGACATATATTACTGCCTGGATTACATGAATAGTGTATAGACAAAATTCATATCTTAGCGTATCTGCTAATTCATATCTTAGCGTATCTGTTACTCTAAACTTTGCCTAACATATTCCGTAAAATTCCTCTGTAATTTACGAAATATTTTGTTCTATGTATATAGATATTCATGTAATTAAAATACCATCCGATATCTGAAAATCATTTCATACAGAAAAACCCTTTACTCAATCTTACAAAATGGAACTAGCCACTAGTTCAAATCCCGCGGATTTCGACAGCCATTCCGACATGGATGTTCACCTAAGCTTCAAAAGCAGTGTGACCGGAATGGATCAACTAATTAGCCATAATCAATTTTGGATGAATTGGGGATGGGTTCGTAGCAGACTTAATCAATGGAGACGAGAAGAAGGCGATCCTATCCACTAACCGAATTCACCTCTTGGTGAAGAACCTGAAACACTTATCGGCGAACCTGTCCGAAACACCATTTTCAGCCTCATTTTCAGAGTAGCTTGACACGATTATATTCTATCCACAATTCTAAACCTTATTCATCCACTCGTTCCGACCGACAATCATCCCGGTGTAATAGAAGAAGTCAACGAACTTCGCGCTCGAGTAATCAATTTGGAGAATATGGTGCAAAAATTTACCAGCTTCAGCAACATCACCGGCACCAACAATACCATCAACAACCCATGCCTCAATATCTCATTATGTACCTCGAGTATAATCATCGTTCTACGTATCGTTCTACATTAATTATCTTCGTTCTTCATGGCGATTATGTAATCTCTAATGTTTTAGAGATTATGTATTATAGTTCTAACAGTAAATCTAATGAGATTAATATTATATTAACTCATTAAATCCATGATTACATCTGAAGAAAATATATATGTAAGTATATTTTCATAAAGATTGTAATTAAAAATTCTTTTGTAAAAACTGTTAATGGTGAAAATATTTTAACGGGTAGGTAATACCCGAGGAATATTTAGATTTCACATTAATAAGTTACACTGTACATTTTTCGAATCTGATTCAATAGTCATTTACTATCCTACTTACATCCACAGATATACGTATCCGTTCACCGCAGAATGACCATTTTCATTCAATTTCATATTTGGATTTTAACCTATCAGAATCCAACAAGTGACATAATGAAGAAAACATTGGACAAAAATAAAATTTGTTAGAAACAAATAATTTAACTATGAGAAGAATTTTGATAAGAATCCACGCTAACTGTTCCTAGCTAACTGTTTAATTCCGTATTAGATTTTATTTATCGCAATTTATTTATCGCAATTTAATTATCGTAATTTATTTATCGCAATTTAAATTCTCGTAATTTTATTTATCATCTTTTAATTTCTGTTATTTATTTTACGCACTTTAAATATCGGGACACGTATACAAGGTTTTGACATATCATATCGACGCATCTATATATATTATTTGAAATAATCATAGACACTCTTTATGCAGTAATGCTTGAGTTAGCTATACAGGGTTGTGGTTGATTCTAAATAATATATATACTTTGAGTTGTGATCGAGTCTGAGCCATGTATACAATGGGTCACGAATACATATTAATTAATTCGAATATTATATATTAAACTATATATGAATTGTTGAACTACTAATTGTGGACTTCTAACTACGGACTAATGACATTGGACCATTAAAATGAATTAAAATATTGATTATAACATATGAAACTAAACATTTCTTCAAGTTTGCCACTTGATTTCATCTTAAACCTCATTTGTATCTTGACGATTACAATCTGCGTTCAAACCTTTCATGAATCTTGAAAACACCTCAATCGAGAAGATGAACCAACCGCACTTCATCTACGGAAGAAAAGATTGATGCATATAGCTATGCACCTGAAAACACTCAGAACCTGAGTAAACGTTTAATACGTATCGGTGCTAGCTCCTTTAGCGTTGTTATTACCTAAAATAACTTTGCAATCCCTTTCCAAAGTAGTCAATTTTGTCACAGCTTCAGTAAATCAATTTCGACTTTTCATTTGAATAAGCCTTATTATAACTTTGATATATAAGTTTGCCTTTCATCATCGTTACCGGAGAACCGTTTATATTCCACCACATCAACAGTAAATTTACCAACAACTTTGTTGATCTTTGACTTTTTGAGAAATCATTACATTTATCGAAACTCTATCATGTACATATCCGCATCTTGTAACGAGAATTACCATACCAATTACCAAAAATCAGCAATCAGTATTTTGAACCTCACAGCGTTTCTACATCAACAGTTATATGTATACATATAACATTTATCTCTTAGAATCATGATCTTCCATTCTGAAATTCTGAAAAGCACCCAGGCTATGAATCAATACTCTGAATGTTGAAAAACCCAATGAAGTAGCAAAAACTGTAAACGACCTTAACAGTCAAAAGTTTGATGATAAATAATATTGTGTTGGAAAAGCTCAAAAGAAAATTAGGTACTGGAAAACGGATTGAGCAAATCATGAAGGAGACTGTGGACAAATCACAACGACTAAATCTGCCTTCAAAGAATCCTGATGATTCTGTTTTTGATGAAATCTTTTGCGAATACCTTACTTCTTAATTGCTCTAAATCATTGTGAATGAATTTCTTCATCACACTATGATTCTAAAATTCCAAGATATTATCGTATCTTTCATTATGAATATCCTCAATATTTCTGGAAGAAAGCTTCATAACTATTCTGATCCGATATTAATTACCTCTCCGTATTATCTGTGTTACATCATAAAAGAAACTATTTTAGTTTCTAAATTCTGAAACTTTCGAATTTAAAATATGAATGTTTTTGAAGTAGTGTTGGAAATTGATGCATGAGTTAGTATAATATAATGACACTTGCTCAACGTGATTATATTACAGTAATTCATGCTGAGTTTCTAAAGAAACGTAATGATTCACAGACCATAATGTCATCATGTGCCATGTTACACGACTCTTACATTCTATCTAATCTCTAAACATATCAAGAATATATTTTCTTGATAGTTTTATCTATTCCCTTGAATTTTGGAAATTTAACCAAATCAAGATCGTACTATTACAATCTCTCTCTTAGAACATTAGTCATGTTCATTCGAAACTTCATACTTACGAATTCTGGACCATTATTCGCTTGACTTAAAGTCGGGAAGAGAAAACAAAAGCATGGAGCTCCGAAATATAAAGGAAGATATAAAGCCCGATAACAACACATAAATTACAAACCGTGTATGTCAATGTTTATCGTAACATAAAGACACGGGAGAACTAAAAACACTATAACCCCAAGGGCGAAGTAGAAGAAAACAGATTCCTCCGGTGGAAGTTGAAAAAGGAGAATGATTGATGCGATAGTAAGGATAAGGACAAGGATTAGAACTGAATTAAGCATTTTCACAATCTTTTGGATGTATGAGCTAAGAAATACAGTATAGGAGAGGTAAAATATATGGAACGGAAAAAGTTTAATTTATAATGGAAATATCCTACGGAGTAATCGAGGAAGATGTAGTGACCCGAACTTTTCCATGTTTATATATATTAATTTAGATTGATATTTACATGATTAAATGTTTCCAACATGTTAAGCAATCAAACTTGTTAAGACTTAATTAATTGAAATATGTTTCATATAGACAATTGACCACCCAAGTTGACCGGTGATTCACGAACGTTAAAACTTGTAAAAACTATACAATGACATATATATGGTTATATATATAGTTAACATGCTTTTATTATAAGTATGTATCTCATTAGGTATTTTAACAATGAGTTATATACATAAAAATGAGACTATTAATTTAAGAAACTCGAAAACGGTATATATAACGATTATCGTTATAACAACGTCTTACTAGGTACATATAAATCATATTAAGATATTGATACACTTGGTTAATTATGTTAAATGATAAGTAAATATATTATTAAGTGTATTAACAATGAAATACATATGTAAAAATAAGACTACTAACTTAATGATTTCGAAACGAGACATATATGTAACGATTATCGTTGTAACGACATTTAACTGTATATACATCATACTAAGATATATTATATATCATAATATCATGATAATATAATAATTTAACATCTCATTTGTTATAATAAACAATGGGTTAACAACATTCAACAAGATCGTTAACCTAAAGGTTTCAAAACAACATTTACATGTAACGACTAACGATGACTTAACGACTCAGTTAAAATGTATATACATGTAGTGTTTTAATATGTATTCATACACTTTTGAAAGAATTCAAGACACTTATCAAAATACTTCTACTTAACAAAAATACTTACAATTACATCCTCGTTCAGTTTTATCAACAATTCTACTCGTGTGCACCCGTATTCATACTCGTACAATACACAGCTTTTAGATGTATGTACTATTGGTATATACACTCCAATAATCAGCTCTTAGCTGCCCATGTGAGTCACCTAACACATGTGGGAACCATCATTTGGCAACTAGCATGAAATATCTCATAAAATTACAAAAATATGAGTAATCATTCATGACTTATTTACATGAAAACAAAATTACATATCCTTTATATCTAATCCATACACCAACGACCAAAAACACCTACAAACACTTTCATTCATCAATTTTCTTCATCTAATTGATCTCTCTCAAGTTCTATCTTCAATTTCTAAGTGTTCTTCATAAATTCCAAAAGTTCTAGTTTCATAAAATCAAGAATACTTCCAAGATTGCAAGTTTACTTCCAAGTTTTCTAAATCCATTCCAAGTAATCATCCAAGATCAAGAAACCTTTGTTACTTATAGTAGGTTATCTTTCTAATACAAGTTAATAATCATATTCAAACTTTAATTCAATTTCTATAACTATAACAATCTTATTTCGAGTGGAAATCTTACTTGAAATTGTTTTCGTGTCATGATTCTGCTTCAAGAACTTTCAAGCCATCCAAGGATCCTTTGAAGATAGATCTATTTATCTCATTTCCAGTAGGTTTATCCAAGGAACTTGAGGTAGAAATGATGTTCATAACATCATTCGATTCATACATATAAAGCTATCTTATTCGAAGGTTTAAACTTGTAATCACTAGAATATAGTTTAGTTAATTCTAAACTTGTTCGCAAATAAAAGTTAATCCTTCTAACTTGACTTTTAAAAATCAACTAAACACATGTTCTATATCTATATGATATGCTAACTTAATGATTTAAAACCTGGAAACACGAAAAACACCGTAAAATCAGATTTACGCCGTCGTAGTAACACCGCGGGCTGTTTTGGGTTAGTTAATTAAAAACTATGATAAACTTTGATTTAAAAGTTTTTATTTTGGGAAAATGATTTTTATTATGAACATGAAACTATATCCAAAAATTATGGTTAAATTCAAAGTGGAAGTATGTTTTCTAAAATGGTCATCTAGACGTCGTTCTTTCGACTGAAATGACTACCTTTACAAAGATGACTTGTGACTTATTTTTCTAACTATAAACCTATACTTTTTATGTTTAGATTCATAAAATAGAGTTAAATATGAAACCATAGTAATTTGATTCACTCAAAACGGATTTAAAATGAAGAAGTTATGGGTAAAACAAGATTGGATAATTTTTCTCATTTTAGCTACGTGAAAATTGGTAACAAATCTATTCCAACCATAACTTAATCAACTTGTATTGTATATTATGTAATCTTGAGATACCATAGACACGTATACAATGTTTCTACCTATAATGTCGACACATCTATATATATTTCGGAACAACCATAGACACTCTATATGTGAATGTTGGAGTTAGCTATACAGGGTTGAAGTTGATTACAAAATATATATAGTTTGAGTTGTGATCAATACTGAGATACGTATACACTAGGTCGTGGATTGATTCAAGATAATATTTATCGATTTATTTCTGTACATCTAACTGTGGACAACTAGTTGTAGGTTACTAACGAGGACAGCTGACTTAATAAACTTAAAACATCAAAATGTATTAAAAGTGTTGTAAATATATTTTGAACATACTTTGATATATATGTATATATTGTTATAGGTTCGTGAATCAACCAGTGGCCAAGTCTTACTTCCCGACGAAGTAAAAATCTGTGAAAGTGAGTTATTGTGACGACCCGGAAATTTCTGACCAAATTTAAACTTTAATCTTTATATTATTCCGACATGATAAGCAAAGTTTGTTAAGTTAAATCTCAAGAATTTTAAACTGTGTTCATACATTCATTATAACCTCGACCAAATTCCGACGATTCACGAACCGTTATATATAAATAGATATGTATATATATATATATATTATAACTTGAGAATATTAATAAAGTATTAAACGTATAATACTTTACACGAACGTATTTGTTTCAATATGATTTTCGACGAAATTAAAAAAATATATTAAATGATTGAATTATCAGAAACATTGAATTATGATTACAAGTCTCTGTTGAGAGGTCCACTATGATTTGAGAAAATCTATTGCTCTTAACGATATTCAAAATAATTTGTAACGCTATTTATAAATAAAAACAAAAAGTGTCATTTACGAAAGTTAGACAAAAGTTAGTGGAGAATTGGTTTCCATAATATTCTATTAATCTATTTTCAAACGTACAAAGACGTTTTCAGTTTAAAAAGAACTTTATTATTAAAACGTATATAACTTTTATAAATATCTAGAATCACTTTTGATAACTCATTACTTAACCAGTATAATAAATATAACGATATTTATATTTTATTTCATTAAATATATATAACAATTTAAATTAATATTATATATATTTATACGCGTATTATACATACATAGTTTTTATACTTTTACTATATTTTAACTTTAACTTTATTTACTTTAACTTTAATAATTCACTTTAATAATTCATACTTTAATAATTCACTTTAATAATTCATACTTTAATAATTCACTTTAATAATTCATACTTTAATAATTCACTTTAATAATTCATACTTTAATAATTCACTTTAATAATTCACTTTAATAATTCATACTTTAATAATTCTCTTTAATAATTCACTTTAATAATTCATACTTTAATAATTCACTTTAATAATTTATACTTTAATAATTCACCTTAATAATTCAAAAATCTATTATAAATAGAATTCAATAGGTTTCATTATTTCATAGAAACTTGAAAATATATTTCTCTAAACTCTCTCAATCGAATTACATATATATATATATATATATATATATATATATATATATATATATATATATATATATATATATATATATATACTTAGTATTATTTCAAGATATTATTAGTATACATAAAATACTACGACGGAGTTATATTCAGACGATTTCAAAATAAGTTTTCAAATGAGATAGAGCTAAGGAAATTATGGGTTATAGCTATGAAGGTTATGGGTATTGATCGAGGGTATTGCTCGTGAGGTCAACCTAACGTTTATCATTTTCGTTGTGTCTACGTACTTTCCTGCAATATTGAATCACAATATTGATACGTTCGTGAATCTGAGACAAACCCTGCACTTGTTCAGTGCCGTCATATACATAATTGCTACGAAATACAGTATTGTGAGTTTCTTTTGCTCCCTTTTATATATATTTTTGGGACTGAGAATACATGCGCTGTTTTTATAAATGTTTTACGAAATAGGCACAAGTACTAAAACTAATTCTACGTGGGTTTAAACCAGAAATATACCCTTAGCTTGGTAACATTAAACTACTTGTCTATGTACGGTAGGCGCGAATCCTAAAGATAGATCTATTGGGCCTGACAAACCCCATCCTGACTATGGGATGCTTTAGTACTTCGAGGATATTTTAAACACACCTGATCTGGTGTACTTCAGAGGGTAAAACATGAACGTTAAGGCTTGTTACCGGGTTCCTACAACTTATAGAATACTTTTATACACTTGCGAGTGTACGGATATTTATAGAAACTGAAATCTTGTGGTCTATTACTATTACGGAAATGATGGATTATGATAAACTAATGAACTCACAAACCTTTTGTTTGACACTTTAAAGCATGTTTATTCTCAGGTATTAAAGAAATCTTCCGCTGTGCATTAGCTCATTTTAAGGATATTACTTGGAGTCATTCATGGCATATTTTGAAAGACGTTGCATTCGAGTCATTGAGTTCATCAAGATTATTATTAAGCCAATTATAGTTCGATGTATTATGAAATGGTGTGCATGCCGTCAACTTTCGTTGTAAAGAAAGTTTGTCTTTTAAAAACGAATGCAATGTTTGTAAAATGTATCATATAGAGGTCAAATACCTCGCGATGTAATCAACTATTGTGAATCGTTTATAATGTATATGAACGGGTCCTTTCAGTTGGTATCAGAGCAGTGGTCTTAGCGAACCAGGTCTTGCATTAGTGTGTCTAACTGATAGTTGTTAAGATGCATTAGTGAGTCTGGACTTCGACCGTGTCTGCATGTCAAAAGTTTTGCTTATCATTTTTAGTCGGAAATCATCTACTTACCAACCTTAGGAAATTACCTGCTTATCATTCTTAAGTCTAGACGCGTTTTCCTACATTTATTGCATAATAGTGTATAGACGAATTCTTATCTTAGCATATCTGTTACTGTGAACTTTGACTGACATCTTTCAAAGATTCCTCCGTAATTTATGGGATTTTGGTATTATATATACATATGTAAATTATGTATTGAAGAATACCAAATCTAAATTCTACAATCTATTTCATACTAAAAATTCTTTCCCTGATCATACAAGATGGATCCCTCAACCAGTTTGAGTTCCTCGGATTCCGACAGCTATGCCGATATGGATTTCCACATGAGCTCCGAAAGCAGTGTGACCGGAATGGATCAACCAATTAGCCATCATCTATTCTGGATGAATTCGAGATGGGTTCGTAATCTACTTAACCATTGGAGACAAGAAGAAGGTGATCCCTTTCATCCACCACATTGCCCTCTTGGCAATGAACCTGAAGCACTTACCGGCGAACCTGTCCGAAACACCATTTTCTCTCTTATTTCCAGATTATCTCGTCATGATTATATACTACACCAAATTCTAGATCTTATTTATTCGCTCATCCGAACTGACAATCACCCCGGTGTAATAAAAGAAGTCAACGAGCTTCGCGCTCGGGTAGTGGCTTTGGAGAATATGGTGCAAAGGTTACAAACACCAGCAGCATCACCAGCAGCATAACCAGTACCACCATCAACAACATCAACAGTACCATTACCACCACCAACAACAACCGCATCGCAAACCTCAACTTCACAAACTGTCCCACGAGCATCGACGTCATACGCCATGTAGATACCAAGGAATACCACAACGATGAAGTATTGATTCATAACTTCATTGGAGAAACATTCTACGGCGATTATGTAATTTCTAAAGTTTAGAAATTATCTATCCTAGCCTTAACCATAAATCAAATGAGTTTAATTTAATATTAACTCATTAAATCAATATTACATCTGAAGAAATATACACATATATATTTCCATAAAGACTGTAATAAAATTCTTTTGTACAAAATATTAATTGTGAAATTTTTTTTAACGGGTAGGTAATACCCGAGAGATATATAAATTCACAATTAATATGTTACATTCTTCGAATCTGATTCAGCAAATCATCCATTATACTCCCTACTTTCACAACAATATACATTCTTTTATAGAAATCAAAACAACCATACTCATTCAAAATCTAATTACATATTCTGATTTTGAAATCTCATAATTCGATTCAAGATATAACCAAAATCATCACTCTTAGATTCCTACATCTTTCAAAACTATACTTTGACTTCAAAACTGTCCTAGAACCTCATTTCTATTCATGGAACTCACAAAAATATTTGTATCATTCAAAATCTTAGAACATCATATGTATATTAACAATTACAATATGTGTTCAAACACTTCAAAATTCCTAAAGACATGCGAGATGATGATCCAACCACATATTACCCACTGTCATGCATCTGAAAAGCTGTTGAAACCAAAGTTATAGTTTAACACGTATCCGTGTCAGATCCTTTGATATTTATTACCAAATATAATTTTTCATTCTCTTTTCAAAATAGACAGTTTTGTCAAAGCTCCAGCAAATCACCTTCATTTATTTATACGAATAAACCTTATTATAACAATTACCCCTTCATCATTGTTACTGGGGAACCTTTCATATCTCACCACATTAGCAGTAAACTTATCAACAACTTCATTAACCTTCGACTTAAGCCTCTCCGAAAAGCCACTATACTTATTCATTAAAACCCCATCATGTACTCACCTACATCCTGTAACAATAATTGTCACACCAACTACTGGGAATTAGCAATCAGTATTTTGAATTTCGTGACAATTTTACGTCAAAAGTTATACATATAACGTCTATCTCCTAGACTTACATACTTCGAATGTGAATTTTCTGAAAAACATCCCAAAATATGAACTAGTTCTCCGAAATTGGAAAAATGCTGATGAAGCAGCAAAAACTGTAAACGACTTTAACAGTCAAAAGTTTGATGATAAATAATAGTATGGTGGTAAAGCTGAGAAAAAGAGAAGGTTTGAAACTGGAAAACGGATTGAGCAGACCATGAAGGAGGCTGTGGACAAATCACAAAGACTAAACCTGCCTTCAAAGGATCCAAATGATTCAGTGTCTACTGAAATCGTTAGCAAACACCTTACTTCTTATTCTAAACCTTCACAGACAAATCTTCTTCATCATCCATATTATCGTATCTTTTATTATAATATCTTCGATATTCCTGAAGATATTTTCACAACTATTCTTATCTGAAATCTTTTATCTCTTCGCAATATCTGCGTTACAACATAAAAAGAAACTGTGTTAGTTTCTAAATTCTAAAAAAAAAAATTTGAATTTAAAATAGGAATATTCTTGAAGAAGTGTTGGGAGCTGAAGCATGAGTTAGTATAATATAATGACACTTGATCAACGTGATTATATTACAGTAATTCATGCTGAGTTTCTAAATGGAACATGATGATTCACAGATCATAACGTCATCATGTGCTATGTTACACGACTCTTGTATTCTCTTTGATCTCTAAATATCAAGAAAATATTTCTTGATGATTCGGCCTTTTCCGAGGTATTCTGGTAATTTGACAAGTCAAGATCGTGCCATTACAATTTCCTTCCTAGAACAATAACAATGTTCATTCTGAAATTTATATCTGCGAATTCTGGACTATTACAAGCGGTGCTTAATCGCAAGAAGAAGAAACGAAAGGACAAAGCTCCGAACTAGAAATGGGAGTATAAATCATAGCAAATAAAAGAGAGCATTAACTGTGAATGACAATGATTATAGAAGAAGCAAGGACTTTGAAATATAAGGGAAGATATAAAACCCAACAACAACCCAGAAATCACAAACCGTATATATTAATGCATATAGCAATATAAAGACACGGGAGAACTATAAACACTATAAAGTCAAGAGTATAGTAGAAGTAAATAGATTCTTCCGGAGGCAGATGAAAAAGAAGAGCGACAGATATGAAAGTGAGGAGTATATCAAGAATCAGCACTGGATGAAGCATATTGACAAATACTTTAAAATATGAGTTGAGAATGTGTGAGTTGTAAGAAAACAAATGAGGTGGATTTATAGTGAAATATCCGACAGAGAAATCAAAATGGATTATCGCATTAATTCGAAGAGGATCATAATTTCCTTAATTTCCGAATAATCAAATCCAATAAAGATTACAAAGATTTTCTTTTCGGAGATCAATCGTGATGACGTCAAAAGATACGACGAATCACTATTATCTTATTTCATTCATTTACGATAACTTCACTCACACGCTTCGAGTAATCGAATTATTTTATCCATTCTTCTTGAACATGATAAAACTCTATAATCGTTATAATAACATTCTCATTGTTAGTCATGACGACCTCTATCAAATTTCGGGGACAAAATTTCTTTAACGGGTAGGTACTGTGACGACCCGAAAATTTTTGACCAAATTTAAACTTTAATCTTTATATTATTCCGACATGATAAGCAAAGTTTGTTAAGTTAAATCTCAAGAATTTTAAACTGTGTTCATACATTCATTATAACCTCGACCAAATTCCGACGATTCACTAACCGTTATATATAAATAGATATGTATATGTATATATATATTATAACTTGAGAATATTAATAAAGTATTAAACGTATAATACTTTACAAGAACGTATTTGTTTCAATATGATTTTTGACGAAATTAAAAAAAAATATTAAATGATTGAATTATCAGAAACATTGAATTATGATTACAAGTCTCTGTTGAGAGGTCCACTATGATTTGAGAAAATCTATTCCTCTTAACGATATTCAAAATAATTTGTAACACTATTTATAAATAAAAACAAAAAGTGTCATTTACGAAAGTTAGACAAAAGTTAGTGGAGAATTGGTTTCCATAATATTTTATTAATCTATTTTCAAACGTACAAAGACGTTTTCAGTTTAAAAAGAACTTTATTATTAAAACGTATATAACTTTTATAAATATCTAGAATCACTTTTGATAACTCATTACTTAACCAGTATAATAAATATAACGATATTTATATTTTATTTCATTAAATATATATAATGATTTAAATTAATATTATATATATTTATACGCATATTATACATACATAGTTTTTATACTTCTACTATACTTTAACTGTAACTTTATTTACTTTAACTTTAATAATTCACTTTAATAATTCATACTTTAATAATTCACTTTAATAATTCACTTTAATAATTCACTTTAATAATTCATACTTTAATAATTCACTTTAATAATTCACTTTAATAATTCATACTTTAATAATTCACTTTAATAATTCACTTTAATAATTCATACGTTAATAATTCACTTTAATAATTCACTTTAATAATTCATACTTTAATAATTCACTTTAATAATTCATACTTTAATAATTCACTTTAATAATTCAAAAATCTATTATAAATAGAATTCAATAGGTTTCATTATTTCATAGAAACTTGAAAATATATTTCTCTAAACTCTCTCAATCGAATTACATATATATATATATATATATATATACTTAGTATTATTTCAAGATATTATTAGTATACATAAAATACTACGACGGAGTTATATTCAGACGATTTCAAAATAAGTTTACAAATGAGATAGAGCTAAGGAAATTATGGGTTATAGCTATGAAGGTTATGGGTATTGATCGAGGGTATTGCTCGCGAGGTCAACCTAACATTTATCATTTTCGTTGTGTCTACGTACTTTCCTGCAATATTGAATCACAATATTGATACGTTCGTGAATCCGAGACAAACCCTGCACTTGTTCAGTGCCGTCATATACATAATTGCTACGAAATACAGTATTGTGAGTTTCTTTTGCTCCCTTATATATATATTTTTGGGACTGAGAATACATGCGATGTTTTTATAAATGTTTTACGAAATAGGCACAAGTACTAAAACTAATTCTACGTGGGTTTAAACCAGAAATATACCCTTAGCTTGGTAACATTAAACTACTTGTCTATGTACGGTAGGCGCGAATCCTAAAGATAGATCTATTGGGCCTGACAAACCCCATCCTGACTATGGGATGCTTTAGTACTTCGAGGATATTTTAAACACACCTGATCTGGTGTACTTCAGAGGGTAAAACATGAACGTTAAGGCTTGTTAACGGGTGCCTACAACTTATAGAATACTTTTATACACTTGCGAGTGTACGGATATTTATAGAAACTGAAATCTTGTGGTCTATTACAATTACAGAAATGATGGATTATGATAAACTAATGAACTCACCAACCTTTTGGTTGACACTTTAAAGCATGTTTATTCTCAGGTATTAAAGAAATCTTTCGCTGTGCATTAGCTCATTTTAAGGATATTACTTGGAGTCATTCATGGCATATTTTGAAAGATGTTGCATTCGAGTCATTGAGTTCATCAAGATTATTATTAAGCCAATTATAGTTGGATGTATTATGAAATGGTGTGCATGCCGTCAACTTTCGTTGTAAAGAAAGTTTGTCTTTTAAAAACGAATGCAATGTTTGTAAAATGTATCATATAGAGGTCAAATACCTCGCGATGTAATCAACTATTGTGAATCGTTTATAATGTATATGAACGGGTCCTTTCAGTTATAGTCCCACTTTTAAAATCTAATATTTTTGGGATGAGAATACATGTAGGTTTTATAAATAATTTACAAAATAGACACAAGTACGTGAAACTACATTCTATGGTTGAATTATCGAAATCGAATATGCCCCTTTTTATTAAGTCTGGTAATCTAAGAATTTAGGAACAGACACCCTAATTGACGCGAATCCTAAAGATAGATCTATTGGGCCTAACAAACCCCATCCAAAGTATCGGATGCTTTAGTACTTCGAAATTTATATCATATCCGAAGGGTGTCCCGGAATGATGGGGATATTCTATTATATGCATCTTGTTAATGTCGGTTACCAGGTGTTCAATCCATATGAATGATTTTTATCTCTATGTATGGGATGTGTATTAAAATATGAAATCTTGTGGTCTATTGTTACGATTTGATATATATAGGTTAAACCTATAACTCACCAACATTTTGTTGACGTTTTAAGCATTTTTATTCTCAGGTGATTATTAAGAGCTTCCGCTGTCGCATACTTAAATAAGGACGAGATTTGGAGTCCATGCTTGTATGATATTGTGTAAAAACTGAATTCAAGAAACTTATTTCGTTGTAACATATTTGTATTGTAAACCATTATGTAATGGTCGCGTGTAAACAGGATATTTTAGATTATCATTATTTGATAATCTACGTAAAGCTTTTTAAACCTTTATTGATGAAATAAAGGTTATGGTTTGTTTTAAAATGAATGCAGTCTTTGAAAAACGTCTCATATAGAGGTCAAAACCTCGCAACGAAATCAATTAATATGGAACATTTTAAATCAATAAGAACGGGACATTTCAGTTGGTATCCGAGCGTTGGTCTTAGAGAACCAGAAAATTTGCATTAGTGTGTCTTATCGAGTTTGTTAGGATGCATTAGTGAGTCTGGACTTTGACCGTGTTTTCTTTAAAAATGATTGCTTAACATTTTTGTTGGAAACTATATATTATTAACATGTATATATTATTTGATATATTAATCTCTTAACATGTTTGATATTGTGTGATAGATGTCTACCTCTAGCACAAATCCCATTGACTCACCTAATAATAACGAAGAGTCGAATATATATTGGACTGATTCACAAGTTCCCGAAGAGGAACCGGAAGAAGAATCAGAACCGGAAGAAGAATCAGAACTGGAAGAGGAGGAACCAGAGGAGAAAATAGAACCGGTGGGGGAAATAATAAAACGGTTAAGTAAAAGAAAATCCTCAACCAACCGACCAAGGTTAATTATGGTCAATGGTGTTTCCGCCAATGAAGCAAAATGTAGTGACCCGAACTTTTCCATGTTTATATATATATTAAATGAAATTGTTATTTACATGATTAAGTGTTTCCAACATGTTAAGCAATCAAACTTATTAAGACTTGATTAATTGGAATAGGTTTCATATAGACAAATGACCACCCAAGTTGACCGGTAATTTACGAACGTTAAAACTTGTAAAAACTATACGATGACATATATATGGTTATATATAGAGTTAACATGATTTTATTATAAGTATGTATCTCATTAGGTATTTTAACAATGAGTTATATACATAAAAATGAGACTATTAAATTAAGAAACTCGAAAACGATATATATAACGATTATCGTTATAACGTTTTACTAGGTACATATGAATCATATTAAGATATTGATACACTTGGTTAATTATGTTAAATGATAAGTACATATATTATTAAGTGTATTAACAATGAACTACATATGTAAAAATAAGACTACTAACTTAATGATTTTGAAACGAGACATATATGTAACGATTATCGTTGTAACGACATTTAATGTATATAGATCATATTAAGAGATATTCGTACATCATAATATCATGATAATATAATAATTTAAAATCTCATTTGATATTATAAACATTGGGTTAACAACATTTAACAAGATCGTTAACCTAAAGGTTTCAAAACAACATTTACATGTAACGACTAACGATGACTTAACGACTCAGTTAAAATGTATATACATGTAGTGTTTTAATATGTATTCATAAACTTTTGAAAGACTTCAAGACACTTATCAAAATACTTCTACTTAACAAAAATGCTTACAATTACATCCTCGTTCAGTTTCATCAACAATTCTACTCGTATGCACCCGTATTCGTACTCGTACAATACACAGCTTTTAGATGTATGTACTATTGGTATATACACTCCAATGATCAGCTCTTAGCAGCCCATGTGAGTCACCTAACACATGTGGGAACCATCATTTGGCAACTAGCATGAAATATCTCATAAAATTACAAAAATATGAGTAATCATTCATGACTTATTTACATGAAAACAAAATTACATATCCTTTATATCTAATCCATACACCAACGACCAAAAACACCTATAAAAACTTTCATTCTTCAATTTTCTTCATCTAATTGATCTCTCTCAAGTTCTATCTTCAAGTTCTAAGTGTTCTTCATAAATTCCAAAAGTTCTAGTTTCATAAAATCAAGAATAATTCCAAGATTGCAAGTTTACTTCCAAGTTTTCTAAATCCATTCCAAGTAATCATCCAAGATCAAGAAATCTTTGTTACTTACAGTAGGTTATCTTTCTAATAAAAGGTAATAATCATATTCAAACTTTAATTCAATTTCTATAACTATAACAATCTTATTTCGAGTGAAAATCTTACTTGAAATTGTTTTCGTGTCATGATTCTGCTTCAAGAACTTTCAAGCCATCCAAGGATCCTTTGAAGCTAGATCTATTTTTCTCATTTCCAGTAGGTTTATCCAAGGAACTTTAGGTAGTAATTATGTTCATAACATCATTCGATTCATACATATAAAGCTATCTTATTCGAAGGTTTAAATTTGTAATCACTAGAACATAGTTTAGTTAATTCTAAACTTGTTCGAAAATAAAAGTTAATCCTTCTAACTTGACTTTTAAAATCAACTAAACACATGTTCTATATCTATATGATATGCTAACTTAATGATTTAAAACCTGGAAACACGAAAAACACCGTAAAATCGGATTTACGCCGTCGTAGTAACACCGCGGGTTGTTTTGGGTTAGTTAATTAAAAACTATGATAAACTTTGATTTAAAAGTTGTTCTTCTGAAAAAATGATTTTTCTTATGAACATGAAGCTATATCCAAAAATCATGGTTAAACTCAAAGTGGAAGTTTGTTTTCTAAAATGGTCATCTAGACGTCGTTCTTTCGACTGAAATGACTACCTTTACAAAAATGACTTGTAACTTATATTTCCGACTATAAACCTATACTTTTTCTGTTTAGATTCATAAAACAGAGTTCAATATGAAACCATAGCAATTTGATTCACTCAAAACGGATTTAAAATAAAGAAGTTATGGGTAAAACAAGATTGGATAATTTTTCTTGTTGTAGCAAAGTGAAAATTGGTAACAAATCTATATTAATCATATCCTAGCTAACTTATATTGTATTATACATGTATTCTAATATATTATGTAATCTTGGGATACCATAGACACGTATGCAAATGTTTTGACATATCATATCGACCCATGTGTATATATTATTTGGAACAACCATAGACACTCTATATGCAGTAATGTGGGAGTTAGCTATACAGGGTTGAGGTTGATTCCAAAAATATATATACTTTGAGTTGTGATCTAGCCTGAGACGTGTATACACTGGGTCGTGGATTGATTCAAGATAATATATATCAATTTTTTTTCTGTACATCTAACTTTGGACAACTAATTGTAGGTTACTAACGAGGACAGCTAACTTAATGAACTTAAAACATCAAAATGTATTAAAAGTGTTGTAAATATATTTTGAACATACTTTGATATATATGTACATATTTGTTATAGGTTTGTGAATCGACCAGTGGCCAAGTCTTACTTCCCGACGAAGTAAAAATCTGTGAAAGTGAGTTATAGTCCCACTTTTAAAATTTAATATTTTTGGGATGAGAATACATGCAGGTTTTATAAATGATTTACAAAATAGACACAAGTACGTGTAACTACATTCTATGGTTGAATTATCGAAATCGAATATGCCCCTTTTTATTAAGTCTGACCCTAATTGACGCGAATCCTAAAGATAGATCTATTGGGCCTAACAAACCCATCTAAAGTACCGGATGCTTTAGTACTTCGAAATTTATATCATATCCGAAGGGTGTCCCGGAATGATGGGGATATTCTTATATATGCATCTTGTTAATGTCGGTTACCAGGTGTTCACCATATGAATGATTTTTATCTCTATGTATGGGATGTGTATTGAAATATGAAATCTTGTGGTCTATTGTTACGATTTGATATATATAGGTTAAACCTATAACTCACCAACATTTTTGTTGACGTTTAAAGCATGTTTATTCTCAGGTGAATACTAAGAGCTTCCGCTGTTGCATACTAAAATAAGGACAAGATTTGGAGTCCATGTTTGTATGATATTGTGTAAAAACTGCATTCAAGAAACTGACTTCGATGTAACATATTTGTATTGTAAACCATTATGTAATGGTCGTGTGTAAACAAGATATTTTAGATTATCATTATTTGATAATCTACGTAAAGCTTTTTAAACCTTTATTTATGAAATAAAGGTTATGGTTTGTTTTAAAAATGAATGCAGTCTTTGAAAAACGTCTCATATAGAGGTCAAAACCTCGCAACGAAATCAATTAATAAGGAACATTTTTAATCAATAAGAATGGGACATTTCAGTTGGTATCCGAGCGTTGGTCTTAGAGAACCAGAATTTTGCATTAGTGTGTCTTATCGAGTTTGTTAGGATGCATTAGTGAGTCTGGACTTCGACCGTGTTTACTTGAAAAATGATTGCTTAACAAATTTTGTTGGAAACTATATATTTTTAACATGTGAATATTATGTGATATATTAATCTTTTAACGTGTTTGATATTATGTGATAGATGTCTACCTCTAGAAAAAGTCCCATTGACTCACCTAATAATAATGAAGAGTCAAATGTAAATTGGAATGATTCGTGGACTGATTCACAAGTTCCCGAAGAGGAACCGGAAGAAGAGTAGGAACCGGAAGAAGAATCGGAACCGGAAGAAGAATCGGAACCGGAAGAAGAAATAGAACCAGTGGGGGAAATAATAAAACTGTTAAGTAGAAGAAAATCCTCAACCAACTGACCAAAGTTAATTATGGTCAATGGTGTTTCCGCCAAGGAAGCAAAGTATTGGGAGGATTACCAATTCTCCGATGAATCGGATCCCGACAAGGATTCCGATGATGTTATAGAAATTACCCCAACAAAATTTAATAAGGCAAAAGAGAACAATAAGGGAAAGGGCATAAAAATAGAGAAATTTGATTCCAAACCCGATGAACTTTATATGTATCGTCAACACCCGTATTTCTTAAGTTGTGACAATAACCCGGGAACCTCTAAACCACCAGGTTTTTCTAAACCAATGTGGAAAACGACGGCTCCTATTAGGGGAACATCATATATCCCTAGAAACTTGGCAAAACGAACCAAAACCGAAGAAGAAGAAATGAGCGAATCAGAATAAGATAGCTGTATTCGTGTGGTGTAATATATGTAATATAGTGTGCTTATGCTTTATGATATATGTAAAAATTGCTTGCATTAATAAGTATTTTTTTTATGAATCTAACTCTTGTCTATTTTACAGTATAAAAACACAAAATGGATAGACAACCCAATATTTTAAGAGACCTACCCGGAGACATGATTGATGAAATCTTATCTAGAGTCGGTCAGAATTCTTCGGCACAACTATTTACGGCGAAATCAGTTTGTAAGACATTCGAAGAACGTTCCAAGAATGTCTTGGTTTATAAGAGACTTTCGTTTGAAAGATGGGGGATATCACATTGGGAAACCCATAAGTTACGATGTGTTTACTTTGACGCATATATTGCGGGGAACCCAAATGCTATTTTACGCAACGGGTTAAGTAATTATTTTGACTCAATGTATCCGAATATAGGACTTCATGATTTAGAAAAAGCGGCTAACATGCAACACAAAGAAGCATGCTATGCTTACGGGTTAGTAATGTTCGCTTCTCACCAAAGTGAGAAAAAGAACATCGGGCTACAACTATTAAACAAAACATTCCCACAAGTGACGGAGTCGGTAATTGGGGTAAGAAATGAGGTTTTTAGGTTATTACGAGACTGTTGGTCATTACGTAACCCTCATCCCTTTGACGACGTTACAACACGCTGTCTTATCAACGGCCATAACGGTTATGTTCCACAAGACCAAGGATGGGAAGTAGTCCTACTAAAACCAGAATGCATAACTTGTTTCTGGACGTATGAATTACGTGTCTTTATTGCCTTTGCTGAACAACTTGTGTACTAGCTAGAATTATCTTGACAACTATCTTGTATCAAAGTTATTGTGTTCTATATTTCATGCTTTATATAAAATAAGCGGTATTGTAAGTTTGTAAAATATTGTATAAAAGTTTGAACGCGAAATATTATTATAATCAGTTTTTCATATAGAATTGTAGTAGTTGAATTGTATATTAGCTACTAAGTATGAACTTAACGGGTAGGTACTACACGAATTTAAACTTATAAAACGCTAATATGAAGAAAAAGCTTTTATAAATGAGTTCATATTATGCTACGAAATACTATTAACTACTCTTAATATTCTGTATGATTAACTTGTTCCATTTGACTATTTTGAAGTAAATGGCACCGACTACTCGACACACCGTGAATATGAATGAAGAGGAATTCCGTACTTTTCTAGCTTCAAACATAGCCGCAGTACAGGCTGCGCTACATACCAACAATAACCTTGGATCTAGCTGTACAGGAAATCGAGTAGGATGCACCTACAAAGAATTCACTGCCTGCAAACCTTTGGAATTTGATGGAACCGAAGGACCGATCGGATTGAAACGGTGGACCGAGAAGGTCGAATCGGTGTTTGCCATAAGTAAGTGTACTGAAGAGGACAAAGTGAAGTACGCTACGCATACCTTCACAGGTTCTGCGTTAACATGGTGGAATACCTATCTAGAGCAAGTGGGACAAGATGATGTGTACGCACTACCGTGGTCAGCATTCAAGCACTTGATGAACGAGAAGTACCGTCCCAGAACCGAGGTCAATAAGCTCAAGACAGAACTTAGAGGGTTACGAACCCAAGGATTTGATATTACCACATACGAAAGACGATTCACAGAATTGTGCCTATTGTGTCCGGGAGCGTTCGAAGATGAGGAAGAGAAGATCGACGCGTTTGTGAAAGGATTACCAGAAAGAATCCAAGAAGATATAAGTTCACACGAGCCCACCTCCATACAACAGGCATGTAGAATGGCTCACAAACTAGTGAACCAGATTGAAGAAAGAATTAAAGAACAGACTGTTGAAGAGGCCAATGTGAAGCAAGTCAAAAGAAAGTGGGAGGAAAACGGTGATAAGAATCACCAATACAACAACAACAACAATTACAACAATAATCGCAACAACTATCTCAATAATCGCAAAATCAATCGCAACTACAACAAAAGGCCCAACAACAACAACAATAACAACAACAACAACAACAACAACAACAACAACAACAACAACAACAACAACAGCAACTACAACAATCATCCCAACAACAATAATAACCGCAACAACAACAACAATCAGAAGCAACTATGCCAAAGGTGTGAAAAGCATCACTCGGGGTTCTGTACCAAATTTTGCAACAAGTGTAAAAGAAATGGTCATAGCGCGGTGAAGTGTGAGGTCTACGGACCAGGGGTAAACAGAACGAAAGGAACTAATGGTGTCGGAACGAGTAATGGCAGAGCAAGTAGTGTCGGAGCAAGTTATGCCAATGTAGTTTATTATAAATGTGGAAAATCGGGCCACATTATTAGAAATTGCCCGAACCAGGAGAACACGAATGGACAAGGCCGCGGAAGAGTTTTCAATATTAATGCGGCAGAGGCACAGGAAGACCCGGAGCTTGTTACGGGTACGTTTCTTATTGATAATAAATTTGCTTACGTTTTATTTGATTCGGGTGCGGATAGAAGCTATATGAGTAGAGATTTTTGTGCTAAATTAAGTTGTCCATTGACGCCGTTGGATAGTAAATTTTTACTCGAATTAGCAAACGGTAAATTAATTTCAGCAGATAATATATGCTGGAATCGAGAAATTAAACTGGGTAGCAAAATATTTAAGATTGATTTGATACCAGTAGTGTTAGGGAGTTTTGATGTAATAGTTGGCATGGACTGGCTGAAGAAGGTGAAAGCAGAGATCGTATGTTATAAAAATGCAATTCGCATTGTACGAGAAGAAGGAGAACCCTTAATGGTGTACGGAGAAAAGGGCAACATGAAGCTACATCTTATTAGTGATTTGAAGGCACAAAAACTAATAAGAAAAGGTTGCTATGCTGTTCTAGCACACGTTGAGAAAGTACAAACTGAAGAAAAGAGAATCAATGATGTTCCCGTCGCAAAAGAATTTCCCGATGTATTTCCGAAAGAATTACCGGGACTACCTCCACATCGATCTGTTGAATTTCAAATAGATCTTGTACCAGGAGCTGCACCAATAGCTCGTGCTCCTTATAGACTCGCACCCAGCGAGATGAAAGAAATGCAAAGCCAACTGCAAGAACTATTAGAACTTGGTTTCATTCGACCAAGCACATCACCATGGGGAGCTCCTGTTTTGTTTGTCAAGAAGAAGGATGGTACATTTAGGTTGTGTATTGACTACAGAGAGTTGAACAAACTTACCATCAAAAACCGTTATCCACTGCCGAGAATTGATGACTTATTTGATCAACTACAAGGCTCGTCGGTTTATTCAAAGATCGATTTACGTTCTGGATATCATCAAATGCGAGTAAAGGAGGATGATATTCCAAAAACTGCTTTTAGGACGCGTTATGGTCATTACGAGTTTATGGTTATGCCGTTTGAATTGACTAACGCACCAGCTGTGTTCATGGACCTTATGAACCGAGTGTGTGGGCCATATCTTGACAAGTTTGTCATTGTTTTCATCGATGACATACTTATTTAATCAAAGAAAGATCAAGAGCACGAAGAACATTTGAGAAAAGTGCTAGAAGTATTGAGGAAAGAAAAATTGTACGCTAAGTTTTCAAAGTGTGCATTTTGGTTGGAAGAATTTCAATTCCTCGGTCACATAGTGAACAAAGAAGGTATCCAGGTGGACCCGGCAAAGATCGAAACCGTTGAAAAGTGGGAAACCCCAAAAACTCCGAAGCATATACGTCAATTTTTAGGATTGGCTGGTTACTACAGAAGATTCATCCAAGATTTCTCCAAAATAGCAAAACCCTTGACTGCATTAAAGCATAAAGGGAAGAAATTTGAATGGAAGGATGAACAAGAGAAGGCGTTTCAATTATTGAAGAAAAAGCTAACTACGGCACCTATATTGTCGTTGCCTGAAGGGAATGATGATTTTGTGATTTATTGTGACGCATCAAAGCAAGGCCTCGGTTGTGTATTAATGCAACGGACGAAGGTGATTGCTTATGCATCTAGACAATTGAAGATTCACGAGCAAAATTATACGACGCATGATTTGGAATTAGGCGCGGTTGTTTTTGCATTAAAGACTTGGAGGCACTACTTATATGGGGTCAAAAGTATTATATATACCGACCACAAAAGTCTTCAACACATATTTAATCAGAAACAGCTGAATATGAGGCAGCGTAGGTGGATTGAATTGTTGAATGATTACGACTTTGAGATTCGTTATCACCCGGGGAAGGCAAATGTGGTAGCCGACGCCTTGAGCAGAAAGGACAGAGAACCCATTCGAGTAAAATCTATGAATATAATGATTCACACTAACCTTACTACTCAAATAAAGGAGGCGCAACAAGGAGTTTTAAAAGAGGGAAATTTAAAGGATGAAATACCCAAAGGATCGGAGAAGCATCTTAATATTCGGGAAGACGGAACCCGGTATAGGGATGAAAGAATTTGGGTACCAAAATTTGGAGATATGAGAGAAATGGTACTTAAAGAAGCTCATAAAACCAAATACTCAATACATCCTGGAACGGGGAAGATGTACAAAGATCTTAAGAAACATTTTTGGTGGCCAGGTATGAAAGCCGATATTGCTAAATATGTAGGAGAATGTTTGACATGTTCTAAGGTCAAAGCTGAACATCAGAAACCATAAGGTCTACTACAACAACCTGAAATCCAGGAATGGAAATGGGAAAACATTACCATGGATTTCATTACTAAATTGCCAAGGACTGCAAGTGGTTATGATACTATTTGGGTAATAGTTAATCGTCTCACCAAGTCAGCACACTTCCTGCCAATAAGAGAAGATGACAAGATGGAGAAGTTAGCACGACTGTATTTGAAGGAAGTCGTCTCCAGACATGGAACACCAATCTCTATTATCTCTTATAGGGATGGCAGATTTATTTCAAGATTCTGGCAGACATTACAGCAAGCATTGGGAACTCGTCTAGACATGAGTATTGCCTATCATCCACAAACTGATGGGCAGAGCAAAAGGACAATACAAACGCTTGAAGACATGCTACGAGCTTGTGTTATTGATTTCGGAAACAGTTGGGATCGACATCTACCGTTAGCAGAATTTTCCTACAACAACAGCTACCATTCAAGCATTGAGATGGCCCCGTTTGAAGCACTTTATGGTAGAAAGTGCAGGTCTCCAATTTGTTGGAGTGAAGTGGGGGATAGACAGATTACAGATCCGGAGATAATACAAGAAACTACCGAGAAAATCATCCAAATTCAACAAAGATTGAAAACCGCCCAGAGTCGACAAAAGAGCTACGCGGATAGTAAAAGAAAAGATATAGAGTTTGAAATTGGAGAAATGGTCATGCTTAAGGTTTCACCTTGGAAAGGCGTTGTTCGATTTGGTAAACGGGGGAAACTAAATCCAAGGTACATTGGACCATTCAAGATTAGAGATCGTGTCAGACCAGTAGCTTACCAACTGGAGCTACCTCAACAACTCGCGGCCGTACATAACACTTTCCACGTCTCAAATTTGAAGAAATGTTTTGCTAAAGAAGATCTCACTATTCCGTTGGACGAAATCCAAATCAATGAAAAACTTAAATTCATTGAAGAACCCGTCGAAATAATGGATCGTGAGATTAAGAGACTTAAACAAAACAAGATACCGATTGTTAAGGTTTGATGGAATGCTCGTAGAGGACCCGAGTTCACCTGGGAGCGTGAAGATCAGATGAAGAAGAAATACCCTTATTTATTTCCAGAAGATACGTCAACACCTCCAACTGCTTAAAATTTCGGGACGAAATTTATTTAACAGGCAGGTACTGTAGTGACCCGAACTTTTCCATGTTTATATATATATATTAAATGAAATTGTTATTTACATGATTAAGTGTTTCCAACATGTTAAGTAATCAAACTTATTAAGACTTGATTAATTGGAATAGGTTTCATATAGACAAATGACCACCCAAGTTGACCGGTGATTCACGAACGTTAAAACTTGTAAAAACTATACGATGACATATATATGGTTATATATATAGTTAACATGATTTTATTATAAGTATGTATCTCATTAAGTATTTTAACAATGAGTTATATACATAAAAATGAGACTATTAAATTAAGAAACTCGAAAACGATATATATAACGATTATCGTTATAACGTCTTACTAGGTACATATGAATCATATTAAGATATTGATACACTTGGTTAATTATGTTAAATGATAAGTAAATATATTATTAAGTGTATTAACAATGAACTACATATGTAAAAATAAGACTACTAACTTAATGATTTTGAAACGAGACATATATGTAACGATTATCGTTGTAACGACATTTAATGTATATAGATCATATTAAGAGATATTCGTACATCATAATATCATGATAATATAATAATTTAAAATCTCATTTGATATTATAAACATTGGGTTAACAACATTTAACAAGATCGTTAACCTAAATGTTTCAAAACAACATTTACATGTAACGACTAACGATGACTTAACGACTCAGTTAAAATGTATATACATGTAGTGTTTTAATATGTATTCATACACTTTTGAAAGACTTCAAGACACTTATCAAAATACTTCTACTTAACAAAAATGCTTACAATTACATCCTCGTTCAGTTTCATCAACAATTCTACTCGTATGCACCCGTATTCATACTCGTACAATACACAGCTTTTAGATGTATGTACTATTGGTATATACACTCTAATGATCAGCTCTTAGCAGCCCATGTGAGTCACCTAACACATGTGGGAACCATCATTTGGCAACTAGCATGAAATATCTCATAAAATTACAAAAATATGAGTAATCATTCATGACTTATTTACATGAAAACAAAATTACATATCCTTTATATCTAATCCATACACCAACGACCAAAAACACCTACAAACACTTTCATTCTTCAATTTTCTTCATCTAATTGATCTCTCTCAAGTTCTATCTTCAAGTTCTAAGGTTCTTCATAAATTCCAAAAGTTCTAGTTTCATAAAATCAAGAATACTTCCAAGATTGCAAGTTTACTTCCAAGTTTTCTAAATCCATTCCAAGTAATCATCCAAGATCAAGAAACCTTTGTTACTTACAGTAGGTTATATTTCTAATACAAGGTAATAATCATATTAAAACTTTAATTCAATTTCTATAACTATAACAATCTTATTTCGAGTGGATATCTTACTTGAAATTGTTTTCGTGTCATGATTCTGCTTCAAGAACTTTCAAGCCATCCAAGGATCCTTTGAAGCTAGATCTATTTTTCTCATTTCCAGTAGGTTTATCCAAGGAACTTGAGGTAGTAATGATGTTCATAACATCATTCGATTCATACATATAAAGCTATCTTATTCGAAGGTTTAAACTTGTAATCACTAGAACATAGTTTAGTTAATTCTAACCTTGTTCGAAAATAAAAGTTAATCCTTCTAACTTGACTTTTAAAATCAACTAAAGACATGTTCTATATCTATATGATATGCTAACTTAATGATTTAAAACCTGGAAACACGAAAAACACCGTAAAATTATATTTACGCCGTCGTAGTAACACCGCGGATTGTTTTGGGTTAGTTAATTAAAAACTATGATAAACTTTGATTTAAAAGTTGTTCTTCTGGAAAAATGATTTTTCTTATGAACATGAAACTATATCCAAAAATCATGGTTAAACTCAAAGTGGAAGTTTGTTTTCTAAAATGGTCATCTAGACGTCGTTCTTTCGACTGAAATGACTACCTTTACAAAAATGACTTGTAACTTATATTTCCGACAATAAACCTATACTTTTTCTGTTTAGATTCATAAAATAGAGTTCAATATGAAACCATAGCAATTTGATTCACTCAAAACGGATTTAAAATGAAGAAGTTATGGGTAAAACAAGATTGGATAATTTTTCTTGTTGTAGCAACGTGAAAATTGGTAAAAAATCTATATTAATCGTATCCTAGCTAACTTATATTGTATTATACATGTATTCTAATATATTATGTAATCTTGGGATACCATAGACACGTATGCAAATGTTTTGACATATCATATCGACCCATGTGTATATATTATTTGGAACAACCATAGACACTCTATATGCAGTAATGTGGGAGTTAGCTATACAGGGTTGAGGTTGATTCCAAAAATATATATACTTTGAGTTGTGATCTAGCCTGAGACGTGTATACACTGGGTCGTGGATTGATTCAAGATAATATATATCAATTTTTTTCTGTACATCTAACTTTGGACAACTAATTGTAGGTTACTAACGAGGACAGCTAACTTAATGAACTTAAAACATCAAAATGTATTAAAAGTGTTGTAAATATATTTTGAACATACTTTGATATATATGTACATATTTGTTATAGGTTCGTGAATCGACCAGTGGCCAAGTCTTACTTCCCGACGAAGTAAAAATCTGTGAAAGTGAGTTATAGTCCCACTTTTAAAATCTAATATTTTTGGGATGAGAATACATGCAGGTTTTATAAATGATTTACAAAATAGACACAAGTACGTGAAACTACATTCTATGGTTGAATTATCGAAATCGAATATGCCCCTTTTTATTAAGTCTGATAATCTAAGAATTAGGGAACAGACACCCTAATTGACGCGAATCCTAAAGATAGATCTATTGGGCCTAACAAACCCTATCCAAAGTACCGGATGCTTTAGTACTTCGAAATTTATATCATATCCGAAGGGTGTCCTTGAATGATGGGGATATTCTTATATATGCATCTTGTTAATGTCGGTTACCAGGTGTTCACCATATGAATGATTTTTATCTCTATGTATGGGATGTGTATTGAAATATGAAATCTTGTGTTCTATTGTTACGATTTGATATATATAGGTTAAACCTATAACTCACCAACATTTTTGTTGACGTTTAAAGCATGTTTATTCTCAGGTGAATACTAAGAGCTTCCGCTGTTGCATACTAAAATAAGGACAAGATTTGGAGTCCATGTTTGTATGATATTGTGTAAAAACTGCATTCAAGAAACTGATTTCGATGTAACATATTTGTATTGTAAACCATTATGTAATGGTCGTGTGTAAACAAGATATTTTAGATTATCATTATTTGATAATCTACGTAAAGCTTTTTAAACCTTTATTTATGAAATAAAGGTTATGGTTTGTTTTAAAAATGAATGCAGTCTTTGAAAAACGTCTCATATAGAGGTCAAAACCTCGCAACGAAATCAATTAATATGGAACGTTTTTAATCAATAAGAACGGGACATTTCACAAAATATTGGGAGGATTACCAATTCTCCGATGAATCGGATTCCGACGAGAATTCTGATGATGTTATAGAAATTACCCCAAGTGAATTTAAAAAGGCAAAAGAAAATAATAAGGGAAAGGGCATAAAAATAGAGAAATCTAATTCCAACCCCGATGAACTTTATATGTATCGTCAACCCCCGAAGTCCTTAAATTGTAACAATGACCCGGGAACCTCTAAACCACCAGGTTTTTCTAAACCGTTGTGGAAAACGACAGCTAGTATTAGGGGAACATCATATATCCCTAGAAACTTGGCAAAACGAACCAAAACCGAAGAAGAAGAAACGAGCGAGTCAGAATAAGATAGTTGTATTCGTGTGGTGTAATATATGTAATATAGTGTGCTTATGCTTTATGATATATGTAAAAATTGCTTGTATTAATAAGTATTTTTTTATGAATCTAACTCTTGTCTATTTTACAATTTAAAAACACAAAATGGATAGACAACCCAATATTTTAAGAGACCTACCCGGAGACATGATTGATGAAATCTTGTCTAGAGTCGATCAGAATTCCTCGGCACAACTATTTAAGGCGAGATCAGTTTGTAAGACATTCAAAGAACTTTCCAAGAATGTCTTGGTTTATAAGAGACTTTCGTTTGAAAGATGGGGGATATCACATTGGGAAACCCATACGTTACGATGTGTTTACTTTGACGCATATATTGCGGGGAACCCAAATGCTATTTTACGCAACGGGTTAAGAAATTATTTTGACTCAATGTATCCGAATATAGGACTTCATGATTTAGAAAAAGCGGCTAACATGCAACATAAAGAAGCATGCTATGCTTACGGGTTAGTAATGTTCACTTCTCACCAAAGTGAGAAAAAGAACATCGGGCTACAGCTATTAAACAAAACGTTCCCACAAGTGACGGAGTCGGTAATTGGGGTAAGAAATGAGGTTTTTAGGTTATTACGAGACTGTTGGTCATTACGTAACCCTCGTCCCTTTAACGACGTTACAACACGCTGTCTTATCAACGGCCATAACGGTTATGTTCCACAAGACCAAGGATGGGAAGTAGTCCTAGTAAAACCAGAATGCATGACTTGTTTCTGGACGTATGAATTACGTGTCTTTATTGCCTTTGCTGAACGACTTGTGTACTAGCTAGAATTATCTTCACAACTATCTTGTATCAAAGTTATTGTGTGCTATATTTCATGCTTTATGTAAAATAAGCGGTATTGTAAGTTTGTAAAATATTGTATAAAAGTTTGAACGTGAAATATTAGTATAATCAGTTTTTCATATAGAATTGTATTAGTTGAATTGTATATTAGCTACTAAGTATGAACTTAACGGGTAGGTACTACCCGAATTTAAACTTATAAAACGCTAATATAAAGAAAAAGCTTTTATAAATGAGTTCATATTATGCTACGAAATACTATTAACTACTCTTAATATTCTGTATGATTAACTTGTTCCATTTGACTATTTTGAAGGAAAGGGCACCGACTACTCGACACACCGTGAATATGAATGAAGAGGAATTACGTACTTTTCTAGCTTCAAACATAGCTGCAGTACAGGCTGCGCTACATACCAACAATAACCTTGGATCTAGCAGTACAGGAAATCGTGTAGGATGCACCTACAAAGAATTCACTACCTGCAAACCTTTGGAATTTGATGGAACCGAAGGACTGATCGGATTGAAACGGTGGACCGAGAAGGTCGAATCGGTGTTTGCCATAAGTAAGTGTACTGAAGAAGACAAAGTGAAGTACACTACGCATACCTTCACAGGTTTTGCGTTAACATGGTGGAATACCTATTTAGAGCAAGTGGGACAAGATGATGCGTACGCACTACCGTGGTTAGCATTCAAGCACTTAATGAACGAGAAGTACCGTCCCAGAACCGAGGTCAATAAGCTCAAGACAGAACTTAGAGGGTTACGAACCCAAGGATTTGATATTACCACGTACGAAAGACGATTCACAGAATTGTGCCTATTGTGTCCGGAAGCGTTCGAAGATGAGAAAGAGAAGATCGACGTGTTTGTGAAAGGATTATCGGAAAGAATCCAAGAAGATATAAGTTCACACGAGCCCGCCTCCATACAACAGGCATGTAGAATGGCTCACAAACTAGTGAACCAGATTGAGGAAAGAATTAAAGAACAGACGGCTGAAGAGGCCAATGTGAAGCAAGTCAAAAGAAAGTGGGAGGAAAACGGTGATAAGAATCACCAATACAACAACAACAACAATTACAATAATAATCGCAACAATTATCCCAACAATCGCAACATCAATCGCAACTACAACAAACGGCCCAACAACAACAACAACAACAACAACAACAACAACAACAACAGCAACTACAACAATCGTCCCAACAACAATAACAACCGCAACAACAACAACAATCAGAAGCAGCTATGCCAAAGGTGTGAAAAGTATCACTCGGGGTTCTGCACCAAATTTTGCAACAAGTGTAAAAGAAATGGTCATAGCGCGGCGAAGTTTGAGGTCTACGGACCAGGGGTTAACAGAACGAAAGGAACAAATGGTGTCGGAACGAGTAATGGCGGAGCAAGTAGTGTCGGAGCAAGTTATGCCAATGTAGTTTGTTATAAATGTGGAAAACCGGGCCACATTATTAGAAATTGCCCGAACCAGGATAACACGAATGGACAAGGCGGCGGAAGAGTTTTCAATATTAATGCGGCAGAGGCACAGGAAGACCCGGAGCTTGTTACGGGTACGTTTCTTATTGACAATAAATCTGCTTACGTTTTATTTGATTCGGGTGCGGATAGAAGCTATATGAGTAGAGATTTTTGTGCTAAATTAAGTTGTCCATTGACGCCGTTGGATAGTAAATTTTTACTCGAATTAGCAAATGGTAAATTAATTTCAGCAGATAATATATGTCAGAATCGAGAAATTAAACTGGTTAGCGAAACATTTAAGATTGACTTGATACCAGTAGAGTTAGGGAGTTTTGATGTGATAATCGGTATGGACTGGTTGAAAGAAGTGAAAGCAGAGATCGTTTGTTACAAAAATGCAATTCGCATTATACGAGAAAAAGGAAAACCCTAATGGTGTACGGCGAAAAGGGCAACACAAAGCTACATCTTATTAGTAATTTGAAGGCCCAAAAACTAATAAGAAAAGGTTGCTATGCTGTTCTAGCACACGTCGAGAAAGTACAAACTGAAGAAAACAGCATCAATGATGTTCCCGTCGCAAAAGAATTTCCCGATGTATTTCTGAAAGAATTACCGTGATTACCCCCACATCGATCCGTTGAATTTCAAATAGATCTTGTACCAGGAGCTGCACCAATAGCTCGTGCTCCTTACAGACTCGCACCCAGCGAGATGAAAGAACTGCAAAGCCAATTACAAGAACTTTTAGAGCGTGGTTTCATTCGACCAAGCACATCACCGTGGGGAGCTCCTGTTTTGTTTGTCAAGAAGAAAGATGGTACATTCAGGTTGTGTATCAACTACCGAGAGTTGAACAAACTTACCATCAAGAACCGCTACCCACTACCGAGAATCGACGACTTATTTGATCAACTACAAGGCTCGTCTGTTTATTCAAAGATTGACTTACGTTCTGGGTATCATCAAATGCGGGTGAAAGAAGATGATATTCCAAAGACTGCTTTCAGAACACATTACGGTCATTACGAATTTATGGTCATGCCGTTTGGTTTAACTAATGCACCAGCTGTGTTCATGGACCTTATGAACCGAGTGTGTAGACCATACCTTGACAAGTTTGTCATTGTTTTCATTGATGACATACTTATTTACTCAAAGAATGACCAAGAACACGGTGAACATTTGAGAAAGGTGTTAGAAGTATTGAGGAAGGAAGAATTGTACGCTAAATTTTCAAAGTGTGCATTTTGGTTGGAAGAAGTTCAATTCCTCGGTCACATAGTGAACAAAAAAGGTATTAAGGTGGATCCGACAAAGATAGAAACTTATGAAAAGTGGGAAACCCCGAAAACTCCGAAACACATACGCCAGTTTTTAGGACTAGCTGGTTACTACAAAAGGTTCATCCAAGACTTTTCCAGAATAGCAAAACCCTTGACTGCATTAACGCATAAAGGGAAGAAATTTGAATGGAAGGATGAACAAGAGAAAGCGTTTCAGTTATTGAAGAAAAAGCTAACTACGGCACCTATATTGTCATTGCGTGAAGGGAATGATGATTTTGTGATTTATTGTGACGCATCAAAGCAAGGTCTCGGTTGTGTATTAATGTAACGGACGAAGGTGATTGCTTATGCGTCTAGACAATTGAAGATTCACGAGCAAAATTATACGACGCATGATTTGGAATTAGGCGCGGTTGTTTTTGCATTAAAGACTTGGAGGCACTACTTATATGGGGTCAAAAGTATTATATATACCGACCACAAAAGTCTTCAACACATATTTAATCAGAAACAACTGAATATGAGGCAGCGTAGGTGGATCGAATTGTTGAATGATTACGACTTTGAGATTCGTTACCACCCGGGGAAGGCAAATGTGGTAGCCGACGCCTTGAGCAGGAAGGACAGAGAACCCATTCGAGTAAAATCTATGAATATAATGATTCACAATAACCTTACTACTCAAATAAAGGAGGCGCAACAAGGAGTTTTAAAAGAGGGAAATTTAAAGGATGAAATACCCAAAGGATCGGAGAAGCATCTTAATATTCGAGAAGACAGAACCCGGTATAGGGCTGAAAGGATTTGGGTACCAAAATTTGGAGATATGAGAGAAATGGTACTTAGAGAAGCTCATAAAACCTGATACTCAATACATCCTGGAACGGGAAAGATGTACAAGGATCTCAAGAAACATTTTTGGTGGCCGGGTATGAAAGCCGATGTTGCTAAATACGTAGGAGAATGTTTGACGTGTTCTAAGGTCAAAGCTAAGCATCAGAAACCATCAGGTCTACTTCAACAACCCGAAATCCCGGAATGGAAATGGGAAAATATTACCATGGATTTCATCACTAAATTGCCAAGGACTGTAAGTGGTTTTGATACTATTTGGGTAATAGTTGATCGTCTCACCAAATCAGCACACTTCCTGCCAATAAGAGAAGATGACAAGTTGGAGAAGTTAGCACGACTGTATTTGAAGGAAGTCGTCTCCAGACATGGAATATCAATCTCTATTTTTCTCTGATAGGGATGGCAGATTTATTTCAAGATTCTGGCAGACATTACAGCAAGCATTAGGAACTCGTCTAGACATGAGTACTGCCTATCATCCACAAACTTATGGGCAGAGCGAAAGGACGATACAAACGCTTGAAGACATGCTACGAGCATGTGTTATTGATTTCGGAAACAGTTGGGATCGACATCTACCGTTAGCAGAATTTTCCTACAACAACAGCTACCATTCAAGCATTGAGATGGCACCGTTTGAAGCACTTTATGGTAGAAAGTGCAGGTCTCTGATTTGTTGGAGTGAAGTGGGGGATAGACAGATTACAGGTCCGGAGATAATACAAGAAACTACCGAGAAGATCAACCAAATTCAACAACGGTTAAAAACCGCCCAAAGTCGACAAAAGAGCTACGCTGACATTAAAAGAAAAGATATAGAATTTGAAATTAGAGAGATGGTCATGCTTAAAGTTTCAACTTGGAAAGGCGTTGTTCGATTTGGTAAACGAGGAAAATTAAATCCAAGGTATATTGGACCATTCAAGATTATTGATCGTGTCGGACCAGTAGCTTACCAACTGGAGCTACCTCAACAACTCGCGGCTGTACATAACACTTTCCACGTCTCAAATTTGAAGAAATGTTTTGCTAAAGAAGATCTCATTATTCCGTTGGACGAAATCCAAATCAATGAAAAACTTCAATTCATTGAAGAACCCGTCGAAATAATGGATCGTGAGGTTAAGAGACTTAAACAAAACAAGATACTGATTGTTAAGGTTCGATGGAATGCTCGTAGAGGACCCGAGTTCACCTGGGAGCGTGAGAATCAAATGAAGAAGAAATACCCGCATTTATTTCCATAAGATACGTCAACACCTCCAACTGCTTAAAATTTCGGGACGAAATTTATTTAACGGGTAGGTACTGTAGTGACCCGAACTTTTCCATGTTTATATTTTTATATATATTAAATAAAATTGTTATTTACATGATTAAATGTTTCCAACATGTTAAGCAATCAAACTTGTTAAGACTTGATTAATTGAAATAGGTTTCATATAGACAATTGACCACCCAAGTTGACCGGTGATTCACGAACGTTAAAACTTGTAAAAACTATACGATGACATATATATGGTTATATATATAGTTAACATGATTTTATAATAAGTATGTATCTCATTAGGTATTTTAACAATGAGTTATATACATAAAAATGAGACTATTAATTTAAGAAACTCGAAAACGATATATATAACGATTATCGTTATAACAACGTCTTACTAGGTACATATGAATCATATAAAGATATTTATACACTTGGTTAATTATGTTAAATGATAAGTAAATATATTATTAAGTGTATTAATAATGAAATACATATGTAAAAATAAGACTACTAACTTAATGATTTCGAAACGAGACATATATGTAACGATTATCGTTGTAACGACATTTAACTGTATATATATCATACTAAGATATATTATATATCATAATATCATGATAATATAACAATTTAACATCTCATTTGTTATAATAAACAATGGGTTAACAACATTCAACAAGATCGTTAACCTAAAGGTTTCAAAACAACATTTACATGTAACGACTAACGATGACTTAACGACTCGGTTAAAATGTATATACATGTAGTGTTTTAATATGTATTCATACACTTTTGAAAGACTTCAAGACACTTATCAAAATACTTCTACTTAACAAAAATACTTACAATTACATCCTCGTTCAGTTTCATCAACAATTCTACTCGTATGCACCCGTATTCGTACTCGTACAATACACAGCTTTTAGATGTATGTACTATTGGTATATACACTCCAATGATCAGCTCTTAGCAGCCCATGTGAGTCACCTAACACATGTGGGAACCATCATTTGGCAACTAGCATGAAATATCTCATAAAATTACAAAAATATGAGTAATCATTCATGACTTATTTACATGAAAACAAAATTACATATCCTTTATATCTAATCCATACACCAACGACCAAAAACACCTACAAACACTTTCATTCTTCAATTTTCTTCATCTAATTGATCTCTCTCAAGTTCTATCTTCAAGTTCTAAGTGTTCTTCATAAATTTCAAAAGTTCTAGTTTCATAAAATCAAGAATACTTCCAAGATTGCAAGTTTACTTCCAAGTTTTCTAAATCCATTCCAAGTAATCATCCAAGATCAAGAAACCTTTATTACTTATAGTAGGTTATCTTTCTAATACAAGGTAATAATCATATTCAAACTTTAATTCAATTTCTATAACTATAACAATCTTATTTCGAGTGAAAATCTTACTTGAAATTGTTTTCGTGTCATGATTCTGCTTCAAGAACTTTCAAGCCATCCAAGGATCCTTTGAAGATAGATCTATTTTTCTCATTTCCAGTAGGTTTATCCAAGGAACTTGAGGTAGTAATGATGTTCATAACATCATTCGATTCATACATATAAAGTTATCTTATTCGAAGGTTTAAACTTGTAATCACTAGAACATAGTTTAGTTAATTCTAAACTTGTTCGCAAATAAAAGTTAATCCTTCTAACTTGACTTTTAAAAATCAACTAAACACATGTTCTATATCTATATGATATGCTAACTTAATGATTTAAAACCTGGAAACACGAAAAACACCGTAAAATCGTATTTACGCCGTCGTAGTAACACCGCGGGCTGTTTTGGGTTAGTTAATTAAAAACTATGATAAACTTTGATTTAAAATTTGTTATTCTGGGAAAATTATTTTTATTATAAACATGAAACTATATCCAAAAATTATGGTTAAACTCAAAGTGGAAGTATGTTTTCTAAAATGGTCATCTAGACGTCGTTCTTTCGACTGAAATGACTACCTTTACAAAAATGACTTGTAACTTATTTTTCCGACTATAAACCTATACTTATTCTATTTAGATTCATAAAATAGAGTTCAATATGAAACCATAGCAATTTGATTCACTCAAAACGGATTTAAAATGAAGAAGTTATGGGTAAAACAAGATTGGATAATTTTTCTCATTTTAACTACTTGAAAATTGGTAACAAATCTATTCCAACCATAACTTAATCAACTTGTATTGTATATTATGTAATCTTGAGATACCATAGACACGTATACAATGTTTCGACCTATCATGTCGACACATCTATATATATTTTGGAACAACCATAGACACTCTATATGTGAATGTTGGAGTTAGCTATACAGGGTTGAGGTTGATTCCAAAATATATATAGTTTAAGTTGTGATAAATATTGAGATACGTATATACTGGGTCGTGGATTGATTCAAGATAATATTTATCGATTTATTTCTGTACATCTAACTGTGGACAACTAGTTGTAGGTTACTAACGAGGACAGCTGACTTAATAAACTTAAAACATCAAAATATATTAAAAGTGTTGTAAATATATTTTGAACATACTTTGATATATATGTATATATTGTTATAGGTTCGTGAATTAACCAGTGGCCAAGTCTTACTTCCCGACGAAGTAAAAATCTGTGAAAGTGAGTTATAGTCCCACTTTTAAAATCTAATATTTTTGGGATGAGAATACATGCAGGTTTTATAAATGATTTACAAAATAGACACAAGTACGTGAAACTACATTCTATGGTTGAATTATCGAAATCGAATATGCCCTTTTTTATTAAGTCTGGTAATCTAAGAATTTGGGAACAGACACCCTAATTAACGCGAATCCTAAAGATAGATCTATTGGGCCTAACAAACCCCATCCAAAGTATCGGATGCTTTAGTACTTCGAAATTTATATCATATCCGAAGGGTGTCCCGGAATGATGGGGATATTCTATTATATGCATCTTGTTAATGTCGGTTACCAGGTGTTCAATCCATATGAATGATTTTTATCTCTATGTATGGGATGTGTATTAAAATATGAAATCTTGTGGTCTATTGTTACGATTTGATATATATAGGTTAAACCTATAACTCACCAACATTTTGTTGACGTTTTAAACATGTTTATTCTCAGGTGATTATTAAGAGCTTCCGCTGTCGCATACTTAAATAAGGACGAGATTTGGAGTCCATGCTTGTATGATATTGTGTAAAAACTGCATTCAAGAAACTTATTTCGTTGTAACATATTTGTATTGTAAACCATTATGTAATGGTCGCGTGTAAACATGATATTTTAGATTATCATTATTTGATAATCTACGTAAAGCTTTTTAAACCTTTATTGATGAAATAAAGGTTATGGTTTGTTTTAAAATGAATGCAGTCTTTGAAAAACGTCTCATATAGAGGTCAAAACCTCGCAACGAAATCAATTAATATGGAACGTTTTTAATCAATAAGAACGGGACATTTCAGAAGATCACCTTATTTAATTATAGAGATCTTAATTTCCTTATTCACCGAAGAATCAAATCTTTTAGATTTCGAAGAATTTCTTTAAATTCCTTGAATTCCGGAAATCAACCGTGACTACGTCACCAGTTAAGACGAACCTGCATTTTCTCATTTCATTCTTTTGTGATAGTTTCACTCGTACTCTTCACAAAATCAAATTGTTTTATCCATATCACTCACTGATGATAAAAACTCTAAATTCCAGCTCATATGAGTCATGAAAACATACTTATTGTCAGCCATGACTATCCCAATCAAATTTCGGGACGAAATTTCTTTAACGGGTAGGTACTGTGACGACCCGGAAATTTTCCACCAAATTTAAACTTAATCTTTATATATTTCCGACACGATAAGCAAAGTCTGTAATGTGGAATCTCAAAAACTTTGAACTGTTTTCATGAATTTATTTGACCTTTAACTATTCCTGACGATTCACGAACAATTAATTGTAAATAAATATAGGTATATATAATAAATTAAAATAATAAGATACAATTTGATAATTTAGATTAAGTATGTAAAATAATATACAAAATAATAAGTAGATATTAAAATAAAGCTATATATAGATGTATGTGATTTCTATTATGTAATATTAATAGATTAAACATAATTGCAAGTTAAAAATATAATTGTTATATTAATGTTATTATTACTTCATTATTATTATTGATATTAATATCGGTACTATTGATATCATTATATATATTATATATGAAATTAAATACATTTAACTGGTCATATTATTATTAAATCTTATTATTATCATTATTAATATCATTACTATTATGATTTTAATTATTATATTGATTAGTATTATTATCATTACTAAAAATTGTCATTTTTATATAAAATTATCATTTACATTAATTTTATTACTTTTATCATTATTCATGTCATTATTATTTTAATTAATATTATTATTAATTCTATTATCATAATAATTATTAGTATCTTTGTATTATTAATAAAATTATTCATATAATTATTATTAATATATTTATTAGTTAATAATATTAATTAAATATAAATATTAAAATTATAAAACTGTACCATTCTGTTATGAGTCCCAATCTATTTCTCCTTTTTATTTGTTTGTATATTTACAAGTTGATTCTTCATATCAATGATCTTCACTACATACAAAAAATCGATCACTTTATAGTACTATATCAAATATTCGGTTCTCAGCTGTATATACAACTATCCACACTGCAATTATTTATCTCTTTAACTAATTAATGAATAAATCTATATAAGCTTATACATATATTACCCTAACATATATTACAACACATATACATATATTACAAGAACAATAACAATAACAATACATATTACTCCAACATACATATTACTCTAACCTACATACAGAGAGGTAGAGAGATCAATCGTTAACCAAAACCACCTCTCCATTCAGCCACCTTTCACCCCGAAACCACCATCAACCATCGGTCACCCTTTTCTTTCTTCTTCTTGCTCGATGAACCATCACCCTTATCACATCAACATCTTTGAATTACTTTTGCTGCTACCATTATGCCGTGTTCATCACCAAGACAGCCCTACCATCGACTATCATTACAAATCGCCACAAAAATCGCTATTTACTACCATTTTTGTTGTTACTAAACTCAATGTTTCTGTTTCCACCCGACCTCAATAGCCAAAACAAACACACACACAAACCACACTGCTACAATATTGTTTTCTGTTTCAATTCAACGACCCAAAATAACCACTGTTCAGCTCCTTTTTCTTCACGCAACCATCACTTGTTGAACCCCACAAACACCATGATTAAAACCCCTGCTGCTAAACTATGTTGTATCCGTTAATTAAACACTAACATCGAAACCCACTTGTGTTATTTTTCCATGATCCAGGCTGCAGTACTTGTTTCCTTTTTCTGTTTCAATTAAGTAACGATTACTATGATACTCTTGTTCAACAACCTGCAAAACTAACGAAAACACCCTCATCTGCTACTATTACGTTGATGTACTGTTTCTGTTCATCTGATATTATTTAAACCTTAATCACCACCATTTTAATCACTTCAAACTATCAACTACTTCACCATCACTAGTACCTGCTACTGCTCATGTTTTCTGTTCTAAGCAACCTAACCTAATACCATTAAAACCGTATCCAAACCTAAACTAATTGAGCCACTGCTACTGCACATTTTTCACCTATTTATCTGTTTGAAACAAGACTACTACAACCTGTTAAACATCATCAACACAAACCCATTCAATCATCACTGTTGTAGTGACCCGAACTTTTCCATGATTATATATTAAATGAAATTGATATTTACATAATTAAATATTTCCAACATGCTAAGCTATCAAACTTGTTAAGACTTGATTATTTGAAATGAGTTTCATATAGATAATTGACCACCCAGTTTGCCTGATGATTCACGAACGTCATAACTTGTGATAATTATATAATCGCTTTTTTTTATGATGTAAGTTTTTATTTTATATATATATATATATATATATATATATATATATATATATATATATATATATATATATATATAAGAAGAAATACAATTAAATCAAAGATGTACAAGTAAAACACTATTTGCTACAGTAAAACACTATTTGCTACAGTAAAATATTATAGGTATATACACTTCAATGATCAGCTCTTTGTAGCCTTAATGAGTCACCTAAACATGTGGGAACCATCATTTGGCAACTAGCATGAAATATCTAAAAAAAATACAAACTAATGGAACCTTATATTCAAGGGTAGGATAACGTTTTTCTTCATCAACCATAACACTTTCATTTTTCAACTTTCATGCATCAAACTTATCTCTCTCTTGTTCTCTCTTTATGTTCTAAGTGTTCTTCATCACCTTCATCAAAATCTAGCTCAATCTAGCTCATAAATCCTAACCTAGATCAACTTACAAAACAACTACTCAAGAACACACCAAAAACACTTTCAAGTTTACTAGCTTACTTCCAATCTTGCAAATTCATTTCAAGTGATCATCTAATCTCAAGAAATCTTTCTTATTTATAGTAAGATATCTTTCTAATTCAAGGTAATACTCATATTCAAACTTTGATTCAATTTCTATAACTATAACAATCTTATTTCGAGTGGAAATCTTACTTGAACTTATTTTTGTATCATGATTCTGCTTCAATAACTTTCAAGACATCCAAGGATCCTTTGAAGTTAGATATATATTTCTCATTTTCAGTAGGTTTACCTACTAAAATTAAGGTAGTAATGATGTTCATAACATGAATCGATTCATACATATAAAACCATCTTATTCGAAGATTTAAACTTGTAATCACTAGAACATAGTTTAGTTAATTCTAAACTTGTTCGCAAATAAAGTTAATCCCTCTAACTTGACTTTTAAAATCAACTAAACACATGTTATATATCTATATAATATGCTAACTTAATGATTTAAAACCTGGAAACACGATGAACACCGTAAAACCGGACATACGCCGTCGTAATGAAATCGGGGGCTGTTTTAGGTTAGAAAAATAAAAACTATTTTAATCTTTGAATTGGAAGTTTGTTTTATGAAAAAATGATATTTCATATGAACATGATACTATATCCAAAAATTATAGTTAAACTCAAAGTGGAAGTATGTTTTTCAAAATGGTCATCAAGATGTCGTTCTTTCGACGGAAATGACTACCTCTTTAGTAAATTACATGTAACCTGTATTTACGACTATAAACTTTTATCTTTTTGTTTAGGTTCATAAATTACAGTTCATTATGAAACCATAGCAACTTGAATAACTCAAAACGGATTTAAAATGAAGAAATTATAGGTAAAACAAAATTGGAGAATTTTACTTGTTGTAGCTACGAATATTTACAACAAATCTACACTAATCATATCCTAGCTAACTTATATTATATTATACATATATTCTAACATATATTATGTAATCTTGGGATACCATAGACACGTATACAATGTTTTTACATATCATATCGACCCATCTATATATATATATATATATATATATATATATATATATATATATATATATATATATTATTTGGAACAACCATAGACACTCTATATGCTGTAATTTTCGTGTTCGCTATACAGGGTTGAGGTTGATTCCAATAATATATATACTTTGAGTTGTGATCTAGCCGGAGACGTGTATACACTATGTCGTGGATTGATTCAAGATAATATATATTGATTTATTTCTGTACATCTAACTGTGGACAACTAGTTATAGGTTACTAACGAGGACTGCTAACTTAACAAACTTAAATCATAAAAACGTAATAAAAAATGTTGTGAATAAATTTCAATCATACTTTGATATATATATATATGTACACATTTGTTATAGGTTCGTGAATCGACCAGTGGCCAAGTCTTATTTCCAACGAAGGAAAAATCTGTGAAAGTGAGTTATAGTCCCATTTTTTACTATCTAATATTTTTGGGATGAGAATACATGCAGTTTTATAAATGTTTTACAAAATAGACACAAGTACTTGAAACTACATTCTATGTTGGATTATGAATATCGCCCTTTTTAGCTTGGTAACCTAGGAATTAGGGAAGAGTACCCCTAATTGACGTGAATCCTAAAGATAGATCTATGGGCCTAACAAACCCCATCCAAGGTACGGATGCTTTAGTACTTCGATTTTTATACAGACGAGAGGATTCTGTTTTGGGGATATTCTATATGCATCTTGTTAATTTCGGTTACCAGGTGTTCATCATATGAATGATTTTACCGTAATGCAGATGTGAGGATTTTGCTTAAGGATTATGTTTATAAAATGAAATCTTGTGGTCTATTATTATTACAATTTGATATATATGGATTAAACCTATAACTCACCAACATTTTGTTGACGTTTTAAGCATGTTTATTCTCATTTGATTATTAAGAGCTTCCGCTGTTGCATGCTAAATTAAGGACAAGAATTGGAGTCAGCATGCTTATATAATATTGTTTAAAAACTGCATTCGAAGACTTAAGTTATTGTGTAATATTATTGTAAACCATTATGTAATGGTCGAGTGAAAACGCTATATTATAGATTATCATTATTTGATAATCTTCGTAATGTTTTAAACCTTATTCGATAAAATAAAGGTTATAGTTTGTTTTAAAAACGAATGCAGTCTTTGAAAAACGTCTCATATAGAGGTCAAAACCTCGCAAAGAAACCAATTAATATGAAACGTTTATAATTGATATGAATGGTACATTTCAGTTGGTATCCGAGCGTTGGTCTTAGAGAACCATAAGTTTGCATTAGTGTGTCTTATCGAGTTCGTTAGGATGCATTAGTGAGTCTGGACTTCGACCGTGTTTACTTGAAAAATGATTGCTTAACATTTTTTTGTTGGAAACTATATATTGTTAACATGTAAATATTATGTGATATATTAATCTCTTAACGCGTTTGATATTGTGTGATAGATGTCTACCTCTAGTACAAATCTCATCGACTCACCTAATAATAATGAAGAGTCGAATATATATTAGGAAGATTCACAAATTCCCGAAGAGGAACCGGAAGAGGAGGAACTGGAAGAGGAGGAACCGGAAGAGGATGAACCGGAAGAATAGGAACCGGAAGAAGAGATTCTGGAGGGGAAAATATTAGGAATCACAGAAAAATAGATAAATAAAAGAAAATCCTCAACCAATGGACCAAAGTTAATAATGGTCAATGGTGTTTCCGCCAAGGAAGCAAAAGATTGGGAAAATTGCCAATTTTCTGATGAATCAAATTCCGATGAGGATTCTAATGATGTTATAGAAATTACCTCGACCCAATTTGAAAAAGTAAAAGAAAATAATAAGGGAAAGGGCATCAAAATAGAGAAACCTGATTCCAACCCCGATGAATTTTATATGTATCGTCAACACCTGTATTTCTTAAGTTGTAACAATAACCCGAGAACCTCTAAGCCACCAGGTTTTTCTAAACCATTTGTGAAAACAACGGGTCGTATTAGAGGAACATCATATATCCCTAGGAAATTAGCGAAACAAACCAAGTCCGAAGAGGAAGAAACGAGTGAGTCAGAATAAAGAGTTGTAATCATGTTGTGTAATATATGTATTTTAGTGTGCTTGTATTTTCATGTTATATGTAAAAATTGCTTGTATTGTTTGTTAATTATCTTTTACGAATCTAATCCTCGTCTATTTTACAGTATATAAAAACACACAATGGATGTTAAGGATAGACAACCGAATATTTTAGAAGACCTACCCGGGGTCATGATTGATGAAATCTTGTCTAAAGTCGGCCAGAATTCGTCGGCACAATTATTTACGGCAAAATTAGTTTGTAGAACATTTGAAGAACGTTCCAGGCATGCCTTAGTTTATAAAAGGCTTTCATTTGAAAGATGGGTATATCACATTGGGGACACCGTAAGTTACGCCGTGTTTTCTTTAAAGCGTTAAATGCGGAGAACCTAAATGTAATTTTACGCTACGGGTTAAGAACCTATTTTGACTCAACATATCCCAATGTAGGACTTCGTGAGTTAGAAAGAGCTTCTTACATGCAACATAAAGAAGCATGTTATGCTTACGGGTTAGTGATGTTCGCGTCTCACCAAAGTGAGAAAAAGAACATCGGATTATAACTTTTAATAAAAACCTTCCCACAAGTGACGGATTCAGTAATTGGGGTGAGAAACAAGGTTTTTAGATTATTACGGGGCTGTTGGACATTACAAACCCCTCGTCCCTTTGATGACATTAAAACATGCTGTCTTGTCAATGGACACAACAGTTATGTTCCACAAGACCAAGGATGGGAAGTAGTCTTAGTAAAACCAGAATGCATGACTTGTTTCTGGACTTATGAATTACGTGTTTTTATTGCCTTTGCTGAACGACTTGCGTATTAACTAGGATTGCTGTCACAACTATTTTGTATCAAAGTTATTGTGTGCTATATTTCATGCTATATGTATAATAGCGGTATTGTAAGTTTGTAAAATATTGTATAAAAGTTTGAACGCAAAATATTATTATAATCAGTTTTTCATATAGAATTGTAGTAGTTGAATTGTATGTTAGCTACTAAGTATGAACTTAACGGGTAGGTACTACCCGAATTAAAAATTATAAAACGCTAATATGAAGAAAAAGCTTTTAAAAATAAGTTCATATTATGCTATGAAATACTATTGACTACTCTTAAAATTCTATATGATTAACTCAATTCTTTTGGCTATTTTTGAAGGAAATGGCACCGACTACTCGTCAGAATTTGAATATGAGCGAGGAAGATTTCCGTGCATTCCTTGCCGCAAACATAGCTGCAGTTCAGGCTGCGATGCAAAACAACAACAATAACTCTGGGTCTAGCAGTGGAGTTAACTCTACAGGAAACCGTGTAGGATGCTCCTACAAGGCTTTCACTGCCTGTAAACCTCTAGAATTTGATGGAACTGAAGGACCAGTCGGACTGAAATGATGGACCGAGAAGGTAGAGTCTGTGTTTGCTATAAGCAAATGTGCAGAAAAAGACAGGGTTAAGTACGTCACACATACCTTCACAGGTACTGCGTTAACATGGTGGAACACCTACCTCGAACAGGTGGGACAAGATGCTGCTTACGCACTACCGTGGCCAGTATTTAAACACTTGATGAATGAGCAGTATCGTCCCAGAAATGAAGTCAATAAGCTCAAGACAGAGCTTAGAGAATTACGAGCGTAAGGATTCGATATTACCACATACGAACGACGATTCATAGAGTTGTGTTTATTGTGTCCAAGAGTGTTCGAAGATGAAGAAGAGCAGATCGATGCGTTTGTAAAAGGGTTACCAGAGAGAATTCAGGAGGATGTGAGTGCGAGCGTGCCTACCTCAATGCAAAAGGCAAGTCGAATGGCTCAAAAACTTATAAATCAGATCGAGGGGAGGATTAAAGAGCAGGCAGCCGAGGAGGCCAAATTGAAACAAGTCAAGAGGAAGTGGGAAGAAAATAGTGACAAGGGTCACCAATACAACAACAGTAACTATCACTTCAACAGTCAGCCCAACAATCAAAACTACAATCGCACCATTTTTCGCAAAAACAAACGCAACAACAACCATCTCAATAACAACAACAACTACAACAACCGTTCCAACAACAATAACAACCACAACAACAACAATCCCAGCAATAACAATAAGGGGTAGAAACCGTGCCAGAGGTGTGAAGGATACCATCCGAATAGGTTCTGCACGACATTTTGCACCAAGTGTAAGAGAAATGGTCATAGTGCGATGAAGTGTGAAGTCTATGGACCAATGACCAACAGAATTAAAAGAACAAATAATGACGGAACAAATAATGTCAGAACAAATAATGCCGCCATTATTTGTTATGGATGTGGGAAACCGGGCCACTTCAGGACTAACTGCCCGAACCAAGGGAATACTAATGGGTAAGGCCACGGAAGAGTCTTCAATATTAATGCGGCAGAAGCACAGGAAGACCCGGAGCTTGTTACGGGTAAGTTTCTTATTGATGAAAAACCTGCGTATGTTTTATTTGATTCGAGTGCGGATAGAAGCTATATGAGTAGAGATTTTTGTGCTAAATTGAATTGTCCATTAACGCCTTTGGATAATAAGTTTTTACTCGAATTAGCAAACGGTAAATTTATTACAGCGGATAAAATATGTCAGAACCGAAAATTAAATTAGTTGGTGAAACGTTTAAGATAAATTTGATACCAGTAGAGTTAGGGAGTTTCGATGTGATAATTGGCATGGATTGGTTGAAAAAGGAGAGAGCAGAGGTTGTATGTTACAAAAACGCGATTCGCATTGTACGCGAAAAAGGAAAACCCTTAATGGTGTACGGAGAAAAGAGCAACGCGAAGTTAAATCTTATTAGTAGCTTGAAGGCGCAAAATCTAATAAGAAAAGGTTGCTATGTCATTTTAGCACACATCGAGGAAGTCAAAACCGAAGAAAAGAACATCAGTGATGTTCCCGTCGCAAAAGAATTTCCCGATGTATTTCTGAAAGAATTACCGGGACTACCTCCACATCGATCCGTTGAATTTCAAATAGATCTTGTACCCGAAGCTGCACCAATAGCTCGTGCTCCATACAGACTCGCACCCAGCGAAATGAAGGAATTACAAAGCCAATTACAAGAACTTTTGGAACGTGGTTTCATTCGACCAAGCACATCACCATGGGGAGCTCCTGTTTTGTTTGTCAAGAATAAAGATGGTACATTTAGATTGTGTATCGACTACCGAGAGTTGAACAAAGTTACCATCAAGAACCGTTATCCACTACCAAGAATCGACGACTTATTCGATCAACTGCAAGGTTCGTCGATTTATTCAAAGATCGATTTACGTTCTGGGTATCATCAAATGCGGGTGAAGGAGGATGATATTCCAAAGACTGCATTTAGAAAACGTTATGATCATTATGAGTTTATGGTTACGCCGTTTGATTTAACTAACGCACCAGCCGTGTTCATGGACCTCATAAACCGAGTGTGTGGACCATACCTTGACAAGTTTGTCATTGTTTTCATCGATGACATACTCATTTACTCAAAGAATGATCAAGAGCACGAAGAACATTTGAGAAAAGTGCTAGAGTTGCTGAGGAAAGAAAAACTGTACGCTAAGTTTTCAAAGGGTGCTTTTTGGTTGGAAGAAGTTCAATTCCTCGGTCACATAGTGAACAAAGAAGGTATTCAGGTGGATCCGGCAAAGATTGAAACCGTTGAAAAGTGGGAAACCCCGAAAACTCCGAAGCATATACGTCAATTTTTAGGATTGACTAGTTACTACAGAAGATTCATTCAAGATTTTTCCAAAATAGCAAAACCCTTGACTGCATTAACACATAAAGAGAAGAAATTAGAATTGAAGGATGAACAGGAGAAAGCGTTTCAATTTTTGAAGAAAAAGTTAACTACGGCACCTATATTGTCATTGCCTGAAGGGAATGATGATTTTGTGATATATTGTGACGCCTCAAAGAAAGGCCTCGGTTGTGTATTATTGCAACGAACAAAGGTAATTGCTTATGCGTCTAGACAATTGACGATTCACGAGCAGAATTATACGACGCATGATTTGGAATTAGACGCGGTTGTTTTTGCATTAAAAACTTGGAAGCACTATTTATATGGGGTCAAAAGTATTATATATACCAATCACAAAAGTCTCCAACACATATTTAATTAGAAACAAATAAACATGAGGCAGCGTAAGTAGAGTGAATTGTTAAATGATTACGATTTTGAAATTCGTTACCACCCTGGAAAGGAGAATGTGGTAGCCGACGCTTTGAGTAGAAAAGACAGAGAACCTATGCGGGTAAAAGCTATGAATATAATTATTCGTACTAACCTTACTACTCAAATAAAGGAGGCACAACCGGGAGTTTTAAAATAGGAAAATTTGAAGAATGAAATACCCAAAGGATCGAAAAAACATCTTAATATTCGGGAAGACGAAACCTGGTATAGGGCTGAAAGAATTTGGGTACCAAAATTTGGAGATGTGAGAGAAATGGTACTTAAGGAAGCACATAAAATCAGATATTCAATACATCCCGGAGCGGGGAAGATGTACAAAGATCTCAAGAAACACTTTTGGTGGCTGGGTATGAAAGCCGATATTGCTAAATACGTAGGAGAATGTTTGACGTGTTCTAAGGTCAAAGCTGAACATCAGAAACCATCAGGTCTACTTCAACAACCTGAAATCCCGGAATGGAAATGGGAAAACATTACCATGGATTTCATTACTAAATTGCCAAGGACTGTAAGTGGTTATGATACTATTTGGGTAATAGTCAATCGTCTCACCAAGTCAGCACACTTTCTGCCAATAATAGAAGATGATAAAATGGAGAAGTTAGCACGACTATACTTGAAGGAAGTTGTCTCCAGACATGGAATACCAATCTCTATTATCTTTGATAGGGATTGCAGATTTGTCTCAAGGTTTTGGCAAACGTTACAACAAGCATTGGGGACTCGTCTAGACATGAGTATTGCCTATCATCCACAAACAAATGGGCAAAGTGAAAGGATGATATAGACTCTTGAAGACATGCTACGAGCATGTGTTATTGATTTTGGAAACAGTTGGGATTGACATCTACCATTAGCAGAATTTTTCTACAAAAAACAGTTACTACTCGAGTATTGAGATGGCACCGTTTGAGGCACTTTATGGCAGAAAGTGCAGTCTCTGATTTGTTGGAGTGAAGTGGGGGATAGACAAATTACGGGTCCAGAAATTATCCAAGAAACTACCGAGAAAATCATTCAAATTCAACAACGGTTGAAAACCGCTCAAAGTCGACAAAAGAGCTACGCGGACAGTAAAAGAAAGGATATAGAATTTGAAATTGGTGACATCGTCATGCTTAAGGTTTCACCTTGCGTTGTTCGATTTGGTAAATGGGGGAAACTAAATCTGAGGTACATTGGACCATTCAAGATTATTGATCGTGTCGGACCAGTAGCTTACCAACTTGAGTTATCTCAACAACTCGCGGGTGTACATAATACCTTCCACGTCTCGAATTTGAAGAAATGCTTTGCTAAAGAAGATCTCACCATTCCATTAGACGAGATTACAATTAACGAAAAACTGCAATTCATTGAAGAACCCGTCGAAATAATGGATCGTTAGGTTAAAAGACTTAAGCAAAATAAAATACAAATCGTTAAGGTTCAATGTAATGCTCGTAGAGGACCCGAGTTCACCTGGGAGCGTGAAGATCAAATGAAGCTGAAATACCCGCACCTATTTCCAGAAGATGCGTCAACACCTTCAACAACTTAAAATTTCGGGACGAAATTTATTTAACGGGTAGGTACTGTAGTGACCCAAACTTTTCCATGATTATATATTAAATGAAATTGATATCTACATAATTAAATGTTTCCAACATGCTAAGTAATCAAACTTGTTAAGACTTGATTATTTGAAATGAGTTTCATGTAGACAATTGACCACCCAGTTTGCCTGATGATTCACGAACATCATAACTTGTGATAATTATATAATCGTTTTATTTTTTTATGATGTAAGTTTTTATTTTATATATATATATAAGAAGAAATACAATTAAATCAAAGATGTACAAGTAAAACACTATTTGCTACAGTAAAACACTATTTGCTACAGTAAACAATATTTTCTATAGTAAAACACTATTTGCTATAGTAAAATACTATTTGCTACATTAAACACAATTTACTCGTATTCAATCCGTATTCGTAATCGTACAATACCCAGCCTCTAGACGTATATACTATTGGTATATACACTTCAATGATCAGCTCTTAGCAGCCTTAATGAGTCACCTAAACAAGTGGGAACCATCATTTAGTAACTATCATGAAATATCTAACAAAAATACAAACTAATGGAACCTTATATTCAAGGGTAGGATCACATTTTTCTTCACCAACCATAACACTTTCATTTTTCAACTTTCATGCATCAAACTTATCTCTCTCTTTTATTCTCTTGATGTTCTAAGTGTTCTTCATCACCTTCATCAAAATCTAGCTCAATCTAGCTCATAAATCCTAACCTAGATCAACTTACAAAATAACAACTCAAGAACACACCAAAAACACTTTCAAGTTTACTAGCTTACTTCCAATCTTGCAAATCCATTTCAAGTGATCATCTAATCTCAAGAAATCTTTGTTATTTATAGTAAGATATCTTTCTAATTCAAGGTAATACTCATATTCAAACTTTGATTGAATTTCTATAACTATAACAATCTTATTTCAAGTGGAAATCTTACTTGAACTTGTTTTCGTGTCATGATTCTGCTTCAAGAACTTTCAAGCCATTCAAAGATCCTTTGAAGCTAGATCTATATTTCTCATTTACAGTAGGTTTACCTACTAAAATTAAGGCAGTAATGATTTTCATAACATGATTCGATTCATACATATAAAACTATCTTATTTGAAGATTTAAACTTGTAATCACTAGAACATAATTTAGTTAATTCTAAACTTGTTCGCAAATAAAGTTAATCCCTCTAACTTGACTTTTAAAATCAACTAAACACATGTTCTATATCTATATGATATGCTAACTTAATGATTTAAAACCTGTAAACACGATGAACACCGTAAAACCGGACATACGCCGTTGTAGTGAAACCGGAGGCTATTTTAGGTTAGAAAAATAAAAACTATTTTAATCTTTGAATTGGAAGTTTGTTTTTTGAAAAAATGATATTTCATATGAACATGATACTATATCCAAAAATCATGGTTAAACTCAAATTGGAAGTATGTTTTTCAAAATGGTCATCAAGATGTTGTTCTTTCGACGAAAATGACTACCTCTTTAGTAAATGACTTATAACTTGTATTTCCGACTATAAACTTATACTCTTTCTATTTAGTTTCATAAATTACAGTTCATTATGAAACCATAGCAACTTGAATCACTCAAAACGGATTTAAAACGAAGAAATTATGGGTAAAACAAAATTGGAAAATTTTACTTGTTGTAGCTAAGAAAATTTTACTACAAATCTACACTAATCATATCCTAGCTAACTTATATTGTATTATACATATATTCTAATATATATTATGTAATCTTGGGATACCTTAGACACGTATACAATGTTTTGACATATCATATCGACCCATCTATATATATTTTCTGGAACAACCATAGACACTCTATATGCTGTAATGTTCGAGTTCGCTATACAGGGTTGAGGTTGATTCCAAAAATATATATACTTTGAGTTGTGATCTAGCCTGAGACGTGTATATACTGGGTCATGGATTGATTCAAGATAATATATATTGATTTATTTATGTACATCTAACTGTGGACAACTAGTTGTAGGTTACTAACGAGGACTGCTAACTTAACAAACTTAAATCATAAAAACGTAATAAAAAATGTTGTGAATATATTTCAATCATACTTTGATATATATGTACACATTTGTTATAGGTTCGTGAATCGACCAGTGGCCAAGTCTTATTTCCAATGAAGGAAAAATCTGTGAAAGTGAGTTATAGTCTCATTTTTTTACTATCTAATATTTTTGGGATGAGAATACATGCAGTTATATAAATGTTTACAAAATAGACACAAGTACTTGAAACTACAATCTATGTTGGATTATGAATACCGAATATCACCCTTTTTAGATTGGTAACCTAAGAATTAGGGAACAGTACCCCTAATTGACGCGAATCCTAAAGATAGATCTATGGGCCTAACAAACCCCATCCGAGGTACGGATGCTTTAGTACTTCGATTTTTATACAGACGAGAGGATTCTGTTATACAGACGAGAGGATTCTGTTTAGGGGATATTCTATATGCATCTTGTTAATGTCGGTTACCAGGTGTTCATCATATGAATGATTTTACCTTAATGCCGACGTGAGGATTCTACTTGAGGATTATGTTTATAAAATGAAATCTTGTGGTCTATTAATATTACAATTTGATATATATGGATTAAACCTATAACTCACCAACATTTTGTTGACGTTTTAAGCATGTTTATTCTCAGGTGATTATTAAGAGCTTCCGCTGTTGCATGCTAAATTAAGGAAAAGAATTGGAGTCAGCATGCTTGTATAATATTTTTTAAAAACTGCATTCGAAGACTTAAGTTATTGTGTAATATTATTGTAAACCATTATGTCATGGTCGAGTGAAAACGCTATATTTTAGATTATCATTATTTGACAATCTTCGTAATGTTTTATATCTTTATCGATAAAATAAACGTTATGCTTTGTTTTAAAAACGAATGCAGTCTTTGAAAAACGTCTCATATAGAGGTCAAAACCTCGCAACGAAACCAATTAATATGAAACGTTTAAAATTGATATGAACGGGACATTTCAACTGTTACTACTAGACCTGCAATTTATGCTATTAAATAGCTATTTTCTATTCTCTGTTCAAAAACCTCCATGAACACCATTCAATAATATTCGTATTCGATTCATAAAAAAAATTAATAAAAAATAATAATAATAATAATAATAATAATAATAATAATAATAATAATAATAATAATAATAATAATAATAATAATAATAATAAAATATACATAATATATAAAGGGATGAAGAAATAAAGAGAAGATCAAGGAACTAATTACCTACATCACCAATCAATGAATCGATTAATTACTTGAATCGGTTGATTGACTGATTAATGGATCGATTGATGATGATGATGACTAACGATGATAATGAAGACTGAGTTGAATTGAAGACCTACTCGACACTTCTGATTTTGCTTGATTGATTGTTGATTAATGAATCGTAGAACTCATGAACTTTGATTTTTATTTCGCCTGCGTATTGCCCTACTACCTCGATCTGTTTGAGAAGAAGACCAGACGCTTTTCCACCCTTTTTATTAGGTATATTACTCTGTATTATTATTTATTATTAAGTATTAAATTATTATTATTATTATTATTATTATTATTATTATTATTATTATTATTATTATCATTTTTATCAAAATCTATAAAATTATCATTTAGGTTATTATTAGTATCAATATTATTATTATTATTATCATTATTACTTTCATATTAACAAAATTATTATAACAAATAAATATTTTCTATATAAGAGTATATTTATTACAACTATCATAATATTTCATATAATTATATATATTAAGATTATTTATATAAATATTTACATATAACAAATTATTGATTTTTTTATATAATATTAATCATATGTATACATGAAACTATATAAATATTAACTATTATATATATATATATATATATATATATATATATATATACATATACATACATATACATATACATATACATATACATATACATATACAAATTAAATATATAAGATATATAATTTAAGACATAATATATAAATTTGTTTGTTTACGATTATATGTGTTAATATATATATAAATGATATAGGTTCGTGAATCCGATGCCAACCCTGCATTGTTCAATGTCGCCATATGTATTTTTACTACAAAATACAGTATTGTGAGTTTCATTACTCCCTTTTTATATATATTTTTGGGACTGAGAATACATGCGCTGATTTTATTAAAGTTTTACGAAATAGACACAAGTGATCAAAAACTACATTCTGTGGCTGGATTATGAATATTGAATATCACCCCTTTTTAGCTTGGTAACCTAATAATTAGGAAACGGGTATGGCCCCTAATTGACGCGAATCCTAAAGATAGATCTATGGACCTCGACAAGTCCCATCCGGGGTACGGATGCTTTAGTACTTCGAGATTATTATTATTATACAGACGAGAGGTTCTGTTTGGGGATATTCTATGCATTAAAGTTAAGTCGGTTATCAAGCGTTCACCATATGAATGATTTTTCTTTAATTCGCGGGTTACGCGTGTTATTTTGGACTCGGGTTACGTGTACAATATGAAATCTTGTGGTCTATTAAAATGATGGAAATGAATGTTTATGATAAACTAATGAACTCACCAACCTTTTGGTTGACACTTGAAAGCATGTTTATTCTCAGGTATTAAAGAAATCTTTCGCTGCGCATTTGCTCATTTTAGAGATATTACTTCGAGTCATTCATGACATATTTCAAAAGACGTTGCATTCGAGTCATTGAGTTCAACAAGATTATTATTAAGTCATTGATAGTTCGGATATATTATGAAATGGTATGCATGCCTGTCAACTTTCGATGAAATGAAAGTTTGTCTTTTAAAAACGAATGCAATGTTTGTAAAATGTATCATATAGAGGTCAAGTACCTCGCGATGTAACCAAATGTAATGTATTCGTCCAGATGGATTAGGACGGGTCATCATACGTACTTTCGATCGTAGGTTTCTCTCTTCAAACTGTGATCTGTGAGTTTCTATCCATCATATTATGGTCTTCGAAGAGATGTATAAATTATATTCATACTTGGTATTAATTTATTACTAACAATATAATACATATGGATCCGATTTAGTGATTGTTTATTATTAAAACACTTCTGCTGTATGTTATCAATTATTATATGTTGTGACATGTCAATAACTGAGTCGAAGATAATTTTCCTGAAAATCTTAAATCACCCATGGTGGTATCAAGAGTCTCTTATGTTATTGTACAGTTAATTGTAATGCGTGAAAGTAAGTTTAATTGATTGTGACCTGCGTGTATTTTCGTGTGAACAAAACAGGCCTAATGAGGACTGTTCTTGGTTTGACAAAACAAAATTGTTAATTTTTTAAAATCAAAATCAAGTCAACTATCTTACTTGGTGATAACTTCTAAATTATACATATTTAAACACATGTTTAGGAGTTATTTTGGTATTTTAAGATCATTTTAATTTTAAGTACTTTGATATACAAAAATGGATAAAATCAAGAAAAATGTATTTTTAATGTTTTGTTTGAGAAATTTGTTAAAGCAGAACAAAAATCAGGAAAAAGCAGAAAAGTTGATCAAAGCCGCCAGCTAGATGCAAGGAAGCCGCCGGCTAAAGTGCAGAAATTTCGAGAATATTCCAGAAAAGAGCCAAAAATCGAAGAACTTACAGAACAAGTAAAAGAAAAAGAGCCGCCGGCTGAAGAAATGAAGCCGCCGGCAAAGTTAACAGAAGTCACTGACTCAGTTGAAAGCTGCAGATTCAGTATTTTAGCTATAATTTACTCATACAATATCCGATTAAGGCATTCCAGGTGTACAGACGTCCATATGACATAGTTCTACAACTTCCATTTTATAAGTTTTGTCTAATTCGACCTGGTTAGGAAGCTAGAAGGTGATAAATGGCTGTTGAAATTTAAATACGGGAATTGCATTCTATTGGGGGAGAATGTGGGTTAATGCAGAATTATGCTTAGTGACAATACTAATCTTAACCCATAACAATAAGTGTTTTGATGATGACATATGCACATAACTAGAAGTGATGGAAGACATCTTGACATAATATACAAGTTCACTAATCCACACTTACTATAGCAAAAGACCAAAACCAAATAAAGCTTAAAAGGAAAACAAAGCTACACGGTGTGGTCCACGGTCGACCGCACGTCAGACCGTGGAACCTTTGACCCTGGTTTGTGAAACAGGCGTGCACGATCGACCCCACGGTCAATCGTGGGTCGACCGTAAAAGGTTCTGTCCAAATTTTCACCGACGTTAGTTCGACTCCTTTGGGGCATCTTTAATTTATGAAACTTGTTAAACTTTCTTAGAATAGTTTCCTCCTTCTTACCCAAAGGAGTTTTGGTCACTAGAACACTAATCTTGGTTAATCACACCTAATGACACATTAATGACGATTAAACCTTGATTAAGGATAACACATAAGTGTTATAGGAAAACATGTACATCTAAAATGTATCTTGACATACTTAGGATGGTCATCAAGTCCCAACCAAGAATTGCTCCTTCCTTGTACATGTTTTGGACATTAATGTATAATTATACATTAATCTTGCAAATGTCACTTTGCAAGTAAAATTTACATAGCCTTAGTTTAATGCTATGTTATCACTATATGTTTATGCGTAGATTAATTAGTGATTTCTTGCTAGTCATTACATGAATATTACTTGACTACTTGCTGTTAATACATGTGTATTAGTTGACTATGTGCTAAATGCTAAATGCTAAGTAGTCACTTAATATGTATATGTATGAACCTTGTCTAGCTATGTGTTACAAGTTGGATTCTCATCAACTTGTATTTGGACTACTTCAATATATACTTATGATACTTGGATAATGCTTAATATGTCATAATCTAATCTTATAAGATAATAAATCATTAACACAAATATGTTTGCCTAAGTCTAAAATCAAGTTTATAATTGGTTTAGACTTGATTTAACTTGATGTCTTACAACATGCTTAATTGATATTACTAGCTTAAATTGCCAAGACATCATTAGCAGACTTAATTAATTCACAAACAAGTTTAAATTTGAATACTAGCATGCTTTGTGATTAAAGTCATCAATGACATGTTGACCAACAAATAGTGATTTAGCAAATGTGTTAATTACAAAAAAAAAAAAAGATTTTGACAAAACTGAGATTGACTCAAATGATTATCATGACTTGTATCCAAGAATGTTAGACTTTCCACTTTGAACATGATAAGTCACTATCAAGGCAATACATCCAAGGTAAATGAATATTTAATGCATATAGTACTTGTATAGGATGTTGGGTATCTTTTTCATGTGTTAAATGAAGTAAAGAGTCCAAAGATTAATGTTCAAAAGTGGTTCAAACGACTATACAACGGATAGGTGTTTTGGACTGGACCGCGTGCGGTCGACCCAGGTTCGACCGTGGTCCCAGCCGCAGTAACAGCTAGTTGTTTTTATCTCTCCATATAAATAGCTAGACTTGGAGAACTTTGAAGACTTAGACCTCTTGCATGCTACAACTCAAAATCATCAGAGAATCACAAGAAAAATAACACTTATACATATGTTTGTGATTGGCAAGAGAAGTTCTATAATCTCATAGATTATAGAAGGGGTTTGTAAACTTACTTTCAATTTACTATCTTTGTGAGTTTACATAGTGTTGTATTAATCTTTAGAATTGTCTTAGGATTGTCATCACTAGAAAGGGTGAGTCTTTGTACTTTGTAATTAGAAGCATATGCTAGCTTAGCTATCATCTTCCTTAAAGGGAAGTAGGGAGTTGATTAATACCATTGGGGATTAATACTTGTCCAAGGTGAAGACAAGTTGATCTAAGTTGGAGGTAATATTTTAAAAGGATATAAGGATTAGGTTTGTTATGTAAGGAGAAGTACAAGGCTTGTAAATCGGATCTCCACCGAATTTGGAGAATGGTTCTTAGTGAAGCAAAACTCTCGATTAGTGAATCAGGGAGTGGATTAAGGTGGATTAGTTAACATCCACCCGAACCACTATAAATCCTTGTGTTTATGTTCTTTACTTTACATTCCGCATTATTACAAACATAAACACGTCACGCATTGGTTTGAGTTGATTAAAGTGATCAAGGATTGTTCAAATATTGTTGATCATCGAAAAGCTTTAATAATAGTATTAAGTAACTATTCACCCCCTCCTGTTACAATTGGTATCAGAGCGGTTGCTCAAATATTTGCTCTGGAAATGCTTTTGATTGAGTCAAAAACCATTTTGTGCAATACTTCGAGTCAAACGTTCTTGGGATCAACTCAAACAATGGCATACTTTGAAAGATTGGCAAATGAAGCACCAATCTTTGATAGAGAGGATGTCTATGTGTGGAAGATAAGATTCGAGATGAGGTTCAATCTTGCTACCAAGAAGAAGAAGGTGAAAGCTCAAGAGTTCAAAGCAATGAGGTACATGTATTCTATCCTTCTAATTATGAAGATTTCCTAGATGATTACAAAGCAGTAAAGTTTGTGTATACTAGAAGTTGTGACAAAGTAAAATTGTTGGAAAAAGAATTACAAAAGATTAATCAACTCAACAAAATTTTAAATGATGAAAAAATTATTTGAAAAGGTCTTTAAATGACAAAAATGAAACAACCCCAACCCGTTATTTATACGCAAAGTTTCGCTTTATTTTATAAAAAGAGTTGTAACCCAAATACACTACTGGGCGCGACGCGGCCCAGTTATCTTCGGCGCGGCTTAAGCTGTCACCTGAAGCTGCAGTTTGATTTTGAGAAAAAGTAGCCATTTTCGCAAACCACAAACATATATTGACCCCAAAACATGTTTAACAACATAATTACATAATCTTAGTTGCTTTAAATCAACGATACGGGCATGACGGCCCCGGGAACACAATGACCCGTTTTAACATAACCTAAAAGACACTTTCGACCCAAAGCATTTAAATTCTAACTAAAGACCGAGCATGATGATTGGGATTGCACTAAACAATCCTAAGTCTAATCCAAAATCAAGTCTTCTAAAGAAACCCGCAATAATCCACTAGTCCCGGTGAATCTATAAAAATATAAACAACGAGAGGGTAAGCTATAAAGCTTAGTGAGGATAAATATACTATATGCATACATATACATAAAATGAATACGTATCACAACACAAGTAATAAACACATACCGCATCCTTGTATAACTAAGCAAAGCTATACATAACGTACCACCATGTTAATCCACAAGTTCAACTACAACACAACAATATATATATATATATATATATATATATATATATATATATATATATATATATATATATATATATATATATATGTATATATATATACACACACACACACACACACATATACGAAAATATTTTCAATAGCACAAGGTTAACTCCTTAACCATAAACATATGAAGGTTGGCCAAACTACACATGCCTAAGTGAATCTGAACTACACGCGATTCACTACCTTCCTCCCAACTACAATTAAGGATGACCAAACTATACATGCCTTATGAATCTGAACTACAAAAGATTCATACCTCAACTAAATGACTATAGGGTTGGCAGAACTACACACGCCCGAGTGGATCTGAACTACACAAGATGCACACACTAAGTCATAACAACACAAATGGGAATGTCGGAACTACACACAACATCATGAATCTGAACTATACAAGAATCACCATCCCAACACACCTCAGCAACATCAACGGGGTTGGCCAAATCACACGCCAATGTGAATCTGTATACTCACAAGATTCACTACCCCAAGGGTAGTAACCCACAACGCATAAGCGTACAACATGGACCCGATCAAACCCACATAGTCCATTCTCCCATACGCATGTAGAGTAAACCCGAGCAAGGGTCACTCTACACACACGCACCCATCCTACGCATACATACGCATATAATATGTTTACACTCACCTTAGCGCCTTGATGAATGCAAAGCCAAATTCACAAACCGCTATTGGAAAGTACCTATTTCATTTATCACATAACAAACAACACAATTAGGGTGGATTACAATCTAACCCAAATTGACACTTAGTGCAATTTTGACCCAATTACACTTCTAAGCACAAACAACGCCCAAACTAACCAATAAGCACTCAACACCAGTGAAAATAGACCTATAACGCCAATTAAATTGAAACACAAGTATGAAATACTTGTCTTCCCCAATTCGACCCATAAACTCTAATTTGACCCATTTCAAAATTACTCTTCCAAATACACCCAAATGGGTTCCAATACTTCCATAATCACTAATCTTAGTGATTATACTTCAAATTACTAGCCCTAACATGGCCAAATCATCAACCAACCCAAAATCCACCAACGAGGGTCAACCACACCCACCACTAGCCTAAATCACCCATTTATTAACTAGTGGGGCTTAATCAAGAACATACAAGTTCAAAACCGTAATTTGAACAATAATCATAAACAATGAAACTCGAATTCAAGACTTACTACTACCACTAAAACGTAGCTAGGAAGTAGGTGAACCACTTTAACTCTTGAGCTTTGGTGAGAACCGAGCTTCTTCCTCATAGATCGGAGCTTTCTCACTCTAAAATCTATTTCTCACTCTAAAAGGATGAGAGTGAAGAGGTGATATCGGCTAAAAAGTCATGTTTTTACCCCCGATATCAGGCCTATATTTAATAAAGTAATCTACTTTATTGCCAAAATACACATCTATTTGCTTAGATTGGTACATTTGGTAATTACGAAGGCAATGCAAAAAGAATCAGCAAAAGCGGACTTAAAACGAAGAATCTAGAGCGAAAACAGCAAAAAATCTAAAAACACCAAAAAAAACGGCCTGCCAGTGATGGAAAAAAATGGCCTGTCACACTATGTAGATGACCTGCCTGATTGAAAACGGCCTGCCAGTTAAACGAGCTGATCAAACGGGCTGCCTTCAAATCAAACGGTCCAACAACAAATCAAACGGCCTAATTGGACGGCCAGCCCCAAAATCAAATGGCCTGCCATGGATGGCCTGCCAGGCCAGAACTTAGTATAAATAAATGTAACATCCTTAGTTCGGGCTTGGCTGAAATGACCATTTTACCCTCTGTGTGTTAATATTAATAATTTTAATAATTATGTGTTTATAATTATTTAATTATATAGTTGAGACCAGTCCATGACAATGTAAGACCCTGTTTTCCAGTTATATGGGATGCCGTCCAGATTGTGGGACACCGTTCAACAATGAAGGAATGGACGCCGTCCAGATGCACTGGCAGTCCAGCTGTTTTATTTTAAGTCTTTCAAAAGGGCTTTTTGGTAAATTCAAACTTGGGACGAGTTTGATGCCACAAGATCTGTTAGTGGGATTCACTACAAGAAAAGTGAGTTTATAGGACCCTTTCCCTAGGACCCTCGTAAATTAGGGTCCTAACGAGCCATTTATTGGGATAGTTAAATATTTGAGGTCCCAGTATGAGTTACGCTTATAATGAGGTGTCCTAATAAGCTATAAGTTGTCTTAAAAACCTATACGCTTATAAAGTGATGTCCTAAAAAGCTTTACGCTTTTTCAATGGTGTCCTAAAGAACTATACAGTTTTACACTGGTGTCCTAAAAGGCTATTTAATGTGACATATGAGTTTTTATGGTCATATTATCCTAGGTTTTAATAGGACACTTAGAAATTAAGCTCCATTATGAGATACGCTTACACAGATGTGTCCTAAAGTCCTATTTGATATGACACATGATTTATAGGGGTCTTATTATAATATGTTTTTATAGGACATTTGAAAAATGGGTTGCAGTACGAGATATACTTACAAAGTGGTGTCAAAAAAAGCTAATTGATATTACATATAAATTTTGGGGTACTATTATCATATGTCTTCAAAGTAAACTTGATATGAAAGTCATAGGAAAAAAAGAACATTTATTTGTGAGTGTTTTATAATAATGTACATATTAGGTCATTTGTCTTCGAAGGACACCTGGTATATGGGTGAAGTATGCGTGTTTGTATTTAAACTCATCTTTATATCTGACACAGCAAAAAAAATTAAAATCATCCACGACCCGAACACTCATACCCGAAGACGGTCCAAAAATATCGAATTTCGAGTTTACCTATCAAGTATGGGTCTTTTTGACATCCGTAGACGAAAATAGTAATGATAACTAAATTTGAGATTGGGGTGGAAAATTCCCACCATTTTTCTCGAAAGTTTTTAAATTTCATTTTAAAATTATCCACCTAATTGAGTTGCCCGCTATTAAAATTGACACCAAATTTAAAACCTCAAATTCTTCCCCAAATTTCAACCTACAACTTTTATCCCAAAATTTTCTAACCATAAAAATTAAAGCAAGTTTCAAACCTCATTAAGCATACTCCCCAATTTGGGTATCGATCTGCTATTTGGTTTTAATCTATTTCGAACTCACCTTCGCAACCCACGTTTATTCTCGCCACCTGTAGCCCCATCTGTCGACTTGATACAATCCACCTCAACTAAAAGATCCGCCGAGAATCCAACGGTAAGACGAGTCCGTCATCAACCGAATTGCCACCGGTGAATTCATCCATCGCCCTGTCTCCACCGTCTAAGAGCTCTTCAAGAACAGCCTTGATGCCGGATCAACCTCCATTAATGTTTCTGTTAAAGACGGTGGCCTCAAATTCATCCAAGTTTCAGATGATGGACATGGAAATCCGCGTAAAACCCTAACTATACATTTTTTTAATCAATTAATATTCAATATTAACACATTTCAATCAAATTAAGATTTTACATGTTCCAATTTTTTTATTCTGTATATAAATAAATGTAACATACTGCAGTTTTTCGTCAATTTTGTAAATTAGTGCATTTTAAAGATGTTGTTATTATTTTATGTTTTTATTATAGTATGAGGATTTACCGATTTTATGTGAGAGGCATACGACATCGAAGATGTCATCATTTGAAGATTTACAGTCAATTAAATCAATGGGGTTCATAGGTGAAGCATTAGCAAGCATGACTTATGTTGCTCATGTTACAGTCAAATTGTGGTGTGATGGAGCATGAACCTAGGCCATGTGCTGCTGTGAAGGGGACTCAAATTGTGGTAAGACCTTCTAACTTTTATGTTTGCTGTTATACAATACATAGTGGTTTTGGTTCTGAATTAATTGGATGATGTTTGCGTTTCTACCCATTTCACTTTCTTAATACAGTTTAAATCTTTGAAGCTCTTCATTTTTATATTGTGAAACATTAATATATTGTGTTAATGTATGTATACTATTGAAATTTAGTTTCAGATTGCGAAGAATAAAATGTGAAGCAAAGCATTAGTTTTGCTAGCACCAGCGTTTTTATGCGATCGTATTTTAATTACTCAATTATCAAAATCTGGATTTCATCAGTACCTTAGAAAGAAGGATAATAAGTTTAGGCTTGAAGTTCGTGACTACTTTGTTCGTTCCAGTTTGGAACGACCTAATGTCATTCGTTTAGCCGAAATCGCTCGCATATCTCTCACTCTACAGGAGGTACCTACTAGATTTATCTATACATTTAAAGACAAAAAGTGTGTGTAATGTTAAAAATATATGGGCAACAAAGGACGAGTTATAGAAAAATGGATAGTGTTCATGTGTTTATTAGATGAATTATCATGAGTAGTTTAACCGGAATTTATGTTAATTGTTTTTTTTTTTTTTGGTTATTTCAAGTCAGACTTCATAATGAATATATTCCCTTAGATGTTAACAATCTTAGTATTTATACATGGGCTTGAACATATTCCCTTAAATGTTAACATTCTTAGTATATATTCCCTTAAACGTTGCTTTTTGACGTTCCAATGGGCTTCAAATTCTGCTTCCCTCATCAATTTTATATTTGGGAATCAAACTAGTGGGTGCTGCTTTATCTACATTCTGGTCATACGGTTCCTACTGGCTGCTATGTAGTTTTAATTGTTTTCTCAGTGCATTACAATAGATTTTAGTTCCATTGTTCTTTTAATTCAAGCCCACAGTCCAAAGTTGTAAGGGATTAAGTGGGGCTCACATTTTGTAATGTATTGGGTTAGTCATTGTTGTAATGGCTGGCCCAATTTTTTTATATTTTTATATAAGTTCCTTATTTTTTGTCAAAAAAATAGAAGATAATATGAATTTGTTTATTTTAATTTCAAGATTTCGCAACAGTTAACTATATATATTCATGTTATAGATTCTTAGATGAACTAATTTGCTTATTTTATTTAAATATGAACTGTGGGTATTTTTTTTTTTTTACAGTTTGTGGAAGTGTATGTAATTTAATTCGGTATTATGTCCTTATAACTTTTATTATTATTAATTTTAACATCGGTGAGGTTTATGCTTATACATGAACGATTTGTTTGTAGGTAGTGCCTTTCGATTGAGAAGATTTAATGAAGACCTCGGACTTATGCTTCATGACTTGATGCTCTTCATTAATTGTCAATTGTTACATTACTCTTATGTTGTTGTTTAAGTTACCTATGTTTAGTGCTATTTGCAACAATATTATGTATTAAATCCTTTTTGGTATTTAATGAAATTTTCAATTAATTTGATTTCGAAATTCATTTCTAAAAATTATATATATATATATATATATATATATATATATATATATATATATATATATATATATACACACACACACACATACACTTCTTATGACTTGTTAGGATATTTTTTGTGGTATTAAATTAACATCTAGTTATAATAGGACCCTTTTTTGTGGTCGTAAGTAGTACATCGATATTTTAGGACCTTTTTATTGGTACTAACATAGTTTATCTTTATATTAGAACATTTTTTTGGGTCCTAATATGGTCTAACAATACAAATCTAGTGTCATATATAGTGTTTTAATGACCCTTTTGTACGTCTCAAAATATTCTAAAGTGTCCTAATATGTCACTCTATAAGGACCCTTTCGATGTTGTTTATATGACTCAAACAAAGGTCTTATAATCATATATGAGTTTTAGGACCCTTTTCACTTTATACAACCGTCTTATAGGAGACGCCATTTCGGTGCGTCCTTTCAAGTGAAAGGTCCTAAAACGACATATTTTAGGACACTTATGGGGGTCTTATATAATCATTTTTCTTGTAGTGATGTCATAACTCCATTATCACCAACCTCATCTTTTCCACTTCAATACTAGAGAGATAAACACTTTTAAGTGTGAGAGAGAGCTCAAACAAGGAGGAAGAAGCTTGTTTCAGGTTAAAGTGCAAGTTCAAAAGTTGTCCATCTCGTCTCGAGCTACGTGGTGGTGGTGGTGGTAAGTCTTAACCTTGATTTTTCTTATTTTAATTAGTTTAAGGGTTAGGGTTTGGGTAGTGTTGAACATAAAACCCATTTTGTTAGTGAATTGGGGTTTTTGGATAAGTTTGGGTCATGAGGACTCAAAGATAATTAACCTAGGGTTTTGAAATGTTAAATGTGTTTATGGGTCTTAAATTGGTTAGTTAACTACTAGCACACCTAAATGTTATGTAAGTGGGTGGTAATTGGGTATGTGGTGACCCAAATGGGTGTGTAAACTTTAAAATGGGTCAAGGGAGTCTTTGATGGCCCAAGTTGTCTTATGAGTGTGAAAATACGATAAACTTGTGTTAAAAAGTGTACTAAGACTATATTTGGCTAGTGTTAGGGTTTTTGGCAAAGTTGATCCAAAATTAGGGTTAAAAGTGCAAATGGGTCGAAATTGCACTAAGGGTCAAAATGACACTAGGATGGTAAGTGAGTTGGTTGACCAACTTGAGTTTGTGATTAATTATATGCATAATGTAATAGGTACGTTACATTGAAGGTTGCAAACTCGGTTATCTTTCACAAAAGACTTTAAGGTGAGTGGAATAATTATATGCGTAGGTATATAATGTATTTATTTGTTGTAGCGTGAGATGTGAAGTGTTGAAGTGTTAAGACACCACGTTTCACGTGACGAGTGAAGCGTCGACGTTTTAAGACACCACTCGGGGTGAAGCATCGAGGTGTTAAGATGCCAACTAGGAGTGAAGTGCCGAGGTGTTAAGGCACCGCTCCATAAGGTAAAGGGTGAAGCATCGAGGGTTTAGTGATACGAGGTGTTAAGTACACTAACGGATGTTATGAACACCGATGGCTTTTCGCGAGTGTCATTCCCTTGTACGATTGGTTAACCATGGTTATTGTGTTGTAGCGTAAGCATATTACATTGTTCGAGTTATATATATGCTATTGTTGTGCTAGCTTGTGGTATCGGAGGTTAATAGCTTTGTATTTGAGATGATAAGCTAATTGTGTTACTAGCATGTATGCGGTATATGTGTAAGTGTTTGCAAGTAGGTATATTATATATGTTTATGTATAATTATTGCATTCACTAAGCGTTTTGCTTACCCTCTCGTTGTTTACCTTTTTAGGCTCCGACGAGGATAAGGGCAAAGGTATCCGTTTGGATTAGTAGTGGCTCACGGGGGTTTAGCTTTTGAAAGTTCTACCAAGATATGGGTAGTTTAACCCCAAACACCATGCCCTAGGTGTCATTTGGAATTAAACTCTTGTGGTCGAAACTTGTATTTTTGAACGAAATTCGTAAAACGGCCGATGTAGGCCCGATGTTGTAAACTCGATCTTATGGTGGAAATCTCTTAGTTTTTACTTATATTTTTATGTTGTGAAAAGGGTTTCGTTTAAAAATGTCGGGAAGTGGGCTTTCCGCTCTCGTAAGTTGGACCCCTAAATCAGAATCTGGCAGTTCATTAGGACATCGTCCCAAATGATTGGACGCCATTCTGACCTTCAGTACTGGACGCCGTCCAGATAACTGGACGCCGTCCAGAGGTACTGTCTAATTTTTTTTTTTTTGGTCGTATTTTTGGTATAACGAGTTTTGGGTCGTTACAAGTGGTATCAGAGCATGGTCTAAGGGATTTAGGCGACTTGAGATAGGTGCCTAGACTTAGATTTTATTTGAGTATGCGCTTTATGCGGGACTTGTAGGAGACGGGTCGGACCGGGGTTGGTTAGTGAAATGTCCCGTTCATATTGATTATAAACGTTCCATATTAATTGATTTCGTCGCGAGGTTTTGACCTCTATATGAGATGTTTTTCAAAGACTGCATTCATTTTTAAAACAACCATAGCCTTTATTTTATCGATAAAGGTTTAAAAAGCATTACGTAGATTATCAAATAATGATAATCTAAAATATACCGTTTACACACGACCATTACATAATGGTTTACAATAAGAATATATTACATCAAAAATAAGTTTCTTGAATGCAGTTTTACATAATATCATACAAGCATGGACTTCAAATCTTGTCCTTATTTTAGTATGCAATAGCGGAAGCTCTTAATAATCAACTGAGAATAAACATGCTTAAAACGTCAAAAAAAAATGTTGGTGAGTTATAGGTTTAACCTATATATTATCAAATCATAATAATAGACCACAAGATTTCATATTTCAATACATCCATACATAGAGATAAAAATCATTCATATAGTTTGAACACCTGGTAACCGACATTAACAAGATGCATATAAGAATATCCCCTATCATTCCGTAACATCCATTGGACATGATAAAACAACATCGAAGTACTAAAGCATCCGCTACAACGGATGGGGTTTGTTAGGCCCAATAGATCTATATTTAGGATTCGTGTCAATTAGTAGACTGGTTTACTAATTCTTAGGTTACAAAGTAAAAGGGGCATATTCGGCTTCGATCGTTCAACCATAGAAAGTAGTTTCATGTACTTGTGTCTATTTTGTAAAACATTTATAACGCTGCATGTATTCTCATCCCAAAAATATTAGATTTTAAAAGTGGGACTATAACTCACTTTCACAGATTTTACTTCATCGGGAAGTAAGACTTGGCCACTGGTCGATTCACGAACCTATAACAAATATGTACATATATATCAAAGTATGTTCAAAATATATTTACAACATTTTTAATACATTTTAATGTTTTAAGTTTATTAAGTCAGCTGTCCTCGTTAGTAACCTACAACTAGTTGTCCAGAGTTAGCTGTACATAAATAAATTGATATATATTATCTTGAATCAAACCACGACCCAGTGTATACACGTCTCAGGCTAGATCACAACTCAAAGTATATATATTTTTGGAATCAACCTCAACCCTGTATAGCTAACTCCAACATTACTGCATATAGAGTGTCTAAGGTTGTTCCAAATAATATATATAGATGGGTTGATATGATATGTCAAAACATTCGCATACGTGTCTATGGTATCCCAAGATTACATAATATATTAGAATATATGTATTATACAATATAAGTTAGCTAGGATATGATTAATATAGATTTGTTACCAATTTTACGTAGCTACAACAAGTAAAAATATTCAATCTTGTTTTACCCATAACGTCTTCGTTCTAAATCAGTTTTGAGTGAATCTAATTGCTATGGTTTCATATTAAACTTAAGTTTATGAATCTATACAGAAGAAGTATAAGTTTATAGTCAGAAATACAGGTTACAAGTCATTTTTGTAAAGGTAGTCATTTCAGTCGAAAGAACGACGTCTAGATGACCATTTTGGAAAACATACTTCCACTTTGAGTTTAATCATGATTTTTGGATATAGTTTCATGTTCATAAGAAAAATAATTTTTCCAAAAGAACAACTTTTAAATCAAAGTTTATCATAGTTTTTAATTAACTAACCCAAAACAGCCCGCGGTGTTACTACGACGGCGTATATCCAGTTTTACGGTGTTTTTCGTGTTTTCAGGTTTTAAATCATTAAGTTAGAATATCATATAGATATAGAACATGTGTCTAGTTGATTTTAAAAGTTAAGTTAGAAGGATTAACTTTTGTTTGCAAACAAGTTTAGAATTAACTAAACTATGTTCTATTGATTTCAAGTTTAAACCTTCGAATAAGGTAGTTTTCTATATATGAATCGAATGATGTTATAAACATCATTACTACCTCAGGTTTTGTGGATAAAGCTACTTGAAATTAGAAAAATAGATCTAGCTTCAAAGGATCCTTGGATGGCTTGAAAGTTCTTGAAGCAGAATCATGACACGAAAACAAGTTCAAGTACGATTTCCACTCGAAAGAAGATTGTTATAGTTATAGAAATTGAATCAAAGTTTGCATATGAGTATTACCTTGTATTATAAAGATATCTTACTGTAAATAAGAAAGATTTATTGAGGTTAGATGATCAATTTACAAGATTGAAAGTAAGCTAGCAAACTTGGAAGTATTCTTGATTTTATGAAACTAGAACTTATAGAATTTATGAAGAACACTTAGAACTTGAAGATAGAACTTGAGAGAGATCAATTTGATGAAGAAAATTGAAGAATGAAAGTGTTTGTAGGTGTTTTTGGTATTTGGTATATGGATTAGATATAAAGGATGTGTAATTTTGTTTACATTTAAATAAGTCATGAATGATTACTAATATTTTTGTAATTTTATGAGATATTTCATGCTAGTTGCCAAATGATTGTTCCCACATGTGTTAGGTGACTCACATGGGATACTAAGAGCTGATCATTGGAGTGTATATACCAATAGTACATACATCTAAAAGCTGTGTATTGTACGAGTACGAATACGGGTGCATACGAGTAGAATTGTTGATGAAACTGAACGAGGATGTAATTGTAAGCATTTTTGTTAAGTAGAATTATTTTGATAAGTGTTTTGAAGTCTTTCAAAAGTGTATGAATACATATTAAAACACTACATGTATATACATTTTAACTGAGTCGTTAAGTCATCGTTAGTCGTTACATGTAAGTGTTGTTTTGAAACCTTTAGGTTAACGATCTTGTTAAATGTTGTTAACCCATTGTTTATTTTATCTAAAGAGATGTTAAATTATTACATTATAATGATATTATAATATATTAATATATCTTAGTATGATATATATACAGTTAAATGTTGTTACAACGATAATCGTTACATATATGTCTCGTTTCGAAATCATTAAGTTAGTAGTCTTGTTTTTACATATGTAGTTCATTGTTAATACACTTAATGACATGTTTACTTATCATTTATTATGATTAAACATAGTGTATCAATATCTCAATATGATTCATATGTATTTAGTAAGACGTTGTTATAACGATAATCGTTATATATATCGTTTCGAGTTTCTTAATTCAATAAACTCAATTTTATGTATATAACTCATTGTTAAAATACCTAATGAGATACTTACTTATCATAATATCATTTTAGCTATATATATAATCATATATATGTCATCATATAGTTTTTACAAGTTTTAACGTTCGTGAATCACCGGTCAACTTGGGTGGTCAATTGTCTATATGAAACCTATTTAAATTAATCAAGTCTTAACAAGTTTGATTGCTTAACATGTTGGAAACACTTAATCATGTAAATAACAATTTTATTTAATATATATTAACATGGAAAAGTTCGGGTCACTACAGTTCTTACCCGTTAAATAAATTTCGTCCCGAAATTTTAAGCAGTTAGAGGTGTTGATGTATCTTCTGGAAATAGGTGCGGGTATTTCTTTTTCCCAAGTGAACTCAGGTCCTCCATAAGCATTCCATCGAACCTTAACAATTGGTATCTTGTTTTTCTTAAGTCTTTTAACCTCACGATCCATTATTTCGACGGGTTCTTCGATGAATTGAAGTTTTTCGTTGATTTGGATTTCGTCTAACAGAATAGTGAGTTCTTCTTTAGCAAAACATTTCTTCACATTCGAGACGTGGAAAGTGTTATGTACAATCGCAAGTTGTTGAGGTAACTCAAGTCGGTAAGCTACTGGTCCGACACGATCAATAATCTTGAATGGTCCAATATACCTTGGATTTAATTTACCGCGTTTACCAAATTGAACAACACCTTTCCAAGGTGCAACTTTATGCATGACCATCTCTCCAATTTCGAATTCTATATCTTTTCTTTTAATGTCAGCGTAGCTCTTTTGTCGACTTTGGGTGGTTTTCAACCGTTGTTGAATTTGGATGATCTTCTCGGTAGTTTCTTGTATTATCTCCGGACCCGTAATCTGTCTATCCCCCACTTCACTCCAACAAATCGGAGACCTGCACTTTCTACCAAAGAGTGCTTCAAACGGCACCATCTAAATGCTTGAATGGTAGCTATTGTTGTAGGAAAATTCTGCTAACGGAAGGTGTCGATCCCAACTGTTTCCGAAATTAATAACACATGCTCGTAGCATGTCTTCAAGCGTTTGTATCGTCCTTTCACTCTGCCCATCAGTTTGTGGATGATAAGCAGTACTCATGTCTAGGCGAGTTCCTAATGCTTGCTGTAATGTCTTCCAGAATCATGAAATAAATCTGCCATCCCTATCAGAGATAATAGAGATTGGTATTCCATGTCTGGAGACGACTTCCTTCAAATACAATTGTGCTAACTTCTCCATCTTGTCATCTTCTCTTATTGGCTGGAAGTGTGCTGATTTGGTGAGTCGATCAACTATTACCCAAATAGTATCAAAACCACTTGCAGTTTCTTGGCAATTTAGTGATGAAATCCATGGTAATGTTTTCCCATTTCCATTCCGGGATTTCGGGTTGTTGAAGTAGACCTGATGGTTTCTGATGCTCAGCTTTGACCTTAGAACACGTCAAACATTCTCTATATATTTAGCAACATTGGCTTTCATACCTAGCCACCAATAATGTTTCTTGAGATCTTTGTACATCTTCTCCATTCCAGGATGTATTGAGTATCTGGTTTTATGAGCTTCTCTAAGTACCATTTCTCTCATATCTCCAAATTTTGGTACCCAAATTCTTTCAGCCCTATACCGGGTTCCGTCTTCCCAAATATTAAGATGTTTCTCCGATCCTTTGGGTATTTCATCCTTTAAATTTCCCTCTTTTAAAACACCTTGATGCGCCTCCTTTATTTGAGTAGTAAGGTTATTGTGAATCATTATATTCATAGCTTTTACTCGAATGGGTTCTCTGTCCTTTCTACTCAAAGCGTAGGCTACCACATTCGCCTTCCTCGGGTGGTAACGAATCTCAAAGTCGTAATCATTCAACAATTCAATCCACCTGCGCTGCCTCATGTTCAGTTGTTTCTGATTAAATATATGTTGAAGACTTTTGTGGTCGGTATATATAATACTTTTGACCCCATATAAGTAGTGCCTCCAAGTCTTTAATGCAAAAACAACTGCGCCTAATTCCAAATCATGCGTCGTATAATTCTGCTCGTGAATATTCAATTATCTAGGCGTATAAGCAATTACCTTCGTTCGTTGCATTAATACACAACTGAGACCTTGCTTTGAAGCGTCACAATATATCACAAAATCATCATTCCCTTCAGGTAATGACAATATAGGTGCCGTAGTTAGCTTTTTCTTTAACAATTGAAATGCTTTCTCTTGTCCATCCTTCCATTCAAATTTCCTCCCTTTATTCGTTAATGTAGTCAAGGGTTTTGCTATTCTGGAAAAATCTCGGATAAACCTTCTGTAGTAACCAGCTAGTCCTAAAAATTGGCATATATGCTTCGGAGTTTTCGGGGTTTCCCATTTTTCAACGGTTTCAATCTTTGCTGGATCCACCTGAATACCTTCTTTATTCACTATGTGACCGAGGAATTGAACTTCTTCCAACCAAAATGCACACTTTGAAAACTTACCGTACAGTTTTTCTTTTCTCAGCAACTCTAGCACTTTTCTTAAATGTTCTTCATGCTCTTGATCATTCTTCGAGTAAATAAGTATGTCATCGATGAAAACAATGACAAACTTGTCAAGATATGGCCCACACACTCAGTTCATGAGGTCCATGAACACAGCTGGTGCGTTCGTCAATCCAAACGGCATAACCATAAACTCGTAATGACCGTAACGCATCCTAAAAGCAGTCTTTAGAATATCATCCTCCTTCACCCGCATTTGATGATACCCAGAACGTAAATCAATCTTCGAATAAACCGACGAGCCTTGTAGTTGATCAAATAAGTCGTCGATTCTCGGTAGTGGGTAGCAGTTCTTGATAGTAAGTTTGTTCAACTCTCGGTAGTCGATACACAACCTAAATGTACCATCCTTCTTCTTGACAAACAAAACAGGAGCTCCCCACGGTGATGTGCTTGGTCGAATGAAACCACGCTCTAAAAGTTCTTGTAATTGGCTCTGAAGTTCCTTCATTTCGCTAGGTGCGAGTCTGTATGGAGCACGAGCTATTGGTGCAGCTCCCGGTACAAGGTCTATTTGAAATTCAACGGATCGGTGTGGAGGTAGTCCCGATAATTCTTTCGGAAATACATCAGGAAATTCTTTTGCGATTGGAACATCATTGATGTTCTTTTTTTCGGAATTGACTTTTTCGACGTGTGCTAGCACAGCATAGCAATCTTTTCTTATTAGTTTTTGTGCCTTCAGGTTACTAATAAGATTTAACTTTGCGTTGCTCTTTTTTCCGTACACCATTAAGGGTTTTCCTTTTTCTCGTATAATGCGAATTGCATTTTTGTAACAAATGATCCCTGCTTTTACTTCTTTCAACCAGTCCATACCGATTATCACATCAAAACTCCCTAACTCTACTGGTATCAAGTCAATCTTAAATGTTTCGCTAACCAGTTTAATTTCTCGATTCCGAGATATATTATCTGCTATAATTAATTTACTGTTTGCTAATTCGAGTAAAAATTTATTATCCAGGGGCGTCGGTGAACAACTTAGTTTAGCACAAAAATCTCTATTCATATAGCTTCTATCCGCACCCGAATCAAATAAAACATAAGCAGATTTATTGTCAATGAGAAACGTACCCTAACAAGCTCCGGGTCTTCCTGCGCTTCTATCGTATTAATATTGAAAACTCTTCCGCGGCCCTGCCCATTAGTATTCCCTTGATTCGGGCAATTTCTACTAAAGTGGTCCGGTTTTCCACATCCAAAACAAACTATGGCGGTATTATTTGTTCCGACATTATTTGTTCCTTTAGTTCTGTTATGCATTGGTCCATAGATTTCGCACATCTTCACGCTATGACCATTTCTTTTACACCTGGTGCAAAATGTCGTACAGAACCCCAGGTGATACTCTTCACATCTTTGGTATGGCCGTTTTTGGTTTTTGTTGCCATTGTTGTTATTGAGATTGTTGTTGGGATTGTTATTGTTGCTGTTGTTGTTGTTGTTGTTGTTATTGTTGTTGGGCCGGTTATTGTAGTTGTTGTTGGGACGTTTGTTGAAGTTGTTGTTGCGATTGATGTTGCGGTTATTGGGATAGTTGTTGCGATTTTGGTTGTGATTATTGTTGTTGTATTGGTGACTCTTGTCATTGGTTTCTTCCCACTTTATCTTGACTTGTTTCATGTTAGCCTCTTTGGTCGCCTGCTCTTTAACCCTTCCTTCGATCTGGTTCACTAATTTATGAGCCATTCAATACACCTTTTGTATGGAGGCGGGCTCGTGTGAACTCACATCTTCTTGAATTCTTTTCGGAAACCCTTTTACAAATGCGTCGATCTTCTCTTCTTCGTCTTCAAACGTTCTGGGACACAATAGGCACAATTCTGTAAATCGTCGTTCGTACGTGGTGATATCGAAACCTTGCATTCATAATCCTCTAAGCTCTACCTTGAGCTTATTAACCTCGTTCCTGGGACTATATTGCTCGTTCATTAATTGCTCGAATGCTGACCATGGTAGTGCGTAAGCAGCATCTTGTCCTACCCGCTCGAGATAGGTATTCCACCACGTTAATGCCGTACCTGTGAAGGTATGCGTAGCGTACTTAACTTTGTCCTCTTCAGTACACTTACTTATGGCAAACACCGATTCGACCTTCTCGGTCTACCGTTTCAATCCAATTGGTCCTTCAGTTCCATCAAATTCCAAAGGTTTGCAGGCAGTGAATTCTTTATAGGAGCATCCTACACGATTTCTTGCGGAATTAGTTCCACTGCTAGATCCAGAGTTATTGTTATTTTACATCGCCGCCTGCACTGCGGCTATGTTCACAGCAAGGAAAACACGAAAGTCTTCCTCACTCATGTTCAAGTTCTGACGAGTCACCGGTGCCATTTACTTCAAAAATAGCCAAAAGAATTGAGTTAATCATATAGAATTTAAGAGTAGTCAATAGTATTTCATAGCATAATATGAACTTATTTATAAAAGCTTTTTCTTTATATTAGCATTTTATAGTTTTAATTCGGGTAGTACCTACCCATTAAGTTCATACTTAATAGCTATTATACAATTCAACTACTACGATTCTGTATGAAAAACTTTTTACAATAATATTTCGCGTTCAAACTTTATACAATATTTTACAAACTTACAATACTGCTATTATACATATAGGATAAAATATAGCACATAATAACTTTGCTACTCGGCAGCTATGAAGGTAATTATAGTTAATACGCAAGTTGTTCAGCAAAAGAAATAAAGACACGTAATTCATAAGTCCAGAAACAAGTCATGCATTCATGTTTTACTAAGACGGCTTCCCATCCTTGATCTCGTGGAAAGTAACCGTTATGACCATTGGCTAGGCAGCATGTTGTAATGTCGTCAAAAGGACGAGGGTTTCGTAATATCTAACAGCCCCGTAATAATATAAAAACCTTGTTTCTCACCCCAACTACTGAATCTGTCACTTATGGAAAGGTTTTATTTAAAAGCTGCAATCCGATGTTCTTTTTCTCACTTTGGTAAGAAGCGAACATACTAACCCGTAAGCATAACATGCTTCTTTATGTTGCATGTCAGAAGTTCTTTCTAATTCACGAAATCCTATGTTGGGATATGTTGAGTCAAAATAGGTTCTTAACCCGTAGCGTCAAATTGCATTTGGGTTCCCCGCATTTAACGCTTTAAAGAAAACACGGCGTAACTTATGGTCTCCCCAATGTGATATACCACACCTATCAAAGGAAAGCCTTTTATAAACTAAGGCATTTCTGGAAAGTCTTTCAAATGTTTGACAAGTTAATTTCGCCATAACTAAATGTGCTGATGAATTCTGACCGACTTTAGACAAGATTTCCTCAATCATATCCTCTGGTAGGTCTTCTAAAATATTCGGTTGTCTACCCTTAACGTGCATTTTGTTTTTATACTGTAAATTAGACAAGGATTAGATTCGTAAAAGATAATTAACAAACAATACAAGCAATTTTTACATAGAACATAAAAGTACAAGCACACTACAATACATATAATACACAACATGATTACAACCCTTTAATCTGAATTACTGGTTTCTTCTTCTTCAGACTTGGTTCGTTTTCCTAATTTTCTAGGAATATATGGTGTTCCTCTAATACGAGCTGTCATTTTCCACAATGGTTTAGAAAATCCTGCTGGTTTAGAGGTTCTCGGGTCATTCTTACATTTTAGGAAATACGGATGTTGCCGATACATATAAAGTTCATCGGGGTTGGAATTAGGTTTCTCTATTTTTATACCTTTTCCCTTATTATTTTCTTTCTCTTTATTAATTTGGGTCGAGGTAATTTCTATAACATCATCGGAATCCTCATCGGGATCCGATTCATCAGAAAATTGATAATCTTCCCAATATTTTGCTTCCTCGGCGGAAACACCATTGACCATTATTAACTTTGGTCCGTTGGTTGAGGATTTTCTTTTATTTAATCGATTTACTATAGGTATCAATATTTCTTCCTCCGGAACCTCTTCTTCTTCCGGTTCCTCCTCTTCCGGTTCCTCCTCTTTCGGTTCCTCTTCTTCCGGTTCCTCCTCTTCCAGTTCCTCCTCTTCCGGTTCCTCTTCTTCCGGTTCCTCTTCGGGAATTTGTGAATCTTCCCAAAATATATTCGACTCTTCATTATTATTAGGTGAATCGATGGGATTTTTACTAGTGGTAGACATCTATCACACAATATCAAACACATTAAGAGGTTAATATATCACATAATATTTACATGTTAATAATATATAGTTTCCAACAAAAGTAAAAACATGGTCGAAGTCCAGAGTCACTAATGTATCCTAACAAACTCGATAAGACACACTAATAAAAATTTCTGGTTCTTTAAGACCAACACTCGGATACCAACTGAAATGTCTCATTCATATTGATTATAAATGTTCCATATTAATTGATTTTGTCGCGAGGTTTTGACCTCTATATGAGACGTTTTTCAAAGACTGCATTCATTTTTAAAACAACCATAACCTTTATTTTATCGATAAAGGTTTAAAAAGCATTACGTAGATTATCAAATAATGATAATCTAAAATATACCGTTTACACACGACCATTACATAATGGTTTACAATATGAATATATTACATCAAAAATAAGTTTCTTGAATGCAGTTTTACAAAATATCATACAAGCATGGACTCCAAATCTTGTCCTTATTTTAGTATGCAACAGCGGAAGATCTTAATAATCACCCGAGAATAAACATGCTTAAAACGTCAAAAAAAATGTTGGTGAGCTATAGGTTTAACCTATATATTATCAAATCATAATATTAGACCACAAGATTTCATATTTCAATACATCCCATACATAGAGATAAAAATCATTCATATAGTTTGAACACCTGGTAACCGACATTAACAAATTACAGATAAGAATATCCCCTATCATTCCGGGACATCCATCGGACATTATAAAACAACATCGAAGTACTAAAGTATCCGCTACAACGGATGTGGTTTGTTGGGCCCAATAGATCTATCTTTAGGATTCGCGTCAATTAGTAGACTGGTTTACTAATTCTTAGGTTACCAAGTAAAAGGGGCATATTCGGGTTCGATCGTTCAACCATAGAAAGTAGTTTCATGTACTTGTGTCTATTTTGTAAAACATTTATAAAGCTGCATGTATTCTCATCCCAAAAATATTAGATTTTAAAAGTGGGACTATAACTCACTTTCACGGATTTTTACTTCATCGGGATGTAAGGCTTGGCCACTGGTCGATTCACGAACCTATAACAAATATGTACATATATATCAAAGTATGTTCAAAATATATTTACAACATTTTTAATACATTTTAATGTTTTAAGTTTATTAAGTCAGCTGTCCTCGTTAGTAACCTACAACTAGTTGTCCAGAGTTAGATGTACAGAAATAAATTGATATATATTATCTTGAATCAAACCATGACCCAGTGTATACACGTCTCAGGCTAAATCACAACTCAAAGTATATATATTTTTGGAATCAACCTCAACCCTGTATAGCTAACTCCAACATTACTGCATATAGTGTGTCTATGGCTGTTCCAAATAATATATATAGATGGGTCGATATGATATGTCAAAACATTTTCATACGTGTCTATGGTATCCCAAGATTACATAATATATTAGAATATATGTATTATACAATATAAGTTAGCTAGGATATGATTAATATAGATTTGTTACCAATTTTCACGTAGCTACAACAAGTAAAAATATTCAATCTTGTTTTACCCATATTGAACTTAAGTTTATGAATCTATATAGAAAAAGTATAAGTTTATAGTCTGAAATACAGGTTACAAGTCGTTTTTGTAAAGGTAGTCATTTCAGTTGAAAGAACGACGTCTAGATGACCATTTGGGAAAATATACTTCCACTTTGAGTTTAATCATGATTTTTGGATATAGTTTCATGTTCATAAGAAAAATCATTTTCCCAGAATAACAACTTTTAAATCAAAGTTTATCATAGTTTTTAATTAACTAACCCAAAACAGCCAGCGGTGTTACTACGACGGCGTATATCCTGTTTTACGGTGTTTTTCGGGTTTTCAGGTTTTAAATCATTAAGTTAGCATATCATATAGATATAGAACATGTGTCTAGTTGATTTTAAAAGTTAAGTTAGAAGGATTAACTTTTTTTTTGCGAACAAGTTTAGAATTAACTAAACTATGTTCTAGTGATTTCAAGTTTAAACCTTCGAATAAGGTAGTTTTATATATATGAATCGAATAATGTTATGTGTAGTGACCCGAAGTTTTCCATGTTTATATATATTAAATGAAATTGATATTTACATGATTAAGTGTTTCCACAACATGTTAAGTAATCAAACTTGTTAAGACTTGATTAATTGAAATAGGTTTCATATAGACAATTGACCACCCAAGTTGACCGGTGATTCACGAACGTTAAAACTTGTAAAAACTATATGATGACATATATATGGATATATATATATATATATATATATATATATATATATATATATATATATATATATATATATATATATATATATATATATATATATATATATATATATATATAGTTAACATGATATTATGATAAGTAAACATATCATTAAGTATATTAACAATGAACTACATATGTAAAAACAAGACTACTAACTTAATGATTTTGAAACGAGACATATATGTAACGATTATCGTTGTAACGACATTTAATGTATATATATCATATTATGATATTTTAATACATCATGATATCATGATAATGTAATAATTTAATATCTCATTTGATTTAATAAACAATGGGTTAACAACATTTAACAAGATCGTTAACCTAAAGGTTTCAAAACAACACTTACATGTAACGACTAACGATGACTTAACGACTCAGTTAAAATGTATATACATGTAGTGTTTTAATATGTATTCATACACTTTTGAAAGACTTCAATACACTTATCAAAATACTTCTACTTAACAAAAATACTTACAATTACATCCTCGTTCAGTTTCATCAACAATTTTACTCGTATGCACCCGTATTCGTACTCGTACAATACACAGCTTTTAGATGTATATACTATTGGTATATACACTCCAATGATCAGCTCTTAGCAGCCCATGTGATTCACCTAACACATGTGGGAACCATCATTTGGCAACTAGCATGAAATATCTCATAAAATTACAAAAATATGAGTAATCATTCATGACTTATTTACATGTAAACAAAATTACACATCCTTTATATTTAATCCATATACCAACGACCAAAAACACCTACAAAGAATTTAATTCTTCAATTTTCTTCATGTAATTGATCTCTCTCCAGTTCTATCTTCAAGTTCTATGTGTTCTTCATAAATTGTACAAGTTCTAGTTTCATAAAATCAAGAATACTTCCAAGTTTGTTAGATTACATCCAATCTTGTAGAGTGATCATCCAACCTCAGAAAATCTTTCTTATTTACAGTAATATATCTTTCTAATACAAGGTAATACTCATATTCAAACTTTAATTCAATTTCTATAACTATAACAATCTTATTTCGAGTGGAAATCTTACTTGAACTTGTTTTCGTGTCATGATTCTGCTTCAAGAACTTTCAAGCCATCCAAGGATCCTTTGAAGCTAGATCCATTTGTCTCTTTTCCAGTAAGTTTATCCACAAAACTTGAGGTAATAATGATGTTCATAACATCATTCGATTCATATATATAAAACTACCTTATTCGAAGGTTTAAACTTGAAATCACTAGAACATAGTTTAGTTAATTCTAAACTTGTTCGCAAACCAAAGTTAATCCTACTAACTTGACTTTTAAAATCAACTAAACACATGTTCTATATCTATATGATATGCTAACTTAATGATTTAAAACCTGAAAACACGAAAAACACCGTAAAACTGGATTTACGCCGTCGTAGTAACACCGCGGGCTGTTTTGGGTTAGTTAATTAAAAACCATGATAAACTTTGATTTAAAAGTTGTTCTTCTGGGAAAATGATTTTTCTTATGAACATGAAACTATATCCAAAAATCATGGTTAAACTCAAAGTGGAAGTATGTTTTCCAAAATGGTCATCAAGACGTCGTTCTTTCGACTGAAATGACTACCTCTTACAAAAACGACTTGTAACTTATATTTCTGACAATAAACCTATACTTTTTCTGTTTAGATTCATAAAATAGAGTTTAATATGAAACCATAGCAATTTGATTCACTCAAAACGGATTTAAAACGAAGAAGTTATGGGTAAAACAAGATTGGATAATTTTTCTTGTTGTAGCTACGTGAAAATTGGTAACAAATCTATATTAATCATATCCTAGCTAACTTATATTGGATTATACATGTATTCTAATATATTATGTAATCTTGGGATACCATAGACACGTATACAAATGTTTTGACATATCATATCGACCCATGTGTATATATTATTTGGAACAACCATAGATACTCTATATGCAGTAATGTGGGAGTTAGCTATACATGGTTGAGGTTGATTCTAAAAATATATATACTTTGAGTTGTGATCTAGCCTGAGACGTGTATACACTGGGTCGTGGATTGATTCAAGATAATATATATCAATTTTTTTTCTGTACATCTAACTTTGGACAACTAGTTGTAGGTTACTAACGAGGACAGCTGACTTAATAAACTTAAAACATCAAAATGTATTAAAAGTGTTGTAAATATATTTTGAATATACTTTGATATATATGTACATATTTGTTATAGGTTCGTGAATCGACCAGTGGCCAAGTCTTACTTCCTGACGAAGTAAAAATCTGTGAAAGTGAGTTATAGTCCCACTTATAAAATCTAATATTTTGGGATGAGAATACATGCAGTTTTATAAATGTTTTACGAAATAGACACAAGTAATTGAAACTACATTATATGGGTGAATGATCGAAGCCGAATATGCCCCTTTTGCTTTGTAACCTAAGAATTAGTAAACCGATCTACTAATTGACGCGAATCCTAAAGATAGATCTATTGGGCCTAACGAACCCCATCCAAAGCACCGGATGCTTTAGTACTTCGAATTCGTTTTTATCATGTCTGAAGGATTTCCCGGAATGATAGGGGATATTCTTATATGCATCTTGTTAATGTCGGTTACCAGGTATTCACCATATGAATGATTTTTATCTCTATGTATGGGATGTATATTGAAATATGAAATCTTGTGGTCTATTATTATTTGATAATATATAGGTTAAACCTATAACTCACCAACATTTTTGTTGATGTTTTAAGCATGTTTATTCTCATGTGATTATTAAGAGCTTCGGCTGTTGCATACTAAAATAAGGACAAGATTTGGAGTCCATGCTTGTATTATATTATGTAAAAACTGCATTCAAGAAACTTATTTTTGAAGTAATATATTCTTATTGTAAACCATTTTGTAATGGTCGTGTGTAAACGGTATATTTTAGATTATCATTATTTGATAATCTACATAATACTTTTTAAACCTTTATCGATAAAATAAAGGTTATGGTTGTTTTAAAAATAAATGCAGTCTTTGAAAAACGTCTCATATAGAGGTCAAAACCTCGCGACGAAATCAGTTAATATAGAACGTTTATAATCAATATGAACAGGACATTTCAGTTGGTATCCGAGTGTTGATCTTAGAGAACCAGAAATTTGCATTAGTGTGTCTTATCGAGTTTGTTAGGATACATTAGTGAGTCTGGACTTCGACCGTGTTTTCTTCAAAAACGATTGCTTAACATTTTTTTGTTGGAAACTGTATATTATTAACATGTAAATATTATGTGATATATTAATCTCTTAACGTGTTTGATATTATGTGATAGATGTATACCTCTAGTACAAATCCCATTGATTCACCTAATAATAATGAAGAGTCGAATATATTTTGAGAAGATTCACAAATTCCCGAAGAGGAACCAGAAGAGGAGGAACAGGAAGAGGAGGAACCAGAAGAAGAGGAACCAGAAGAGGAGGAATCGAAGAGGAGGAACCAGAAGAAGAAGAGGTTTCGGAGGAAGAAATATTAATACCTATAGTAAATCGATTAAATAAAAGAAAATCTTCAACCAACGGACCAAAATTAATAATGGTCAATGGTGTTTCCGCCGAGGAAGCAAAATATTGGGAAGATTACCAATTTTCCGATGAATCGGATCCCGATGAGGATTCCGATGATGTTAAAGAAATTACCTCGACCTAATTTAATAAAGCGAAAGAAAATAATAAGGGAAAGGTATAAAAATAGAGAAACCCGATTCCAACCCCGATGAACTTTATATGTATCGGCAACATCCGTATTTCCTAAAATGTAACAATGACCCGGAAACCTCTATACCACCAGGTTTTTCTAAACCATTATGGAAAACGACGGCTCGTATTAGAGGAACACCATATATTCCTAGAAAATTAGGAAACCGAACGAAGTCCGAAGAAGAAGAAACCAGTGATTTAGATTAGAGGGTTGTAATCATGTTGTGTATTATATGTATTGTAGTGTGCTTGTACTTTTATGTTCTATGTAAAAATTGCTTGTATTGTTTGTTAATTATCTTTTACGAATCTAATTCTTGTCTATTTTACAGTATAAAAACAAAATGGAGGTTAAGGGTAGACAACCGAATATTTTAGAAGACCTAACAGAGGATATGATTGAGGAAATCTTGTCTAGAGTCGGTCAGAATTCATCAGCACATTTAGTTATGGCGAAATCAACTTGTCAAACATTTGATAGACTTTCCAGAAATGCCTTAGTTTATAAAAGGCTTTCCTTTGATAGGTGGGGAATATCACATTGGGGAGACCGTAAGTTACGTCGTATTTTCTTTAAAGCATTAAATGCGGGGAACCCAAATTCAATTTTACGCTACGGGTTAAGAACCTATTTTAACTCAACATATCCCAACATAGGATTTCGTGAATTAGAAAGAGCTTCTAACATGCAACATAAAGAAGCATTTTATGCTTACGGGTTAGTGATGTTCGCTTCTTACCAAAGTGAGAAAAAGAATATCGGATTGTAAATTTTAAATAAAACCTTCCCACAAGTGACGGATTCAGTAGTTGGGGTGAGAAACAAGGTTTTTAGATTATTACGGGGCTGTTAGACATTACGAAACCCTCGTCCTTTTGACCATGTTACAACATGCTGCCTAGCCAATGGTCATAACGGTTATTTTCCACAAGACCAAGGATGGGAAGTCGTCTTAGTAAAACCAGAATGCATGACTTGTTTCTGGACTTATGAATTACGTATCTTTATTTCCTTTGTTGAACAACTTGCGTATTAACTAGATTTATCTTCAAAACTGTCCTGTATCAAAGTGTACTATATTTCATGTTATATGTAATATAGCGAAGTTGTAAGTTTGAAGAATATTTGTATGTGATATATTATTATAATCAGTTTTTCATATGCAATTGTAGTAGTTGAATTGTATATTAGCTACTAAGTATGAACTTAACGGGTAGGTAGTACCCGAATTTAAACTTATAAAACGCTATTATGAAGAAAAAGCTTTTATAAATGAGTTCATATTATGCTACGAAATACTATTTGTTAGGACCCCGAAGTTGTATAGTGTTAATGTGAAATAAGCTTGAATGAAGGTTCCTTAGAAGAGGGCTATATAAGGAACCTAAGTAGGTAGTCCTAATTAGATAGCCATTGCATTGTAGCCGAGTTCTAGAAGCTGTGGAATGTAATTTTACCGATTCTCTCTAATACCGACTCTCATTCTTATATACCGAATCTCTCTTTATCTTATCATTTCTCTCAATCTCAACATGATCTGACCTATCATTTGGTATCAGAGCTTCCAGGAAGTGATTCTACATCACTATATCGATCCAGAGATTGTAGATTACAGAATCTGAATACTCTCGGTATTTTGAATCACATTCGGTATTATCGAATTTGATAATATGACGTTCAGATTCTTGTGATAAGTTCAGCGAAGGTGCATTAGGTCTTTTAGAAAGAGTTTCGATCATAATTACAGCTTTTTAACTTCAACTATGGAGAATCAAGTTGATTTTTAGAGTTTGTGGCTAAAACTCTCGGTATTGCTTAATTCAAGCTTGATTCCGGATTTTTGTGAAGATTTAAGGATTCAGTTGTGTTCGTGAGGTGTTAAATCATATTTCTGACGGTTCAATTTCTTCAATTCATCAAGTTTTGAAGATTTGATCAACACTCGGTATCGTAACTGTCATACCAAGTCTGCTTCATTACTTAAATTCATCTTAAGTGTTGCAGATTGTGGTGTGATTGTGATTCTATCACATTCGGTTTGATTATACGCAGCTAATTGGTGTGGTTTGAGAAAGGATTTGTCATATTTCTAAGTTTTAAACTTAGACTCGGTATTGTCAACTGCTACAGTTGACATTCGGTATCCTATACTTTCGGTATCTTTGATATTTTGTGTGATACTAACTTGTTTCCTTGTGCAGCAAGGTTACCGAATCTAATTCAAAAGGATTGAATTGAGTTTGAACTTCAAATTCATACAGAATCTGAATACCGAGTCAGATACAGAATCTGAGTTTCTATATCACTTAATCCATTGTTTTAAGTGGTTATGGGCTACAATTCTTGTTATTACCGAATCTATACTGAATCTGGGTGTGTCACTTGTATTCCTGATACAGAATCTGATATACAAAATCTTTACTGAATCTGCTACAGTACCGAATCTGATACAGAATCTGACATTCTGATCAGATTGTTGTGATTTTTCATCTTACATTTGTGTAATACAGAATCTTTACCGAATCTACCTCATTTTCAAGATGTCTACTCAAGATACTTTGATCATTGGATCAGATTCCCGTCCTCCAGTGTTGTTTGATGGCAAGTACACTCAGTGGCTTCACCATATCACTCAGTACATAGACTATAAGGGTGAGAAAGCAAAGTACATTTGGGCTTCACTGAGAGATGGTCCAGTTGTTGATTATCATTCGGATACTGGTATGCCAATTCCAGTCTATGAACTTTCTGGTGATAAGCGTGAGAGAGCTCAGGGTGACATAGAGGCAAAGAATATTGTTATGCAAGCTATCCCGTATGAATTGTTTGAAATTGTTGATAGCAACACAACAGCAAAAGATATATGGGATGAGATCAAACGACAGCAAGAAGGTTATGACATGTCAGACGTTACTAAATTGAATAAGGCTCTGGGATTCTATGAAGATTTCAAGCAGGAAACTGATGAATCACTCAAGGATACCTATCGTCGTTTCAATGGTGTTCTCAATGAGTTGAAAAGGTGCAAGATCATAAAAGTAAATGCTGAAGTCAACATGAAGTTTCTCAAAAAGCTCAATGCTGATTGGCTTCCTTATGGAACCATTGTTCGATCTACTAAAGAGATTGACAAATTTACTATTCATGAGCTTGTTGGAGTTCTTATGCATTACCAACCTGAAGTGTCTAAACTTCAAGAAGGAAGGAAAGAGTCTTCTCCGGGCGATCCACTTGCCCTAATTGCCAAAAAGAGGAGCAAATCGTTTACGTCTTCCAAAAGCTTGTCCAAGAAAGTGCTTGTTGAAGAATCAACTGATTCAGAAGATTTGAATCTTTCTGATGTTGATGATTCTCACCTTGAATTAGTCAAGATGGCAGCCATGTTCACAAAAACCTTGAACAAACACAAGTTTAAAGGCAAATCAAGCAATCAACGCAAAAAATTGTCATCTTCCTCGTACTACAAGAAAGCTGATCAATCTAAACAACAACGTGCTGATGATTCCAAGAAGGAAGATTCAATTTGTTTCAATTGTGGCAAAGCTGGTCATTACTCTCGTGAGTGCAAGATGCCTAAGAAGAAGGACGCAGCTTACTACAAGAAGAAAATGTTGATGGCTAAGATTGTGGAAACTGGGGGAGAGCTAAAACCGGTTGATGATACTTGGTTTAACTGGACTGACGATTCAGATTCAGAGGTGGAACATGCAAATGTTTGCAAGGTGACAAAGCTCATCAAAGCTAAGGAAGCAATGGAGAATTCTGACTCAACATCCGATGATGATGAGGTACAATCAACTGAAATCTCACCTGATTTTATAAAAATGCAAAATGACTTGATGAAGAGTCTGGTCTCAATGTCAAAAGAAGTCAAAGGCTTAAAATCTGAAAACAAGGTTTTAAAAGATAAAATCAAAATGAATGAGACCAGACCTTCCTCATCCAAATTGCAAACGGATGTGCAATGATTGACTCTCCAACTCAACTCTACGGAAACTGAGTTGGAAGATCTGAAAAAGACAATTCATCTGATTAAAGTTGAAAGAACTGATTATCGTTTAAAATCGGAACTACTTGCAGAAAAAGTTCAATTTTTAGAAAAAGATCTTTCTGATTTGAAAAACCAACATGAACCCACACTTTCAAAACTAAACAAGAAAATCGTTCAATTGGAAAACACCATAATTGAAAAGAACACTGAAATTTCTTTATTGTCAAAAGAATCTTTTCAAATGAAAGCATAACTTGCTCGATATGAGGAAAAACTCTATCGAACAGAGCAATCCAAAGCTATCATGGATATGGAACTTTCAAAACAAACGATTTTCATGAATAGACCAAAAACGATTCATGGTGAAAATTGGGGGTTGGGTTATGAAGATCCGAAAATTTTGGAAGATGCTTCCAAAAAGATTCCAGGATTATATCATTCTGATTATTTTCAAGCCGGTTTACCATATCATTTTGTACATGCTTCTGATGCTGATTTTGATGATATTATTGTGAATCATAAATCTAGGAAATACCATCAAATTAGCTTAATGTATGAAAAAATCAATGCTAAGATAGGTAAATCGAATCCTGATTTCTTGAAAAATATTGTTGAAACTGAAAAGAACATGCAACGTGAAGATTATGTGCCTAAGCGTAGACTGGTTTATATCCCAACACTCATGCTAGAGAAATACATTTTAATGCTTGAGAATGAAGTGTTTAACAAACCTAGTTCTAGCATTATTGCAATAGATGAGGTGTTTGATGAACCAATTTTTGATGTGAAACCAATTCTACCAACTTTACCTGCATGTCCAGATGATGTTTTCCGTGAAGACCTAGCACATGAACTAACTGTCTACTTTGAGACAGATTCTCTAGGTCAAAATTCTTTAGATGAAAAAGTAGAACCTCAGGATGAACCGAACATTGAACCTTTGATAGATTTTGAAAGTCAACTTGATCCTTTGCATGATTATTACTTGCATTTGCCTGCTGTACATGATTTGAATCGTATAGTAGCTCAACTTGAACAGGAGAATATTGACTTGCAACTTAAGTGCCAATCATTAGAACAAATGCTTGCTTTGTGTGATAAATTGCCTTCACTGCCTAATAAAGAATGTACTTATGCTTTTAAGGAGGGTAAAGTGATAGTTTCTGCTGAAGAATTATGTCTTGAGATTAAAAGCTTAAAACAAAAGATAATTCAACTGAAACAGGCTAACACACTTAAGCAAACGTCTAATGTTGCAACCAATGTGCTTGAATGTACTGGTGGGATTACTAAGAAGGGGAAGGGAACAACAATATTTAAGGATGTAAAACCCATTACTATTCTTAAAAATCCTCTACGTTCTCAATTTGGCAATCATGGTTCGAAAGTTGTTTCTACAACTCAGTATATTGTTAAAAAGGTTCATTATCCAAATGGTTATGTGTTAACTGAAAAGATTCCTATGATTCCTATGACAAAAACTTCAAAAGCGAGTCTTTTAAAGAAATCAGTTAAGTCCACAACACACACAAGTTCTAAACCTGATTTAAGTGAGTATGATGCAAAAGAACGTACAATCAAATTGGAAATTCTGCAAAATCAGTCATCTCACGTGTCAACTGAAAAGTTTGGACGTCTAACTAACAAAGGTGTTTTTCGTGTCACAGGTCATAATCCAAACTTGAATTACAAATCTGTATGGGTTCCTAAGTCCACGACAAAGAAAGTAGCAACCAAACCAAAGCAATCTGCTATTCGGTCTAGGAAATCATCTCGTGTTTTTCAATTTTCGTCTGTGAACAAAACATCTACTTGGAATAAATTGTGTGTTAAGACTTCTGATAACGATGTAAAGATTGATATTGCATATGATGCTTCATGTAATGTGGTTTTAAATGATGCTTTATTGTCTAAACTGCATGATGCTTTACGTGATTATTTCATCATTGATCCAAAGTTTGTTGTTAATCCAAAGTTTATTGCTGGTACTAACCGAAAAGGACCCAAGAAACTTTGGGTACCTAAACTCTAGGAAATTCACATTTACAGGGTTTCGACATCTGTGTTTGGTATATCGATTCCAGTTGTTCTCGACACATGACGGGCGATAAATCCTTTCTTGTCAACTTCATTGACAAATTCCTAGGAACGGTTACATTCGAAAACGATGAGATTGATGCAATAACGGGTTACGGAGATTTTGTGCAAAATGGCATAACAATCAAACGGGTTTCATATGTTGAGGTTTTGGGGTACACTCTATTTAGTGTGAGCCAATTCTGTGATGGAGATCTCAAAGTTTTGTTTGAACGTCGACAATGCTCGGTGCAATCCACCGAAGGGAATGATCTTCTTATTGGTAAACGTTGTGCTTCACTATATACTATTGACCTCAATGATGCACCATCACATGAAACCATGTGTTTGGCCACTCGTTCTACCAAAGAAAATTCATGGTTATGGCATCATCGGATGTCACACCTGAATTACAAGGGTATCAATCGACTAGTCTCTAAAGATTTAGTTGATGGTATTCCAACCTTTCAATATGATAAGCATCATGTGTGTCCATCATGTGCGATGGGTAAGCTGAAACGGACTAATCATCTGCTTAAGTAAAACCCCAGTACTTCATCGTCTTTGCAATTATTGCATATGGACTTATGTGGACCCATGCGTATTTCTAGCCTCGGTGGCAAGAAACATGTGCTTGTCATTGTTGATGACTATACCCGGTTTACATGGATTTTTCTTTTGCAAACTAAGTCAGAAACCCCCGCCATTATCATTGAGTTCATTAAAAAGATTCAACGCTCTTTTAACAAACATGTTAAGAGCATCAGAACTGATAATGGGACGGAATTTAAGAATGACCCGCTTGATAGTTATTTGAAAGACCAAGGCATTGAACATCAGTTCTCTGCTGCTCGGACCCCCCAACAAAATGGAGTAGTCGAACGACGTAATCGTGCGTTGTGCGAAGCAGCACGAACGATACTTGCCTACTCCAAATTACCTCCAAAAATGTGGGGTGGGGCCATTTCAACTGCATGCTATACCCAAAATCGTTGTATTGTAAACAAACGTTTTGATAAAACTCCATATGAGTTATTATATGGTAGACGCCCGAATGTCAAATATTTCCGTGTTTTTGGTTGTATATGCTATGTGCTTAACGATTTTGACAGCCTCGGAAAGTTTGATCCTCATGGCGATCAGGCCATATTTCTTGGTTATTCCTCGAACAAAGTTGCTTATCGTGTTTATCATAAGCGGACAAAGATGATTAAAGAGAGCATTAACGTCAAGTTCGATGAATTTTTGGGAATGGCTTTTGAACAACTCAGTTCAAAACCCGATCCTAACCCGGCTACTACTTTTTCCGCGCAAAACTCAATTTTCTCGAAGAAGGGTGTTCCTACGGTTACATCAGAGGAACTGGATATCTTGTTTGATAGTCTTTATACTCCTCAACGGGATTCAAATGTTCAAGCCGTACCGGTTACACCATCATAGTTAACTACTGTAGAGACTCTTCAATGTCTTTTAGATGAAGATTCAACACCAACTGATTCACCTGTTGCTTCTTCATCCTCCCTCCAACCTCCGGTTACTGATAATCTTGAACAAGATCAAGATTCATCATTTGATACAACTCCAGCTGTTTCTCCAGATATTCTATTGAATCCATTAGATAATGTTACATCAGATCAAGCAGATCAACGCTCAACGTCAACAACGGTTGATGTTCAGATGGATACAATTGATGTACAACCTCTTCCACACACCCGATGGACTAAAAGTCATCCAATAGATCTTATTATTGGTGACGCATCTGCTCCAGTTTCAACTCGAAGGCCTACTCAGAATATGTGTCTATTCACATCCTTTCTTAGTAAGATTGAACCAACAACAGTTGCTCAAGCTTTACTAGATCTGAAATGTCCCGTTCTTATTGATTAAAAACGTTCCATATTAATTGATTTCGTTACGAGGTTTTGACCTCTATATGAGACGTTTTTCAAAGACTGCATTCATTTTTAAAACAAACCATAACCTTTATTTCATAAATAAAGGTTATGGTTTGTTTTAAAAATGAATGCAGTCTTTGAAAAACGTCTCATATAGAGGTCAAAACCTCGCTACGAAATCAATTAATATGGAACGTTTTTAATCAATAAGAACGGGACATTTCAGTTGGTATCCGAGCGTTGGTCTTAGAGAACCAGAAAATTTGCATTAGTGTGTCTTATCGAGTTTGTTAGGATGTATTAGTGAGTCTGGACTTTGACCGTGTTTTCTTTAAAAATGATTGCTTAACATTTTTGTTGGAAACTATATATTATTAACATGTATATATTATGTGATATATTAATCTCTTAACATGTTTGATATTGTGTGATAGATGTCTACCTCTAGCACAAATCCCATTGACTCACCTAATAATAATGAAGAGTCGAATATATATTGGACTGATTCACAAGTTCCCGAAGAAGAACCGGAAGAAGAATCAGAACCGGAAGAAGAATCAGAACCGGAAGAGGAGGAACCGGAGGAGGAAATAGAACCGGTGGGGGAAATAATAAAACGGTTAAGTAAAAGAAAATCCTCAACCAATCGACCAAGGTTAATTATGGTCAATGGTGTTTCCGCCAAGGAAGCAAAATATTGGGAGGATTACCAATTCTCCGATGAATCGGATTCCGACGAGAATTCCGATGATGTTATAGAAATTACCCCAACTAAATTTAAAAAGGCAAAAGAAAATAATAAGGGAAAGGGCATAAAAATAGAGAAATCTAATTCCAACCCCGATGAACTTTATATGTATCGTCAACCCCCGAAGCCCTTAAGTTGTAACAATGACCCGGGAACCTCTAAACCACCAGGTTTTTCTAAACCGCTGTGGAAAACGACAGCTCGTATTAGGGGAACATCATATATCCCTAGAAACTTGGCAAAACGAACCAAAACTGAAGAAGAAGAAACGAGCGAGTCAGAATAAGATAGTTGTATTCGTGTGGTGTAATATATGTAATATAGTGTGCTTATGCTTTATGATATATGTAAAAATTTCTTGCATTAATAAGTATTTTTTTTATGAATCTAACTCTTGTCTATTTTACAGTATAAAAACACAAAATGGATAGACAACCCAATATTTTAAGAGACCTACCCGGAGACATGATTGATGAAATCTTGTCTAGAGTCGGTCAGAATTCTTCGGCACAACTATTTACGGCGAAATCAGTTTGTAAGACATTCGAAGAACGTTCCAAGAATGTCTTGGTTTATAAGAGACTTTCGTTTGAAAGATGGGGATATCACATTGGGAAACCCATAAGTTACGATGTGTTTACTTTGACGCATATATTGCGGGGAACCCAAATGCTATTTTACGCAACGGGTTAAGAAATTATTTTGACTCAATGTATCCGAATATAGGACTTAATGATTTAGAAAAAGCGGCTAACATGCAACATAAAGAAGCATGCTATGCTTACGGGTTAGTAATGTTCGCTTCTCACCAAAGTGAGAAAAAGAACATCAGGCTACAACTATTAAACAAAATGTTCCCACAAGTGACGGAGTCGGTAATTGGGGTAAGAAATGAGGTTTTTAGGTTATTACGAGACTGTTGGTCATTACGTAACCCTCGTCCCTTTGACGACGTTACAACACGCTGTCTTATCAACGGCCATAATGGTTATGTTCCACAAGAACAAGGATGGGAAGTAGTCCTAGTAAAACCAGAATGCATGACTTGTTTCTGGACGTATGAATTACGTGTCTTTATTGCCTTTGCTGAACGACTTGTGTACTAGCTAGAATTATCTTCATAACTATCTTGTATCAAAGTTATTGTGTGCTATATTTCATGCTTTATGTAAAATAAGCGGTATTGTAAGTTTGTAAAATATTGTATAAAAGTTTGAACGCTAAATATTATTATAATCAGTTTTTCATATAGAATTGTAGTAGTTGAATTGTATATTAGCTACTAAGTATGAACTTAACGGGTAGGTACTACCCGAATTTAAACTTATAAAACGCTAATATGAAGAAAACGCTTTTATAAATGAGTTCATATTATGCTACGAAATACTATTAACTGCTCTTAATATTCTGTATGATTAACTTGTTCCATTTGACTATTTTGAAGGAAATGGCACCGACTACTCGACACACCGTGAATATGAATGAAGAGGAATTCCGTACTTTTCTAGCTTCAAACATAGCCGCAGTACAGGCTGCGCTACATACCAACAATAACCTTGGATCTAGCAGTACAGAAAATCGTGTAGGATGCACCTTCAAAGAATTTACTGCCTGTAAACCTTTGGAATTTGATGGAACCGAAGGACCGATCGGATTGAAACGGTGGACCGAGAAGGTCGAATCGGTGTTTGCCATAAGTAAGTGTACTGAACAGGACAAAGTGAAGTACGCTACGCATACCTTCACAGGTTCTGCGTTAACATGGTGGAATACCTATCTAGAGCAAGTGGGACAAGATGATGCATACGCACTACCGTGGTCAGCATCCAAGCACTTGATGAACGAGAAGTACCGTCCCAGAACCGAGGTCAATAAGCTCAAGACAGAACTTAGAGGGTTACGAACCCAAGGATTTGATATTACCACGTACGAAAGACGATTCACATAATTGTGCTTATTGTGTCCGGGAGCGTTCGAAGATGAGGAAGAGAAGATCGACGTGTTTGTGAAAGGATTACCGGAAAGAATCCAAGAAGATATAAGTTCACACGAGCCCGCCTCCATACAACAGGCATATAGAATGGCTCACAAACTAGTGAACCAGATTGAGGAAAGAATTAAAGAACAGATGGCTGAAGAGGCCAATGTGAAGCAAGTCAAAAGAAAGTGGGAGGAAAACGGTGATAAGAATCACCAATACAACAACAACATCAATTACAATAATAATCGCAACAATCATCCCAACAATCGCAACATCAATCGCAACTACAACAAATGGCCCAACAACAACAACAACAACAACAATAACAACAGCAACAACAACAATCATCCCAACAACAATAACATGTAACAACCCAAATCCGTTTAACCAAAAACAGAGTACATTTTTTTTTTTTGTTAGGTCCCATTAATATAATACATTTTCAACTCTGTTTTAATCGAAACATAACATCATAACGATACGTTTAACAATCTATCATGACCCTTGGCACACAAATTACACCTTACAAAATCATTTGTAATAAGGACCCGATCACAAGAAATACGGGTTAAGACTCAATAACCCAACCCAATACCAAGAGCATAATCTCGGGGACTACCAAATCCCCCATCCGCGTCCAAATATCCAAAAGCTACCCCGTCGAGCCCAAGCGCTCCTAAGCATCTAGTCTACAACTAGCTAACTTCATAATCACAATACCTGTAAAAAGATAAACAACGAGAGGGGTAAGCATAAAGCTTAGTGAATGCAATAATTATACACATACATATATAATATACCTAATTGCAAACACTTACTCACATACCGCATACATGCTAGCAACACAAATAGCTTATCATCACAATACAAAGCTATAAACCTCCAATAATCAAGCTAGCATAACAAAAGCATATATAATATGAACAAATATAATATGCTTACGCTACAACACAAATAACCATGGTTAACCAATCGTACAAGGGATGGTACTCGAATTTCCCATTGGTGTTCATAACATCCATTAGTGTACTTAGCACCTCGTATCACTAACCCCCGGGTGGCATCTTAACACCTCGATACTTCACCCTTGGGTGGCGTCTTAACACCTCGACACTTCACCCTTTTACATGGAGTGGCGTCTTAACACCTCTACACTTCACTCCTAGGTGGCATCTTAACACCTCGATGCTTCACCTCGAGTGGCATCTTAACACCTCGATGCTTCACTCGTCACGTGAAACGTGGTGTCTTAACACCTCGACACTTCACATCTCACGCTACCACAAATAAATATATTATATACCTACACATATAATTATTCCACTCACCTCGTGAACTCGAGCATTACAAACCATGCACGAAATCTTCACCACACGCAACCGAGCAAGATTTTACCTATAATACGCATATAGGTATACACATAATCAACATACAACCCCATTTGGACTCTCGACCCGCCCAAATGAACAACAAGTGCAAAATATACCCTTTTGCACTTTTAACGCTACCCGAAGGTCCAAAACTAGCGAGACTAGTTCCCGCGTTCTCGAAATACCCAATTATGTCAACTTTAACCTTTAAACGCATACTAGCTCGTATTTTACACAAAACCCATTCCATGGTTGACCAAGTTTGACTTTATTGCTAAAACACCAAATTTTAACCTAAAATCACTTCTCGCGAGTAATTACATGAAAAGCATCATTTAACACTCAACAAAAGTGTTTAACATCCAATTAATCCAAATTAGTGTCATCCTCAATTTTGACCCAATTCAAATTGCTCATTTTGACCAAAGTCATAAAACGCCCCAAAATCACTAACGACTAGTGATTATATTTCCAAGACAACCACTAACACTTAAATCAAGTATTTACCAACTTGATTTACCAAAACTTGATTTAAAACTTAATTTGACAATGAATCGAGCTTACTTGTCCCGAAATGCCCATTTGACCCGTTTTGACCTAAATTAGGGTTTACACCCAAAAACCGAGTCAACACGGATGTTCTAACGTTTAACCAACATACGCAAGACCCAAACTCATAATTTCATCACTCGAAACCCACTTTGACACATAAACCCTAATTTTGACCCATTTCAAAATTAGTCAACTCGAATACACCCAAAAGGGTTCCAACGCTTCCAAAATCACTAAACTAAGTGATTACACCCAAAACCAAAGCCTAATCATGGTCAAAACGTCAATCAACCCAAAACCCGCCATGTATCAAAAATAACTAGTTTCCATAAACCCACTTCATCATCTAAATGGGTTTTACAACTAAAAAGCTAAAAACCCTAACTTGAATACCAAATCATAAAGATGAATTTCGGAGTTAGAACTTACCATCACTATCACAACGTAGCCGTGAACGAGGAGAACAACTTTAACTCTTGAGACCCGACCCGAATCACTCTTCTTCATCCCCGATTCGAGCTTTCTCTCTCTAAACCCTTTACTCTCTCTCTAGGGTTTGGGGTGTGAGTGGGAGGGAAGAAATGAGAAGGAAATGAGGTTTAGATAAGATTGGGATCAGTTTTATGGCCAAAGACCCGTCCATATGTGAAATACCAACTTTGCCCCTCATTTAACTCATTAAAAGGCTGAAAAGTACCAGAACGTGCCTATTGTCGCGCCGCGGAGCAGGTTTGTCGCGCCGTGGCCCAAAGGGTGGTTTTAGATCACTTTTTTTAAGCTTTCTGACCCTCAAAATAGGCATTTGTCGCGCCGTGGCCATTCTGGTCTCGCCGCGGCATTTGCCTGTTTCATCTGAACTTCAGCAAACTTGTTTTGGCCATAACTTTTTGACCGTAACTCCGTTTTCGATGAATCAAATATCGTTGGAAACGTAATGAGATTTCCTATCCAATGGTAAGGTTTTAGAACATCAAATCTAACTTTATTTGGGATCAAAATATATGCTTACATGTCTCGTATTTCGAATGTCGTTCAAAATAACACGTAACTGAAAACGGGTGTTACAACTCTCCCCCACTTAAATTGGATCACGTCCTCGTGATCCGCACCAACACTAGAAGATAAGAACTTCTCCCTCGAACATTTTCGCTTCCAACGCGAAGTCACACATGTAGTAATCACGCACCCGAATTCTCGCTTCGTGCACTGACTCAACATTTAACAACAATATCGGGTAATCAACCCTCGAGTCAAAACAACTGCAACCGTTTGCTCCTACGCCGAGTATCCTCGTACCACACACTTCACAATCGTCTTAAAAGTAGAGCATTTCACCGATAACCATCGTCATCACGCCTCACGATCCTACGAAACACAACCAAGCCCGACATCCATAACATCTACCGTGAATTTTAAGATCTCACCACACGCTAATAATCACTAGCGTGCACTACCGCAACATGCGATATTTCATACACTCAATGTCCATAATTTCCATTTAGGAAAATACGAACAACACCACATATCCCTTCAAGTTTTCTCGGCTACAACACGTAATAAGCTGTATCCATAACTATATCACCCAAAGCGATCTACTAAATCCACCACGTCGTGAACCATGTCTTGCATTAATCCCAATCGAGAAGGATTCATGCTTCCTTGAAACTTCGTGCTCCATCGGTTCATAAACGTACTAGTCAACCGGTCATTCATGAACACTCTCTGGACCGAGTACCAAATTCCTCCGGCTCCACAACTGGGTCATTCCTTCAACGAATAAATTTCGGTAACCCCAAAATAATCACTTAGGAGCACCACTTTCCCACCAATCGATCCGCGCATGACCATTCGTCACTGGATTAATCCAGGACGACAATAATACACCACGATTTAGACGAAATATCAACACTCGACACAAGATTTCTCCCTTAAACCCTACAACACATCCATACACAATGGCTTCCTAGTACTATCATGGAAACTATTCGTGTACTAGAATCCCGTCAGCAGCGAATTATCAACATAACAATTCGCAATTCGCCACACGACCCACAAAATATTCACCAACGCCGGGTGAATCCTCCTACATTGACCGTCCATTGAGGATGGCTTCGACATTTCGATACAACCAACATGTCACATCACTAGGGAACACACTCTCGTAAATAAACAACAACCGCGTGTCTCGACGTGAGACAATGAGAACTGGCACTCCCCGCCTCATAACCATCCACAAAGTGGAATAATCCACCGAAAATCCTCACGATCACGTTTCCCGACAGGGAAAATACAGTATTCACCACCATCTCGAACTCGTACTCACTCGACAGTACTATTCGAGTTTCACACCAACCCAAATTTATATCACGAGAGCACCTGCAATAACAGTTACATTCTCTCACTTCCGTGATATCAAACTTCACACTTGGTCTCATACCGCACTTGGTACTGCACGACCACCTTATACAAGAAGACTTACGCTTCACTTGATCTAACACCACCGGATATTCCTCGGGCGGCAGTAAAAACTCCCCCACTTAGGATTTATCTCTCCATTCTCACCGCCAAGATGATAACATCCCGCGGAATTGTAATTTCACGTCATACCTGACCATTCTCACCGTTGGTCATAAACATCAAATCTCCGCAAATTCACTTTAGGCTCTTAGAGCCGAGATGTACTATCACTTGAGACGTCGTACACGCGACGACATCGCACCGTCATACCACAAATCATAATTTACAGCTCTTCATCGTTCGCAAATCGAACTCCACCAAAGTCCCACACACGCCTCTATGACTAGGCATATGCCACTCCGCTTAATCAGCCGTGCATCACAGTCGAGATCACCCGACCTTCTACGCAACGAACCATTATCAACAATTGCTCACTCTCATGGGGAAGAGTGACTAATCCGACACAATAATTGCATCGACCGCAATATCAACGCTTCATCATAACCTTCGACCTAATCGACCATTAAGCCCATCACCGGCTCACCGGTCATCCTTACTCGTCCATCACATAAGAGCAACAAGATTTGCTCATCTGCCACTTCATAAGAAGTATTTACTGCAATGCTCCTAAACTTCGACTTTTGCAACCGTCGAATTACTATCACCCGTCGATCACTATTTAAAATCTTCGATGCTTCCAAAGGGTATCTCACAAGCACCCTAAGCACAAAGTGATCACACCATCATCGGAGTTGAACATTACACTAGCAGGTATAAGAAGGCACCTGACGCCGTGTCATGCAGACTCCCACCACAATCAACCGAATTTTAGAAACCCGATCTTTAGGTTCCATACACCTGATGTCACCCATCTCTCAATAATAATGACCCGCAGTCATACCTACCCGGCAAACCTTACGGTTTATCGTCTTATCGAAAATTCCTAGCGATCACACGCTACCCGCAATAGTCCACAAGGCCAAACGATATAGCCTCACGAAACCCTTCATCTAACACTAAATAGATGCTCGGGAACACCAAGTCTTACACCCTTCTACATCTCGATAACACCACTACTACAAGGGATATTCCGTTAGGAATGTTACCCTACAATCCATAACGCACTAACGCAATCACCATCATACGGGTCCCACTCCCATGAGTTTAACGACTCAACGACTCCACGATTCACCAATTCCAAGGCGACTCACAACAAGAATCCTAACACGATTCTCTAACCACACACTCTACCGAGTGTAACTCAAAACTACAATCATTAGACTTATTGCATTCCATTACGGAATTCAAGTCTTCGCCGCACACACGCACACGTAAATCGGTTATCCTAGTTACGATAGGTAACTAAAACCAATAACATTCTCAACAGTACACCCACTACTTAGGGTGACTAAGCACGCGCCAAACTCGTGAGTTGCTCACTCACCTTAGCTAACCGAATCCAGCGTAACACTTCCCGACTCGTAAAGAACTCGACGTGAAAACAAGCACATCACTCGAGACCACTATATCCTAGGAACCAATAAAAGATTCCTAACACGTCCCGTTCTACCCCAACCATGCTACGTTTCCTCCGTTCGGTACTTGTCATGTCATGCTTGGTGTCAAAATACACTTTCGTAATAATGGTGATCGGTCACTATTACAAATGCGTACCTTACCATTTTCACAAGGTCATGCAAGGTACTTTCCCGGACTGACGCAACATTCACATAAAATAACACGCGATAACTCCTAGTACCCGAATGACCTAAGTCCTTACCGTAAACTTGATCACTCAAACAGCCAAACATGCGAATCTCTCCAATAGATTCGTCCCTAGGACACCGCACCAAAAGATACCTGTATATATACACCAATATACAATAATAATAAACGTACACAAGTATACCACAACAACAAGTCAACCTACAACCTAGGTGACTATCACTAAAACAACGTCCAAGTTTGCCTACTTACATTAGGCACTAGCGATCTAAGGCACTAATTTACACATGAAATAGGGCCCCACATAATCCCACATTGGACAAGCACTAGTCCTAGTTAGTCACCTACTCTAAGGCACTAACAAATCTCAATCCGACCCGTACTCCTACAAGTCTCGCAAATAACGCACCACTGTCAATAAGTCTAAGACTAGGCACCTATTCCAAGGTCACCTAATTCCCTTAGACTATGCTCTGATACCACTTGTAACAACCCAAATCCGTTTAACCAAAAACAGAGTACATTTTTTTTGTTAGGTCCCATTAATATAATACATTTTCAACTCTGTTTTAATCGAAACATAACATCATAACGATACGTTTAACAATCTATCATGACCCTTGGCACACAAATTACACCTTACAAAATCATTTGTAATAAGGACCCGATCACAAGAAATACGGGTTAAGACTCAATAACCCAACCCAATACCAAGAGCATAATCTCGGGGACTACCAAATGCCCCATCCGCGTCCAAATATCCAAAAGCTACCCCGTCGAGCCCAAGCGCTCCTAAGCATCTAGTCTACAACTAGCTAGCTTCATAATCACAATACCTGTAAAAAGGTAAACAACGAGAGGGGTAAGCATAAAGCTTAGTGAATGCAATAATTATACACATACATATATAATATACCTAATTGCAAACACTTACTCACATTACGCATACATGCTAGCAACACAAATAGCTTATCATCACAATACAAAGCTATAAACCTCCAATAATCAAGCTAGCATAACAAAAGCATATATAATATGAACAAATATAATATGCTTACTGTAGTGACCCGAACTTTTCCATGTTTATATATATTAATTGAGATTGATATTTACATGATAAAATGTTTCCAACATGTTAAGCAATCAAACTTGTTAAGACTTGATTAATTGAAATAGGTTTCATATAGACAATTGACCACCCAAGTTGACCGGTGATTCACGAACGTTAAAACTTGTAAAAACTATATGATGACATATATATGGTTATATATATAGTTAACATTATATTATGATAATTAAACATATCATTAAGTATATTAACAATGAACTACATATGTAAAAACAAGACTACTAACTTAATGATTTTGAAACGAGGCATATATGTAACGATTATCGTTGTAACGACATTTAATGTATATATATCATATTAAGAGATATTCGTACATCATAATATCATGATAATATAATAATTTAAAATCCCTTTTGATATTATAAACATTGGGTTAACAACATTTAACAAGATCGTTAACCTAAAGGTTTCAAAACAACATTTACATGTAACGACTAACGATGACTTAACGACTCAGTTAAAATGTATATACATGTAGTGTTTTAATATGTATTTATACACTTTTGAAAGACTTCAATACACTTATCAAAATACTTCTACTTAACAAAAATACTTACAATTACATCCTCGTTCAGTTTCATCAACAATTCTACTCGTATGCACCCGTATTCGTACTCGTACAATACACAGCTTTTAGATGTATGTACTATTGGTATATATACTCCAATGATCAGCTCTTAGCAGCCCATGTGAGTCACCTAACACATGTGGGAACCATCATTTGGCAACTAGCATGAAATATCTCATAAAATTACAAAAATATGAGTAATCATTCATGACTTATTTACATGAAAACAAAATTACATATCCTTTATATCTAATCCATACACCAACGACCAAAAACACCTACAAACACTTTCATTCTTCAATTTTCTTCATCTAATTGATCTCTCTCAAGTTCTATCTTCAAGTTCTAAGTGTTCTTCATAAATTCCAAAAGTTCTAGTTTCATAAAATCAAGAATACTTTCAAGTTTGCTAGCTCACTTCCAATCTTGTAAGGTGATCATCCAACCTCAAGAAATCTTTGTTTCTTATAGTAGGTTATCATTCTAATACAAGGTAATAATCATATTCAAACTTTGGTTCAATTTCTATAACTATAACAATCTTATTTCAAGTGATGATCTTACTTGAACTTGTTTTCGTGTCATGATTCTGCTTCAAGAACTTCGAGCCATCCAAGGATCCATTGAAGCTAGATCCATTTTTCTCTTTTCCAGTAGGTTTATCCAAGGAAATTAAGGTAGTAATGATGTTCATAACATCATTCGATTCATACATATAAAGCTATCTTATTCGAAGGTTTAAACTTGTAATCACTAGAACATAGTTTATTAATTCTAAACTTGTTCGCAAACAAAAGTTAATCCTTCTAACTTGACTTTTAAAATCAACTAAACACATGTTCTATATCTATATGATATGCTAACTTAATGATTTAAAACCTGGAAACACGAAAAACACCGTAAAACCGAATTTACGCCGTCGTAGTAACACCGCGGGCTGTTTTGGGTTAGTTAATTAAAAACTATGATAAACTTTGATTTAAAAGTTGTTATTCTGAGAAAATGATTTTTATTATGAACATGAAGCTATATCCAAAAATTATGGTTAAACTCAAAGTGGAAGTATGTTTTCTAAAATGGTCATCTAGACTTCGTTCTTTCGACTGAAATGACTACCTTTACAAAAACGACTTGTAACTTATTTTTCCGACTATAAACCTATACTTTTTCTGTTTAGATTCATAAAATAGAGTTCAATATGAAACCATAGCAATTTGATTCACTCAAAACGGATTTAAAATGAAGAAGTTATGGGTAAAACAAGATTGGATAATTTTTCTCATTTTAGCTACGTGAAAATTGGTAACAAATCTATTCCAACCATAACTTAATCAACTTGTATTGTATATTATGTAATCTTGAGATACCATAGACACGTATACAATGTTTCGACCTATCATGTCGACACATCTATATTTATTTCGGAACAACCATAGACACTCTATATGTGAATGTTTGAGTTAGCTATACAGGGTTGAGGTTGATTCCAAAATATATATAGTTGGAGTTGTGATCAATACTGAGATACGTATACACTGGGTCGTGGATTGATTCAAGATAATATTTATCGATTTATTTCTGTACATCTAACTGTGGACAACTAGTTGTAGGTTACTAACGAGGACAGCTGACTTAATAAACTTAAAACATCAAAATATATTAAAAGTGTTGTAAATATATTTTGAACATATTTTGATATATATGTATATATTGTTATAGGTTCGTGAATCAACCAGTGGCCAAGTCTTACTTCCCGACGAAGTAAAAATCTGTGAAAGTGAGTTATAGTCCCACTTTTAAAATCTAATATTTTTGGGATGAGAATACATGCAGGTTTTATAAATGATTTAAAAAATAGACACAAGTACGTGAAACTACATTCTATGGTTGAATTATCGAAATCGAATATGCCCCTTTTTATTAAGTCTGGTAATCTAAGAATTAGGGAACAGACACCCTAATTGACGCGAATCCTAAAGATAGATCTATTGGGCCTAACAAACCCCATCCAAAGTACCGGATGCTTTAGTACTTCAAAATTTATATCATATCCGAAGGGTGTCCCGGAATGATGGGGATATTCTTATATATGCATCTTGTTAATGTCGGTTACCAGGTGTTCACCGTATGAATGATTTTTATCTCTATGTATGGGATGTGTATTGAAATATGAAATCTTGTGGTCTATTATTATGATTTGATATATATATATAGGTTAAACCTATAACTCACCAACATTTTTGTTGACGTTTTAAGCATGTTTATTCTCAGGTGATTATTAAGAGCTTCCGCTGTCGCATACTTAAATAAGGACGAGATTTGGAGTCCATGCTTGTATGATATTGTGTAAAAACTGCATTCAAGAAACTTATTTTGTTGTAACATATTTGTATTGTAAACCATTATGTAATGGTCGTGTGTAAACAGGATATTTTAGATTATCATTATTTGATAATCTACGTAAAGCTTTTTAAACATTTATTGATGAAATAAAGGTTATGGTTTGTTTTAAAATGAATGAAGTCTTTGAAAAACGTCTCATATAGAGGTCAAAACCTCGCAACGAAATCAATTAATATGGAACGTTTTTAATCAATAAGAACGGGACATTTCAGTTGGTATCAGAGCGTTGGTCTTAGAGAACCAGAAAATTTGCATTAGTGTGTCTTATCGAGTTTGTTAGGATGCATTAGTGAGTCTGGACTTCGACCGTGTTTTCTTTAAAAATGATTGCTTAACATTTTTGTTGGAAACTATATATTTTAACATATGAATATTATGTGATATATTAATCTCTTAACGTGTTTGATATTATGTGATAGATGTCTACCTCTAGAACAAGTCCCATTGACTCACCTAATAATAATGAAGAGTCAAATGTAAATTGGAATGATTCGTGGACTGATTCACAAGTTCCCGAAGAGGAACCGGAAGAAGAGTCGGAACCGGAAGAAGAATCAGAACCGGAAGAAGAATCGGAACCGGAAGAAGAAATAGAACTGGTGGGGGAAATAATAAAACGGTTAAGTAAAAGAGAATCCTCAACCAACCGACCAAGGTTAATTATGGTCAATGGTGTTTCCACCAAGGAAGCAAAATATTGGGAGGATTACCAATTCTCCGATGAATCGGATTCCGACGAGAATTCCGATGATGTTATAGAAATTACCCCAACTGAATTTAAAAAGGCAAAAGAAAATAATAAGGGAAAGGGCATAAAAATAGAGAAATCTAATTCCAACCCCGATGAACTTTATATGTATCGTCAACCCCCGAAGTCCTTAAGTTGTAACAATGACCCGGGAACCTCTAAACCACCAGGTTTTTCTAAACCAATGTGGACAACGACGGCTCGTATTAGGGGAACATCATATATCCCTAGAAACTTGGCAAAACGAACCAAAACCGAACAAGAAGAAACGAGCGAGTCGGAATAAGATAGTTATATTCGTGTGATGTAATATATGTAATATAGTGTGCTTATGCTTTATGATATATGTAAAAATTGCTTGTATTAATAAGTATTTTTTTTATGAATCTAACTCTTGTCTATTTTACAGTATAAAAACACAAAATGGATAGACAACCCAATATTTTAAGAGACCTACCCGGAGACATGATTGATGAAATCTTGTCTAGAGTCGGTCAAAATTCCTCGGCACAACTATTTAAGGCGAGATCAGTTTGTAAGACATTCGAAGAACGTTCCAAGAATGCCTTGGTTTATAAAAGGCTTTCGTTCGGAAGATGGGGGATATCACATTGGGAAATCCATAAGTTACGATGTGTTTACTTTGACGCATATATTGAGGGGAACCCAAATGCTATTTTACGCAACGGGTTAAGAAATTATTTTAACTCAGTATATCCGAATATAGGACTTCGTGATTTAGAAAAAGCGGCTAACATGCAACATAAAGAAGCATGTTATGCTTACGGGTTAGTAATGTTCGCTTCTCACCAAAGTGAGAACAAGAACATCGGGCTACAACTATTAAACAAAACGTTCCCACAAGTAACGGAGTCGGTAATTGGGATAAGAAATGAGGTTTTTAGGTTATTACGAGACTGTTGGTCATTACGTAACCCTCATCCCTTTGACGACGTTACAACACGCTGTCTTATCAACGGCCATAACGGTTATGTTCCACAAGACCAAGGATGGGAAGTAGTCCTAGTAAAACCAGAATGCATGACTTGTTTCTGGACGTATGAATTACGTGTCTTTATTGCCTTTGCTGAACGACTTGTGTACTAGCTAGAATTATCTTCACAACTATCTTGTATCAAAGTTATTGTGTGCTATATTTCATGCTTTATGTAAAATAAGCGGTATTGTAAGTTTGTAAAATATTGTATAAAAGTTTGAACGTGAAATATTATTACAATCAGTTTTTCATATAGAATTGTAGTAGTTGAATTGTATATTAGCTACTAAGTATGAACTTAATGGGTAGGTACTACCCGAATTAAAACTTATAAAACGCTAATATGAAGAAAAAGCTTTTATAAATGAGTTCATATTATGCTACGAAATACTATTAACTACTCTTAATATTCTGTATGATTAACTTATTCCATTTGACTATTTTGAAGGAAATGGCACCGACTACTCGACACACCGTGAATATGAATGAAGAGGAATTTTGTACTTTTCTAGCTTCAAACATAGCTGCAGTACAGGCTGCGCTACATACCAACAACAACCTTGGATCTAGCAGTATAGGAAATTGTGTAGGATGCACCTACAAAGAATTCACTGCCTGCAAACCTTTGGAATTTGATGGAACCGAAGGACCGATCGGATTGAAACGGTGGACCGAGAAGGTCGAATCGGTGTTTGCCATAAGTAAGTGTACTGAAGAGGACAAAGTGAAGTACGCTACGCATACCTTCACAGGTTCTGCGTTAACATGGTGGAATACCTATCTATAGCAAGTGGGACAAGACGATGCGTACGCACTACCGTGGTCAGCATTCAAGCACTTGATGAACGAGAAGTACCGTCCCAGAACCGAGGTCAATAAGCTCAAGACAGAACTTAGAGGGTTACGAACCCAAGGATTTGATATTACCACGTACGAAAGACAATTCACAGAATTGTGCCTATTGTGTCCGGGAGCATTCGAAGATGAGGAAGAGAAGATCGACGCGTTTGTGAAAGGATTACCAGAAAGAATCCAAGAAGATATAAGTTCACACGAGCCCGCATCCATACAACAGGCATGTAGAATGGCTCACAAACTAGTGAACCAGATTGAAGAAAGAATTAAAGAACAGACTGCTGAAGAGGCCAATGTAAAGCAAGTCAAAAGAAAGTGGGAGGAAAACGGTGATAAGAATCACCAATACAACAACAACAGCAATTACAACAATAATCGCAACAATTATCCCAACAATCGTAACATCAATCGCAACTACAACAAACGGCCCAACAACAACAACAACAACAACAACAACAGCAACTACAACAATCATCCCAACAACAATAATAACCGCAACAACAACAACAACAATCAGAAGCAACTATGTCAAAGGTGTGAAAAGAATCACTCGGGGTTCTGCACCAAATTTTGCAACAAGTGTAAAAGAAATGGTCATAGCGCGGCGAAGTGTGAGGTCTACGGACCAGGGGTTAATAGAACGAAAGGAACAAATGGTGTCGGAACGAGTAATGGCGGAGCAAGTAGTGTCGGAGCAAGTTATGCCAATGTAGTTTGTTATAAATGTGGAAAACCGGGCCACATTATTAGAAATTGCCCGAACCAGGAGAACACGAATGGACAAGGCCGCGGAAGAGTTTTCAATATTAATGCGGCAGAGGCACATGAAGACCCGGAGCTTGTTACGGGTACGTTTCTTATTGACAATAAATCTGCTTACGTTTTATTTGATTCGGGTGCGGATAGAAGCTATATGAGTAGAGATTTTTGTGCTAAATTAAGTTGTCCATTGACGCCTTTAGATAGTAAATTTTTACTCGAATTAGCAAATGGTAAATTAATTTCAGCAGATAATATATGTCGGAATCGAGAAATTAAACTGGTTAGCGAAACATTTAAGATTGATTTGATACCAGTAGAGTTAGGGAGTTTTGATGTGATAATCGGTATGGACTGGTTGAAAGAGGTGAAAGCAGAGATCGTTTGTTACAAAAATGCAATTCGCATTATACGAGAAAAAGGAAAACCCTTAATGGTGTACGGAGAAAAGGGCAACACGAAGCTACATCTTATTAGTAATTTGAAGGCACAAAAACTAATAAGAAAAGGTTGCTATGCTATTCTAGCACACATTGAGAAAGTACAAACTGAAGAAAAGAGCATCAATGATGTTCCCATTGCAAAAGAATTTCCCGATGTATTTCCGAAAGAATTACCGGGATTACCCCCACATCGATCCGTTGAATTTCAAATAGATCTTGTACCAGGAGCTGCACCAATAGCTCGTGCTCCTTACAGACTCGCACCCAGCGAGATGAAAGAACTGCAAAGCCAATTACAAGAACTTTTAGAGCGTGGTTTCATTGTACCAAGCACATCACCGTGGGGAGCTCCTGTTTTGTTTGTCAAGAAGAAAGATGGTACATTCAGGTTGTGTATCGACTACCGAGAGTTGAACAAACTTACCATCAAGAACCGCTACCTACTACCGAGAATCGATGACTTATTTGATCAACTGCAAGGCTCGTCTATTTATTCAAAGATTGACTTACGTACCGGGTATCATCAAATGCGGATGAAAGAAGATGATATTCCAAAGACTGCTTTTAGAACACGTTACGGTCATTACGAGTTTATGGTCATGCCGTTTGGTTTAACTAATGCACCAGCTGTGTTCATGGACCTTATGAACCGAGTGTGTGGACCATACCTTGACAAGTTTGTCATTGTTTTCATTGATGACATACTTATTTACTCAAAGAATGACCAAGAACACGGTGAACATTTGAGAAAGGTGTTAGAAGTATTGAGGAAGGAAGAATTGTACGCTAAGTTTTCAAAGTGTGCATTTTGGTTGGAAGAAGTTCAATTCCTCAGTCACATAGTGAACAAAGAAGGTATTAAGGTGGATCCGGCAAAGATAGAAACTGTTGAAAAGTGGGAAACCCCGAAAACTCCGAAACACATACGCCAGTTTTTAGGACTAGCTGGTTACTACAGAAGGTTCATCCAAGACTTTTCCAGAATAGCAAAACCCTTGACTGCATTAACGCATAAAGGGAAGAAATTTGAATGGAATGATGAACAAGAGAAAGCGTTTCAGTTATTGAAGAAAAAGCTAACTACGGCACCTATATTGTCATTGCCTGAAGGGAATGATGATTTTGTGATTTAATGTGACGCATCAAAGCAAGGTCTCGGTTGTGTATTAATGCAACGAACGAAGGTGATTGCTTATGCGTCTAGACAATTGAAGATTTACGAACAAAATTATACGACGCATGATTTGGAATTAGGCGCGGTTGTTTTTGCATTAAAGACTTGGAGGCACTACTTATATGGGGTCAAAAGTATTATATATACCGACCACAAAAGTCTTCAACACATATTTAATCAGAAACAACTGAATATGAGGCAGCGTAGGTGGATTGAATTATTGAATGATTACGACTTTGAGATTCGTTACCACCCGGGGAAGGCAAATGTGGTAGCCGATGCCTTGAGCAGGAAGGACAGAGAACCCATTCGAGTAAAATCTATGAATATAATGATTCATAATAACCTTACTACTTAAATAAAGGAGGCGCAACAAGGAGTTTTAAAAGAGGGAAATTTAAAGGATGAAATACCCAAAGGATCGGAGAAACATCTTAATATTCGGGAAGACGGAACCCGGTATAGGGCTGAAAGGATTTGGGTACCAAAATTTGGAGATATGAGAGAAATGGTACTTAGAGAAGCTCATAAAACCAGATACTCAATACATCCTGGAACGGGGAAGATGTACAAGGATCTCAAGAAACATTTTTGGTGGCCGGATATGAAAGCCGATGTTGCTAAATACATAGGAGAATGTTTGACGTGTTCTAAGGTCAAAGCTGAGCATCAGAAACCATCAGGTCTACTTCAACAACCCGAAATCCCGGAATGGAAATGGGAAAACATTACCATGGATTTCATCACTAAATTGCCAAGGACTGCAAGTGGTTTTGATACTATTTGGGTAATAGTTGATCGTCTCACCAAATCAGCACACTTCTTGCCAATAAGAGAAGATGACAAGATGGAGAAGTTAGCACGACTGTATTTGAAGGAAGTCATCTCCAGACATGGAATACCAATCTCTATTATCTCTGATAGGGATGGCAGATTTATTTCAAGATTCTGGCAGACATTACATCAAGCATTAGGAACTCGTCTAGACATGAGTACTGCCTATCATCCACAAACTGATGGGCAGAGCGAAAGGACGATACACACGCTTGAAGACATGCTACGAGCATGTGTTATTGATTTCGGAAACAGTTGGGATCGACATCTACCATTAGCAGAATTTTCCTACAACAACAGCTACCATTCAAGCATTGAGATGGCGCCGTTTGAAGCACTTTATGGTAGAAAGTGCAGGTCTCCGATTTGTTGGAGTGAAGTGGGGGATAGACAGATTACGGGTCCGGAGATTATACAAGAAACTACCGAGAAGATCATCCAAATTTAACAACGGTTGAAAACCGCCCAAAGTCGACAAAAGAGCTACGCTGACATTAAAAGAAAAGATATAGAATTTGAAATTGGAGAGATGGTCATGCTTAAAGTTGCACCTTGGAAAGGCGTTGTTCGATTTGGTAAACGAGGGAAATTAAATCCAAGGTATATTGGACCATTCAAGATTATTGATCGTGTCGGACCAGTAGCTTACCGACTTGAGTTACCTCAACAACTCGCGGCTGTACATAACACTTTTCACGTCTCGAATTTGAAGAAATGTTTTGCTAAAGAAGATCTCACTATTCCGTTAGATGAAATCCAAATCAACGAAAAACTCCAATTCATCGAAGAACCCGTCGAAATAATGGATCGTGAGGTTAAAAGACTTAAGCAAAACAAGATACCAATTGTTAAGGTTCGATGGAATGCTCGTAGAGGACCTGAGTTCACCTGGGAGTGTGAAGATCAGATGAAGAAGAAATACCCGCATCTATTTCCAGAAGATTCGTCAACACCTTCAACAGCTTAAAATTTCGGGACGAAATTTATTTAACGGGTAGGTACTGTAGTGACCCGAACTTTTACATGTTTATATATATTAATTGAGATTGATATTTACATGATAAAATGTTTCCAACATGTTAAGCAATCAAACTTGTTAAGACTTGATTAATTGAAATAGGTTTCATATAGACAATTGACCACCCAAGTTGACCGGTGATTCACGAACGTTAAAACTTGTAAAAACTATATGATGACATATATATGGTTATATATATAGTTAACATTATATTATGATAATTAAACATATCATTAAGTATATTAACAATGAACTACATATGTAAAAACAAGACTACTAACTTAATGATTTTGAAACGAGGCATATATGTAACGATTATCGTTGTAACGACATTTAATGTATATATATCATATTAAGAGATATTCGTACATCATAATATCATGATAATATAATAATTTAAAATCCCTTTTGATATTATAAACATTGGGTTAACAACATTTAACAAGATCGTTAACCTAAAGGTTTCAAAACAACATTTACATGTAACGACTAACGATGACTTAACGACTCAGTTAAAATGTATATACATGTAGTGTTTTAATATGTATTTATACACTTTTGAAAGACTTCAATACACTTATCAAAATACTTCTACTTAACAAAAATGCTTACAATTACATCCTCGTTCAGTTTCATCAACAATTCTACTCGTATGCACCCGTATTCGTACTCGTACAATACACAACTTTTAGATGTATGTACTATTGGTATATATACTCCAATGATCAGCTCTTAGCAGCCCATGTGAGTCACCTAACACATGTGGGAACCATCATTTGGCAACTAGCATGAAATATCTCATAAAATTACAAAAATATGAGTAATCATTCATGACTTATTTACATGAAAACAAAATTACATATCCTTTATATCTAATCCATACACCAACGACCAAAAACACCTACAAACACTTTCATTCTTCAATTTTCTTCATCTAATTGATCTCTCTCAAGTTCTATCTTCAAGTTCTAAGTGTTCTTCATAAATTCCAAAAGTTCTAGTTTCATAAAATCAAGAATACTTTCAAGTTTGCTAGCTCACTTCCAATCTTGTAAGGTGATCATCCAACCTCAAGAAATCTTTGTTTATTATAGTAGGTTATCATTCTAATACAAGGTAATAATCATATTCAAACTTTAGTTCAATTTCTATAACTATAACAATCTTATTTCAAGTGATGATCTTACTTGAACTTGTTTTCGTGTCATGATTCTGCTTCAAGAACTTCGAGCCATCCAAGGATCCATTGAAGCTAGATCCATTTTTCTCTTTTCCAGTAGGTTTATCCAAGGAAATTAAGGTAGTAATGATGTTCATAACATCATTCGATTCATACATATAAAGCTATCTTATTCGAAGGTTTAAACTTGTAATCACTAGAACATAGTTTATTAATTCTAAACTTGTTCGCAAACAAAAGTTAATCCTTCTAACTTGACTTTTAAAATCAACTAAACACATGTTCTATATCTATATGATATGCTAACTTAATGATTTAAAACCTGGTAACACCGCGGGCTGTTTTGGGTTAGTTAATTAAAAACTATGATAAACTTTGATTTAAAAGTTGTTATTCTGAGAAAATGATTTTTATTATGAACATGAAACTATATCCAAAAATTATGGTTAAACTCAAAGTGGAAGTATGTTTTCTAAAATGGTCATCTAGACTTCGTTCTTTCGACTGAAATGACTACCTTTACAAAAACGACTTGTAACTTATTTTTTCGACTATAAACCTATACTTTTTCTGTTTAGATTCATAAAATAGAGTTCAATATGAAACCATAGCAATTTGATTCACTCAAAACGGATTTAAAATGAAGAAGTTATGGGTAAAACAAGATTGGATAATTTTTCTCATTTTAGCTACGTGAAAATTGGTAACAAATCTATTTCAACCATAACTTAATCAACTTGTATTGTATATTATGTAATCTTGAGATACCATAGACACGTATACAATGTTTTGACCTATCATGTCGACACATCTATATATATTTCGGAACAACCATAGACACTCTATATGTGAATGTTGGAGTTAGCTATACAGGGTTGAGGTTGATTCCAAAATATATATAGTTTGAGTTGTGATCAATACTGAGATACGTATACACTGGGTCGTGGATTGATTCAAGATAATATTTATCGATTTATTTCTGTACATCTAACTGTGGACAACTAGTTGTAGGTTACTAACGAGGACAGCTGACTTAATAAACTTAAAACATCAAAATATATTAAAAGTGTTGTAAATATATTTTGAACATATTTTGATATATATGTATATATTGTTATAGGTTCGTGAATCAACCAGTGGCCAAGTCTTACTTCCCGACGAAGTAAAAATCTGTGAAAGTGAGTTATAGTCCCACTTTTAAAATCTAATATTTTTGGGATGAGAATACATGCAGGTTTTATAAATGATTTACAAAATAGACACAAGTACGTGAAACTACATTCTATGGTTGAATTATCGAAATCGAATATGCCCCTTTTTATTAAGTCTGGTAATCTAAGAATTAGGGAACAGACACCCTAATTGACGCGAATCCTAAAGATAGATCTATTGGGCCTAACAAACCCCATCCAAAGTACCGGATGCTTTAGTACTTCGAAATTTATATCATATCCGAAGGGTGTCCCGGAATGATGGGGATATTCTTATATATGCATCTTGTTAATGTCGGTTACCAGGTGTTCACCATATGAATGATTTTTATCTCTATGTATGGGATGTGTATTGAAATATGAAATCTTGTGGTCTATTATTATGATTTGATATATATATATAGGTTAAACCTATAACTCACCAACATTTTTGTTGACGTTTTAAGCATGTTTATTCTCAGGTGATTATTAAGAGCTTCCGCTGTCGCATACTTAAATAAGGACGAGATTTGGAGTCCATGCTTGTATGATATTGTGTAAAAACTGCATTCAAGAAACTTATTTTGTTGTAACATATTTGTATTGTAAACCATTATGTAATGGTCGTGTGTAAACAGGATATTTTAGATTATCATTATTTGATAATCTACGTAAAGCTTTTTAAACCTTTATTGATGAAATAAAGGTTATGGTTTGTTTTAAAATGAATGCAGTCTTTGAAAAACGTCTCATATAGAGGTCAAAACCTCGCAATGAAATCAATTAATATGGAACGTTTTTAATCAATAAGAACGGGACATTTCACTTACGCTACAACACAAATAACCATGGTTAACCAATCGTACAAGGGATGGTACTCGAATTTCCCATTGGTGTTCATAACATCCATTAGTGTACTTAGCACCTCGTATCACTAACCCCCGGGTGGCATCTTAACACCTCGATACTTCACCCTTGGGTGGCGTCTTAACACCTCGACACTTCACCCTTTAACATGGAGTGGCGTCTTAACACCTCGACACTTCACTCCTAGGTGGCATCTTAACACCTCGATGCTTCACCTCGAGTTGCATCTTAACACCTTGATGCTTCACTCGTCACGTGAAACGTGGTGTCTTAACACCTCGACACTTCACATCTCACGCTACCACAAATAAATATATTATATACCTACGCATATAATTATTCCACTCACCTCGTGAACTCGAGCATTACAAACCATGCACGAAATCTTCACCACACGCAACCGAGCAAGATTTTACCTATAATACGCATATAGGTATACACATAATCAACATACAACCCCATTTGGACTCTCGACCCACCCAAATGAACAACAAGTGCAAAATATACCCTTTTGCACTTTTAACGCTACCCGAAGGTCCAAAACTAGCGAGACTAGTTCCCGCGTTCTCGAAATACCCAATTATGTCAACTTTAACCTTTAAACGCATACTAGCTCGTATTTTACACAAAACCCATTCCATGGTTGACCAAGTTTGACTTTATTGCTAAAACACCAAATTTTAACCTAAAATCACTTCTCGCGAGTAATTACATGAAAAGCATCATTTAACACTCAACAAAAGTGTTTAACATCCAATTAATCTAAATTAGTGTCATCCTCAATTTTGACCCAATTCAAATTGCTCATTTTGACCAAAGTCATAAAACGCCCCAAAATCACTAACGACTAGTGATTATATTTCCAAGACAACCACTAACACTTAAATCAAGTATTTACCTACTTGATTTACCAAAACTTGATTTAAAACTTAATTTGACAATGAATCGAGCTTACTTGTCTCGAAATGCCCATTTGACCCGTTTTGACCTAAATTAGGGTTTACACCCAAAAACCGAGTCAACACGGATGTTCTAACGTTTAACCAACATACGCAAGACCCAAACTCATAATTTCATCACTCGAAACCCACTTTGACACATAAACCCTAATTTTGACCCATTTCAAAATTAGTCAACTCGAATACACCCAAAAGGGTTCCAACGCTTCCAAAATCACTAAACTAAGTGATTACACCCAAAACCAAAGCCTAATCATGGTCAAAACGTCAATCAACCCAAAACCCGCCATGTATCAAAAATAACTAGTTTCCATAAACCCACTTCATCATCTAAATGGGTTTTACAACTAAAAAGCTAAAAACCCTAACTTGAATACCAAATCATAAAGATGAATTTCGGAGTTAGAACTTACCATCACTATCACAACGTAGCCGTGAACGAGGAGAACAACTTTAACTCTTGAGACCCGACCCGAATCACTCTTCTTCATCCCCGATTCGAGCTTTCTCTCTCTAAACCCTTTACTCTCTCTCTAGGGTTTGGGGTGTGAGTGGGAGGGAAGAAATGAGAAGGAAATGAGGTTTAGATAAGATTGGGATCAGTTTTATGGCCAAAGACCCGTCCATATGTGAAATACCAACTTTGCCCCTCATTTAACTCATTAAAAGGCTGAAAAGTACCAGAACGTGCCTATTATCGCGCCGCGGAGCAGGTTTGTCGTGCCGTGGCCCAAAGGGTGGTTTTAGATCACTTTTTTTAAGCTTTCTGACCCTCAAAATAGGCATTTGTCGCGCCGTGGCCATTCTGGTCGCGCCGCGGCATTTGCCTGTTTCATCTGAACTTCAGCAAACTTG